>NC_137331.1:48774356-49384634 GCF_965287045.1 Carcharhinus amblyrhynchos
AGGTATCATTTTTAAGTGAATTTAATGTTTCGGTGCCTGGAAGGGTAAAACCTATAGTTAGATTCAGGCTGGATAAAGGGTGTTTGTATTTGTGGGAGTTGGTTTCAATTCCAGCTGTGATTCTATTGTGCTTAGGGCTATGATGTGAGGAGCAAATAAACCAGCAGTAGTTGCTTAGCCACTAGTGCCCTTCAAGGCAGCGAAGCTTTTATGTTTTAGTTTAGCTAATAGGATTGCAGTTGCGGATAGGTAGTTAGAGAGAAGAACTCTCTCAACTCTGCTAGAAGCAATTGATTTTAGAAGGGTAAAGGGGGAATATCTCAGCCTTGCTAGAAGAAAAGCCATATTTTGGAGTGAAGATTAAGAAAACAGATGTTGAAAACCTGAAGCTCAGCTCATTAAGAAAATTGGAGAAATTAAAAGAAGTTTGCAAGAAGTCTGGAGTTAACAAAACCGAGGAAACTGGAAACCAGACCAGATTACTGCTCAGTAAAGTCACAGAGTTGAAAAGGCATTGGATTGTGAGAGTCCAGAAAGATATCTACTGTAATGCTAAGATTTGTGAGAAGTTACTACAGTTTTGGAGACACTATTTGAAATAATTGTGAAAATCAGTGGCTGGTCCTCAGAGTTTGTGTAAAAGACTTTAAGACAAAGGAAACATAAAGGAGGAGGTGTAGAACCTGAAAGTGAAACCTTGATGGAAGCAGTGGAGAGAAAGCATAATTTGAAAGTGTGACTTTTGAAAACTGAATTTGAAATCACTCGTGTGGAAGCTGGAGTTCAGTGAGACGAGTTGACTCGAAGTATTGTTATGAATTCTGCTTGTATTATACATGATTGCCAAACTTGAAACATTGGTTTGGTTTGTAGGGGTGTATATTTGTTTGGATTATTGTAAGGAGACGTACAACTCAGTGAGAGAATAATCCAATCTTTACATGAACAATTAACAAGTATTTATAAAGTAAAAGAAAACTATATGACAAGGAAGACTATAATACACTGAAAACTACATAAAGATTATAATACAGTATGACACTTAAACATATAAATGATTAAATGCACACCATTTCTCTGAGATTACCTGAGTGTCCCAAACCATACCCACAGTCCCTGAACTCCGAGACACCCTTTTTCCCAAACAGCATCTGATTTTGTGACTCTAAGTCAAATTCAGTTCACAGTTACCACACGATACAGTTCAGATGATCAGGTCTGGGAAACTGCTTTTTGTTGGTTCAGTGAAGGTATAAAACTATCTTGTAGAGGAGAATGTCTGCAGTCTGCTGTGGTTCTAAATATTAGATAGAACAGGCCTCGCTGAACACTTTGGCCTCTCTGGCTCTTAGATAGAAACTAGCCTCTTTGGCTGTTGGATGTACCTAGCCTCTTGGGCTGTCAGAGGTACTGGCTTCCTTCCCTCGGAGGGTGCCGGCAATTACACCATTTAGCTTCTTTAATTTTAATTCTGTGGATATGGCTATCTGCATTTCTCAAATTCCTGGATTCTAGAAATTAGCATGTGTATAATTCCATGGATCGCTGTTGTATGGGTCAATAGGACAATTTCCATCTGATTATGTCTAGATGCCTGCTACTCTTGTTACTGGGCAAATCACATCTCATCATGTCTTCAGAATGCTGGTTACTTCTGGAGCCAGACGGATTTCAACCCGTTGCTGGACAAATCTCATCCTATGATGCTTTTTTTTTGATCTGCCTAGCAACAGAATTAATGATAGATAAGAATAATCTGGGGGGATTTTGAAGAGAAATCCACATACGTTCACTTGGGTCCAGAGAGGAGTGTGTCTTACCATAATCATCTTGTGTGCTTACAAGGGGACTTTGAGAGAGACAACTGTAGTTTAAGATAATTTTGCAATCTGTGTTAATCTAAGAGGGAGCAAAGGAGTAGTGTATTATAATCCATTTTTCATGTTCAATATATGCTTTTTTTTTTGTTGCTAAAACTAATTAGCGGTCCTGTGACTCTTCCTCCATTTTTTTAAAAAAAGTTTTTATGGTCGTTTGAGCCGGGATTCCAATCTGGGATCTTGCTGTCATCACACCAACTGGGATTATAACCTTATATAAATGTTTGACATGACTTTAGTATCCTTGTGCTTGCTGGCAAAATAACAGATCAACACTTTTAAAAATTTAAAATATATTTGCACATAGTGTTTATTGCTCTAGATTGTGCTGGAGTTTGGTCATAGAGTGAGGGACTTCTTGGAGCACAAGTATTAATGTTCCTGCTTTGCTTCTCTTGTCAAAATTCCAACCACTTGTACAGAGAAAGACGACCAGAGGACTCTCAGTTAATACATTTGCCTCGGAGCATTTGGCATTGCCAGTACGGTTGAAGAAACCAATTTTAAGGAAGTAAATCCTTGAAACAAATAGTATAGGAACTTGCGGGCTGTTAAAAGTTTGTTTTGAGGATAACTGCCTGTTTTTAGGGGTGTGTATTTGACTTAAACCTGATTGGCCACATTCTAATTTTAAAAAAAATTGTTTTGGCTTCACAGTCGACATATGCAGCAATAATCACTGGAAGAGCAAGCTTTTAAGATAACTTCAAACTCGAATTATGTGACACTAATGGGGAGAATTGTCAGCCTCATGTATTGAAGGGCTCTGAAGTTGATATGAGAAATTGGTACGGCTAATATCATTAGAGCTGGAAATTCTGCAGGGCCAGTGCAGTTTGAGGATAATAGCAGATCCTGAGTTCACTGTGAGTTAGATGATGTGCTGTTTTGTCAAAGTATTGTATTATGCATGCATGTGGTGAGATTCACGAATACTGACCAGCATCAAAACTTAATGTACATTCATGGATAACGTAACTCAAACAATCTATTTTCAATGGACCACCAGAGCCTAATGCTCTAGATACACGAGGAAATCTTCGAAAATTCAACAGCCTGGCAATGGAGTTTATTGTAGAGCCGTGGGAGAAAGGATGTCTTTTATGTCCAGCAGAAGCAACAATTAGTGGCACTCCAATTGCTAACTCCCCTTGACCAGGTGACTAGTCACCCAGTTTGTGACAGGTATCTCCACACCGCGGGACCTCTCTTACTCGGGGTTTCTGCGCTGTTCATATGGTCCATCTTGATCTTTGGCAGACATATGCCTGCTCCAGTTTCCCTCTCTGATTCTCCAGATACTGATTTGGCCAGGTCCTTTGGCAGCTCTTGCTTCTATCACGCTGCAGCTCATTATTCGAAGGTTCAGCTTCTTTTGCCTGCTGCTACTTGCTCCCTCTCCTCATGGTCTCTGGCTCTGCCTCGCTATCCCATCCCAGACTGCCAAAGACACCATTTCCTGCTCAGAGGCCCACAGGTGTGGACCAGTTCCCCTGTATGGTGCTTCGCTGACCATGACCCCACTATACACAGAAGATATCCTGTTGCTAAGGTGATGTTGTATATAATTAGGCCCGAAACGTCAACTCCGTTTCTCTCTTCACTGATGTTGCCTGGCTTAAATTAATTTGAGCATTTTCTGTTTTCATTTCAGAATTTTCTGTTTTCATTTCTCCCCTTGGTCTGCAGTGCTACCCATGCAGCAGGTGTGGGAAGGCAGAAAGGGCAAACACTCAAGGAGGGAAGAGAACCTCAAGGAGGTCCTCTGGAAATACAACACTTGGGTTGTAACATGTCAGCAAGGGTGTCTTTGGAGGCTGCGCTTCACAAAAGAGGTAGTGACAATGTTGCGCCACCTCCTTCACACTGACCTTTTGAACCTAAGAACAGAGAGGACGGCCCTTCCAGTGAATCTGAAGATTACTGTCACCCTTGCATTCAACACTAGAGGATCTTCCCTGGCATGAGCTGGCGCCGTCAGCAATGTGTTATGGTTTGCTGTGCCTGGGAGCTTCAGGGAGGTGAATACACTCGACCGAGCATCTTACCCAGCCCCTTCCCCATAACCCACACATTTAGATCAGAGATTCTATGGGTCAACCTGGCAATGCTGTCACAGAGGAGCCGAAGGCTTCCACAGTGGAAAGGACGGGCTCCAAATTCTGTGCAATGTTCTGTGCTACAATAGAACCAGACTCCTTCTATTGTAATTGGAGGTTACCTGGGAGCCTGTTAGTGCACTAAGTGTCTTGGTGGGCCTGTTAATCAGTGTTCTCCTGCAGTCTGCACCAACAAGCTCCTCGCCTGAGTCTCCTCCAATTGATCTGTCGTGTGACCTCCACTTCCATGGAGTTCAAACAAGAGCTGACCTCTTTCCCCTGTCCTGGCTGTGGTTCACTCGTATCCAGTAACTCATCATACTGACTGTAAACTAAAGTAGTTTCACATCTTCACACTGTGCCACTATCTGAATTGATGGCTGCAAGTATTGGGTCAAACCATGATGATTCTTCAAAGTTGCCTTCCTCCTCTTCCCTTTCTACTTGTGTCTCCAAAGACCTGAGCAACTGCCAGATTTTGACTATCTAAAAGTTCAAATGCCTAAGAGAAGTGAGGGAAGAATGGAATGAGAGGGAAATCAGAAACTCCACGCTCATTCCACCTGCAGTTTCCCTGTCACAGCATCTTCAGGGTGAGGAGTGGGGAAATTGCTTAAGGCAAGAATTTTGTATCTTCCTGAGTATCCTCTGCTCTATAGTGTTGCTTCTGCTAAATCTATGACTATCTCCTTGAGGGGAATGTAGGCATGCTGTCCCCTTGCCAGTCCCGTGGTCTCCCTCATGTTAAAGGCTACCTTCTGCAAGAGAGAGGCCAGGATGTCAGTGATTGTGGTTGGGTAATGTGTCTGCCATAGCTGAAAAGCACTAGGTTAGCAGAGGCATGTAGAAATAGGTGTGCGGCTGGTATGGTTGGTCGCTATGTGGGTGATAGTGAAAGAATGTTAAGGGGGAGTCCAGGTGTGCTGCTGGATAAATGATTCGACTATAGTGATTGTGAGATGTGATGTGCAGATGCATTCACTCTGCTTGCGTACCTGAGTAATAAATAAATTAATATGCTATATCTGGGCATTGACAACTCTTGCTATGTTTATCTATTCTTTGCAGAAACTCATCCTTGATGGTTTTCTCCTCCTTAGGAGGAAGAAGTTGGTTGTAAGTTAGTTCATGATGTAGCAATCTTCTTTTGTGAATCAGCCTCCACTGATTTCTCTAAAAGTCAAATTATGTGAATCTCTGCCTTTAGTTTGAGTGTGTTGTGGATGGGCACAGAGAACCTTCAACATAGCCCAGCTTATCTAACAACCTTCAATGGCCATCTTGCCTTCCTCCAAAAAGCACAAAGTAAAGGGAGATTCATCTGTGCTGTGAGTGTGGACATGACTACATTGACACAAGGATTCCCGCTTTGGAAACACAAAAAATAGCTAAGGGAAAAAGGCATAGCAATGGACTCAAAATGCTCATGCCAATTTTCTATTGAGCTCTTTAAGTCACTTTTTTTTCATTCAAGGGATGTGGGCTTCGCAGGTGAGCTAGCTTGTTGAATTGCTGCAAACCAGGTGGTACAACGGTTAGCACTATGGCCTCACACTGCCAGAAACCTGTGTTCAATTCCAGTCTTGGGTGACTGTCTATGTGGGGTTTGCACATTCTTTATGTCTGTGTGGGTTTCCTCCTCCACCCACAGTCCAATGATCAGCAGGTTAGGTGGATTGACCAAGCTAAATTGTCCCTTAGGTAGATTAGTGGGGTAAATTTGTGGGGTTACTGAGATAAGGCCTGGGTAAGATGCTTTGTCAAAGAATCTTCCTTCTGCACTCTCTCGTTTCCTTCTCTGTGAATGGTATGTTCTGTATAGTGCAAGAAACAATACTTTTCACTGTATGTTAATACATGTGACAATAAATCAAATAAAATAAAAAATTGGTGAAGACTCAATGGGCCAATTGGCCTCCTTCTGCATTGTGGGGATTCTGTGTGGTGTAGGTGCATCCAGAGTGCTGATAAGGAGAAACTCCAGAATTTTGACCCAGTGACAGTGAAGGAATGGTGATACATTTCCAAATCAGAATGATGTACGGCTTGGAGGGGAACTTCCAAGTGGTGATATCCTCATGTATCTGTTGCCATTGTCCTTCTAGATGGTTGTTGTTTTGGAGGGTGGTGTCTAAGGAGCCTTGGTGAGTTCTCTAAACAGCACAGACCTTAGCAGCACAAATGGGTGGAATAACTGCAATGCACAACCGGCTAATTGCAAGAACAATGCAATGTTATTCCAGATTATCCCAGTGGAAAATATATTGTACGTCCTGGAGCACTTTGGGATCAGATTTGAAAATTAGACATAGCATTAAACAGGCAGACATTCAGTGTTACAGATCCCTGTTTTTTTTTATTGTGTCCACTTTGCTGTTGATAACTGAACATAACTGATAGGAAAATCTACCCTTCTGACTTGTCTAGGTGGTACTTGCTGTTGGAGAAGTTTCTCTATGCCTTTCAACTGACTGATTTTTTTTCTGCTTTCATTGAAAAGGTTTGTCTCATGCAAAATTTCTTCCAACAATCTGCAATGGGGAGCTTTCCCTGAGTAAATTTTCCTATAATTAATTAACAGCAGAGGAATGTGACAGGGCTAATGCTATTGAAAGAAGATAAGAGGACATCTTGCTACCAATTATATAGGATATATGAACAGGAAATACATCTTTTGATTTGAAAATACTGCCATGGCAGCTTTATTGAGTCTCTGATGATGGTCTTTCCAAGTGAGAATGTTCTTGTTCTGTGCTGAACTTGTTTCAGTAGGGAAAGGATTTAGATAATTGCATTTGGTTGGACAATTTGAGTTTATTTTCTGATTAATTCAAATGAGTAAATATCCCCACCCTGGGACACTTTGGTTCCCAGATTCTGTGTGAAGAATGTTTTGAATTGAGGACGGCGGTCAGCAATGAACAGTTGAGATTACGAGGAATGATGAGTATTATGGAATCAGAGAGAACCTGTCCCTGAGGATGCATCGGTAGATTGGGTCCATTGTTGAATGCACTGCAAGTAGCCTGGAGGAGGATTGGCCTTTTATTTTGTTGCTTTGTTTATATGTTGAGTAGTCTTATTCAAACAGCAAAGAAGTTTAGGATGAAAGTTTCCCATTATATGGCATCACGTAGCATAAACTGTATCATTCTGTGATATTCGGGGGGAAAAAAAGACACTAATGTATGGTATAATCCTGGACTGGTGTTTCAGAGATATTTTGCAGATGGACAAAACATTTGAACGTTTAAATAAATTGGACGTTGTGCCTTGTTCCTGCAGCTGAATTGCAATGGCCGAGACACGTCATCAGTTGTGTCATTGCCTGATCAGAGCCACAATGAGAACCATCAGAAGGTGTTGGAGCAGCAGCTACCCCTAGTGAGAAAGATTGAAGCTATGAAAATACTGGAAACTAAAAAGATCAGCTGGATTCAGGATCAAGAGAAGGATCACATGCGGCCAGTTGCTGTTGTTTCAGATCAGAAAAGAAAAGTTGTTTCTTCAAACATCGATGTGCCCCGTGCAAGGTAAGAGAGACACCCTATTAAATAAGCCATACATTCAATAATATTTTATCTCAGTCGAGTAATTGTTATTTTTATAATAATAAAAAATATAGGACAACATCCAGCAGGCCATGCAGCATCTGTTGAGAGAGAAACAATGGTCAAAATTTTGTGTTAGCCCCACCAGTGGATTTTTAAGTGGGGGCAGGGAAAAGGGAATGAAATTGAAGGAATGGACATTTCTCTAGATTCCTGTCTGCCCTGACCATGTAGCGATTTTTGCACTGGGGTAGGTAAGGCTCGAGTGGAAATTACTCCTTTGCCCAGTTGAGACCCTTAAGTGGTCACTTTGCTGCCTAGCATTAGTTTTGGAAGATGGCGGGAAGATTGAACTGGCATGGGGTAGCCCAGAAATCAACAGACCAAATTTTGGATGGGAGACTGGAAAGGTACCTCCATCATGACTGAATGGGAGGAGCACCCTCTCAAGATCCAGTGGCCTCTAGATCTCCCACCACACCATCAGGCCTCTATTCTGACCGCAACCCACCAGACCTTCCATGCCCTCCCCATCCTAGAACCAAATTTACCTTGGTGTCTGCTCTCTGGACTCACTCAAGCATAAATTGGCTGCGGGGCATTTGATGTTGGCAGGATTGTTTTCCTTGCTGACTCTTCAGATGGCAGGAACGAAGGACCCCCCCCCCCAGCTAAAAAATTCAGGTCAGGGTTAATGTTTCGAGTCCATGACCTTTCATCATCTTTATGATTAGACAGGGTGTCCGAGATGTACAAGAAGTATTTACAATATCTAGATAAACCAAAAAGCTAAATATACAGATAACAAGAAGTACTTGTAATTTGTTATGTGAAATTTACAAATGGATCACCACCTCTGTGAGTCTTCAGGCATTTTGAACAATAAATAGTGGTACAGGGCACACCTCCAGTGATCTACAACTTAATTATGACCAATAATCCAACAAATAACTGATTAATAACTCAGCTGTTTTTAAAAGCAGAAAATGTGGTGTCATTAGTGACAGAAGATGGAAGTATGGAAATTAAGCAACAAACGTTGGAGTAATTGAAAGAAGTGGAGTCTTATGTGGTAGAAAAGTGTTGCTGAAACCGAAAGTAAGAATTTATAACACAGTGGATCCGGCCTTGTATAGTGCAGAGACCTGGGCAACACAAAGAAGAAATTATGGATACTAAAGAGGTATGGATGTGTGAAGTAATGAGAAGGGACAAAAGTCAGGACCCAGCACTTCAAAGGGCCAGAGAAGATTGTGGAAGTATTAAATAAAGTAGCCAAGAGATTGCAACAAATGACCATACTATTTCAGAGATGGGGAATGTGGTGAGGTGAGTGATGGAGATGGGACTGCCAGAAAGAAGGAGAAGATAGAGGTGTAAGGTCAGGTTAAAAGATGTGGCAGTGAAAGAATTAAACACAGTAACATCAGTAGAAGAATAGGTGACTAACTGGAGAAGGGTGATCAACCAGTGTTGTGGTGTCAAATGGGAGAAACCAAAAGAAGGAACTCTTATTATTGAAGAAGGTAAGGTATGACAAAGTGCATCGCCTATTCTGTATGCTGTAGCTTTTTAATACATGCACAGTTTCTCTTGATGAAAGATCATTGACCTGAAATGTTGGGTGTGTTTTTCCTTTCTTTCATGGTGGCAAAGGCGGCCTGCTGTTGGCCGCTGGCAAGCTCTTCTGGTCCCACTGTTGTCATTGTTTTCCCATTCCCGACAGGGGGTTGTCATCAAAGGGACAGGAAGATCCCACAGGGTGGATCAGCTGGAAAATCATGCCCATTAACTTTTTTTTTCAATCTCCACAGATGCTGCCTAACATGAACATTTCCAGCATTTTCTGTTTTCATTTCAGATTTCCAGCATCTGTAGTATTTTGCTTTTGTATTCAGAATTTCTCTTCCCCGCAACTCTAGTATTGCTTAGGCCTCCTATCCTATTCTGAACTCCCAACTCTTCTAGTTCTCTCAGCTTAGTAAAGCCCTTTTGCACAGTAAGTTCAAGTCACAATATCACAGGTCAGAGGGACTACTGTTGCATTGCTTGAACAACTGTTCTAAACAAGAAGCTGGGCTCAGGTCTTGTCATCTTCATTGAAGTATCTTCATAAACGTTGAGGACCTGGTTTGTAGACAGCGGCAGTGTTCACCCTACTGGTACAAATGAGGTGTAGAGTAACCCTGGTCTGCTCAGGACGTGAATCCCATGCCAACGTTATAGGATGGGGCAATTTAAATGACCAGAGCAGATGCATCAGATGTGCCTACCCTACCAGGAGGCATTTCTTTTAGCCCCTTAGGAAACAATTTGTCATTTTAAACCTAATGGATCCCTTTCAGCAACAGTTTTTTTTTTCTTTGGAGCTTCTGGGCTTTTCTTGGGTTTTGACATGACTAAGATGTTGGTGACTTCTCGGGTATTTTATGAGAGAATGAGTGGAATCACCCAGAACCTCTCCAGTCACAGTTTCTTGGCACAATTTAGAAGAACAATCCTCTTTTGCCTTTGCCATTGGAACTTTAAAGAGACAATGAAAATAGAGAAGATTCCTGGAAGAACTGAAGTCCAGCCACACTTTTGGCCCTCCACAGGCAGAAATCTTGCTTCCCACTGTTACGTCCAAGAATATCCGGATCTGTATTTTTGAAAATAGATTACCAATTGTTGGTAGGGGTGTGGTTGCTTTCCGAGAAACACATACCTTGGTACATGAAGTGCTGATGGGTTGGATGGCAATTGGTTTAAAGTTAAATTGAGCTATGGTTATGACACGTTTCCATTTTTGATGTATGTCAGGAACACTGTACAAAATCGACCTTATTCAGAAAGCATTTTGTTGTTTTATAAAATTGCAAACAATAGCTTTGGGAAATTAGCCAATTTTTCCATTGTACTACTAAAGCAGTTAAAATGAATATAATTTGTTTATTCAATTGGTCTTATTGTGCAGGTAATCTCTCAATTTTATGTTTAATCATGAATTGTTGCATTTGCACTGCAGTCCAAAAAATGTTTACGTATCTGCTGTTTGATCATCATATAATTTGGCAATTCCTGTCCATCACAATCTTGTGCAAATTCATTCATCTTGAGTTTTATGAAATAACGAGAACAGCATCCAGTTCTTGAGCATGTGCTGCACATCTCAAACCTCACATCTCAAAGATTGCTGTAACCTCAAACCTCTGAGACGTGCCATTCTGGCAGGACAAAAGCTTATTGCAACAGAAACACACCAGACTGTGCACAGACAAAAGTTTCCGCTACATTTCCCTAAGCCGATTTGAACAATCAAATGGTGTAATTATTAGGTGCTCTTCTCTGTTGTTGAACCCTCGTGAGCTGCTTTTATATTCTGTGAACACTGAACTAGTGGCATTGGCCCCTGATGTGCAGCGAACCTAGCTCTTGGCCGTGGCAAATCCTGCAAGCATAACAATCAGGTTGCTGCTTTCTATACATCTACACGTGGGGCCGTTATACCATCAGCACTGCTGTCTCACAGCAGGTATTGTAATTCTCTAATACAGGTTGATAAGTTAAATCAGTGAACATTTAAAAGTGAAATTATAAACCAGACAATTCAAATAATTTCCTTCTTGGTTATTCCTGGCCTAAATGTAGTTGAAAACTTTAACCTTCCTGGTACTGTCGGGTATCATACAGTATTTATTTGATCACACTCTCTGTAGGATATAATTACATGGCATTATTTTATAAAGCGCCTTTGAAGAAATTACAGTTTTCAAATTTTAAAACTAGTTCTGCATATGCAGGATTTAATGTGATTTATTCCAATATAAACAATGCTTTCAAAATTATTTTTAAAAGTCAAGAGGCCAAAATAGACTTACTTCCCTATAATGCTCGTTTGCAAGTCATCCCTTAAATTAGTCGCCATCTTCTAATTATAACCTCTCATAGTTGACCAGAAGAGGGAAGTACTTTCATCA
Organism: Carcharhinus amblyrhynchos; assembly: GCF_965287045.1. Taxonomy (NCBI): domain Eukaryota; kingdom Metazoa; phylum Chordata; class Chondrichthyes; order Carcharhiniformes; family Carcharhinidae; genus Carcharhinus; species Carcharhinus amblyrhynchos. The sequence goes on from NC_137331.1 coordinate 48,785,846, forward strand.
TTCAAATTTATTACAATTGGGCATCTATAATGAAATGGCAACTCCTGAAAAGGAATCTTTACTGCCACTTAGTAATTGTGGTGTTTTAAATTCCAAAAGTGTATTATTTGAATGAGTAAAGACATGTCCATCCAGCGAGGGTACTGCAGCTGGGTTTGAAACAGCATTAAAATTATAAATAGAAGATATGAAAAAAATTGCTGAACTCATCAAGCAAAAGTCCATGAGCTAAATGTGTATTTTATCCCCTGTTTATTTGCCATTGGACAAATTCCATTAGCCAGGGCATGGATTGCCTTGGTGATGAATCTTCATCGCTGACATTACTATTGGCGTAGTGGGATTAGCCAAAAGAACCATAACTGAAATTAAAAATAAACTATATAATGTTATGGCACTCGATTAAAATGTGAGCTCCTCCAAAAATCCCAATTCACACCCAAGTCCTGTTCAGCCATCATCCCTGTGTTTGTTGACCTATATTGGCTCCTGGTCCAGCTGTGCCTAGATTTCTAAAAATCCAGTCCTTGTGTTCAAATCCCTCCTGTGGCATTGCTGCTGTCCATTTGTCTAACCTCCTCTGGCCCTACGAGATTCTGATATATTTCTGACCATCCAATTCTGCTCCTGCTGCAGTTTGGTAATCATGCACTCAGCTTCTTGGGACCTAAGCATTTGAATTCCCTCTCTAGACATTTCCACTTCTCTCTCTTTCCCATTACAACACTCCTTAAAACCTATGCCTTTGAGCAGGATTTTGATCACCTATCCTTAATATCCCCTTTATGTGACTTGAGTGTTAAATTTTATTTGATATCACATATTGGGGCATTTTATTGGACTAAAAGTGCTATATAAATGCAAGCTGTTGCAATTCTGAACTGTTGCTGCATATGTGACAGAGTTAATGACAGAGTATCTTGCCATTGTCCACATTGAAGGCAAAGGCTGAAAACGGGACCATTTATTTCATTGTATATCTTGCAATGCAGCAACATCACTGTTCTGCCAAGTATCTCCATATAAATCGGATGCAATTTTAAAAACTGGAACCAATGTTTTAATGGCTTTTTTTTGTTTTTTCTGACCAATTTTGGAAAAATAAACTTTTTTTCACCACATAGTAATGATTAAGTATCTAGTGGGGGAGGTTTGGACTACCGAAATGGAACTTTGTTTTGCATCAAACACCTGCACCAAGCAGAGATCAAAGGTGCAGAGTATAGTTCCCTCTGTATTGCCACAACAAAGCATCTTAACTCAGATCCTCAAATGACCATTTCCAGTGAGCGTTCCTTTCCTGGGCAGTTTTTTCTGCACTCCCTGCGGTGCATTTCATGGTGGCAGGTTCAGCCTGCCATTGGCAGCGATGGGACCTTCTGAAGATGTGTGAAAGGGGTTTCCCGTTGTAAACATCACCTGCCACTGGAGAGTCCTCAGCAGGAGGTTCGTCATCGGTGGGACCAGCAGATTCCGCTGGCAGGAATGGCCGGAAAACTCCAGCTCCCGTTTTCCCTACTAGCACTTTTTGCAGGCTGTCTAAATGAAGCTGTTCGGTCAACATCAATCTGTGCTCATTTGAGCTTAATCAGGTGCTGCAGGCTTGTGTGCATTAGGATGTGACGCGACCAACAGTCAGCCATCTATCATTCTTGAAGCTAGTATTGTATCATAGAATCCTACAGTGCAAAAGGAGGCCATTCGGCCCATTTAGTCTGCACCAACCACAATCCCACCCAGGCCCTAGCCCCATAACCCCAATGCATTTACCCTAGCTAGTCCCCCTTACACTAAGGGGCAATTTTAGCATGGCCAATCCACCTAACCGGCACATCTTTAGATGTAAGTCAGTGTAATTCACCAGATAGGTAGGGCCATTTATCCCAGTAATACTTGATTAGATGCAAGTCTATGTCTAGAAGTCCTGTAGCACATTGTGTCATTACGTTTACAATAATAGAAATGCAACTTAAAGAAAACGAATTCTTTTTAACCGATTCTTTTACATACATCAAGAGTATGTATAGCAGATCAACTGTTTGTGGAGAGAATTTAATATGTCTAATATTTTAGATACTAGTATATCTATATATAGCTACCCTGGTTAAACATTTTAACCTACTCTAAACAGGTCCACCTCTAATATTTGCCATGTTGCTCTCTGCAATGCCTGTATGTGTATTATTCTTTTTACAGGTAAATCACCTTTTGGAAAGGGTTGCATTAGGTATTTATAGTATCACTGAATTTTCTAATCTAGTCATTTCTGTTGAGTTTCTATCTGAGATATGTCATCCAATCTGTTCATAAAACTGACATACTGTTGATCTACTATTGAGTGTCTTTGTCTTTGAGGGCAAACGCCTGCTGTTGTGGCCATTGAAATTGCTGGTATGAACCAGAAAGGGTTGGCCTGACAAACGCCTGGTATTTACTAAAACCAACAAACTGTGGACACCTGCTGGGCAATCGAGATGGATGGGGAGGAAACGAGAATGGCGATAAACGGGAACTGAGGTGAGGGAGACAATTGGAAAGAATCTAATTGGGAGCCGCCAGGCAGTCTTTGGCACAGAATTCTTACTGCTTCCAGATTGCTCATTAGTAAAAAGTCTGACAACACCAGGTTTTAGTCCAACCGATTTATTTGATAATACTCACAAGCTTTCGAGGGGACTGCCTCTTCGTCAGGTGAATGGAGAGTTCTGGCCTCAGACAGAGCATATAAAGCACAGACAGTTTAGAGATTACTGATTAGAATGCGAATCTTTACACCAATCCTGCTGTTCAAGACCTGAAGTGGCTGACAATGTGAGTGGAAGGAGCACTGATCACAGGTTACAGAGATGTGTATTGTCTCCAGACAGTACAGTAAGTGAGGTTTTGCAAACCCAGGCAAGTCACGGGGGTTACAGATAGTGCGACATGAACCCGAGATCCCTGTTGAGACCGTCTTCATGTGTGCGGAACTTGGCTATCAGTCTCTGTTCAGCGACTCTGCGCTGTCGTGTGTCATGAAGGCCGCCTTGGAGAATGCTTACCCGAAGGTCAGAGGCTGAATGCCCATGACCACTGAAGTGTTCGCCAACAGGAAGGGAACAGTCTTGCCTGGTGATTGTCGAGCGATGTGTTCGGCCAACATTGTCTACCTGATACGTTGCAAGAAAGGATGTCCCGAAGCATGGTACATTGGGGAGACCATGCAGACGCTACGACAACGGATGAATGAACATCGCTCGACAATCACCAGGCAAGACTGTTCCCTTCCTGTTGGCGAACACTTCAGTGGTCACGTGCATTCAGCCTCTGACCTTCGGGTAAGCATTCTCCAAGGCGGCCTTCACGACACACGACAGCGCAGAGTCGCTGAACAGAGACTGATAGCCAAGTTCCGCATTTAGCAATATCTAAAACATAGGAATTCAGGAGAAGCGTTTCTTTAGTTTTCCATCTGTCGTACATAAATTCCGGTCTCAACAGGGATCTCGGGTTCATGTCGCACTATCTGTAACCCCCCGTGACTTGCCTGGGTTTGCAAAACCTCACTTACTGTACTGTCTGGAGACAATACACATCTCTGTAACCTGAGATCAGTGCTCCTTCCACTCACATTGTCAGCCACTTCAGGTCTTGAACAGCAGGTTAGGTGTAAAGATTCGCATTCTAATCAGTAATCTCTAAACTGTCTGTGCTTTATATGCTCTGTCTGAGGCCAGAACTCTCCATTCACCTGACGAAGAGGCAGTCCCTTCGAAAGCTTGTGAGTATTATCAAATAAATCGGTTGGACTAAAACCTGGTGTTGTCAGACTTCTTACTGTGTTTACGCCAGTCCAACGCCGGCATTCCCACATCATTGCTCATTAGGCCATACATAAACCACAATTTCCTGAATTCCACAGATCTGTTGCCAACTATGATCAGTGAAGAACAGTTCTGTAAAGGGTCCTTTTAAGCTGCCATTCGGCTCCTTATTTTCATATACTTGAGATGTAAACGCTAGCTGCAGATATTTCTGTCATCAGTATGGTGGGTGGTCCACTTCAGCCTTTGGATGCTTGTACACAATTCAGTTGTCTGCCATTAAATGGACACAGTGAACCAATTTCTAGCCATAACCTCCTGGGTTAATGACAATGCAGTTGAGAGACAGGGCAGATGTTACATTGATGTATCAGAATGGGATACAAGAGGCGTTTGGACATTCTTTGTTGGTTGTTGTACTCTTTTTAGGGACTCATCTGACTTCTTTGCAATAGTTCTTTACAACAATGTGAATGAAGTTATGAAATCTGCAGCCTATCATTCTGTAACACTCGATGCATGATAATGCTCCAGGACATTGTACAGCTGTCATTTCTTTCACACAATATTGGTGGTGTATTTTTCTGGCTGTCAAAATCTTATTCCTGAACATATCCTTGCCCTTTATCGTCCCAAAGTCAGATTTTATTGCTATTATCTCAAGTTAAAATTTACATGAGCGATAATTGTATTGATTCAGTACTTTGATTAGGTCAGTTGGTAGCACTGTTGAGTTACTGTAATGGTTCCACTTCTGGTCTTGGGGGGGGAAAAAAAGTGTGTTCAGTCTAGAAATGTCAACCTTCGGATGAAGTGTTAAATTGATACTTGCGTTGTTTTGGTGGAATCTCTGTGACCTGGCCAAAATTCCACCTTTAACCAACATCACTTAAAATAAAGTGTACCGTCTTTTGTTGTTGCTTTTTGTGGACTCTTGGAAGAGTCACTGGATTTCAAATAAATTGAATGTTACAAGTTTTTGAGACCTTTTCTGAGAAACGTGATGAGGTTCTACAAAGATAGAAATCCTGAAGATGGGTAGTCGTGTGCTTGCCTGTGATTGGTGTTTCTGCAGAATATCATTGCAACCAACTGTTTTCTTTGAGTTATGAAATCTGTGTTGAACAGATGGCATTGATTATTTCTTCACCAGCTGCCTCTCTCTAATCACAGCTGTGGTGTGATCAGAAAGAAAGAAACAATGAAGCTCAAAAAGAACATTCACCCATCGGGATTGCTGCTTTCACATGTCCTGTGCAATCTGCTTGATCATGAATGCAGTACATTTAATATGCTGCAAAAGATTTTGCCTGCCCCAAAAGTAAATAGTATACAACTCCAGTACATACTTATCTAGCATTTCATCCATCAATTACACATTCAGACCAGCTGTCTTCAATGTTGTGACATTTCTATTGGAACTTGCATTTACATGACATCTTCCAAGCTGGGAAATTTCAGTTGCGAGGTAATTTTGAAGGGTAATTGCCATTATGTAGGGAAAGTTTTTAGTACAGGCAGTAACAAGTGTCTGTGTTGACAAAGGGCAGAGAAGAATTTCTTATAAGCAAGTAAGTAGAATCCCCCAATGGGGTGGTAAGATTTTTAAACTAGTAGACATTAAGGCACTGACAGAATTAGCAGCATTCAGTTAAATGAGTTTATGAGCTAACAAAAAGCACTTTATACATGAGATGCAGTAATTGATTCAAATAAGTGATGACTATAAAACACATTCTGATACTTTGAATTATTGATTTTAATTGCTCTATTTTCTTGTGGTGCAGCTGATCCAGATGCTGCTGTCCCCAAACCAGTTGCAGCCTTTGCATGGACAGGTCACAGAATTCTCTGCGTTCCATGTGAGGTCGCAGCCACACACTCCCTGCCGAATACAGCACCTCCAAAATTATGTCTAGAGACTTTGTAATAGTAAGAAATTATTTCAAAATACTGTATTTTCAGTTGCATGTTACTCAGTGTGTGACCAAGGGAATGCATCAAATGGACCTGCGTACTTCATGTTTGTGAATAGAATGTCAAATCAGCCAGTAGATCTGAGAAGATATCATGGCAGCATCTCTCATTTGGAGGGTTTCCAGCGTCAGGAGAACATCTCCGTGGCAATGCCATGTCAAAGTCAACTTGTTAACCACGTGACATCCTTTTCTCCTGTAGTGTAAATTGTTGTGATCTTTTGAAATTTGGCATTCTTGTGTTTGTCCTTTTGGGTGCAAATTGAAAATCTTCAGCAACGTGCCTCTCTTTTCAGTAATATGCAAGTTCCGTGCCATCAAGCAAACACGTATTTTTGGTAATTGAAGGATATATCAATACAATTTTGACTACTTATCTCTGCCAGGAAAGGCTGATGCTCCGTTCAGTGAAGCTAAAAACCGGATAGTTCAAAGTAAAGAGATAACAAACAAGAAAGTCACAAGTGGGTTTTATCATTCATTTTTTATAATTTTACAAAAAGCAAAATAAAATTGGGACATTAGAAGCTGAAATAGTTTTTAAGGCAAAATTAGTTTTTATTTTAAAATATATGGATTTATTTCATCACGAAGTAGAAAAATTTGACAACCCACAAGGGAAAACAAACTCTCAGCATCTACTCTTCAAAGCACCCTGAGAACCTACAAGTCCCAATAATGTTGACTCTCGTTCTACTAAATTCCAATGAAACCTCTCTGGACTGCCACCAATGCCAGTATATCTTTCTTTAGATAAGGAGACCAAATCTGTTCACTGTATTCCAGGTGTCCTAACTAGTGCCTTGTATAATTTTAGTAAGACAGCCCTATTTTATACTCCATTCTTTTAGAAACAAAGGCCAATATTCCATTTGTAAAAGGAAGGATAACACCAATTAGGGATCAAAAAGGGGATTTACAAATGGAGGCGGGGGCATGGCTAAGGTATTAAATACTTTGCATCTGTCCTTGCCAAGGAAGAAGATGCTTTTTAGGAAGCAACTTGGACGTATTGTGAACTGTGAGGAGGATAGTGAAAAACTTCAACAGGACATGGACAAGTTGTTGGAATGGGTGGACAGGTATCAATTGATCTTCATTGTGAAGAAACATGAAGTGATTCATTTTGGTAGGAAGAACATATAAAAGTAAAGGCTGCAATTCTAAAGGGAACGCAGGAACATAGGAACCTGGGTGGATATGTGCATAAGCCTTTGAAGGTGCTAAGCAGGTTGAGAGAGCAGTTAATAATCCATACAGTATCCTAGGCTTTATTAATGGGGCAAAGAGTACAAGGATGTAATGTTGAACTGATCTAAGACACTAGTTTTGCCTCAGCTGGAGTACTGAATCCAGTTTAGTGAAAGATATGAAGGTATTGGTGAGAGCACAGAAAAGATGGCTGAGGAATTTTAGTTATGAAGATGGATTGGAGAAGTTGGAACAGTTTGCTATGAAAGAAGAATGCAAAGAGGAGATCTGATAGAAGTATTAAAAATTATGAAGAGTTTCGATGGAGTAAATGGAAGAAACTGTTCTAACTTGAGAGAGAACTAAGAATGAGGGGTGCAGATTTAAAGTAATTAGTAAAAGAAGAAAGGGCTACGTGAGGAAAAATGTTTTCATGCAGAGATTGGTTAAGGACTAGAGTGTGGTGGAGGTAGGTTCAGTCGAGGCATTTAGAAGGGTGAATTTCTCATTTGGAGAGCTGGTGTATACACAATGGGCTGAATGCCCCCCACTTTTCTGTAAATCTGGTGGAATATAAGCGCCTAGAAGAATGGAGCCTAGACCCACAAGAATTATGCCATGGAGGGGATTCAACCTTGAGTTGCAGTTGAAATGAGGAGTTTTTGTGTAAGTGAGTAAATGGGTTTTGATTTTACTTGCATATTTTTCTAGTGGAAGTTTTGGTGAATATTTCTATTAAAGTCAAACAGAGAACCCTGTGATGTGTGCAAGTGCGACATATGGGTCCTTGTGTATCTCGGGTGAACAGCATTGATTCACTCGGATGATGCAGTGGCTGGAAACTATTCTTGACGAGACAAGATATTAGGATAATTTCTACTTGAGAACAGAAGGGGATTTAATCTAGTTTTTAGAAGTTATGATTTTTAAAAAGAAAATTCCCTGTGCTTGGAGAGTCAGTGATAAAGAGGTATGAAGCTCCCCACTTGTGGGATGAGACCACAGTAAAGCATAGTTAAATTCAGAATTGTCATGTTGTCCTCTCAAAAGGACAGCAACACTCCATCTGTTGCCATGATGAAGCCTGGGGCAATTTCAGGCCTGGATGACAACTATCCAGTGTTGGAGGAGCTGTGGACATTCTGCAACCACTTGATGGTTATGTTGTGAGAAATCAGCTGGCGCCCACACTGAGTTAAGTAAACAAACTGCAGGCCTCGGATGGGCCTGGGATTGAAGATTCTCATGATCCACGAGGAATGTTCCCGCTCCCCGTGGCCTTGCCAACAGTCCTTGAGCTTTTTTTTTGAGCAACCTTAGTGCTGTATTTGAATAGCATTGGTTAGGTTGTTCACCATCTTGAAACTACATTTGGAATCTTGGGTTCCTGATTTCTATACTGGTTTCCCACCTGCAATAAGCAGATGCCTTGATTGTCCATTTCAGAGCCTAACCCAAGATGGTTGCCCTGGAGTGCTAGCGGAGATGGGGTGTTAAGAGCCCCAACACCATATGTGAACACAGGTGCCTATTTGCAACAGATAAAGGGAGTTCACATCGTCTCGATTGATTCCTGATGTCCAGCACTAATTTCTTCTTGACATTTCCTGAGCCTTCAGTCAAATATGGAATCATAATCTTATCGAGAAGTTGTGGCATATCTAGTGCTCTGCAGAACTGTATTTGCAGTTCAGTCAGAGGACACACATATTGGATGATTTGAATAAGGTTTGCAAAAGCAACAAATCTTGAATTTGCTCTGTTCTTTGGCTTGTTCAATAACCTATGGCTTATGGTATAAACTCTTGATATTACCATATTACCTAGATTCTGAAGGACATGTAGCCACTGTACAGTGTAGTTATACTGTAGTGATCATGAGCTAATGTCTAATTTCAGGCAGTACCTTGGTTACATTGTCCAGATGTCATTTGGATGCTACAAGGGAACTGTTGGAATTGCATGTTCCTATGTAAGCATGGTTTGACACTCTGCTGTAACTAGACATTATGTGACATCAAAACTAAGTGGTGTAAGACTGCCTCCTTCAGAGAATTACATGTCATTCTGCTCTAGAGTTAGGTCAGGATTCTACAATGTGAAAAGTGCACCATGAATTTATACACCTATAGCTAAAATCAGTCACCAGATGCAGAAATGGTTTGTTTTCCTGAGCACTGTTAAGTTCCATCAGCAAATCTATGAATAAAATTTTACTGAATATAACCTTCTGCATATACTGTATATACTGTAAGACTATCAAGATCTTTTCGGTTATAGACATTTTGCTGTTTGGTTTGGTAATCAGGGCTTCATTTCCATTTTCCATGTCAGCCCATGTTATTTGAGTAATATTGCCAATTTCTCCTGAATTATCGTGTACTAGAATTTACACGGAGGTTGCCCAGATTTATTCATGTAGCACCAACAGAAAGAAGGAACTTTAATTGCATTTGTTTGTGTTGCTGAAAAAATTGACAAAGATCCCAGCTCTGCTGTCACTCTAAATGCATCCAATTCTTATTTAGTGATGTTGGCCAAGACAATGTGGCCCGTTGACTTTTCAGTGAGCCTTCTGGCTCAAAATGTTTAGTCCGTAAACCACGTAGATGGGACACAAGACCTCACAGAATACTTGCCACACTGGTTTTCATTTTATACCTTCATTTGTGATTTTGTTTTGAGTGAATCCTCAGCTAGCTTCTATGAATTGACTTGTTCAGGGACAGTACCATTATCACAGTTTCATGGCAGTTTGGCAGAAGCTTATGAATCAAAGGGTTTGATGCAGAAAACACATTTATAATTCTTACATAATCAATACTTATGCAAAACTTTTGGGAACATTCATCACAATCATGATAAAATAATAAAACACAAACTGAGCAATCTTTCTAAAAGAATATATGGAGCAAGAAAGTCGAAGGTGTTTTTTGATCATGTGATCATAAAATAAAGGCTTATATTTGTATAGTGTGATTCAAAACTCAGGATGTCTCAGGCACTTTACAGCCTGTGAACTAGTTTCTGGACTGCAGTCAGCTGTTGGGAAGATTTTGAACAAAGCAAGATGAGCCAAGTAGCAACTTGTTTAGAAAAAGTTCCAAAAACAATTCTGTGTATGTCGCTACATGGATCAGTTCCTCATGGGGAGTGTCTGAGCACTTGCTGTAGACCTCAAATTATGCAAAAGCACAACAAAACACAGATTGGTGGAGGTTTGGAATTCTCTTCCTCAAGCGACAATGGATGCTGGCTCAATTGTTACGTTTATGTCCAAGATAGACAAATTTTTATTGAGCAGGGGTATCAAAGGATATGGGCCTAGGGCAGGTACATGGAGTTAGGCCACAGATCAGCCAGGATCTTATTGAATGGTGGAGTGGGCTTGAGGGGCTAAATTGCCCACTCCTGTTCCTGTGTTTCTAAAACATCCTTTTATAGATGCTGCCAGACCTCCTGAGATTTTCCAGCATTTTCTCTTTTGGCTTTTGCTCCACTGTATGGGTATTTCAGAAATTATTCTAATCTGTTTTGTCATTTCAGGTACCCATAATTTACCATAAATGTTGTGGAAAGAGCAGCATCTGGCAGATTGACGCATTCCATTGCTTGGATTATTTTATGAACAAAAATGATATTTTAAATCCATTTGGGTTAGGTCTATAAAATGTTCTTTGTTTTTACTTTCTGGACAGAAATATTTGTGGCTGTGCCCAATACACTCTCACATATTCCAGTTGTTGGTGGCTGCAGCAGATGTATTACTGAAACAAAATGATCAATTTGCTGGAGCTGTAACCTTGCTATTGTAATTAATTATTTTGCTGGCAGAATACTGCCGCATGTCTGGAATGAATATCATGGAACACTTCTTGAGAAGTCTCAAAAGCTTTTAAAAATGTTGGCACATCATCCTACAACTCAGCTCATGTTCCTTGGTACAGATCTGATTCTTTTAGAGCTTTTCCTGTTAGCATTTAATAAATTTAAAGGATAAGAGAATAATCTTTTTAAATTATCACATGGTAGATAGAGTAGCTAATGAATCTAGCTCGAGTAAATTGGAACAGTTCTGTGATAATGGAGGGCAGCAGATTGGAATTGCTTCCAAAGCATCTCACCTCCGGTTATGCAATTCTTTGGGAGGGTCCCCACGGAAGCTCTTGTAACATTACCATCAAGTTACTCAAACATTAAGATTACTGGTTCAACTTCTTTGACGTGGTTCTTGAGGAGTCTGGGGTCTGGATTACCATTTCAGTGTGTAGCTGCTACCTTCTTCTGTCCTTGTGGGGAGAAAAAACCCATTGCTCAACTACCATCTGCTTGGAAATGTTTTAATTAAATTTTGGAGGCCAACTGGAGACAAATTATTGTTGCAGAGACTGTCAGCTGTTGGTTATTTGAACATCTTTGCAGATGTTTCTTTTTGTATTTTGTTAAGATGATTTTGTTATCACTTGTTAATATGGAAAACATGATATCTAAAGCGATAGATGGAGTATTACTTCACTGGGTAAAGTTGTTGGATTTTACAGTGTAGGAAATCTTTGTGAGCGAGAAAAGAATGACAACCTATGGGAAGTGTGTAAGAATGCACTAGGTAGAGCGAGATCCTCTTGTGTTGTGTTTGAGGTGGGATGAGAGGCACCTGTGATGGTCAGTAGAGAGGTGGGCTTTTATTTTTAAGGACGGGGAACAGGGAGGAGATTAATGAATCCAGGGTGGTGCACCCATTGTGGTTGGGAATACAGAAACCCTGCAGATCATAATAGTAAGGTTTCATGTTAACCTTTACTAGAACCCTGCCGATGCCCAGTCAGACTCACTATCCAATTAGCAGACAAGAGTGAACATTTGTCTTCAGGAGCAACCTGTGGGGACCTAGGGGCAGTGGTGGATGGAATAAGAAAGTCAATGTCGTGGAGGTAGCAATAATTGATCTTGGGACAGTGGAGAGGCCTGAAAACCCCTTTTTCATGTTGGGATGTCAAAGAGGGCTGGGGATTCCCTTTGTGCATTGTGATTGAATGTCAGAGTCCCAAGAACCGTGTGTAGGGTCTGGGGAAGCAATTCTGCTTTTCCTAGCGTGGAAGGAGTTCAAAGAGGTTAAAAGCTTTAAAACTTACCTTGGCCTCCTCTTGTCATTAACTCATTCCACCATGGATTCATTGCTCAGGGCTCACCTGTTTTGACAGTAAAATTAAGTTGCCGCGCTGATGACATAATTTTGAATCTTGATTAGACCTTTTAGTGGAAACTTCGTCCAGGGCTTGTATTACCATCATTAATATTGTGACACCTGGGAACGGAGCAGGGATTTAGAATTTCAGGATTTTAGTCGCCATTTGACCCCTTCTTGGCAGGTTGTGTGATTGGTGAATGTGCTAGGTGGATAGGGAGAGAGTGGAGGTGCTGTTGTTGAAACCAAAGCCATAACTCTATTTGGGGTGGGCAGTGTGTTGGAGAGATCCAGGTCTGTTGAGTTGGGAGTGAAGAATATGTTGATGACTGCATTTGATGGGCCTCTGTTATAAAAGATGTGAGATTTATTGTCATCTTTATAATATTGTTTCAGTTTGTTATCTCTGGGAATAGATTTCCTCTGAACATCAGGAGTGTTAAGATGTTCAACCTGTTTTTTGTAAATTTTCCAATTTCCCTGAACCAGATGTGCAGAAATCCTCCAATGTTGGAATTGTGAATTTGGTTGGGTGAATCTGTTTTTTTCATCGTATTTCTCTATCATTGATCATACAAAAAGGCGAGTGGGGGGAGGTTGAGCAAGTTAACATTGGAGAAGTTTCAGAGGACTGGAGGAGATTTCGGAGATGACAAAGAGGGGGCTGTATGAATCAAAGCATAGAGGGATTTGGTCTGAGAATTTGATATTTTGGACCTGGAGCCACTGTAGGTCAGTGGATTCAGACTGATGGATGAATGGGATTTCAAAGCCATGCCAATCTTTCCCACTTGCTTCGAGCAAGTTTTAGGGAATTTAACATAGGTGTTGCCATTGCCTACCAATTAGGTACATAATGCAGTGCAGTGTGTGGTTCTCTACACTAGTTTATTAAAGGTCTTCAACTGTGCAGTGCACTCCACTGACCTTTCCAATCTCCATACAAATGGATTGTTACGAGGGCCTATTTGGTAAAACACCAATATGAGTATACTGCAGTACCCCAGAATGTGCTCTCAGTTTTGTTAGTAATTGGCATTAGCTCAAAGAGAACATTTGTTTGTGATTGATGATAGCAAAAGATAATTTAGCTAATGTGAGAAAGGGTTTGGACAGCATGCAGAAACCTGTGTCTTGCTTTTGGTTTCTGATAGAATTTTCAGATTCTTTTTGCCCACTTGCCAATTTTCAGCATGTTACTCAAACAGAGACTGACTTTGAGCCTTTTGATTTTGGACAGCTTAAAACCCCTGTTTATAACCTCCTGGGTCCCAACATTAACACTGCTGTAACTGCTTTGAAGTAAAAATTTTGAGAAGTGTTCAATACTAAAAAAATAAAGTCTAGTGTTTGTTTATCATCTTTCTCAATCCTTGGACGTTGCAAAGTACTTTGGTTGTTGCATTTCCTACATCATAACAGTGATTTCACTTCAATTTGTGCACAGCAAGCTCCCACAAACACCAAAGTGATAATGATCAGATATGTGGGGGTGATTCTCCCATCTTAGCGCAGCTGACCATGAGATTTCAGTGGAGCCAGATTAGCATGATCTGCGCATGGCAACTAGCCCCAAGTACCTCTCCCAGTGCTAGATTTCTGGCACCGTCAGCTCCATGCCAGAAATAGGCATGGAGCTGCATGACATATTTGGGATCATTTAAAAATAAGTAGGGGGTCTGGTACTGAAATCTCTGGGCCTGCTAGCCCCCTTCCCCTGGTTAGGAGTATTTCACTCCAGCGAGGTTAGCAGTGGCTCTCTACTTTTGGGGAGCTAGTGACCTGACCCAGCTGGAGTTAAAGTGGGGGAGGGGGTCAATTGCGCCACCAGCACCCCCCCCTGAGGGTCATGCAGCGCAGGGGAATGCTGGGCATTGGCATCTTGACAGTGCCAGCCTGGGCCCCCTGTAACTGCATGGCAATTTTAATGATAAAATGGCCGACTAGAGATGAGGGCTACTGCAAGGGAATTCTGAGCCTCTTACCTCATTCTACCACCACCTACCATGAGGCCCACAAATTATCCACAGTGCAAACACTTCCAACAGGGAATTCCTGGAGAATAATTAAGAGCTGAAACGATGCTGGGGAAAATCACAGCACAAACTGTAGTGCAGTTTCCAGCTGCTGTTTTCCAGGACCTTAATCAAATAAAATTTTGATAATGTACCAGATAAGGAGAGATTAGAAAAAAAGACAAAAGCAAGACATTTGGCTAAAACTTTTGTCAAAGAAGTGGATTTTAAGAAGCATCTGGATGGCAGATGTAGGAAGGGATGTCTACAGTGGAGTGGAACTCACCAAGGCTCCTTAGACAGCACCTTCCAAAACCACAACCTTTACTATCTAGGTCAGCAGACATGTGGGAACACCAACACCTGGAAGTTCTCCTCTTGCCATTCTGAGATGGAAATGTATCGCCTTTCCTTCACTGTTGCTGGGTCAAAATCCAGAAGTCCTTCCTAACAGCACTGTGGTGTACTTGCACCATATGGACTGCAGCAATTCAAGAAGGCAGCTCACTACCAAGTTCTCTGGAGTGATTTGAGTTGAATGGTAAATGCTGGCTTAGTCAGACACCCATATCCCTTAAATGAATAAATAAAAAAAAATTGGGGATGCACAAGATATCGGAATTGGAGGGTCAGAGGACCGTATCTTGAAATTTTCTGGTCCAGAACCTATGGTGGGCCTCTCCTTTATTAGTAGTCATTTAATGTTGATGGAATCCTGAATAGAGATGTATTTGGGTTTATGATTTAACAGTGGTCAATCGGTAGAAAACTCCCAAGGATCTTTCGGCAATATATTTTTACAATTATTTTGTGATAATCGTGAGGAACCATATCATCTCTGCAGTAGAATAATTTATTGTGAATATATAATCATCAACTTTTAACCTCTCCAAAGGATCAGATAACACAATGTAGCATAAAACGAAACATGAAGATATATAATTTAATCCTCATCACTGAGCTTTCAACCCTGAATTTATTTGAGTTGTGCAGAGTGCAGTAATTCTTCAGTTAATGTTGTAGTTACGTTCTTGAAAAGTGCAACTTTAAATCAAACAACATTAAGTGAATCAAATTTTCTCATTATAACCAATGAAAAAGGTGCAGTTTTTTCTGAGAATAGTTCTACAAAATCTTTGATATCCCCTGTAGATTGAAATACTTTTTTTGGCTATATTTGTAAATAAAATAACTTTTAAAGTAAAATGAATTTAAAAATAATGAAATATGCTGCATCGTCCTACTTACCTGTCTCCTGCTCCCTGCCCCGCTGGTTCACCACCTCTCCAGCTTACTGCATTTCCTGCTCGCTCGCTCTCCTGGTTGCCAGCGGCTGTGTTCGCTGAATCTCCCGCTTGTTGCCCCACCCTCGCTCATTATAAACCCACCATATGTTCTCGATCAGAAAGTTTCAAATACAGTCCTTGATCCTCCAATTCTGGTATCTCATGCATCCTCATGTTTCCCTTGCTCGAACCCTCACTTGTAAGCGAGAGCTTGTGAGAGGAGTGGTGAAAGGCAGGAACAGCTGCTTCAAATTCATGGGATCTTTACAGTGCAGAGATTGCCCTGTTGCGGAGGGCGGGTCAGCACCAACTGAGAAGGTCAGGGAGTTGGAGTTTAAAAATGGTGCTAATCGATCCACACAACCCCATGTCAGACATGATATGAAACAATGTTAAAACAAAAATTGTAGTACTAAATAGGAATGCAGGGCCTAGTAACTGACTGACATTAAAGTGGAAATGATTTGAAACAGGGTAACGTAAAATTAAAACAAACTGCATATTTTTCTGGGGTTCTTGCATTTTAAAGTTGCAATTTTATGAAATATATTTATTGGGGAAAAAGTGCAATGTTGTGCAGTTAGTCCCAGATTTTGTAACGTGAATTTATTGATTGCCTCAGATACTTCTGTTAGCAGTACGGATTCTGTCATTTACTTAGGAATAGATTAGTTATTTAAAGACAATATTGAAGGCCACAAAATAATGCTTTATTATTTAGAAAGAAATGGGATCATCTTTCAGATCTATATCTGCAAATAGAGTTTGCTGTATTTTAGACAGGACCTGATATTGAAATTTTCTTTTTAGGTTTAGAATGTTAAGTTTTATGGCTGAACACTTGCACAGTGTTAATTTTTGGGGGCTATTTGTTTGACGTTGTTTATTAGGTCAACATATTAGCTGTGAAAATCTTTGTGGTGTTTCTATGTTGGCAATGTGGAGTTTGTGTTTCCTCCACCCTGTAACTTCCTGCCTCTGCTCCTTTTGGCTTCATTAGTGGGGCAGATCTGCCCAGGCCACTGACTTCCTTTCCATGTATGCCTCAGTGATGCTCCATATCCTGTACTGAGGTTGGTGAGTCTCCACAACCCAGGACTACCTCTGCGGCATTTAAACCAAGATATCAGTTTGTCTCTGTCACCCTGCCCCCACCACCTGACCCTCCCATTTAGCCAGAGATCTGAAGGCGTTGAGTTCAAATCCCACAGTAACCAGTTGTGAAATTGAATGTGATACATTTCCAGTAGTTTATGGGCTTAACAGAAACTAGTGATGGATAAGTAGTGCTTTAATGGTGTCACCCATGCCCCAAGAGTAAGCATGAAATATAAACTCAGGGTAGATAACATCAGTCAGAGCCTGTAGTTAAAAAATGTCTCATTTATAAAACCAGTACACAAAAATTAAATTGACAGATTAATCCTGTGGAGTTCCTCTTCATTTTGTGCACAGGAGGGGAGGGTTGAGAAACAGGAAAAAAATGCAGCAGGAACTGAAGCATGTGACCAGGCAGTCCGTTTAGGGATAATAGGACTTCAGTCTGCAAAACCGTGCATTGTGGGGGAAAAAAACTGTTGTGTAATGTGGTATTTTAGCTCCTACTGGCAACCAGCCTAACCACATTTGCAGCTGCATGAAATATTTTGGACAATAGTAGTTTGTGTTGTCAGATTACAAATGACCACATGTTAACTTCCTTAAAGTAAGTCCATTTTAAGAATTTTTTCCTGGCTAGCTGTAAATTGAATTAAGGAGAGATATGCTTGATAGACCTCTATTAAAGACATGTGTGTGTGCACTATAAATATCCATTTTGTTCCTGGTTAGATCAGTAGACTTTGACACTATTGTTCACATTGGCTTTTACTGCTCTAACTTCAAATCAATGTATACATGACTTCCTATTGACAAATTCTTAGTCCTTTTCAGAAATTCATCATCTCCATGTGACTGCATATCTGTCACATAGATAATGAAACGTAATTTAGGAGTCAAAGGAACTTTATTTGTAATCTCCTTTGCCTAACTGTTAAAACCAATTTGAACAGGAAATTCACAGTTAGTAAAATTTGTGTTTCTGTAGGACTGAAGTATAGTTCAGATGGAAGAACATTTACTTGAAGCATTGATTCCAGGCTGAATTTTTATGTTGAGCTTGCAAAATGTGAGTCGGATCCTTTCCTGCCTTCCAAAGCGCGCACCTGACTCATGATTGACCTTGTCCAATTTATTGCTTTCACGCAGTGTTCGGGCTCAAAATGCAGTTTGCAGGCTATGATAGAATGTGGGAGGAGTGTGGGGTGCAGTGGTTAGAAAGCTCACCTTGGCTCTTGGAGACAAAACTCCAGCTCCCAACATCACTTAAAGACCTCTGTTATGAAGTCATGCCTTATTGGAAAATAACTTACTGGCTGTAAATCATTGACGAAGTTTCAAAGACGACTAAAAAAAGCAAGCTGTTGAGGTGGTTGGTAAAAGACAGGCGACTTCTGTAATTTCTACAGACTAACAATTGCCTCAAATTTCTTAATTAGATGACCTTGCAGTGGGGTTACCCTTCCTTGAGTGGACCTGAGACAAAACCATCAGTGAATTAATACCCTCTGTGGTTCCTGAAATTACCAAACCTCAAAGTCCATGGTCTCCCAGATTCACTGGGCCTGATTTTACCATTAAGTTTGCGGGTAGCATGATCCATGCCCACCTCCACACCGGTTACCCCTTTACTAATTAATTTAGTGGGCTGCACGTCCAACCTTACTGGCACTTCCCCCTTTACCACTGTGTCTGTCCATCCAGAATTGGTGCGAAACAGACATGGTCCACGAAAGTCTGATTCAGGCGCTCCAGTTAGTGAGGAGATAAATGCCGAGCTTCAGATGGCTCTCTACTTGAGATCTTTAGAGAGATCTTTGTAACTTGTCCATTCCATGGTGGGGAGGGGGGTCAGTTGCTGCTCTACCTGAGATCAGTAAGGGGGAAGGGGGGGTTCCGCTGCTACTGTGCCTGAGATCAGTGGGGGGGAGGGTCTTGCGATCGGCCTGGGTGGTAGGAGGGAGTGGGGGGATGAGTGAGTCAGTAATGTTGTGGGGGAGGGACAATGTCTAGGGGCCAGCGAGAGGCATTATCTGGCCTGGGAGCGATGTGGCAGGGGAGCCACATTCTATCATTTTTTTTGCGCGTGTGCAATTGGAGGTGCCGATCGGAGTTGCAGGATTTCGGGCGCATTAAGCTCCGCCCCCAGGCTTCTGTAGCATGATTCAGAATTGCAGGCAGAATGTGTATGGGGGCACCTGAGAACAGGTCTAAAAATAGGATCTGAAACTCCCCCATTTCAAGTCCGCCCGGCACTTAAAATCAAAATGGTAAAATAGGGCCCACTGTCTCTGAAGTCAAAACTTGAAATGTTGTAGAGAAGCCAGTTCATCATATGAAGGTGTGAGTAGTCACTACATATTCCTCATTCTGTAGCAATGGCTTCTAATTTTGAATTATTTATATGGACAATGGAAGTATTGATCAGACGGTTGTCTTTTACTTCAGATAGCTAATTTTTCTTACTCCCAAGCACCAGCGAGAAATAAGTCACTTTGGAGGTGAACAGCACAGAAGATTGCTGTGTGGTTCTTTCGCTATCTGTTTTTTTACAAGCTGGACCCCTGCTTGCCTTTTCTGACTATCCATGTTCCGCAGGTAGAGATACTTTTAAAGAATTCAACCCAGCTGCTGTTATCTTCAGAACAGATAAATAGTTTGTTGTGTGTGTGTGTGTGTGTGTGTGTGTGTGAAGGCTGGAGCAGTTTTATTATTTTACTTGGATAGATTTTATTGCACTTAACCTGATCTATTTTTCAAAAGAAATTCAAGAAAACCTCTGTGTCTTTCACACACACAGGGCATAAACAATTAAACACTCTGAATTGACGCACACATCTTTTGAAAAAACACCTGTTGTGGTCAAATGAGGACTGGAATAGAAGGAGGGGAGCCACTTGACCCTTCCTCATTTGATCGTAGAAGCACCTAAACGTCCTCATGCCCCCTTAGATCTCAGATGTCATCACCATAACGCCACCTTTCCTCCATAGGATAGGACCATGTAAGGAAAGTAAGAAGCCATCCAATAGCAGTAAGAAGTATTTTAAATGCATGAGTTTAAAAATTAACACTGACAGTTTAATAAAACTTTCATTCAAATGTTTGTCTTGATTCTGCAAAGATTAAAAAAAACTGTACTTCTAGTTTTAAAAAAAGTTTAAATCCTTAAGTGGCCAATAAGTTGGATTAAGAAGCACCGTGTGTTCAGAAACTAGTGTCACTTTAAACTGATAATCATTTCCAAGAGCAGCTGTGTCAATGGACCATCTGGTGTAGGTCAGACTGTGGACCTTTGGAAGTCAGCCAAGCATTCATCGGAGCCACAGCTACAAGGCCCTGAAATTAAAAGAACTGATGTTGTTACATTTCCACTTAGATTGCCTGTCAATTAATAAGATACAGACGCTTAGATTTTCTTTTTAGCATTCAACAGTAGAGGATATTTTTCTCCATGTCAGAGCTGTCTGTACATTCAAAGTTCCGAACTAAAATAAGAGGTGGGCTTACCAACATAAATTGTTAAAACGCATCCACATTACAATACAGCATCTAATTGTGACGGTTGAAGGTTTCAAAATGAAATGATCCCAACTACTCGGCAGACTCTGAGGCTCTGAACTTTCCTAGGAGGTGCATTTTTGCACCAGCATGCAAAAGTATTGTACAGGAGGAAATCTAATTTTCTTGGTCATCCTCACAATGGGGACCTAACCTACAGAAGATGTTCATGTGTAATTTTGCATCAGAGGTCTTTCTAACCCAAGAAAAGCTAACACAAAAATGGAGTGAGGTCAGGAAGGCGGAGGGAAATAGTTTTCGTTTGCAGAAAAAAAACAAAGGGACGATTCTCCCAAAGTAGTTCAGTAGGCCAGGAGAGTCAGGCAGAAGCCATTTCACAGACTCCCTACTGGGAGCCACACTCCCTGGCAGCTGGATTTCTAGTGCCGTCAGCTCCATGTGAGAAATCAACACAGAGCTGAATAATTTATGCTAATGCCCATTAAATACACTTTACATTTGATTAGCAGGTCCGGGACTGAAATTTCTGGGCCCACTAGCCTCTTTCCCCATCTCCTCCCTGCCAGGAGGATTTCGCTCAAATGGGATTTACTATAGCTCCCCACTTGTGGGGAGCTGGAGGCCTGACCCCACTAGAGTGAAGAGGGGGCAGTCAGTAATCAGGGCCCTCAGAGGGTTGTGTGCCGGGGGGGGCGGGTGCAGAGGGTGGTGTTCCTTGTGTTGTCAAGCCTGTGCCCCTTGGCATAGCCCAAGGAGCAAAGTGCCAATGTCCAGTAGGCACCTTGGCACTGGCCATTGGGCATTGCACGGCTGCCACTGAGCTGGCCAGCAATCGGGAGGCTGGCAGCACATACACCGATCTCCACTCTGATAGATCAGCATGTGCGTAGTGGCCCGCTCAGTGCTATGCTGCCGTCCTCTCCAGCAAGAATAGGCCCCACTCACTAATTTTCAGCGTAGTTCACGTTGAGGCACTCTGCAGTGCACAGAATGTGGGAGATTCATTTTGAAACCCCCATTGAAAGAAACAGCATGACTTACTCCAGTTTCTACACAAATTCAACACTAAGAATTCTTTTGGGAGAATCGCTCCCACCCTTCTGTTTTGTGAGCTGACTCCCGTTTCTATGAGGAGACAACAATCGGACCCACTGTTCCTCATTCCAGAAATGCTGCCGACCTGCTGAGTATTTCCAGCCTTTTCTGTTTTCACTTCAGATTTTCAGCATATGCAATGTATTTCAGTAGAATAGGTGTTTGATGAGTGGTGATGAAAATAAATGTCATCAAATAAAGTTAAGCTGATTTGCTCTATAGGAAAACCCTTCATCTTAGCTGATCTGTTCAGTAAATTTTTGTCATGAAGACTCAATGGAACCTGGGTTTATTTGTGTATATTTATATATTAATTTGCCTATTAACTGAAGGGTCAGACTGATTGTAGTTTATAAAGATGCAAACATTGATGGTGATGGATTGCTTTTCCATTATTTTTGCATCCTGAATGCACTTACTTTTTCTTTGTTGCTGTTCTTAAGGGAAATGTGTAACAGTTGTGGGGCCCCGTTAACAATCCTTGAGAATCTAGATCCAAGGTCATTCATGGGCCCAATGCACAACCCACTCCTCCCAGGAAAAATCATAGAATCTTAAAGTGCAGAGGAGGCCATTTGGACCATCGAGTCTGCACCAACCACAATCCTACCCAGGCCCTATCCCCATAACCCCATGCATTTACCCTAGCTAGTCCTCCTGATGCTAACAGGCAATTTAGCATAGCCAAACCACCTAACCTGCACATCTTTCGGATTGTGGGAGGAAACTGGAGCAGTTGGAGAAACCCACACAGACATGGGAAGAATGTGCAGACTGCAGTCGATACAATGGCACAGTGGTTAGCACTGTTGCCTCACAGCGCCAGGAACCTGGGTTCAATTCCCAGCTTGGGTCACTGTCTGTGTGGAGTTTGCACATTCTCCCTGTGTCTGCTTGGGTTTCCTCCAAGTGCTGTAGTTTCCTTCCACAGTCCAAAGATGAGCTGGTTAGGTGGATTGGCCGTGCTAAATTGCCCCTTAGTTTCAGGAAGACTATCTAGGGTAAATGCATGGAGATAGGACCTGGGTGGGATTGTGGTCAGTACAGACTCAATGAGCCAAATGGCCTCCTTCTGCACTGTAGGATTCTATGATCCTCACAGACAGTGACCCAAACCAGGAATCAAACCTAGGTTCCTTGAGCTGTGAGGCAGCAGTGTTAACCACTGTGTCACTGTGCCGCCAATAAACATAACACAAGATGCAACAAAATTGCCAGCATTTATAATGTAACAAATCTGCTCAGTGCCTCACCCTCTTCCAACAGTGTTTTTTCATCTGGCAGTCGTATGCAGTTTTTTTGTGATATGGTGAATTTATTGGGGGGCCCCAGTGGTCCATGTGATTACTTGTCCATGAGAAGCAATATGCATAGTAACCAACAATGTAGATGTTCTGTGCCATGCTATATTGGCATAATTATTTGTGTGTGCAATTATTGGAAACAAAATCCGAATAACCTCAGCTGGTTTGGGAATTGAACCCGCGCTGTTGGCGTTGCTCCACTTCACAAACCAACCATCCAGCCAACTGAGCTAACCAACTCCTCACAAGAGGGCAAGTAAGGCCTGGCGAATGGCTTGGATGGGGATCATGTTTTGAGTTGAGATTTGTTGATAAAATTTGTAAACATCCAAATTCTGAAACTCTCTCCCTAACAGCAGTGTGGGTATAGTTGCACCACATGGACTCCAGTGGTTCAACAGGGTTTCTTGAGGACATATAGGGATTGGCAATGTACGACAGTGGTTTGTGCCATAGTGAGCTTGCATCCCATGAACAAACAGACAAAAGTTAAAAACTTTAAAAAATCTTTTAAGGAATAAAAGTGCCAGAAAAAAATGAAGGATGTATCACTGTTCGACCTGATTACAGTTTCAACTGACTGCAGGAGTGATACAGGTACCCAAAGTAGTTTTGTCAACCTAACATATACTGCCCACAGTTTGTAAGTTGAAGCAGCAATGCTAAAGGGCATCATGGTTATGTTGCCTCATGGTACCAGAGATCCGGATCCGATTCCAGCTTTGGGCCACACTCTGTAGAGTCTGCACGTTCTCCCTGTGTCAGCCTGAGTTTCCTCCAGGTGCTTCGGTTTCCTCCCATTGCCCAAAGATGTTCAGGTTAGATTGATTGGCCTTGCTAAATGCGTAGGGTTACAGGTATGGGATAAGACTGGATAAGATGCGCTTTCGGAGAGTCTGTGCAGACCCCTTGGCCTGAATGGCCTCCTCCTACATTGCAGAGATTCTGTGGTTAATTGCCACCCAATTATATTGGTCCTAAATATCATTTGAAGCATATTTATATATGCTAATGAAGCCCCTGCTTATTTCCATTCGATGCAGGCTGCTCAAATCCAGATCTACCCCAAAAAAAAGACCTCCAGCAATATTTTTATTTAAAAATAATTTTTATTAATAGTGAATTTTGTTGTTCTTTTACAGCTAAAAATTTAGCAGAAGCAAGATAACAAAAAAAAAGCCCTTGTATGTTGCCTGATTTAGACTGACTATTTTCTGGTAGTCAGTCAAAAGTCTGACTGTCCAGTTCAGACTTGGGTGTGTGTCAGCTTTAGCCTGAGAATCAGTGGTATTCTTGTTGT
Source organism: Carcharhinus amblyrhynchos (assembly GCF_965287045.1). NCBI lineage: Eukaryota > Metazoa > Chordata > Chondrichthyes > Carcharhiniformes > Carcharhinidae > Carcharhinus > Carcharhinus amblyrhynchos. The sequence continues at coordinate 48,809,621 of NC_137331.1, forward strand.
ACATACTTACCTTTTCTTGAGAGTCCCTCACTATACTTCACAGCTCAGGGGAAGATTATGCCACTTTTTGTGGAAGATGGCAGCCTTCTGTCTTGAAAGATGATGGTTTGTGCCCTAGTGGTCAAACGTTGCTGGGTGTGGTTCAGGAGCCCCACTCATTGAGTCTGCACTGTCTGCCACGCTTGCTGTGGAGGAAGACAGTAGGTTGAGAAGATGCAAGGTTCAGTGGCTTCTCTTTCCCCTTAGCCCTCTTCTCAACCAGCCGAGATACTCATGGATAATGCATCAATATTAAGATATCAATATTATATTGTCTCCTCTCCATATCTGAAGGTACTGACTGTCAAAGGGATATAGAATTCACTGAATGGTAGTCCTCTATTTTTTGTTAAGTGCTTATTTTGCACAGAGGAACCCAACCAGAGAGCTGGCTGGCAGTTTGACTGCTGAGAGATATCGGAGCAAAGCCCATCTCTCTGCTCAGCAGGCAGCCACACAATCCAGACACCTGTCAGCCAGCAAAAACACAGGGAGCTTCCTGATCTGTACCACACTCTGCCTTTAATCACTAAGCCAGCAGAGGAATCAATGTGTTAAAATGATGCCAGTGGAACAGAAAACATGCCAGCAATAACTGTAGCCTCTCACTCAGTATGTCACCAGCAGCAAACAGTCAATTGGAGCCCTGTCATTTGTAGTGGCTCACAGCCAACTGTTCCACCTCCTAGAAAGTGCTGAATGTTAACGCCGAGCCTTTCGTATAAGCGGGAATAATGTCAAATCTAGAATGCCTGTGGAACAATATAAAAGGACCTGATCACTTTACCCATATTTGTGCCACACCCTGGCTAGACAGGTAGCCTTTAGGCCTCTACTACTGCTCTTAGTCCGGGATGACCTACCCGTTGATTTGTAACTCAGCATTCTGCCTTCACTTGCTATCTCCCACTAATGGCACAGCTCGACTCAGAGAGCTGTTACAAGAGGCGGGAGTTCTCCCAGGGTGTTAACCAATCTTTCTCCCTCGAGCAAAACCACCAACGAAACTAGATTAACTCATCTTTCATCTCAATAGCCGTTTGTGTTGCCTTGCTGTGTATAATTAGTTGCTGCATTTGTCGAGATAACAGTGGTGGTTGTTTGTATTTCAAAAGCAATGTATTAATCCTGAAATGCTTTCAGATGTTCTAAGGAGATGATAAGGTGCCGAGTAAATCCCAGTTATTTCTAATATGGGGTTTAACCAGTGTCCGATAGTAAGTGGCACACTTCAAATTGGAAAAATTAAGGGTTGAAACTCAAGAGTTCAATTAATTCCGGCAAGACTTCCTGAAGAAATGTATTTTTTGTCGCTAGCAGTGAATTGTTAGTAGCAAGATTGGTTTGTAATATTTTGGATTGCTTCTGTAGATAAAAGTCATTACAGCAGGTATGAATTTGTGCTGTTGTTATGCTAGTACTGACTATGTTGCTGGATTATTAATCCAGAGATCTGGACTAATACTCCAAAAAAGATTAGTTCAAATTTCACTCAGGCAAGTTAACTATTTTAATTCTTTTGTTTAAGTAGCTTCAAGAAAAGTGCCCATGGAGCTGTCAGCTTATTATAAACATGCAGCTGGTTCACTGATGTCCTTCAGGGAAGGAAACCTGCTTATGTTTCCTAGTTTGGTCTAAATGTTGTTCCAATCCTGCACCAATGTGGTTGACTCTTAATTGCCCAAGGACGTGGCCAAGCAAACTGCCACAATGAAAATTCAGAATTATTTGGATGGACCACTTAGCATTGAATCACAAAGTGACAGAAGCAGACTCAGCCAAGTCAATTCTGTAATATCTCCCTCGCTAACATCATTAAGTTCTGTAGCCATCAATCAAAGTGCTGACACGGTCTGTTACAATCCCTGTGGAGACTGAGAACTTTTTAAAAGGAATCCCTACCATGTCGATGAAAAGAAACCAATAAAAAGTGAAATTGTGTCTAAGACTTTTACTAGAACAAACAAACTAAAATTAACATGATTAAACATTAATTAACAGGCAACTAATACATCAAACTAAAGAATAAAAGGTAAATATTGTATTAACCTACAGACACAGCCAAACCTGTCTGAAATGCTTTTACTTTATGCCATGCTACTGACATAGATGATTTGGAGTTGGGGACCAAGTGTAGTGTGTCACACTTCGTAGATGACACTAAGATGAGTGGCAGAACAAAGTGTGCAGAGGGCGCTGAAAGTCTGCAAAGGGATATAGATAGTTTAAGTGAGTGGGCAAGAGTCTGGCAGGTGGAGTACAATGTTGGTAAATGTGAGGTCATCCATTTTGGTAGAAATAACAGCAAAATGGTAAAAAATTGCAGCATACTGCTGTGCAGACAGACCTGGGTGTTCTTGTGCATGAATCACAAAAGGTTGGTATGCAGGTGCAACAGATAATCAGGAAGGCAAATGGAATTTTGTCTTTCACTGCTAGAGGGATGTAATTTAAAAACAGTGAGGTTATGTTTCAGCTGTATAAGGTGCTGGTAAGGTCACACCTGGAGTACTGTGTATAGTTTTGGTCTCCTTACTTGAGAAAGGATATATCGGCACTGGAGGGGGTACAGAGGAGATTCACTAGGTTGATTCGGGAGTTTAGAGGGTTGGCGTATGAGGAGAGACTGAGTAGACTGGGACTATACTCATTGGAATTCAGAAGAATGAGGGGAGATCTTTATAGAAACATACAAGATAATGAAATAGGGAAGTTGTTTCCACTGGCAGGTGTAACTAGAACTGCGGGGGGAGGGGGCATGGCTTCAAAATAACGGGGAGCAGATTTTGGACTGAGTTGAGGAGGAAGTTTTTTGCCCAAAGAATTGTGAATCTGTGGAATTCCCTGCTCAGTGAAGCAATTGAGGCTACCTCATTGCATGTTCTTAAGGCAAGTTTAGATAAATTTTTGAACAGTAAAGGAATTAAGGGTTATGGTGAGCGGGTGAGTAAGTGGAGTTGAGTCCATGAAAAGATCAGCCATGATTTTATTGAATGGCGGAGCAGGCTTGAGGGGCCAGATGGCCTACTCCTGCTCCTAGTTCTTATGTCCATCTCTCCTTGCCATGTCAAGCTAAACTTTCCAGTGTCCTTTGACAGTTGTTTCACTCTGCCTGAATTTTCTGCCTCTGGCTAGGCATGCCTTGATGACTCCCCATTCGCTAAATCTTTAGGAGCCCTGTCTGTTCTGTTTCCCTTTCCTTTAGCCAGAAGCTGAACCTTTAAACGATTCCTGCTTTGTCTCTAACAGTTTTCCCTGCTTGTCTACAACAGCAGCCTGCTGTCTGTGTCTCAGTATTCGTTTTGCTTCTGCTCAGCGTGCTCCTGTGAAAGCTGCTAAAATGGCCACTCAACATCTCCAGTGGGTATTTCCCATTTCCAACCTGAGAATTCATGGGTGCTCCTCTGAACTGAGGTGTTTACCAGGAATTCACCATCCCTCCCCTTCTCAGAACTATTTGTTTTGCTTTAAGTTAAAAGGACATTGGATTTTCACACTTTCAGATTGATATGTATCAGGCAATGTCCCAGACTCTTACATCACCATTCCAGACAGCCGTATCAGTGTGCCACCTGCCACCTCTAAGGAACATGGCCAGAAAATTCTCAACATTGACTTTGCACCCAATGAACCTTCATGCCATCAGATCTAAACATGGACAAGGAAATCTCCTGTGGATTGCCAATGGTGCCAACTCTCAGCTGTTGAATCCATACTCCTCCATGTTGCACGCCAGTCGGAAGGAGCACTGACCATTCCTAAAGCACGGAATGCACTTTGGGTGGGGGACCTCAGTTTCTACCAGCAGAATGGGCTGAATAACACAACCACTGCCCAGCTACCCAAATCCTGAAGACTTAATTTCAAGACTGGACTTACAGTAGGTGGAAGAGAAGCAGCATGATGGAAAACCAATTTGATCTCATCCTCACCTTTGCAGCTATCCATGATATTGGTAGGTGTAATCACCATATATTTTTTAAAGTTTTTATTAGTGTCACAAGTAGGCTTAAGTTAACACTGCAATTAAGTCACTGGGAAAATCCCCTAGTCGTCACACTCTGGTGCCTGTTCAGGTACACTAAGTGAGAATTTAGCATGGCCAATGCACCTAAGCAACACATCTTTCAGACTGTGGGAGGAAACTGGAGGAAATCCACCCAGACACGGGGAGAACGTGCAGACTCTGCACAGGCAATGACCCAAGCTGGGAATCGAACCCGGATCCCTGGCGCTGTGAGGCAGCTGTGCTTACCACTGTCCAGCCATATACAGTTCTTGTGAAGACTAATGAACCTTTTTGACACATGGTGATATGTGGCACCATTACTTGTGCAAAATAAGAGCAAGAACAAATCTGACAACTTCAGACTTGGTATCCATGAGGCACTGTGGACTTCCGACAGCACCCGAATCGTATTGGACCACAACCTGTAACCTCATGGCTCAGCATATCCCTCACTCCTCCATCAGTATCAAATCAGGTGACCAACCTGGTTCAGTAAATAGTGTAGAAAATAGCAGCATCGCTTGTACCTGAAAATGAGGGGCCAACTTGATGCTATATCACAGGACTACATTGTTTGACAATGAAAGCACCATCTTTCTGACAGAGCTAAATAATTCCAGAACAATTGAATCATTGCCATGGCCATGTAGCCCAACCACAACAATCATAGTGGACAATTAAGGAACGAATAGAGCAAGAGGCTCTGTGAACACACCCCATTTTCAATGATGGAAGAGCATAGCACGTAAGTGTAAGACGAGACTGAAAGGTCTATAAGCATCTACGACAAGAACTGTTGGGCAGCTGATCCCTCTTGGCTTGCTCCTGTGATTTTGTTTTCCTGTCTCATCACAGATGTCAGAGCTGATCGAAAAGCAGAATACTGCAAATGCTTAAAATCTGAAATAAATTCAGAAAAATGTTGGAATTACTTGGAGGGTTAGGCAGCATCTGTGTAGGGAGAGGACAGAATTAACGGGCAGGATTTTCCAGTCGCGCCTGCCCGAGAATGGAAATTCCCTCCTGAGATCAACGGATGTTTAAAATTGTCAAACTTTCCGTCCCACCCCTGATGATTCTTGTGGCAGGTGGGAGCGGAGCATTTACCCCAAAGATCTGGGACCTTTCATTAGAACTGGGAGAAATTAGAGATGTAATAGGTTTTAACCAAGGGATGAGTGGGACAAGCGCAAAGGAAAGGTGTGTGGTAGGATGGAAGACTGGAGAGATTGAATGACAGGAAAGTTATTCAAACAGGACCAAAGAGAATGATGATGGGATGAAAGAAGAAACAATAGATGTGCATCTAACAGATGTGCTGCTAACGGAAAGAAAAATTCCAAAACGGACTAAAAAAAGGGAACAAAATGGGGGTCAGAGGTTTAAGATCTGAAATTGTTAACTCCAAGTTGAGTCTGGAAGGTTGTATGTTATCTAATTGAAAGCTGAAGTGCAGTTCCTGAGGTTTACATTGAGCTTCACTAGAACAGGTCAGCAGGCCAAGGATGTCTGCGTGAGGGCGGAGAAAATGACGGACGACTAGAAGCTCAAGGTCATGCTTGCCGACAGAACAGCGGAGTTCCACTTAGCGATCACCCAATCTGCAATTGATTACCCCCGTGTAAACCACGTTGTCAGCAGGGAATACAGTAGATGAGACTGAATGAAGTGCATGTTAATCTCTGCTTCACCTGACGGAATTATTTGGAGCTTTGGACAGTGAGGAGACAGGAGGTAAAAGGGCAGGTCCTACATTTGTTTATAAAAGGGCCATAGGATGAGGTGTTGGGGTTGTTGGAAGGTAACTAAGAAGTGGAACAGTGTATCAAAGACCAAATAGTCACTTTGGAATGCTAAAAAGGAAGGGGAGGGCAAAATGTGTTTAATAGTGGGATCATGCTGAAGGTGACAGAAATGGTGGAAAATTACTTTTTGACCAAGTAGGCTGGTGGGATAGAAGGGAGGATAAAAGGAAACCTATTCTGGTTCTGGTAACGAGCGGTCAGAGTAGAAGTATGGGAAATGTGATACATATGGTCAAAGGTTCTGTCAGTCATGGTGAGGGTGGAATCCTCGTTTGCGGCAGTGTTGTGGAAAGTTGCATCCAAGCCTCCAGTGGGCTATCATTTTAATTCTTCACTGTACTCTCACTCTGACATCTCTGTCCTCTGCTGCATTGTTCCACTGAGGCTCAACATAAGCTTCAGGGCCAGCTCCTAATTTTTCATTAAGATACTTTACAGCCTTCTGGACTCAACAATTATTTAATTCATTGTACACAATGTCAGGATATGACTGAATGTGGGTCCAGCTAGGCTATAAGCATTGGGGCCACGCCAGTTCCAGTGGGTCAGCATGGTGGCACAGTGGTTAGCACTGCTGCCTCATAGTGCCAGGGACCCAGGTTTGATTCCTGGCTTGGCTGACTGTCCATGCGAAGTTTGCACATTCTCCCCGTGTCTGCCTGTGTTTCCTCCCATAATCGGTGAATTGGCTGTGCTAAATTCTCCTTCAGTGTACCTGAACAGGCCCCTGCAATTAGGGGATTTTCACAGTAACTTCATTGAAGTGTTAATGTAAGCCTATTTGTGACAACAATAAACATTTTTAAACTTTAAAAACATCTATAATACTAGCATCTACTGCCATCTGGTGAGTAAATGTACCAGTTGGCATGGCACTTTTTTATGTAGATTAGAAAGATTATATCCCTGTGGGTTCAGCCCCTTATTGGTGCTGAAGTAGTTGTTTGCAGTTGGGGAACTCTAATTAGCCTCAATGTCTACACAAGGGAGACAAAAGAAAGTCAGTCAATATTTCCAAATATAATGCATTGGTTGAGAAGGGGATTAGGCCTTCTTTGGTCAGATAGTTGATACTCATTGGCTTATTTTAAACTGTGTCTCTAATCCTTCCTTCTGCCTGCCTCCTCATTGTTGAAATGAAGATTAATATTCTAGTTTATTACTCAGGCCATTAAAGCTATGAAACTGTTTGTACCTCTATCCTTCCTCTTGTCCTTTGCAGGTTTAAAAGCCAAGCCAATGTTTTCTTCATCTTAAATTTTCAAATTGGATTTTGCCTCTACAATGAGCTTTCTCTCTTCAATTTAAGTTTTCGATGAAAATAAATATTCAAGTCATTCTGCTGTGGGTATGAGGAATTTGGTGATAGATTGTCAGTTGAATGTTTTCTTAATTTGTTCATGGGGATGTGAGCATCACTGGCAAGGTCAGCATTTATTGCCCACCCCCAATTTCCCTTGAACTGAAAAGCATTTAAGTGTCACATGTAGGCCAGACCAGGTAAGGATGGCAAATTTCCTTCCCTAAAGGACATTAGTGAACCAGATGGGTTTTGTTGTCATTAGACCATCAGATTTTCAGATTTCACCATTGGTGAGATTGAACCCAGGTCCCCAGAGCATTAGCCTGGGTCTCTGGATTACTAATCCAGTGACATACCACTATAACACTGCCTCCCTTAGGAATCCTTTCATTTCTAAATTGACATCATGGTCCCCTAGGGCATATTATCAAATCTGCATGACATTATTGGAGAGCAATAGAACATTAAAGGCAGCATATTTGTAAAGAATTTATTGAAAAAATTCTGTTGTCACAGTGGCTTACCACGGAACCCACTACGCCAAAGTGACCTTGCGATGAGGTAATTTTGCCTTTGCTTTGTACTTTGGGGGGCTCCATGTTGGGAGTGAAGTGAAGCCACATAAATAAACTCTTTCATATGGATTGTTTGTAGAAGATGTAAGAAGTCAGAAACAGAAAAGTGATTTCCAGTCCGTCCTATCATGTGGGTCCATATTCAAATAATGTTACCCTGTTTCACCTCAGTCACTCCTGCCTCACCCCCCACCACTACCCGCTAGCCCTTTCCTACATTTGCAGAGGTCTTTTTGAAACCACTTTTCATTGCACCAGGCAGGAGTTTTTTTTTAGTAACTATTCTTAGTGTAAAGGAGGTAATCCTTCAAGATAATCTGCAATCTTAATGCCATTACCAAGTTACGGCCCATCAGATTTTTAAAAAAATATTTATGAATATCCAAGAGCATTGCTGGTAGTGCATTGGACAATACATATAATAAGTGTAGTTGCTTTAAAACCATATTTTGCTTAAGACTTTTTACTGAACACAGTAATGTTCGTAGAAGAGGATAACACCACTACCTGGAAGTTGCCCAAGCCATCCACCATCCTGATTTTGGAAATATATTACCGCTCCTTCACTGTTACTGGGTCAAAATCTTGGAACTACCGCTCTAAGAGCACTGTGGGCGTACCAATACCACATGGATCGTAGCCGTTCAAGAAGGCAGCTCACCACCACTGTTTCAGAGGCAATTAGGAATTGAAAATAAATGCTGGCCTAACCAGCAAAGCCCAGATCGTAAGAATGAACTAAAATTAGTACAATGTAGATTGAGGTTGTTGGAGTGAAATCAAAATAAAGGACGCAAAATGGTTACCTGGCGCACAAAATGGACTCTGGGAAGAGACATTAAGAGACACTGATTTTGGGCACGGTACACAAAGAGTTAAACCTGTAGCATTTAAATCGCTGCAGGAAACAGGTCAGACCCTGAGGCACCTTAAATTTCAGATAAAAGCAGACCCAGAATAATGAGTTTGATAACGAGATCAGCCACTGATGGGGACATAAATGCATTAATGTACATAACAAGATCAGAAAGAAGTCTCACAACACCAGCTTAAAGTCCAACAGGTTTGTGTATGAGTTTGTGTCCTTGTGCCTGTTTGTGATCAGAACTCCCACCCACCTGATGAAGGGACAGCCTGTTCTGAGAGCTTGTGGCATTTGCTACAAATAAATCTGTTGGACTTTAAGCTGATATTGTGAGACTTCTTTTTGTTTTTATCCCAGTCCAATGCTGGCATCTCCACATTATAACAAGATCAGCCATTGATAGAGGACATAACTGCATAAATGTGTCTACTCTATGTACAATCATGTGATAACTGTCAATGTTGGTACTCGTCTGTGTGTAACGATATGTTAACTGTCAATCTCCGTACTGTCTATTCAACTTGTAACGATATGCTAACGGCTAATGTCCGTACTGTCTTATATCTAAAAAGTATAAAAGATGCTCAACTACCATTGTGTAGTTGAGAAGGTGGCTGCCTGTACTGCGGAGTGCCAGCACTTCTCCCAAAACTTTACCTGAATAAAACTGTTTGTTGAACCTCCAAGTCTGACTCCAAAGTGGTGCATTTCCCACAGTGAGGTTAATGAAAAGGAGGATGGGATAAACAATAGAATTTTGTTTAAAAGTGCATGAGAAAACAGAAAAGAATGGGATGACTCAGAAATAGAAATGGGGTGAAATTAGAATTAGTTATCTGAAATGTATGTATAAAATGATTGTGGGCAATTTTCTAGGTGGGGGTGGGTAAAGGAGATGTTCAGGGGGCCAGTAACAAATGCACTATTCACAATCAATACACATTAACTGAGGAGATTAATTGTAGACCTACCTGAAGGGCAGCGTGAAGGATTTCTTATTAATAATCTTTTCAGCAAGTGTAACTGAAAACCAGTAGAAGAACATTTCACAACAGCTTTGCCAGTCCGAACCTGTGACCATGAAACAACCACTTTGAATCAAGGCCAAGTTTGACAAAATTGGATATTTGTGCTGAAAGACTTTTGGAACTAATCAGGTAATTCTTAATTCATGGGATCACCCAGTGGTGGGAAACACTTAGTTTGCTGTTGCAGATCACTGATTTTCCAGTCTCCTCTGTTGCAGGGAACCTACTAGAGGTTCGGATATACTTCCCCAGGATCGCAAATCAGTACTAGTGTCTGGCAAATCAGGGGTCATGCAATCTGCAAGCCAGCTTAGTGTTGGGTGCAATTTATCTGATCTGATAAGAGCCCAAAAGTCAATCAGTGGATGTTTTTGACAGTGAATCTTCAAGAATCTCTCCACGACCTCTGCACTCCTGAAAGCTCTGACCTCTTGTGTATCCCCAGTTAGCTTTGATCCACTAATGACAGCTGAGCCTTCATCTGTCTGGGCTCAAAGTTGTGGAAATCCCTCCCTTAACCTCTTTGCCCCTTTACCTTGCTCCTTTTCTAAGATAGCCTTTGAAATCTGTCTGCAGTTCTCCAACTCTGCCTGAGGCTGGGATTATCTGGTCCTGGCTGTGTGCCAAATTCTCTGTCCTCGCTGGCAGCAGTAGTGGGGTGTACCAGACTGGAGAATTCTGGCCCCTACCTCTTTGACTAACATGTTCTAAAATCTCCTGATGTGGTTTGATGTAAGATTTTGTTTAACCATCACCCCTGTGAAGCAGCGTAGAATGTTTTACTACATTTTGCTACATCCTGTGTTTAGAAGGATGAGAGGGGATCTGATCGAGGTAATAAAATTGTAAAAGGGGTTGATAGAGTAAATATAGATCAAATGTTTCCTCTTAAGGGGCAATCTAGAACAAGAGGTCACAGGTACTGGTTGAGGTGGTAGATTTAAAACTGAAATGAGAAGGAACTACTTCTCGCAGAGGGAGGTGAATTTGTGAAACTCGCTGCCCTGTAGTGTGGTGGAGTCTGAATTGTTGACTGGTTTCACGAAGGAGATAGACAAATTTCTAATAAAAAAAGAGAAAGAGGAATAGGGGGAATAGGTGAGGAGGTGGATTTGAAAACAGAGATCAGCCATGATCTGACTGAATGGTGGAGCAGACTTTCAGGACTGATTTTGCCTACTTCTGTTCTTATATTCCTATAAAAGGCACCAAATAAATACAAGTTGTTGTTCTGGTCAAAAGTCTAGTACTTTGTAATTGGGGCTGTTAGACTAAGGGTTAATCACAGATTTCAGAGGGGATATGTCCTTAACAGTTACTAAAGCGCATGACATGCAGTCACTTCCCATTTAATTAGAGAAAAGACAGTAAGGTTATTGTGTTGTGCAAGGATGAAGTTGTATGCTGAAAGCCTTGTGTTTGCAAGCTGCAGTTAGCAAGTTGTAGTAGAGCTCTTATCAGTCTCTGTGTGGGACATGCTCTGGATACGTACCAAGTGCTTATAAGCAGCTGAGTTCCAAAAGGTAGACTGTGCCTGCCAAGTAGTGCTATAAAAACACAGAGCAAAGGTCAGCAAGATTAAAGAACAGCTCTTTAGTTCTTTTCCTGCAACATATATTCCTGCTGTTTACTCAATTTGGAACAGCGAGTGGGTAAAATAATGTGTGGCTTAACTATTTGTTTTAAGCATAATTAAGGCAGAATAACTCTTTAGAAGAGACATAGTGATTCAGCTAAAAGTAAAAGTATTAAAATGAATTATAAGAGCTTTTATCCAATCAATGTGATGTCTGCTGGAGAATAAATGTTAATATGGTAGCAGTATTTTCAGGAAGCTGAAATTGCCCCGAACTTTCCCTCTGAGACAATTAACCTTTTGAGGACAATAGTTGTATTTTCACTTGCACAACAATGAATAAATGTCAAAAGGACTTAGTTATTTAACTTCCTGTCACTTATGAAAGTCAGAAAAGATGTTTTGTGAAATACCTTTCCAGTAAATTGCTTGGAATGGGGCACTAGATATGATGGTCCTTGTGGTTAGCAGTTAAGTCGCCCTTGTTACAATAGTTTTTTAGCTATGGAAATTATTCTGCTACACTGTAGAGCCTGATCCTGCCTTAATCTGACATTCTCACAAACACACATTTTACAGAAATGGTTCTGGTTAGTGACCAGGAGTGGTCCCCCTGAGCCCTGGGACAGTGGGGACAATTATAAAGGCTTCTGTGGGGGAAAAGATGTTGCTTGCCTGATTTCTATGACTAATTACCACAATGGGTTTTGCATTTACTGATGGGTTATTACAGAGCTCAAAGAACATTGTTATTTTACTCCAATCCTGTGCCCAGTCCTGTTAATGCTTTTACTAGCTTTTTATTAGCAGCATTCATCAAAATACATCTTTGTTTATTATTGTTTCATATGAATGGTTTATACTACACATTAGTACTTCTCTTTATCACCTAAAGAGGGAATAGTCTTTGGATTTATAGGCAACCTTGATTTATCAGCAAGGATTGGAGGAATTCCAGAGTTTGGTAAGAGCTAGGCCTGAGGCAGAATCTAAATGAGAGTTTTAACTGTCGGGCCTGATTTCCATCAGTCAGCAATGGTTTTTGGGGCAACAAGAGGAGGCTGAATGGTCTGCAAAATATGGAATGGATAGGCTGAACAATCTTAGCGCTTTCCTGATTTTCTTTGGTTACCATGTAAATGTGGCTGCCATTAAAACATAAGGGTGACAAAGATGATAGTCTGATCCACTAATAGGATTTACCCACCTAGCGATCTCAGTGGGAAGTTATGAAATGCATGATAAACCTAAGGCGCATTGGCCAGCACAGTATAATATTGCATTTCATTATAACATTTTAAATGTTCAGATAATAATATATACATTGCAAATGTTAGAGCAGCATTTGGGCAGCAGGAGGCTGTTGCGTAGGATGTGAAAGAATGGTCCCTGCTACTCAGTTAAATTGTTGGGAGTGGATTGATAAGGCCTCATGAATCTGAATGCTTATAACATTCGAAACAAGGTAAATGAGTTGACAGCACAAATCATTGCGAACGAGTATGATTTGGTGGCCATTACAGAGATATGGTGCAGGATGGTCACAACTGGGAGTTAAATATCCAGGGGATCAAACTGTTCGGAGGGACCGACAGGAAGGCAAGGAAGGTGATGTAGCTCTGATATTTAAGGATGACATCAGGGCAGTAGTGAGAGAGGATATAGGTTCTATGGAAAAAAAGGTTGAATCTATTTTGGTGGAAATTAGAATTAGTAAGGAGAAAAAGTCACTGCTGGGCGTAGTCTGTAGGCCACCGAATAATAACATCATGGTGGGGCGAGAAATAAACAAAGAAATAACTGATGGATGTAAAGCTGATACAGCGATTATGAGGGATTTTAATCTACATATCAATTGGTCAAATCAGGTTGGTCAAGGCAGCCTTGAGGAGGAGTTCATAGAATGCACTTGTGATAGTTTCCTCGAACAGTATGTAATGGAACCTACGAGGGAGCAAGCTATACTTGATCTGGTCCTGTGTAATGAGACAGGAATAATTAATGATCTCATGGTGAGGGATCTTTTTGGAAGAAGCGGTTACAATATGATTGAATTTAAAATACGGACGGAGTGTGAGAAAGTAAACTCCAATACCAGTGCCTTAAATTTAAACAAAGGAGACTGCAATGAAATGAGGAAGGAGCTAAGGTAGACTGGGAACAAAAATTTTATGGTGGGAGAACTGAGGAACAGTGGAGGACTTCCAAAGCGATTTTTCACAGTGCTCAGCAGAAGTACATGCCAGTGATAAGGAAGGACTGTAGCAAAAGAGATAATCAGCCATGGATAGCTAAGGAAGTAAAGGAGGGTATCAAATTGCAGGAAAATACATACAAAGTGACAAAGATTATTGGGAAACTAGAGGATTGGGAATCCTTTAAAGGCTTTTTGGCTAAGATGCAAATGAGGTTGAGCACTGGATGGGGTGCAATGACTGCTCCTATCAGCTTGGATCATATAGATCAAACCCAAGACAGGAAGAGGCTGGCCTGTCTTGTCAGCTTGGATCTGGAAAAGCTTCGAGGCTTAAGAAAGCCATGAAAGAAGCTGTAAAGAAAAGTAAGGTGGATTATGAGAGTAAACTAGCGCAGAATATAAAAACAGATAGCAAAAATTTCTACAAATATATAAAACGAAAAAGCGCGGCCAAAGTATTGGTCCTTTAGAGAATGAGCAGGCGGAAGTAATAACTGGAAATGAGGCATTGAACAGGTATTTTGTGTCGGTCTTCACAGTGGATGAGACAAATAACATGCCAAAAATTGATGACAAGAAAGCTGTGGCAGGTGAGGACCTAGAAATTGTGATTATCACAAAAGAGATAGTGTTGGGCAAGGTAATGGGGCGAAAGGTAGACAAGTCTCCTGGCCGTGATGGAACGCATCCCAAGTACTAAAAATGATGGTGGGGGAATTAGCAAATGCACTAGTGATAATTTACCAAAATTTGCTGGACTCTAGGGTGACTTCTGCAGATTGGAAAATAGCAAATGTGACACCACGGTTTAAAAAAAAGAGGTAGAGAAAAGGCGGGTAACTGTTGGCCGATTAGCTTAACTTCTATAGTAGGGAAAATGTTTGAATCTATCATCAAGGAAGAAATAGTGAGACATCTGGATATCAGTTGTCCCATTGGGAGGACACAGCATGAATGTTCTTGAAGGACAAGTCGTGTTTGACTAATTTGGTGGAATTTTTTGAGAACGTTATATGTGCTGTGGACAATGGGGAACCTGTGGATGTGGTGAATCTGGATTTCCAGAAGGCATTTGACAAGGTCATTAGGGCATTTGACAAGAAGGCATTAGATAAAGGTGCACAGTATTGTGAATAACGTATTTGCATGGATAGAGGATTGGTTAACAAACAGAAAGCAAAAAGTTGGGGAAAATGGATTTTTCTGGTTGATGATCTTGACTAGTGGTCTGCCTCAGGGATCAATGTTGGGATTGCAATTGTTTATGATTTGCACAGATGATTTGGAGTTGGGGACCAAGTGTAGTGTATCAAAATTAGATGAAACTAAATTGAGTAGCGGAGCACAGTGCAGAGGACTCTGAACATCTGCAAAGGGATATAGATTTAAGTGAGTGGGCAAGTATCTGGCAGATGGAGTACAGTGTTGGTAAATGTGAGGTCATCCATTTTGGTAGGAATAACAGCAAAATGGACTATTATTTAAATGGTAAAAAAATTGCAGTGTGCTGCTGTGCAGAGGGACCTGGCTGTCCTTGTGCATGAATCGCAAAAAGATGGTTTGCAGATGTAGCAGGTAATTAAGAAGGCAAATTGAATTTTATCCTTCATTGCTAGGGGGATGGAGCTTAAAAACAGGGAGGTTATGTTGCAAGGTGTTGGTGAGGCGACACCTGGAGTACTATGTACAGTTTTGATCTCCTTACTTCGCTGGAGAGGGTTACAGAGGAGATTCATTGGATTGATTCCAGAGTTGAGAGGTTGGTTAATGAGAGACTGAGTAGACTGGGGCTACTATTGGAATTCAGAAGAATGAGAGGAGATCTTATGGAAACATATAAGATTATAAAGAGAATAGATAAGATAGAAGCAGGGAAGTTGTTTCCACTGGCAGGTGAAACCAGAACGAGGGGGCATGGCCTCAAAATAAGGGGGAGCAGATTTAGGACTGAGTTGAGGAGGAGCTTCTTCACACAAAGGGTTGTGAATCTGTGGAATTCCCTGCCCAGTGAAGCAGTTGAGGCTACCTCACTGAATGCTTTTAAGGCAAGGATAGATAAATTTTTGAACAGTAAAGGAATTGAAGGGTTATGGTGAGTGGGCAGATAAGTGGAGCTGAGTCCACGAAAAGATCAGCCATGGTCTTATTGAATGGCAGAGCAGGCTCCAAGGGTGAGATGGCCTACTTCTGCTCCTAGTTCTTATGTTTTTATGTTTATGTTCTTACAATTGATGAGGAGATGAAGTGAAGCCTATGGCAGGGGATTGGATCTGAGGTTTCTTATTGGGGTGTGGAGGAGCACCTGCACTCTTCTGACCCACATGTTAACAAAACGTAAAAAAATCTTGCCTTTCTTGTCCCCTACTCAGTTGCTGCCAGGTTGATCTGTTAGGGAAGTTGGCTTCCCTATGTAGACCAGGTGTCATTATTGTATGTCGTTGGAGCTCACTTTGCATATTTAAAGAATGAACTGCCACATTCTGTTAGGTGTCCTCCTTGTCTGCTCAGAAGACCAAGCGAAGGTGCCAATCCATAGGGAGGACAGTGGTGTGGTGGCAATGTCACTGGAGTAGTAATCCATAAACCCGGGTTAAAGTTGGAACATTGATTCAATCGCACAATGGTAGCTGTGGGTATTAAATTAGATTAATAAATCTTGAATTGAAAGCTAACCTCGGTGATATCGCCGACAGAACGAAGGTTGGTGGTGTTGTGGATAGTCTGGAGGGATGTCAGAAGTTGCAGCCTGACTAGATAGGATGCAAGACTGGGCGGAGAATTGGCAGATGGACTTCATCGCGGATAAATGTGTAGTGGTCCATTTTGGCAGGACCAATGGGATGAAGGAGTACAATATCAAGGGTAGGAGTCTTAGCTGTGTTGAAGAGCAGAAGGATCTTGGGGTCTGGGTCCATAGGACTCTTAAATTGGCCTCGCAGGTGGAGGATGTGATCAAGAAGGCGTATGGTGTACTGGCCTTCATTAATCGAGGGATTGAGTTTAGGAGTCGGGAGGTAATGCTGCAACTTTATAGCACCCTTGTCAGACCCCACTTGGAGTACTGGGCGCAGTTCTAGTCGTCTCACTACAGGAAGGATGTGGAAGCTATTGAGAGGGTGCAGAGGAGATTTACAAGGATGTTGCCTGGACTGGGAGGCATGCTTTATGAAGATAGGTTGAGGGAGCTAGGTCTCTTCTCCCTGGAGAGACGAAGGTTGAGAGGCGACCTGATAGAGGTTTATAAAATGTTGAGAGGAATGGATAGGGTGGATTCTTGGAGGCTATTTCCCAGGGCTGAAATGGTCACTATGAGAGGACACAGTTTAAGGTGCAGGGAAGCAAGTACAGAGGGGATATTAGGGGAAAGTTTTTAACTCAGAGGATGGTGAGTGAGTGGAATCGGCTGCTGTCGGTGGTGGTACAGGCGAACTCGCTGGGGTCTTTTAAAAGACTTCTGGATGAGTACATGGGATTCAGTGGGATTGGGAGTTACAGATAGTTATATGGCTTGGTAGGTATGGATGTGATTGGCGCAACTTGTGGGCCGAAGGGCCTGTTTGTGCTGTAGTGTTCTATGTTATATATAAGCATGAAAACATTTGTGATTATTGTAAAAACCCGCCTAGTTCACCAATGTCTTTTTGGGAAGGAAATCTGTCATCTTCACCTCGTCTGGCCTACATGCGACTCCAGACCCACAGCAGTATGGTTGACTCTTAACTGGCCTCCTAAATAGCCACTCAATTCAAGGGAAATTAGAGATGGGCAACAAATGCTGGCCTTGCCAATGACACCACATCCCATGAGAGAATTTAAAAAATCATTGGTGTGGGTAAATCATATGAGGCAGTTGAAGTACTCATCCTGTTATTACTGTTTGTCTACTCAGAGTTAAAGTCCATTCTAGTGTATTCCAGTCTCTTTAATATAGATCCAGCAATGTTAAAATATGAAATGTAGCACAGCAGATCTTGACAATAGCTCATTAACAGCCTATATACTGATGCCAGTTTTCCTTTCCATAACGAGAGGGGCATAAAACTCCCTGCTATTTGGCGACAATTAATTTAACAGATGTGTATGAATCAGAACAGGCATGAATGCATATTGTCCATTGCGATGTAAATAGGTATCGTGAGACTAGCAATTTCCAATGTGTGGGAGACCATTATGGGTCAGGAAAGTATCCTAACCTAAGAATTGTGTATTTATTGCATTTCTTCAGTCTTAGGAAAGCCAGGTAATTATTTCTGTAACTTGAGTATCTAAGAACAAAAAAGAAGCACAGGGATAGCATGATCTGATAGCCCTTAGATTTTAATACTGTATTTCAAAATGGGATAGGTTGTGAGTAAGCACTTTGACCTTTCACCTCTCAGATCTGGCTTCAAATGATGCCCACGGGATGTCTGATACGATGGATGTCTTAGCTTTGCTAGTTCAAAGGCAAGTGTGTGAGATGATTTAAGCAAATTGATTCCAAACTGATCCAATTCTATGATGCAAAATTACCTGTAAGTTGGTACCATTTGGTATTTAGAGGAGCCATCGAGATGTGACGGGAGTAAGTAATGGAAAAAATACATGGGCTAATCTTGGCTGATTTGAAGAATCGGTGTATGGTGCATGAAAAAGGCTCTGCATTCAGGGAATCCAGTAGCAGGAGGGTTTCCCACTAGCTGTCATTAGCAGGAAGAGGGAAATTAGTAAGTGCTGCTGGAAATGAACTTTTGAGTGCAGGAACAAGAAAATTGGGAGCAATGTAGACTTCAAAGATGCAGGTAAAGTAAATGAGAATGCCAGATCTTTGTTTGTTGCAGCAAAAGAGTCAGAATTTTATCTGGATACCTTTGTATGATTTAAGGTAAGTTTATAATTTAATGTATTTTTGTCAGCAGCTATAACCTTCATGTCAATGGTCTCCATGTGTCTTCACCTGTGCCATAGGTGGACTGGCAGCTGCAGCTGAGCAGATGTTCAGGTTTCACGCTATCTCCCTGAAGGAAAAAGGTAGCACCATTGTGTCGAGTAGTAGGTGGAGAAACATGAAAATAGTGTGGGTGTGAAGAATGATGACACAGGAAAAAGAGAAGGACACATGATTGACCACACGGCTGCTGTTTATTCCAGGTGGCATGGAACTGGTGTAAGCTCATGGAGAATGGGAATTCCTAACTTACGGCAAGGAAGCTCTTTGTGTCTTAGTTCAGGACGAGATGAGTGATTTCAGCAGCGGTCAAGGTTTAATGTTGTTTCCCCTTGCATCCTGCCAAATATGTAATATTGCAAAAGGGTGAGATGGGACACAGTGTAAGATGCCAGTAGCCTTCTGCAATGAGTAGAAATGGAGCAAACCCATTCTCATTCAGAAAGTCAAAAATGAAGTCCAGTCTTTACCAGTTGAAGATGGCATTACAAATTTAGAGCTGCATTGACATCCTTTCAGATTCAGGAATGCCAGTTGCTCTTGTAAGTAACTTCTACATTTCTTAAATTCTGAAGATGATTCACACTGTCTAACATCTAATTGATACCGTAACCCAAGAGTTACAATAATGTGTCCCCTATAAACTGACCACTGTAAACTCACAATTGTCCATCATACATCTCAAGTCTTTTGACAAGTGATAGTGACAGTCTGGTAAGATGAAGTTGAGATTAAATTAAGAAGATGGCTTATTTTGCAGATCATGTGTCCCTGAATGCAAGTGGTAATTTCAGACTTTTTAAACTTTTCCTGTGACAATACAAAATAATTAAATTGTCCTGTATTATTCTACATAACAGGCACTGTATTCACTTTATATTTTACCAACATTTGAATCATCTGGGAAAATAGACCTACTTTCTCTTGCTATCCAAAACCTGCACTATCTCTTCCATTGTTAGAGTTGACTTATTCCCAGCAGTTTTATTCCTCTCCTTTTAATTCAATCTCACCAGGTTACCCCTGGTATCTTATTCCTGTTGAGCTCAAATGAAGCATATAACTGGCACCACAATAGGATGTTAATAATCAATGAAATGTTTGAGCTAGCTTTGATTGTCTGAAGCATGCTGGTTCCAAGGTTCCTGTCTGAATTTGTTTCCATAGATCACAGTCCTGCTCCCTACCCTCTGAAGAGCTATGTAACATTTATTATGTCAAGGACACCTCAAGGTTGCATGGTCAGAATCCTGACTAATGATACAAAATCTCAGCAGGTCTGGCAGCATCTGGAGGGAGACAAAACAGAATTACCAACTAATGAACCCATCACAGCAGCTAAGGGGTCAGTGGCACTGTACCCGCTGCTCTTTAAGGAAATCAGAGTGCGGTGACCACAGTTTGCAGTCTGCATCATTATATTGGGCATGTTGGTGTGAACATCACTTTCCATCTACAGCCACTGAATGGCCTTTTGCAGAGGATTTGAAGTGTACATTTTAAAAATTCATTCATGGAACGTGAACATTACAAGCAAAGCCAGCATTTTTTGCCCACAGTTTATTTCCCCTAGAATGGTTGTAGTGTACTAAAGGTTACCAAGCTGAAGTAAATTCAAGTGTGTGAGAGGTGTCAGCATAAATTGGAGACAAAATTAAGTCAACTGTACAAGACAGTGGTTCCCATGTTAACTTTTAAAAGACATGTACAGAGATGGCAACAGCAATTTAGGAACTTTGAAATTGGCCAGCTGACAGCGGACAGCTAAGGTGTTTGCAGCATATGCTAGATTTTTTGTAAAATGTTCAAGTTAAGATTGGACTTTAAACAACATTCATTTGGATGCATTTCTCTGCCTACGTACTTGATACCTTACTTTTCATGGGTCCACTTCTCACTCACAGGCAATTTGTAGGCAGCAAACTTCTCCTACTGTTTGTCCTACCACAATGGTGACTTCCACTTATTTTACTCTGGTTAGTGCTGAATGAGAAATTGAATTGTATAGAACTTGCAACATGGATGCAAGCTACTGAGCCTAACTCGTCCATATTGATGTGTATGTTCCACACAAACCTTGAGTTTGTGTAACCTTATCAACACAACTCTGTTCCTTCCTCCCTAATGTAAGTATGTAGCTTCCCCTTAATTGTATCTATTCTATTTTTTTCCTCAACTAGTTAATGTGGTAATAAGTTCCACATTCTAAAAACTCTGTCATTTTGCTACTGAAATCTCAGGATTTTTTGCAGGATTTTCAATGTTCTTCATTAACTGTGTTACAATCTCTGCCAATGTTACTACTGGATAGTTGGGGCCCAGAGCTGAACCCTTGTTCTGAGCACAAACTACAGAATCTATCTTGTACTCTAATGTTCTCAGTAGGTACATAGCCCATGTAAACCAATAGGCAAAGTGTGGTCAGACATACCGCATTCAGAAACCAAGTGACACAGCACCTAATATAGCTTCTGTAAACTTCTCATCAAATCCCTCCCAGATGCTTGTCGCACTGTGAACCAACTGGAATTCGGACTTTCACAAGGGGGTTTCCAAACTCCAATCTTGAAGGATATGCTTCAAATCTTCCCCACAACAATGTTTTTTTTTAGATTCTTTCACCAAGGATCCATCTCCAGGATTTAAGCTCCCTTTTGGGGAATTTCTTTGCCTTACAGTGCCATGGATATTCAAACTTACAATTTCTCTGGTCCTCAGCCATTCCAATAGAACATTTCTGCATCACAGGCTGTGGATGTAGTTTATATGGATTATAGTAAGGCGTCTGACAAAGTCCTACATGGCAGACTGGTACAAAAACTAAAATCACATGGAATTCAGGGTGTGCTGGCAAGATAGATACAGAACAGTTTTGATTATACAAGACAGAGTGTGGTGGTGGAAGGGTGTTCCACACTACACTCAGAATGGAGATCTGTTGCTATTGGTGTTCCAAAGGGATCAGTGCTGGGACCTTATTTGTATATATAAATGATCTGGAGGAAAACATGGATAGTCTGACTAGTAAGTTTGCGGATGACATGAAGGTTGATAGAATTGTTGATGGTGCTGGGGATTGTCAGAGGTACAACAGGAGGTCAATAGATAGGAGATTTGGGCACAGAAATGGCAGATGGAGTTTAATCAGAACAAATGTGAGGTGATGCATGTTGGACGATCAAATTTAGGTGTGAATACTGTAAATGGCAGAACCCTTCGGAACATTAATATACAGAAGGATCTGGGTATGAAGGTCCACAGTCCCTGAAAGTGGCAACATAGGTGGTCAAGGTGATTTAGAAGGCATATGACATGTTTGCCTTCACCAGCTGGGGCATTGAGTACAAGAGTTGGGAAATCATGTTGCAGCTATATAAAACCTTGGTTAGGCCGCATTTGGAGTATTGCATGCAGTTCTGGTCATCACGCTAACAGACGGAATTGGAAGCTTTGGAGAGAGTGCAAAGAAAGTTAACCAGGATATTGCCTGGTCTTGAGAGTGTTGACTATGAGGAGAGGTTGAATAAACTAGGATTATTTTCGCTGGAAAGTCAAGTTGAGGGGAGACCTGATAGCAGTCTACAGAATTATGAGAGACATTAGCAAGGTTGGATAGTCAGAAGCTCTTTCCTAGGGTTGAAGTGTCAGTTAGGAGGGGGAAAGTTTTTAAGGGAGATGTGGGGGAAATATTTCATGCAGAGAGTGGTGGTGCCTGGAACGTGATGCCAGAGGAGGTGGTGGAAGCAGGCACATTAGCAAGATTTAAGAGACAGCAGGATGGGTACATGACTAGGGAGGGAATAGTAAGATAAGGACCAAGTAAGGGCAAGAGGCTTTTTTTAGTTAGGACATCGTAATCAGCACATGCTTGGAGGGCCTCTGGTTTTCTTTGTTCTTTCGTCTCCAGGGTAAAAAAGAATACAGGGCAAACAGTAAAAATAAATACACTGAGCAGTCTCAAGTCTGCAAGGGAAATGGCAGGTTAAATAGATCCGTGGGTCCTTTCAATAAAGAAAATTAATCATGGAGTTCCTACGCAGAGCAGTTTCAATACTTTGTACAAGTAAATAAAATTGAAAACAAGTTACTTTTACCAGATTTTCTCAGTACAATAAGTAGTAAAACTTCAGTTTGCTCCAGTGCTTGGTTCATCCAGCAAAACCGTTAACCAAAACTTATAATGACTTGGCAAAGACCCTTGAAGGGAATCACTCTCCAAAGTCACTGATCATTATGGAACAGTTCAGGTTCCACCGAAAGAATCAAGTGAAAGGTGATAGCATTGCTCAGTTTGTGGCAATCTTAACAAGGCTGGTGCAACATTGTGAGTTTCCAGATTGTCTAGTTTGTGGTCTCCAAAATGAGGCTAATCAAAGAAGACTGTTTGCTGAACATGTTGACTTTAAAGGCTGCAGTAGAAATTGCAGTGTCAATGGAACTGGCTGCTAAAGAGGCTTTACAATTTGGTGCAGGAATGAAGATCCACAAGTTGGGAACTGCCCGTAAGAAATTAAAACAGCAACATGCATGTCACAGATTTGTCAAAACAGGCCATTCAGCAAGTGAACGTTGGAGCAAGGATAGTCAATGCAAGAACTGTGGCAAAATTGGTCACATTGTAAAAGCTTGTTGAGTAAGATCAGCTTCCCCTGAGAAGAATCTGGTGCCTTCAGAAAGAAGAACAGGTTGCATTCTACAAAAATAATTTACAACATGGAAGAGTTAAAACTGTGAAGAAGAGAATGACCAGGGATATGGTGAAGAACTCCCACTGAGTGTCTTATCCATGGAGGATGGATCAAATAGATTCGAGGTGATTCCTAAGTTAACTGGACAACCTATTAGGCTGGACATATCACTGCAGCTATAATTCCTGAGATGACATACCAACAAAAGCTGAAACACCTTTCTTTAAAACCAGCTCATGATTTGAAGGACATGCACAGAAGAAATTGTGCCATTAAAAAGTTACGTCATGGTCAACTTAGAGTTGGGTGGACAAACAATGGCGTTCCCTCTCCATGTGGTCCGTGATAATTTTCCAGCTCTATTTGGGAGATGATGGTTGGAGAAAATAAAGCTAAATTGTAGTGCTGGCAACAGATTGGCCTATGCCAAAACAGAACTACAAGACCTTCTGGATAAATATGAGTATATTCAAAGAGGCACCTGGCTCAATGAAGGGGGTTCAAATGAAACTCAAGATAAAGCCTAATAGTCAACCAAAAAGTCTCAAAGCTGTAGGCAATTTGTCCCAAGTTCGAAGAAGAATTAATACGACCTGTGTATTAGATCCAGTTACAATGAGTGACTGGGCTATCCCCATCGTACCTGTCATGAAACCAGATGGTTCAGTTTGTTTTGCAGTGAGTTTAAAACAACCATAAATCCAGTGATATGTGCTGATCAATATCTGCTTTCTTTAATTGAAGATTTGTTGGCTGGGTTATTGGGTGTGCAAAAATTCTGCAAGATTGATCTTTCACAATCATATTTACAGACGAATGTAGCTGCTGAACCTCGACTGGTTCTCACCATTGTTACCCATAAGGACCTTTTTCATTATAAAAGGTTGCCTTTTGGAATAACATCCACACTAGACTTATCCCAAAGATCGATGGATCAGATTTTAAGTGGTCTCTCTGGTGCACAATGTTACCGAGATGATATTCTAATTATGGGATCCAGTGAACAGGAGCACTTGAATGTTTTAGAAGCAATAATAGAATGTCTTCCAGCGCCTGGTCTGCGTATCAAGAAAGAAAAGTGTGACTTTTTCCACAGTCCAGTATTTGGCTCTTGTCTTGATAGGTTTAAACCCTAAACAGCTGGAACCAAATTGGAAGCATCACGTTCAATGAACGTGATACAGTTGAGGTCCTTTCTAGGATTAGTAAATTATTATGGTAAATTTGTCGCTAATTTAGTTACATTATTGAAACCATTGCATAATCAACTCTTTGTGAAACAGTCATGGGAATGGACAACAGACTGTGAGAAAGCATTCAAGGAAGTGAAAGATGTTTTGCAAAAGTCTGAAGTATTAGTTTATTTTAATCAAAAGCTAATATTATTGCTTGCTTGCGATGCTCCACCTTATGGAGTAGGGGCAGTAGTTTCACTTATTGGGCCAGATTTTACCATTCAGAGGCTAAGTGCCGGATCCGGACATAAAACGGATCCGATCCTGGAATCCTTGTTCCAGTGCGCCCATATGCTTTTTGCTGGCTTCGGTCCAGTCCACACTGTGGGCGGGGCTTAGCGCTGCCGGAACAGAGCTCTGAACTGTGCATGCGTAGTTCGAGAAGACTGAAAAAGTGTGCCCAGGCACGAAAGACAAAACAGAGAGAACCGGGAGGGCGGGGGGATGAGTCGCAATCGGACACCCTCTGGCAGATAGCACTCCCCCCCCGCCCCAATCAGACCTCCCCTGGGAGGCAGGCCCCCCCTCAGCAGAGCACACCCCCAAGCAACCTGGATTGCTGCTCTCCCTCCACAGTCCTTCTGACTTGCACTCGTTGATGTGGAGATGTCAATGTTGGACTGGAGTAAACACAGTAAGAAGTCTCACAACACCAGGTTAAAGTCCTGATGCACTTTAAACTGATGTTGTGAGACTACTTACTGCACTTGTTGGACATCCTGCAGCACCTTCCTGGCCTTCTGCTGGTGTCTGCGGGGAGGGGAGTGCGGGCTCAGATGGTTCTCTGGTTGGGGGAGGCGGGGGTTGGTGGAGGATGGGGGGGAGGATGGACTTGGGAGAATCTCCACCACCTCCTTCCCCAACCAGAGATCCGTCTGAGCACACCACCTTTCCTCCAGCAGACATCAGCAGAAGGCCAGGAAGGTGCTGCAGGCTCTCCAACGAATGCAGTAAGAAGTCTCACAACACCAGGTTAAACTCCTGGGGGGGGTGGGGGGGTCCGATCGTTGAGGGGGGTGCGCTCTGCCGAAGGGGGCCTGCCTTCTAGGGTGGTCCGATTGCGGTGGGGAGAGGGCAGGTCTGCTGGGGTGGTTAGCGGGGGGCTCTGCGAAGAGTGTTCAAGGAGGATAGGCTTTGGAGGTTCCCCTGCAGAATAGGAATCTGCTTTGGATTTTTATTCTGCAGGTTGCTAACAGTGCAGATCTGGGACGGATCTGAAGAAGGTTAAGTGGGATTTGGCAGTAGAGTTGGGCGCGCGGTTCATTAAGTCGATTTAAATGCATACTAATATATTTAAATCATCGGGCTGCCCGATTGGGTAGCGGATCGGATCCGCGCCCAAATCTGGTGTCGGTAAAGGCGCGATCTGCTCGGTTTTGGGTTGAGATCACGTTACAAGCCCAACACCTGAATTTACCATGATTCCGCACTCGAAAACGGGTGCTCTTCAGCTTGGCCCCCAACTCCCTGAATTGCCTACGTACATCCCCCCTGCTCTGCCTTCCTATGTCCTTCTCTCCTATGTGTGTAATTACTTCAGCCTGCTTCCCTTCACCCTTCAAAATTCCCTCTATCCTCTCTGATACGTCCTGTACCCCTGCTCCAGGGAGGCAGACCACCATCCTGGAGTCACACTTTTGCCCACAGAACCGCCTATCTATTCCTTTAACTCTCCCATCCTCCACCACTATCTCATTGCCAGCCCCCTTCCTTCCCTTTGAGGCATTCTGGTCCTCCTGACATACCTACATGAAGGACATCCAGGTATAGTCCAGATAAAGGAATTAGCATCTAGTTAATTTTGGTGGCAGGGCCGGATGCTCAGATTGAAGAAAAAGTGGGTTGTCAGTTCTGTGTATGAGGAAGAAATACACCACATTTGTGTCCTTTACACTGTTAGGAGAGCCTTAAAATGCCACGGCAACAATTACGTCTAGATTTTGCTGGTTCATTCGAGGGTTTCTTGATCTGAGTCATAATTGAGGCACACTCAAAGTGGTCAGAGGCTGTTAGGAGACCTACTACAACTGAACAAACCATGACAGTTTTGCAAAGATTCAGTAAACAGGAACAGATTGTTAGCGATAATCGTTCATAGTTTACTTGACGAGCTTGAGGATTATCTCAAATTGTGTTCAGCATATAAAATCCGCACTTTATCATCCATCAACCAATGGATTAACTGAAAGATTTGTACAATCCTTGAAACATTTTTTTAAAAGCTTCAAGAGAGCAAAGTTGGTTATCACGTCATGTGGATAGCATGTGGGCATCTTATAGAAAGTTCATCTACATTACCACTCTTAAAGAGAAAGTTGAGAACTATGTTTGATTTTTTTTTCATCCAGAAACTTCAGAGGTATTCGAACATTAGAAACAATCTCAGTTTGCTAGATGCGAGCTGAAGGCACTCATTTCAACAAGGAGATCGAGTGTTAGTACCTAATTATGCCACAAGTAAGAAATGGGTACCTGCCATAGTTCTAGCAAACTGTCTAAAATATCATTGATCCTATGTATATCATCCTAGTAATTTGTT
The DNA here is from genome assembly GCF_965287045.1 of Carcharhinus amblyrhynchos. Lineage (NCBI taxonomy): Eukaryota > Metazoa > Chordata > Chondrichthyes > Carcharhiniformes > Carcharhinidae > Carcharhinus > Carcharhinus amblyrhynchos. Next base: position 48,836,407 of record NC_137331.1, read on the forward strand.
GTCATGACCACAGAAGTAAAGGGAGATGTATTATGTATTTAAGTAGTTGCATGATTGCTTTAAGAGCCAGACACATGATTTAATGGTGGTATAATTTGGGCGTTTCATAGGTTCCTGCTTTTAGTTTCAGTTTGTAATCTGTACAGGCAAAAGATCCTAAAATAAATCTGTTCTTGTTTGAAACAATGTGTGCAAGCCACTTTTTTCTTTTTGTTTAAAATCCATAACCCTTAACATAATTTGGATATTCCATTTCTAATGTTAACAAATACAGACATAGCTCAGTTAAAACTATCTGTTTCCTGACAACTGCAAAGTTATCAAAAAAAAGGATTGTCTGAAATCGCTAGTGCTCTTCGTGTGTAGTAAGCAGTGTTGTTTTAGTGAATTACTGTGGTAATAAAAATTGCCCAGCACAAACACTGTCCCATCAGAAATATAAGTAGTGGAGACCATGTGGACTTTTCAACAATGTAACAATTATTGTCTGAGAAAAGTATCCAGGAAAAAGAAAACTACAATAAAAATAATTGACAATTATGTTTGATTGTTGTGAGCAATCAAGAGCAGATGACACATGATTTTATGGATGCAGATCACTTGATTATTAAGTTAGTGCAAATGATTATATTTGTGTCCTTCATTAAAAGTGTTTTTCTCCATAGAAATAGTTTTCCAGAACAATGACTTCATTGAGCCACTGCCCTATGCAAATTAAGTCTTTGTAGGAGGACTGTGTACAACTTACAAAAACAAGTCTCCATTGTACTGTAGAGTAGTTCTTATACATTTCTCACAAATCATTCAACTTTGAATCAAGTAATGCTTTCTTTAAAATTAGGAGAAGCTTTACCTGACTTCCCCATCTTTCTGTCAGTAAGTTCAGTACATAAGGTGGATTTCTTACATTTTTAAGAAGAGCATAAGAATGATTAATTGTCAAATGACTCATCTTGCCTTAGGATAATGGATTTCTATTTCTGGGTGACTGATTACTGTAAATGTATGGAAGTGATGACGGAGCTGAGGATCATTGAAAGAAAGGTCATGGTAATGTCACTGGGCTAGTAAGCCAGAGGCCCTGGCTGATGCTCTGGGAGCACAGGTTCAAATCCCACCTTGGTAGCTGGTGAAATTTCAATTCAATTAATAATTCTGGAATATAAACTAGTCTCAGTAATGGTGACCATTTAAACTATCGTTGACTGTTCGAAACGCCAATCACTAGTATCTTTTGGGAGGGGCGCAGAATCTGCTTAGTCTGGCCTGTGTGTGACTCTAGGCACACAACAATGGGGTTGACTCTTGACTGCCTTCTCAGATAACCTTCAATTCAAGGGCAGTCAGAGATGGACAACAAATGCTGGCCATGCCAGTGACGCCCAAATCTCATGAAAGAATAAAAACCCCTGCTCCTTAAACACAATTTGGGAGTTAATTTTCAAAGGGGTTCTCATGCTCGTCCCTGGAGATGATGGAAACATGATGCTAACACTGTTTTTCTGAGACATAATTCTTTAGCTAACATTATCTTGGCGAGCTGTTGTGGAAATCTTTCCCCCCCCTGCTATCTGAGTTTGTATTGAGGTCTAACAGGAGAAACATGTTGATAGACTGGGTTTTGAGTGGAATTTTTTGGTACATAAGAACATAAGAACATAAGAAATAGGAGCAGGAGTAGGCCATCTGGCCCTTCGAGCCTGCCCCGCCATTCAATAAGATCATGGCTGATCTGTCGTGGCTCAGTTCCACTTTCCCGCCCTCTCCCCATACCTTTGATATATTTCCAATCTCAGGTTTGGGGATTGACCCTCACCTCTCAGGACAGAAGCCACAAGTCATATGTAGTATCTGACTCTTACAAGATTCCCTCACAGAGTGATTTGAACTTCAGGTCACAGACTTTGATGAGACACATAAATGCAATGATCAGTCATTTGCTAGCTGAAGGTTTAAAAGTTGAAAATAAAAGAAGTCCACTTTTGGTACCTTCCTCATTGGCATAATGAAAGTTTTCTACTTTATTCAATCTGCTGACTTTACAGTAAATTATAAATATTTTTATGAATGCTAATTATTAGAAAATAACATTTAATGTATTTTAATGACTAACAGTAGAAATGAAATTCTCATCATTAAAAGACAGCTGGTTAGTTGGTGCATATTGTATGTATGATGTCAACTTCAATAAATTTTAGGACATGGGGTTTCTCAGGAGTGTAATTGTATTTATGGAATTCTCCCATACATCAAACTTAGGGCTAAGGTAGGGAGAGAAGTACCAGTAACTGGACCTATAAGGTTATATATAAATTTGGAGGTTGAATATTTCATAGGACAGAATAGTTCTTAAACTGCCAAGTAGGGGGAGATTGGAAACCAGGGGTGAATAATAGATGTGAGAATGTACAAATATTCTGGATTGCCTTCGGGGATTAGGGAGAAGTGAGCAGGATGTGCCCTCAGCAGATCCAAGGGCGCATGATCAGTTAAATTGCTGTAAGTCTGTAGAAGGAATGGTTTTAACAGACTGTATGACTCCTTGTGCTTGCTTCCCTCTAAGCCTGTGCTGTTTGGACATTTTTGGAAGTTTGTTTCTTAACACTTTTTTGATGTATTTACTAAACCAGTAGCATCAGAAAGATTAACATAGTGCAGAATTAGTAAAGGTATTAATTTCTTACAGTTTCAGGTGGGAGCAGCGGTTCTGGTTCCATAACGTATGAATGTGGAGTTTGTGGAAGCTTATCGATTAAACTTTAGCAAGAGATTTTTGAGGTCTGTGGAGATCTCAGACCATGTTGGGTGATTACCTTGCATGATAAAAAAAAGACATGACTTCAATTGATTTAGAAAAATATTATACCATGTGATTTAATGACATTATATACTACTTGGAAGTTAAATATAGCATGTATCTGATCATTTAGCGAAAAGTCTTTCCAGGTATTGCACTTACGTTTTCGCTCTCCTTGGTAGCCTTATGAAGCTGGAACAGTGGCTAATCTGGCTTTGACATACACCCACCAGCTGAGAGATACAATTCAAGAACAACCTGAGTGACTACTGCTGATTTTCAATATCTCCATCAGAACACTGTCCGATACTTTGCCAAGACCGCACGTTAAAATTGGCAGTTCAAAGTATAGGTAATTGAACAATTGAACTGATATGCTTTAGCTGTTACTAACGTTCCCAACGCTCCAAAAATGCTCTGGAGTGTCCAGGAATCAAGATTAACCTGCGAGCAACATAGGAGAAAATTGTGAAAGAGTTTGTGGTTTGTGTGCTTTATTTGTTGAATCTCTATTCCTTGACCTAGTGATAGCTGACCTTTCAGGTGTGCGTGTGCAACCACTCCCAAGTTAGTTCAGTAATGCACTGCAGATCACAATAATGTGTGGAATTATTTTAACTCATTGTTTTCTTCGCAAGCCTGACTTCACAGAATTGCTACAGCACAGATCGGTGGTCATTCAGCCTGTCATGTGTGTGTTGGCTCTCTGAATGAACATTTCACCAAGTGCCATTCCCTTACCTTCTCTGTGCACATTGTTCCTTTCCAGATAATCCAATACCCTCTTGAATGCCCCATTTGAACCTGCCTCCACCACACACTTGGGCCTTGCAATCCAGATCTTAAACACTTGTCTGTTCTTGATGGCAAAACCAGTCTGGGGTCATCCCGAGTAACAACAAATTATATTTATAAAGGACCTTTTAGTGTAGAGAAACATCCCATGGTGTTTCACTAGGGCGTTATGAAACAAAATGTCTCACCATGCCGCACAAGGCGATGTTATGGCAGGTGGCCAGAACTTGCCCTAACATTTAATTTTTAAGGAGCCTCTTAAAGTAGGTAAACAAAATAGAGATAGAGAGGCTTAGAAAGAGAATTCCGGAGTTTGAGACCGTAGCAATTAAAGGTGTAGTCGCCTGGTGGTGGAGCAGCTAAAATCTGGGATGTTCAAGAGTCTAGAATTGGAAGAGCATTTACCTTGGAGGGTTCAGTACTGAAGGAGATTTGAAATAGGGGAGAGAGGGGCTGAGGTGTGTGGCATTGGAGGGATAAGATTTTTAAAATCGAGGTGTTGGTTAACCAGGGGCTGATAATACTGATGAGAATAACGTCAATACTATTTTTTCTACTGCTGAATTACTTGAAAATGAATGAAGCATATAAATGTTCTACAGCCTGTTGATGCATGTATTTTACTACATGTTTAGGTTTTAATGGGTCAAAATGGTATGCATAGGTTATAGAGGGGACTCATATATTCATAGGATTCCAAGCGTTCTTAACTTGACCCTGACCTCTTTAGGGTCTGTCTTGGCTGTGGATTAAAATACGTTTTGGAATCCTTCATCGAATCCTCTTCCCCTCCCTTGAACTAAAACAGCTTATCACCCCTTCTCAAAGGTAATTGAGAATGGGCAACGAATGCTGGCCTCGACAGTCACTCCTGCATCCCATGGAAAAAGTTTTTTAAAACTCTAGTCTTGTACTCCAGCCTGGCAAAAGGGCTGGGGCCCATTCTTCATAGGACATAATCCTGGCCCAAGAAAATGCCTTATAGTTGTAGTTAAAAATAGCAAGAAGGCTATTTAACTTCAGGCTTAGGGAAGAAAGAAGCCACAGATAAAGTCACAAACGTACAGGGAATCCAATTGTTGGAAGGTCAGTGGAAGAGAAGCTGGACAAAGATCACACGATCAAGCCTCATTCAGACCTGGCAGTTCTGGACTGGAGTGCCACACATTTTGATCTTTTGGTTTGACTGTCTGAAAATTCAATCCAGCAGCAATGACCATCAGAACCAGCACGTTGCAGAAACTTGTTGCTATAACCTGTATAGATGGTGCAAATTTCCTATGCTCCAAGGAACAGTAGTCAGCTTTCTAGATCACAAAAGATTTGAAATGGCTGATATTACAATTCAGTACCGCTGGAGGAACTTCCTATGAGGAGATTATAGTCTTTGGCACCATGCAATAGAAAAGGCAACATGGACGACTGTGGACATCACCCGTAGGACATCAGTGCGTGCACTGAGGAGAAATAATTCAAATGCATCCCCAGCACGGATATTCTTGAGCTTAATGAGCACAAAAAAATCTCCTGGAATAATTTTTAATAGCTGTGAGGTAATATACAGAACAAACCGCACGTTCTTTGAAAATAAAGGCCTGCATTCACGTTTTAGGTATAAATCTTAGTTGGAACATAATTGTGAAGATTTGGTTTGAAGTTAGAGGTTGCATTCATCTGATACACAGATGCTTGGCAGAGGCTTGTAGACACTTTTTTTTTAGCTGAAACATGATCTTGTTGTTTGAAAGGCTGTGGAAGTCATCCAAGCATCGTGCTGTAGATTTCTGTTGCCATCTAAACTCCTCCATTGTATTTAGGCCTTCAATTCACTGACTGCCACTTCTTACTTTCTACATAATCTGCACAGATCCTTTTATTTCCTGGGCTTCATCAATCAATTTATCATTCAATAAGCTTGCAGTGACAATATAGTAATCATCAATCCTTCAACTACACAGAGAGCATGCTGTAACAGACATTTGTCAGCAAAAAAAATCCTAAAAGTGAAACAAACTTTCAGGCGTTTCACACAGCTTGTTACAATCATTGATTACCTGTTGTCCCCAGTCCCCTTTTTCCTTGTCATTAGTACTCCAGACTAACAATGTCATTTCCATGTTTGGAGAAACTGGAAGATAACTGAAAATCCCAGTCTGTCTTTAACTATTGTTCACAAGGCTTTTTGTGAGCTTACTCAGTTGACTGCTTTGTAGAATGGGCAAGCATGCTGGGTCCCAAAACTGCCTTCCCTTAAAATGTCCAGTGCTGGAAATTGGCACATTGGCTACATAGTTATTTTCAGGCCTCTCCATTCCCTAACTTGGCAAGGCCTTGAAAATCTTGTTCCACACCCAAAGTGTGTCAGTGAGTGAGTTTGTGCCCATGATTGTCCACACTGCAAGTTTCAATCTTCTTTCAGTGCCAGTATGCAGTTTTAGAGACTTCCTTAATATGAAGGTAGAAGGCAGGTTATCTTAGTCTGGCTCTCTTGCGCCGATCAGTTGCAGTAAAGGCATGAAAGGAGATCCGCTTCTCTTAACAATTAAGTGCACAGACAGCAGCAATTGAAAAAGAGGGGAGTGAAAAACATTTCAAGATCAGTGCAACCCTAGATGTGTTCCTGAATCAAACGAACCAGGAAGGAATTAATTGGATACCAAAGATTGAAGCTGACTGAAGTTGTTTTTTCTGTTTGTACGCTAATTAGGGGGATTTGTATCAATAGTTTTAAATTTTGTGGCAAACCAGGAGGCTTCCTGTTTTTAGCAGTAAGCATATGGCAGTGGAATTTCTTGAGCTTGCCTGTGTGTAAGCAAGTGTGAGAATGTGCATGAGCTTTAATAGTTTTATTTACTATTGTCACAAGTAGGCTTACATTAACACTGCAGTGATGCTACTATGAAAATCCCCTACTTGCCACACTCTGATGCCTGTTTGGGTACACTGAGGGATGATTTAGCATGGCCAGTGCACCTAACCAGCATGTCTTTTTGGACGAAACTGGAGCACCCGGAGGAAACCCATGCAGACACGAGAAGAACATACAGCCTCCGCACAATCATCCGAGCCAGCATTCGAACCAGGGTTCCTGGCGCTGTGAGGCAGCAGTGCTAACCACTGTGCCACCGTGCCATCATGAGTGTGCTCTGTTGACAAATAGTGTGAATTGGTGAAGTAACCTGGATCAGTGACATGGAAGAAAAGGCTTCATTGTGTTATGAATATGTATTTTTTAAAAATCTTTTAACTAGTAAACAGACTAATGAAATTTCTCATTTCTTTGAAAATGTACCGCCTCTTTCCTGAAATGTATAGCTGAAATTTTTCCAGCTGCGGGGAACTAAGGTGGGCAGTTGTGGAAATTCTGAAAATGGAATGTCGGGCTGGCTCCCCAACATGTTCCCATCTCTGTTAGGTTTTGCCAGAGGCCGGCTGCCAATGGTAACAGCTAACCACCCGGCAGCAGCAGAAAGGCCACTTCAGGGAATCAAAAGTACATTTAGCCTGTATTTCATCATCAGCGAAATGAAATTTTCCAACTGTCACATGGGTTCCACACCATATCAGTAGCTTATCAGCTCAGAGGAGGTGAAATCACAGTGGTGAGTCATGGTTGCCTGAAGTTGACAGGCATTCATGTCGACAAAGGAACAAATGGCAAGGCTAGCATTGAAGTGATTTAACTAATTAATCAGAGCCAAATAAGAAGGAAGACTGATATGCAAATGCTGTAGGGAGAAAGGATTGAAGAAATTGGAAAGAAACGAGAAATGATCCAAAGATGGATGACCGATAAAATATTGGCCTCACTGGAGCATAGGCAGAAGGTTAAGTAAATAGATTAAACAATATGTGTTGAGAGAAGGAAAAATAGTTGAGCAGCAAATGTGAAGGAATAGAAAAATGTAAAAACAGACTCAAGAGTAAAACACAAGACATTAGGGAAATGACAGGAAAAGTTAGGCGGAAGCGGCCAAGGGAATGTTATCATGGAAAGATTTGGTGAGATGGACTGCATACATAGAATACTTTTCAGAAGACAATGGACAATTAGAAAAATTAATAATTCAAGAACAACATGGATAGTCCAAAGATCACGAGAGATGAAGTAAGAACAGCAATAAATAAGATGGATAACAGTAAAGCCAAAAGCTCAGAATAGTCACTGAACAAATTCAAAGCTAAGAAGACTTTGAAATTGACAAACTGACTTGCATACTTAATGAAGTTTACAACATGGGACAAATCCCAGAAGAGGGAGTAAGTAAACCAATATTTATTGAGCTTTCTAAAAAGCCTGGAGCAATTGAATATGAACTCAATGAGTCTGATGAGTCACATTACTAAGATGCTTCTTTGAGTACTGATGAATAGGGTTAGGAGCAAAATAAAACAAATTTCAGCTCTTCAGTATGCTTTTAAAGAAGATAGAGGAATGAGAAATGCTAGCTTTATGGTGTTCATATTCTCAGAAGGGCCATAGAGCTGAAAAAAGACGTATTATGACTTTTATTGATTATAGTGAGGCATTTGAGAAGGTGAAACATGAACAACTGATGGATATGTTAGAGTCTCTTCACCTTGATGGCATTGATCTTAGAAACGTTTATTCAGAACAAACTGCAGCTGTAAAAGTTCAGAATGATCTGAGCAATGTTGTAAAGATAAAAGAAGGATCCAATAGAGGATTGTCTTCTCCACAGATATATTCAGTTTAGTGACGTCTCCATTTCCTCTAAGTACCTCAGTAGAGAACTCCAGGTAGAACTAACCAGCAGTAAATCAGCTGAAGCCTGAGACTGATCAAAAGAGCTCAAAACAAATGATTCTCCATGAGTAAGTTACCTGTCAGAGTGGTGAGAGAACCGTGGAAAGGGGATGTGTAAAACAGTGATGGTCATTTCTGAGAGAATCAATCATTACTGTTGGTGGAGCAACACTCTATGGGCAGCCAGTGTCTCTTTAAATTGTGAGGATAGATGTTATTTTTAAAATATTTTTGGGAATATTGTGTTCTTTAAAGAAAGCTGTGTGTTTATGTAAACTGGTTCAACTAAGCTGGGGAAAGGTTAATAGAGACAACTTGTTTGGAAGAATTCAGAGATGAAAGGGGTAGAGGTACTAAAAGCATCTGTAAGAGGCCACGGTGAAGTAGATTTATAAATAAATAGTTAGGTTTAGACATTTATATTCGGAGATAGATAGCCATTTGGCTTTTCAGTTATTAAATTTCAAAGGGGAGTAAGGAACTTAGACAATTTACAAGCATTTCATATGTTGAGTCATATGGAGTCATAGATGTTTACAGCATGGAAACAGGCTTTCAGCCGAACTTGTCCATGCTCTCCTTTTTTTTTAACCACTAAGCTAGTCCCAATTGCCCACGTTTGGTCCATACCCCTCTATAGCCATCTTCCTATGTAACTGTCTCAATGCTTTTTAAAAGACTAAAATCGTACCCGCCACCACTACTACCTCTGGCAGCTTGTTTCAGATACTCACCACTCTGTGTGGAAAAAGTTGCCCTTCTGAACCCTTTTGTATCTCTCCCCTCTCACTTTAAACCTATGCCCTCTAGTTTTAGACTCCCCTATCTTTGAATAAAGATGTTGACTATCTAGATTATCTCTGACCCTCATTATTTTATAAACCTCTATAAAGATCACCACATAGCATCCTGCACTCCCGAGAAAAAGTCCCAGTCTCTCCAGCCTCTCCTTATAGCTCAAACCATTAATTCCCAGTAGCATCCTAGTAAATCTTTCCTGCACTCTTTCTAGTTTAATGATATCCTCCCTATAATAGGGTGACCAGAACAATACACAGAATCCCAAGTTGGCCATACCAATGTCTTGTATAACTTCCACAAGAAACATCCCAACTCTTGTATTCAGTGTTCTGACCAATGAAACCAAGCATGCCGAATGTCTTCTTCACCACTCTGTCCACCTGTGACTCTACTTTCAAGTAGCTATGAACCTGTATTCCTAGATCTCTTTGTTCTCTAACTCTTCCCAATGCCCTATCATTAATCGAGCAAGTCCTGCTCCGGTTTGATCTACCAAAAGTAGACAAGAGGTTGTTAATTTTTTTAACTAGAATTAGAGGCAGGAAGTAAACGTGAACAATTTTTATATTATGGAAAAGTGGAGTTCAAAGAGGTGATGAAGACAAAGAAATCCAAGAGGGAAGTAAACAGCGGATACTTAAGGGGACTTGTTGAATTGAGTTTTTGTTGGCTGTGTGGGGAAGATATCCTGGAAAGAGGCCCATGTTGAAGACAATGGAATAGAAGAGGGAAAGGGGAAAAATCTGTATTTAAACAGATATGTTGAACTGAGTTTTTGATAGCTATGTGGGGATCCCTGTGCTTGAGAGAAGGTATGAAATCAGAAGCAGAAACCCAGAAACCAGAAATGATTTTGGTTTCAGAAAGCAGTATTGTTCCTGATGTGTTTTTTTTAAGATTTCCGCAAGAGAGTGGAAGTGAGTGAGGAGTTGTGTGTTCTTTACTGAAGTGACAGCACTTTTTGCCTTGCATAATTTTACCAGATTTTTTTTAATTGCTAAAAGATCTCTAAGGGAGTGAAGGGAATGTTTTACTTATGTGCTCTGACCAAGAGGGCCTTTTGGGTGGGGTGGGGGAGGAGGCATGGAATGTTTTGTAAGACTGTTTTAACTGTGTACCTTTAATCTCATATCTTTACATTTCCTTGTTAATTATTTTAATTTTAACATCCAAAGAAGTGTCACTGGAATTCTATGCTGTTGAATGCCTCTTGTAAAATTGTGTCAGAGGACATCCCGTTGACATGAGTAGGGTCAGGACACAGAGATAGTTCAGAAGCCCAAACATTTTATAAGCCTGGACAATTTCAGACTGTAATTTTGTTTGTATCCTGAGCTGCATTTGAATAAACTGTCATATCCTGCAGTTGCTATAAAGTATCTGTGGTTGGGTTAATTTTTCAAAAACAGTGTGATCAGTATTGGTACATTTTCTACAAAACTGATCTTGAATGTTTACTGAGCTTTTAGTTTTCACTTCAGAATTGCTGTTATAGCACATTGGTAATTGGTGACCATCTTAAGGTGGTTTGATCTTTTGCAAGAGTCTGATTGGGTATTGAGAAGGTTACTTAAATGTGTATTTTTTTGCCATGGAAACAGAAAATGCTGTGAAAATTTCAGTTAGTCAGGCAGCTAGCACTGGTGGAGAGGAACCGAGTTAACATTTAATCAGAACCGTGTTTCTCTTCTATTTATGTTGTGAGCTGATTCAAATCTGTATGATGCACTGCTTAGAAAATGAAAACATTGTTCTGTCCTTTTTTTGTGTGATGTGAGGAAAGCTGGCACTGGGATGGTTCAATGTGTCAACATTCTTGTATCATGACATGACCCCACAGTGCATTCACACGGTGACTCTGGTAGCAGTGTAAAGTTGTTTTGCTTCATGTCCGAGCTGTAATTAGACTGCGAATGCAGTCCGAACCAGATGTCTGGGCGGGACCTGTGATACCCCCACCAAAAATTTCTCAGATAGGAAAGTAGGATCGCTTAATGCTTTAGCCTCGTTGGAAAGAAAATCTCTCAGCTTTAACGTCTATAGATAGCTTTGCAATGCTTTTTGATTGTGGGCAATAGTGTTTTGTAGGTTACATAATAATTAATAATAACTGTGACAGTGTCTTTTGCTGATGAGAGTGAGGAGTTTGTGATATTTCAAAGTCTGGTGTTGCGGCCACATGTTAATATTCACTCAGTTTGAACTGGCGGTTGCTGCAGCATGTGGAATAGCGAGACTGGATGTCGCTCCAAGAGGTAGCTCATGGTAGGAAGGGTCTTCAGTGGGATTTTACAGCCTCGTTCGGGCGAAATTGTAAAATCCTGACCGAGGCTAATGGAGATTTCCGTTCTGGAATCTTGCCCACCCCAATTCCGGGATGGACAGTGTGGTGAGGTTTCGACCAGATCTGTTTCTGTGCCTGCTGGTTTCTGTGCAAACATTACTTCAAACAGGAGGTTGTGAAACTGGCGGATTTCGGAGTCTCCCTCCCTCTCTTGTTATTTAAATATGATGACCAAGGGTTGTGGGACCCTTTGTGGGTGTTGAAATGAGGATGGTGGTATAGGTACAGGACTCCACTGCCAGGCTTCCCTGCCCCTTTTATCATCCCCCTCATTTAAGATGTCACTTGATTTAAAACAGTACACGTCTAGCTGCTGCATTTAGCAACAGGCCTCTATTTTTACACCAGGTTATTTCGTGGAATCAGCATGACAGACTGTTCTTTACCTATCCAACATTTAGTGAAGCCCAGAGATCGTAACAGAGAGCCCTTACTTCAAAAATCAATTATTGGGCTGTATCACATGCACTCATGTGAATTCTTTATGGATGGCAAACTGGATAAGCAGTTTCACCGAATCAAAGCACAGGCTGCACACCATCCAATAATATTATTTACATGAAGTAAATAAATGAACAATACTCAGTTTTCATAGCCAGATCCAAAAGCATACAGTTCACATTCTCTCGTAATGTGGATCCCAAGACAAAAGTCTACTTACTGTAAACACTAACTTAGCTTTCCATGGGAAAGCTGCCTCAGGTTTTATAATTCAGGATCTCTTGTGACTGCTGACGGCAAATTTCACACACCTATTCCTGACTGCTTTCTTATTAAGTGTTTCTCTCTCAAATGCTGCATTCAGTCAGCGGTGTAGTGTTGCTAATTCTGCTCGGACATATTCATCACCTGTCTCCCACCTCCAGCCAGCCCATCCTCATGCACCCACCTTTGGCTGCCCGACATGTCCATCGTCACTGTGCACTGCCTTCTCAAGTCAGTTGGCTCTTCAGTATCAATATTGCTGACATGCCCTGTTTACAAAGGACTGAAATAGCTGTCAGTGGAAGTCATTACGGGTTGAGAAACTATCCTTAATGCAAGACTGGAGAGCTTCCCCACACTCTGAATTTAATAAAAAAGTAAACTTAAGCAATGAAGCATCTTAATGGCACTTCAATAGGATAATGGAGCCAGCTGTAACAGTACCTCAAGCCATTTGTCATTGTAAATAATGTTCTGACATCCTGGGATGATTAAATAAGGCTACACACAACAATTGTGAGACCTAATAAGATATGTTTTGAGCTGACAAGATGCACTGTTTTAGCCTTGGGTGTTAACCTCTTACATACTGATTCTAGCTATGCAGAAATATTACTAGATAGAAAAGCTGCTACCATGGTTTTGAATGGACCTATCTTGCATTAAGTTGATCTTTCTCTACATCCTACCTATGACTGTAACACTGCACTCTGCTCTATCTCCTTTCCTTCACTATGTACAGTGTGCTTCGTATAGCATTGAAGAAACAATACATGTGACAATAATAAATCGAATCAATTGGCCTCATCATTAAAGCAGCCCTTTTTGTTAACGTACTGATTATTGATTCTGGATTTTTTTCAATGATGTGATTGCTCCATTGATTTGCAATTTTCAAAATCATCTTTGGGCAAAATGTATTTTTGCCCAAGTCATTCATCTGCATGTTCTGTAATTCCTCACTGGCCACCCAGGCTTGTGGTTTCTTATACCCTTCACAGTCTCTCAAGGTATTACAGTCACTTTAAACAGTTGCAGTCTTTAAAGAGTGCAGGGTAGTTTCAGTTTGCTGTGCCCTCATAACCATATTAAATAGAAACATTCAGTGTCCACCAGATTATACCCACAACAAGCAAATCGACTCCTTGCATAACTCGATTGCCTAAATTTGACAGTGTTGGTTAATCCACTTGATTAATTTAAATTAAACACTGTAGAATTAAAGAATTTGAACATCTGATAACCTCAGCGCAGAATAGCTGGGATTCAGAATAGCTAATTACAATATCATAGAAATTTAAATCCCACAACAGTGCAGGAGATTGGTAGCCCAAATTATTGCACATCATTGGTTCCATAGTCTGTTTGATTATTTTCAGAGTTTGGTCTGGATGAGGTGAAGTTAGTCGTTCACAGCAGAAGTCACTCAGGTTGTTGTGGAGTTCACTTGAATGTTGCAGGTGGAATAGAGACCAGGAGGCTCTCAAACAGAAATTAAAATGGAGACTTGGTTCAATCTGGGCCACTTGGCAGTTGATTAAAGAATGGCCCTAACAAAACCTTAGGGAAAGTTATCTGTCCATCTTGGTTTAGGAATACTTGAAACCCAGTCAATGTTGGAAAAACAAAAAGAAAATGGGAATACAGTAGAGAATAAATATAAATTGAATGTTTTTTTTCTTTGAACTCTCCTCTGTGCCCCACATTTGCTCCAACTGACAGAATGGGCTTTAGACTTGATCCCACAACCCTGTGTTACCACTGTTTCTTTTTGCCTTTCATTCTTTCATTGATTGAATTTTACTGCCAGCTTCAGGATCCCAATGTCTGATTAAATGGGGGTCCCGAGCATGGACTTAATGGCAGCAAGACCAGCTCAGAAATCAGCTGCCATTGAGCCCACTGTCAAGTTAAGGTCAGCAGGTGGGCCAGTTACTTAGGAGCCTCAGCAGGCCCACTGGGAGAGTTGGTCATGGAATAGGCAGTTCGAGTGAAATGTAGAGACACCCTTGAAAGTGTGGATTTAGGTTTAAAATTATGAGGGGTGAAGCTGTCAGGTCTCTGAGTCCTGTCAGAGACTGCTATAGAGAGGCCGCCTCCACATGCGATGGCAAATGTCAGCAAAGCCACAAAATTGCCCCTAATTGGGACCTTAAGCTTTTTAATTGTCTGCCCACCTCCGTGGGGCAAACAGGCAATCCTACTCCCAGCCCACCTCTGTGATACCCGGTGGCGGGAATGCATCGGGGTACCATACTGATGTGACTTCCCCTATTTTCCTGGCAGCCCCGCCTTCCTCACAGGCTTCCAAGCCTTTCCCCACAGTTCCAGGAAAATTCAGGCTTTAGTATCGTTTAACTCTACACCTTTTGGTGGCTGAGACATTTCAACCTACAACGTGCTCTAAAATTAACCACTAGATGGTGCATCAGAATAAGCTGGGTGTGCCTATGCCACTGAAAAATTGTCCCAAAATATTTACAAAGACAACCTTTTGGTTGTTAACTAACTTCTGGTTGGAGTTTCCAGACCTAGAAAAAAAGATAGCAGCTGGAATTTTATTGGGCTTCAGGAAGCTTGCTGAGGGCAATGCGGGGGCGGGGGGTGAGTTGCATGACTTTTACCGTCCTTCTCTGGCACTGGTATTTTACCAGAGGGGAAGATGCAGATGACTCTTATCTCCCAGAGACCAATAAACATCCAAATGTAAGGGCCAAATTGACCACCCTCTTATGGCTGTCACCAGCTTTCTACCACAGAAGGTGAGTCCTCTTCTATGTGGAAAGACTGTCAGTTATATTCTGGCGGCCTGCCTGTGGCTCACAGTTGTAGACTGGGTTGTCACGTAACTAAGTGATGGTGCGATTATGTGGAGCATCACAGGTGGAGTTGTCAGAACTCCCTGGGACCTCTGGCAGAGCAGATGTGTTGATAAGAGTTTGTAAGTTTTGTTAACAAACCTCCCATTTGCTGAAAGTTCCTATGCAGTCATTGATTTAATGGATCACACAGAACTACAGGATGGCACAGAGACATCAAAACATTGACCCCTCCTCTTGTCTTCGATGCGAACATGGTGAACAATTGGGATAGATTCAAGCAGGAATGGATCATCATCTGTGGTGCAGCACTACCTGAAAAAAACAAAAAGATACATACTTATACTATGCTGAACTTAGCAGATTCCACAGCAATTGCAAAGCTTAAGATTGTTTAAATTTGATTCAGAAACATGTAAAGAGAACCCCCAATTATCCTCCCGGAATTTGAAGAAATATACTCCCTGCCTAAAAATATAACTTTTAGCTGTCCTGGTGCACAACCGATAACAATCTGAAACATTGCAGGAAGATTTTCGGCAGGAAACGGCACCATTTCAATGGGACATTCAGGTATTTTCAGTTTAGGAGGCACCCTGTACCCTCCAAACAGGGCACAATTTTTTTTGTCCTTGGAAAAACATGTAATTGCTGTGGCAAATGGAACGACTTTGTCAAATGCTACACATCCAAACAGCAGCAGTCCCTCTCTCCAATGCCAGCAATATCCCTGTCAGTCATTTCACCAGGGACAGGTGTACAACTAGGATCAGTGAGTTACAGTGTCATCTGGATGAAACGCCCAAAACGCCATCAATGCAATCACCCAGGCTATATTGCGAAAGTGTGGAATCGGCCACTCAAAAGAAGCATTCGTTACTCTACAAAAATCTCAACCAATGCCAACTTAAAATTCAAAATTGGACACAGTGACAAAGTGCAATATTCTATCCAGAGAAGTACACTTTACAGTGTTTCTTAGGTATGACAAACCTCTTAAAATTCATTCCTTGTTATAGGGAAATCACTGGATCACTTCACCAACTCCTATATCGGGCAGTTGAATAGTTTTAGCAAAAACACCACACAATGACGTTCAACTGACTCCAACAATCATTGGCATCTTCACCAGTTTTACAATACTTCAATGTCCAATCTCCTGTCCTAATCTCAGCAGGTGTGTCACAGCATGGACTTGGAGCAACACACAGTCAAAATGATAGACTGATAGCTTTTGCCTCAAGGGCACTCACTGACACAGAAACTCAGCAAATCAAAAGTGAGCTCCTTGCCCTGAAAAGTTCTGCAACTTCATCTATGGTCGCAAGAAACTATGGAAACTGACCATCAACCAACTGTTCATAAACACCCTGAAGAAGCCTCTTCACGCTGCTTCTGAATAGCTACAACGCATGATGTTAGATCTGCAGCATCAGTGTGGGCAAAGTGCGGAAAGGAACTATACCTAACCGATGCCCTCTCCAGAGCCTTCCTACCCACCAGCGATCGGGCTGATCATGAGGCACTGTATACCCACAGAGGGTGCCCCCTGTGGAAATGGCCAGACTTGCAACAACACCACCATCCTCATGCCTCACATAGGGTCCACTGAATGACCTGGTGATCCCAATCTTCACTGAACCTTCATTCCAGGGGCTGCTCCATCATTCAGCTGTGTAGTTGCAGCCTGGGCAGCAGCCACTGCTCCCAGTGTGGCTGCTGTGACTATAGAGTTGCTGGCCCTCTAATTGTGTGTGTCCCTTAGAGACTGGAATCCTGACACCAGACAATTAATCACCTCCTGCATGTCAAATTGGCTTAGGCCTGAGTTGCCATCAACAGCTGAGGCAGGGTCATCCTGACTTTCTGGCCTGTTGCTGAGGCCAGTGTCACCCTATAAAACCCCAGCCAGTGAATTGGGTCTGAAATGGTGAACTAGCCTGGGTTAACTTGCTGGAAGTAGTGTTGGGTCACAAACCATTTGTGACCTCATTGATTTGTTAGAGGCTCGAGGGACTCAATATTTAAAGGTTAAAGATTATTTACTGTCACAAGCAGGCTTACATTAACAGTGCAATGAAGTTACCGTGAAAATCCCCTAGTCGCATCCCTTCGGGTACACTAAGGGAGAATTTATTATAACCAGTGCACCTAACCAGCATGTCATTTAGAGTGTGGGAGGAAACCGGAGCACCCAGAGGAAACCCATGCAGGCACGGGGAGAACGTGCAAACTCCACATAGACAGGGACTCAAGCCGGGAATTGAATCCAGGTCCCTGGTGCTTTGAAGCAGCAGTGCTAACCACTGTGCCACCGTGCTGCTCTTCTGTTCCTATGATCCTCTGCTTTGTCCTTTGGTGTGCTAGGCCACTGCTTGACTGC
Organism: Carcharhinus amblyrhynchos; assembly: GCF_965287045.1. Lineage (NCBI taxonomy): Eukaryota > Metazoa > Chordata > Chondrichthyes > Carcharhiniformes > Carcharhinidae > Carcharhinus > Carcharhinus amblyrhynchos. Next base: position 48,853,819 of record NC_137331.1, read on the forward strand.
TCCTCAGAACAACAGCAATGTGAAATAAATTTGCCTTTTCCTGGACACCAGCCACGCTCTGCTGGAAACATTGTGACTTTATTCTTGGGAGTTGTGTTAGTATCTTAACATTGTGATTCAGTTTTTGCTTTGTATCCCACTGATAGTCACATACCCTCTGGGTATGTATGTTTTGCGATATCCTGTTAACTGCATGCTTTTCTTCCATATACTTCTGCATCACTGTAGTGGTTATCCCCTTTCAGTTTAATTGTTGGCAAACGCTAACTCTCCCTGAGATCCAGTATTTAAATGTGAACAAATGCACACTTTTTGTCCTTCAAAACCCTAAGCAATGAGTAGTGAGCATCAGTTTAAAAAAGAATTGAGAGACGCTCCTTCATTTTGGAGTTATTTGAGCTGACAGCTGAATCAACATTATCAGCAGAAAAGAACTGACAAAGCATCAGGCTGGGTTTAATGCAGCCTGCCACAGCAAGAAAGATATGGCAGCCATGGGTCCACCAGATCACTGGAGGGGCTGCCCACCAGTCTCCTCCGGCATTGGGAAAACCTCCCACGGTTAAGTTGAAGGCAGGTGTGGACCCATGGGAGAATCCCGGCCTCTCACAGTGGATTGTCAATGAGTACCCACTCTGAGTGATTTTTTTTTGGTGATTCAGGGATTAAATATGAGTGGCATGGCTTCTGCCTGCCTTCCGCCCAGGATTGCCTGCAGGTTTCTGGAGGGGATGGGGGGGGAGGGGCACAGAGGCCCCTTTCAAAGCCCTTTGGTGCACAGTCACGCTGACCGCTGAAAACCAGCTCCTTACCCTTGCCTCTAACCCTCTGCCCTGCTTTTCTCTGATCCCTGTCTCACTATCCCTCATTCCACCCTCGCTTGCCTTTGATCTGGGGTCTTTTGTTGATCCTGGGGCTCTGGTGTCACTGACAGCAGCGAGGAGCTGCTGGCCACTGAATGTCTAGCCAGCAGTTCTCAGTGGGTGGAATTTCTACCTCCAAGGTTATCGATCCTTGGGGAGGCCCAGCTAGTTGAGTACCCATTGAGCATTTAACTCCATCCATTTTAACCCCTCCTCCCACAACCGGCCCACAAGACTTGATGGGGTATCCAGTTGGTTTTCTAACTGGTGGGCAAGACTTCTGTGGGGTTTCTTGCACCCCACCCCCAATTTCCCATCGTCTCCAATCTCTCTCTTTTGTTTTCTCTCTCAGGACACTTTAATATTTTGCTTGTTCTTCAATGCTGACCAGTTTGTGAAGTGACAACCATTTCTACATTTGGAGCAAAGGGGTGCAGTTTCAGTCAACACACTAGCTCCGTTTCTACATGACACTCCAACAGTCTACAAAGCGCAAACCTGCAGGGTAGGATCCCTGCATTTTCTGTCCTAAATAGGTGTACGTGAAATCTGTCACTGGAATATGGGCTTCTTTACACTCTTGGGTAAGTTGCAATCCACTGCGTAAGAGTGACCCAGCTGTCTCTTTTCCTGGGGTTCATTTTCATATTTACTGTCATAGAATATAGAATCCCTACAGTGCAGAAGGAGGCCATTTGGCCCATCGAGCCAACACCAACAACAATCACATCCAGGCCCTATTCCCATAACCCCATGTATTTACCCTGCTAATCCCCCTGACACTAAGGGGCAATTTATCATGGCCAATCAACCTCACCCACACACCTTTAGACTGTGGGAGGAAACCAGAGCACCCAGAGGAAACCTGTGCAGCCATGAGGAGAATGTGCAAGCTCCACACAGACAGTCACACAAAGGCCAGAATTGAACCCATGTCTCTGGAGCTGTGGGGCAGCAGTGCTAACCACTGTGCCATCATGCTGCCCAGTCAGTGTATTTTTGTATTTTAATTTGTTCCTTGCTGTCTTTGTTTCTTTCCTCTCGCCATTCGCAGAGCAAATGAAGCCAATAGATATTTACAGATTAAAAATTACTTTGATGTGCTTTACATTTAAAGATCTACAGACATTTATGTGAAATCTTGAGAGCAAAGGCTTCATTGTTCTATTGCAGAAAATGTGTTTTATTGGTCCAGCTGACACTTTAATTGTTGTGTGTCCTTTATCAGCTGAGAGCTTTGAGTTCTGTTTGCCAACCTTGAAGTCAGTGTCACATATATCAAGCAAATTACTGTCTGAGCCTGGATTTGCTCTGGATACTGGCCAGACTATCCGAGTCTTGTTTATGCTTTCTTTGCTGAGGGGTGTGTGGGTCTTTTGGCAACGGGTCAGCCAATCAGAAGCATGTGTTTCCTTCTGCTTTATAAATGACCTGTGGTAACTCAGCATTTCAACATGTTAAAGCTCAGTGAAGGATAAAATAGGGAAGCAAGAGACCAATTGTTTCTTAAACTTAATTTTCTCCTCCTCGGAGAATTATGGCTTGTCTTAATGTCCCGTAGATCTGATGGGACGAGAAAGAACAAATATTTGTTGAAAAACTTGTGGCCAAACGTTGGCTGAATTTGATGGATTTAACAAGGCATTGAGCAGACGGCTTCAGTAAACTCTTCAGTAATTTACTCGGACAGTGTTTCGTGGCAGACATAATGGCTAGAACCAGTTTGTACTGGTTGATGTACAGTGGGGGTGGGACTGAGTAACTATTGTCCTCCGGGCTTTTAGCATCTGCCAACAAACAAGAGTCGCAGACCTCACAGCATAATGGCCTTATTATGAGACTCTGGCTGTAATACATCAGATAAGCAATAGCTAGATATACACATCAATATTTTCTTTCCCCATTTTTATGGCCTTATCTCTTAATTTAGGAAAAGCGGGCAGACTGTTCTCAGTCCTTTACGCTTCCCATCTGGCCACAAGGTGATGATGAATGAGCTCAACTGTGGGTAAATCGCTCTCCGTTTTCTTTCCATGTGGGAATTGTGAGGACCAATACTCTGCTCCCCTCCTACTGCTGCCCCAGTTATTAGATGCTCTTTGTTGTAGCGAAGGAATTATTCTTCATATTTGAAGATTTTGTAGATGACATAAACCTTAAAGTGTAGCACAATGTGCAGCACATGAAATAGCGTAAGCTGCTTGGAGTAACGTAAGATGGAGCAGTATGGACAGGTGCCAACACGTTCTTTTCTCTGGTTCAGTTGGGAATCATTTGGGCAGTTACTGGGCATGCTGAAAACCGTTACAAACTCTCTGAATGGGATGGAAACATTTTTTCGATTTCTCTTTGTGCTCTTGGTCAAAGTTAGTGCTTGGCTGAAGGTTACCCTTCATATCGCAGTTGATATTCAAGAAGGAAGAGAAGCATGCAAGAACTTTGCGGATTTCAGTGGGACAGCTGTTGGCACCTGCTGCCATTTGCCTGGTATACATTTTCAAGAGACACAAAAGAAAAAGTTGATTAGCTGAGCTATGCCAGAATCTAAAGGGATCTTTAGTGGGAGCACTTGCGATGTATGTCAGTTTTTACACTGATTCCTTTTTAAGGATGGCAGTCCAGTATGTTTTTATCTGCAAAGGAGATTCATTCAAAGAGAAGATGATTACTTCCTTGTAAGCTTTGTAGTACCAATCAGGTACACTTAATTGTGTGGCAGTGAATCTGGGCGTGTTAATATGCTTGTGACCTTATCCAATGCACCAGTTGAAAGCTGACATACGTGAAAGTAATGAGATAAGTCCTCACTTTCAAGGTATTGCCTTATATCGTAGGACCAGTCTATTACCCGTAATTGCAGTTAATTTAATCTAACTGCACCATGCTGTTCAATGCAGACCATAACAACAGAGAGTAAGAATGAAATGTTGATGATAATGGTGGAGGTGGGGACAAGGGAAAGTTGTGCACCCACTCCGCAACCCCAGTTGCAATCTTCCTGATGGACCTGAAAATCCACAGATGTTTCCATGTTACTCCCAATTTTACTTTGAGCAGACAGCACCAGACAAGGCCGGGATCCAGAGAATGTAAGTAATGGATCTTAAGGAGATCCAGTACTCACTTTAAGCAAAGCCACTCCTGGAGGAGAAAGGATCTGTCAAAGTTTAGTGTTCCCCTGTCTCACATGAAGGACACCGAGGGTGTGGTTGTTCAGATCAGACTTATTGACTTTCAGTATTTGTGGCAGCCCAAAAGTTTGGCTGCCAAATTTCTTTAATCAATTCTAAAGAATTCTTACAATGGTGGACAGTTGGGCATCTTTCACTTGTTTGTAGGATTGGCATTTGTACCTCCCACCCTGATACCAATGGGCAATCTTCAGTCATTGATATGATAATGTAGGGATTGCTCCCTGATATCCTAAACTTTGGCAGGGTAACTTTCGTTCGGCATGGACATTGCTGGCTGGCCACCATTTTTATTGCTGTGCTCTAATTGCCCGTGAGAAGATAGTGATGAGCCAACTTCTTGAATTATTGCAAGCCATGTGGTGTAGGTGCACCTACAGTGCTGTTAGGAAGCTCCAGGATTTTGACCCAGCAATAGCGAAGGAATGATGATATGTTTCCAAGTCAGGATGGTGAGTAGCTTGGCGAGGAACTTGCAGGTGGTAGTGTTCTCATGTGATTGCTGGCTTTGTCCTTTGAGATGGTAGATGCTGTGAGTTTGGAAGGTGCTGTCAAAATTGGTGAGTTCTTGAAGTGCATCTTGTAGATGGCGTACACTGCTGCCACGGTTTGGCGTTTGTGGGGGGGTGGTGGTGAATGTTTACGTTGATGAATGCACTGCCAATCAAATGAGCTGCTTTGTCCTAGACGGTGCTCAGCTTCTCAAGTGTTGTTGGAGCTGCCGGCAAATGGAGAGTATTTCATCATGTTCCTGACTTGAGCCTTGTAGATGGTGGACAGGCTTTGGGGGAGGAGGGGGAGTTCAGGAGGTGAGTTATTCGCCACAAGATTCCTACCCTCCGACCTGCTTTTGTAATCACGTACTTATATGGCACTTCCAGTTCAGTTTCTGGTCAATAGTAGCTTCCAGCATGTTGATAGAACAGGATTTAACTAGAGTGATGTCACTGAACATCAAGGGGCAATGGTTAGATTCTCTCTTGTTGGAGATCATCATTGCCCAGCACTTGTATGGCACGAAAGTTATTGGCCACTTATCAACCCAAGCCTGAATGTTGTCTTGGGCTTGCTGCAGTTGGACATGGACTGTTTCAGTATCTGAGCTATCTCAAGTGATACTGAACATTGTACAGTCATCAGCAAATATCCCCGCTTCTATCCTTACGACGATGGGATGATAATTGATGAAGCAGCTGAAGATGGTTGGGCCTAGGGCACTAACCTGAGGAACTCATGCAGTGGTATGCGTAAAGATTTACTAAGATTTACTAGGATGCTTGATAGCTTGAGTTATAAGGAGAGGTTGGATAGATTGGGACTTTTTGCTCTGGAGCGTAGGAGGCTGACAGGTGATCTTATAAAGGCCTATAAAATAATGAGGGGCATAGATCAGCCAGATAGTCAATATCTTTTCCCAAAGGGAGGGGAGTCTAAAACTAGAGAACGTAGGTTTAAGGTGAAAGGGGAGAGATACAAAAGGGTCCAGAGGGGCAATTTTTTCACACGCACAGGGTGGTGTGTCTGGAACAAGTTGCCAGAAGTAATAGTAGAGGCGGGTACAATTTTGTCTTTTGAAAAGCATTTAGACAATTACATGGGTAAGATGGGTATAGAGGGATATGGGCCAAATGCGGGCAATGGGACTAGTTTAAGGGTTAAAAAAAGGGGTGGCATGGACAAGTTGGCTGAAGGCCCTGTTTCCATGCTGTAAACCTCTATGACTCTATGGTGTCCTGGCACTGAGATGATTGACTTCCAACTGCCACATCTATCTTTCTTTGTGTCAGGTATAACTCCAAGAAGTAGAGGGTTTTCCCTGATTCCCTTTGAATCTGGTTTTGCTCTGTCTTCTTGACGTCACACTCATGTCAAATGCTGCCTTGATGTCAGGGGCAGTCACTCTCAACTCACTTCTTCAGGGTTCAGCTCTTTAGTCCATGTTAGGACCAAAGCTGTAATGAGGTCAGGAATGGAGTGGCTCTGGCGGGAACCCAAACTGAGCATCCATGAGCAGGTTATTGTTGAGTAAGGAGTAAGTGCTGCTTGGTGGCACTTTTAACAACCCTTCCCATCACTTTGCTGATGACCAAGAGCAGACTGACGGGTCAGAATTGTTCTGCTTTATTGTGGACAGGACATACCCTGGGCAATTTTTCAAATTGCCATGCAAATGCCAATGTTGTAGCTGTACTATAACTGCTTGGTTAGGGTGCTATTAATTCTGGAGCACAAGTCTTAAATTTCCAGCATATAGTCAGGGTCCTTTAATGCAAGTAAAATTTTAATCCTCAGTTTAGTACCCAGTCTTTTATAAATACATTAAAATGGAGGGAATTTTTGTTTATTGATATATTTTCATTTGTCTCAGACAATATCAAGTATTTTCTTCCCGAAATAAATGGAGCATTTAAAATGATCTAACCAGTGATAGCAACGTGGGAGTAGTGGAGACTGTGGCTGGAATTTTCTTGATGGGACAAGTCCTGGTGTCAGGAACTTATGTGGACCTCCTAGTTCACTGCCTTGGAGCCGGTAGGAAAGCAAATTGTGATTAGGAACCAGAGCCTGTAAAGGGATACAGATAGGAAAAGTGAATAGGCAAAATATCTGGCACACGGAGTATTATTTGAGAAAATGTCAGGTTGTCCACTCTGGCAGGAAGAATAGAAAAGCCCAGTATTATTTAAACGGAGGGATAATGTAGAATGCTGCAGTACAAAGGAATCTGGGAATCCTTGTAGATGAATCATAAAAAAGGCAGTGCCCTTGCTACAGCAGTCCAGGGCATAAGTGAAACACATCGAGTACTGTGTGCAGTTTTAGTCCTTATTTAAGAAGGGACATACTTGCATTGGAGGCAGTTCAGATAGAGATCACTAGACTGACTTCTGGGATGATAGGACTGTCTTATATCAGAAGGTTGAGCAGGTTGCGCCTTTACTCATTGAAATTTAGAAGAATGAAAGGTGATCTTAACAGAACATAAGGTTCTGTAGGGTTTGACAGGGTAAATGCTGAAAGGAAGTTTCTCCCCTTGGGGGAGTCTAGAACTAGAAGACACAATTTCAAAATAAAGGGGTCTCCCATTTCAGATCAGGATGAGGAGGAATTCCTTCTCTCAAAGGATCTTTTACTGTTTGGAATTCTCTTCCCCAGTGAGTGCCGGAGGGCTTTGGTCATTGAATATTTTCAATGTTAAATTAGACATGAGTTAAGGATTCTGACTGGTAGGCAGAAAAGTGGTGGTAAGGCCATTTCATATTAGCCATGATCTGGCAGAGGAAGTTCGATGGACTGAACGGATTAGTTCTCCTATTTCTTACGTTTTTACTCTATGAAAGTAGGGTTTTGGTTTGCAGCTTGTGAACTTATTGGGGTAACTTTCAAGCTCCCAGTGAAAACCAATGTCTGTCTGGAATGAACGCAGAGAATTCAGACTTGTAGCCATTCTATCATCTCCAGCCACCCACCAGTCTGCCCCGGTGATTTTCCTGTATCTAATAGATACCCTGTGGAAAGCATCAGTGTGAAATCTAATAACATGACTTTTATAGAAAGACCTTATATAGTGCCACAAATTCTGAGCACCCCAAAATGCTTCACAGCTAAGGAAGAATGTTTGAACTGTGGTCATTTTGTAGTAGAGGCAAATGTGACTGCCAATTTGTGATATCTCAACAGCACTGTGAATTTTGGTGGCATTGGTTGAGGAATTAACATTGAGAATGCTCCTGAGGTCCATCAGAAAGTCCTGTGCAGTCTTTTACGTTGACATGAAGGAATAATGAGGCCTTTTTGTTTACTTCTCACCCAGACAATGGCAGTCCTGAGAGCTTACCCCTCTCTCGGTACTACAGTGGTGTTAATCCATATTGTACGATCAAGTCTCTGGAGTGGTGTTTGAACATATATCCGTAATGCCTGGGAGTGATCAAGGACTGGTGGTGATATGGCTAGCCTGATGATCTTGACTGTAATGGAGGAGAATATTCTGCAGGTGACCAGTCACCAGAACTGCAGAACCTATGCCCATGGAGAGGCTGGATTTCAGCTTCGTGTACACAGATCTTTGAGATTCGGAGGGATGAGACTTGCTCAGGAGTCTTTGTGGCTTGCAGCTTCACTGAAGGGGAGGAGTGTTGATACCTTCTCTAGTGTAGGGGAGGATGGGTGTTTGCATCTGAGAAATGGCATAACTGCATAAATGGACTCATTTCTCCCGACAGTCATGAGCACCTGTAGCCACTAGGCCTGGGAGATGGGGTTGACCACTAAGAGGAGGGGACTGTCCCATCCTTAGGCCCACAAAATGCCAGCTCAGATACTCAGATACTAGTCACTTTCCTCTCAGGGAAATACAGAGGGCTGACTGGACCACGAGGAGAGTTTTCATCTATCCAGGGTCACCTCTAGAGTGCTCCTGTCGGGGACAGCCCCTTCACCACCCCTTGTGATACCATCACTTCAGGATGCCACAGCACTGACACTGTGAGGAGACAATAGTAAGAAGTCTCACAACACCAGGTTAAAGTCCAATAGATTTATTTGGTAGCAAAAGCTACTAGCTTTCGGAGTGCTGCCCCTTCATCAGGTGAGTGGGAGTGCTAGTCAGAAACAGGGCATATAAAGACACAAACTCAACTTACAAGATAATGGTTGGAATGTGAGTCTTTACAGGTAATCAAGTCATAAAGGTGCAGACAATGTGAGTGGAGAGAGCATTAAGTACAGGTTAAGGAGGTGTGTATTGTCTTCAGACAGGACAGTTAGTGAGATTTTGCAAGTCCAGGCAAATCGTGGGGTTACAGATCGTGTGACATGAATCCAAGATCCCGGTTGAGGCCATCCTCGTGTGCAGAACTTGGCTATCAGTCTCTGCTCAGCAATTCTGTGTTGTCATGTGTCGTGAAGGCTCCATAGGAGATAATAGCCACGCTGAGCCCCACACAGAGTCTTGTGACTAGAGAATGCCTGCCAAGGTCATCCCAGGCAAAGGTGCATCAGGATAAGCAGTCTGCCTCCAGCACAGCTACAAGTGAGGTGAGAACGCCACGGTGCAGCATGTAAAACAGTATTCAGATATCACAGAGGATGCACAATACGTCATAATTTACTTTGTTTCTGTGTGACAGATTTTGCTGATATCTGTTATTAAACACTTGTGACTGTGGATGTGTATTTATTGCTTTGTGTGAGAAGTCTCATGGACACGTTGACATGAGGAACTGTTAACAAGGTGCTTGTAGGTCATGAGGTTTCTAGTGACCCTCCTCTGTGCCTGCCTCACATATGATTTATGCACAGCGACAATGGTGGAGGTGATGCCTTATAAAGGTCTGCGAAGCAATGATCTTTCTGAAACAAGTCTTCCACATTCTCACGTGAAGCATCGCTGAATGAGAGACTCCCTTGTCTCTCTGGCATCCAGTGCATATTGTTCCTTGAGTTCTGTGGCTGGCTCTTCTTGATTGTCCTTGGAATACTTGTTAGGCTCGTGTCCTGAGGGTGAGAGATTCAATCCAGTAAATCCTCCTCTGCGAGGGCCTCTCCTCTCTGGAGGGCTGGGTCATGTAGGATTCAGCGTACCCCAGCAATTAGTGAGACCAGAGCCAGGGCATTTTGTTTTATTCATTCATGGGACATGGGTGTTGGTGACTGTGCCAGCATTTATTGCCCATTCCTAGTTGCCCTTGAGAAGGAGGTGGTGGGCTGCCTCTTGAATTGCTGCAGTCCACATGCTGTGGGTTGATCCACCATGTCATTAGAGAGAGATTCCAGGACTCTGACCCAGCGACTACGAAAGAACAGCAATAATTTTCCAAGTCAGGATGGTGAGTGTCTTGGAGGGGAACTTGTAGGTGGTGGTGTTCCCATGTATCTGTTGCACTTGTCCTTCTAGATGAAAGTAGTCTTGGGTTTGGAAGATCTAAGAATCTTCGGTGAATTGCTGCAGTGCATCTTGTAGATAGTACAGATTATTGCTACTGAGCGTTGATGATGAAGGGAGTAGGTGTTTGTGGATGTGGTGCCAATTAAATGGGCTGTTTTGTCCTGGATGGTGAATAGGCTTCTTGAGTTTTGTTGGAACTGTACCCATCCCAGCAAGTATTCCATCACACTCATGACTTTTGCCTTGTGTATGGTGGATAGGCTTTGGAGAGTCAGGAGGTGAGTTACTCGCCGCAGTATTCCTAGCCTCTGACCTGCTCTTGTAGTCATTGTGTTCATATGGCGAGTCCAGTTGAGTTTCTGGTCAATGGTAACCCCAAAGATGTTGACAGTGAGGGATTCAGTGCTGGTAACACCATTGAATGATGAGGGGTGGTTGTTAGAGTGTCTCTTGTTGGTGATGATCATTGTTTGGTATTTGTGTGGCGCAGATGTTATTTGCCATTTGTCAGCCCAGTCCTGGATATTGTTCAGATCGTGTTGAACATGGTCTGTTCAACAACCATGGTCTGCTTCAGTACCTGAGGAATCATGAATGGTGCTGAATATTATCAGCAATCATCAGCAAACATCCCCAGTTCTGACTTTATGAGGGAGGTAAGGTCATTGTTGAAGCAGCTGAGGATGGCCGGGCTTAGGACACTACCCTGACGGACTCCTCCAGAGATGTCCTGAAGCTTAGACCTTCCACAACCATCTTCTTATGTACCAGATGTGACTCCAACCAGTGGGGATTTTGCTCCCTGATACTCATTGATTCCAGTCTTTCTATGGCTCCTTGATGCCACACTCGGTCGAATGTGGCCTTGATGTTGAAGGCTGTCACTCTCACCTCACCTCTGGAATTCACTCTTTTATCCATGTTTGAACCAAAGCTGTAATGAAGTTAGGAGCTGAGTGACCCTGGTGAAACCCTAACTGGGTGTCACTGAGCAGGTTATTGCAGAGCAGGTGCTGCTTGATAGCACTGTTGACGACTCCTTCCATCACTTTACTGATGATCAAGAGTAGACTGATTGGGTGGTAATTGGCTTGGTTGGATTTGTCCTGCTTTTTGTGTACAGGACATACTTGGGTAATTTTTCATTTTGTTGGGTAGATGCCAATGTTGTAACTGTGCTGGAAGAGCTTCGCTAGGGGAGCAGCAAGTCCTGGAGCATGAGTTTTCAGTACTATTGCTGGAATATTATCAGGGCCCATTTCTTTTGCAGTATCCAGTGCTTTCAACCGTTTCTTGATATCACATGGAGTGAATAGAATTGGCTGGAGACTGACACCTGAGATGCCAGAAACCACTGGAGGAGAGCACCATGTGCATGGTCCAAGTATTGCATTTTGAGCAGGCCGATGCCCTGGTTCATGCATGGCTCTCATTGTAATGCAGCTAAACATTTGACTGTGGGTTTCTGATTGGGGTTATGAGCCACCAAGAATCCATCCAAGAGCTGTGGCACATCAAATAACACTGGCACCTGGGAGCCTGGAAGGATGTGCGTGTTGTGACTACTCCTTGGATAACATGCACTGACCTGTATAATTCTTTGTCGATGATTGCACATCAGTTAGACATTTAGAGAGTGAAACCCTTTATGATTTACAAATGCTCTTTGCTTGCCGGCGGTAGCTTTAATGGCAATATTTATGCAATTCATAACCACCAGCATTTTAGGGAAACCAGCAATGCTCCTGAACCCTCTGCCTGACGCACTATTGTGGGATTGTCATTATCATGAGGACCAAGGAGTACTTTAAGGACATAACTCACCGCCACTTTCTCCGGACAGTACTTGATGGGCAGTAAATGCAGTTTCACCTGCATCTCCCAGATAATAAAACCTTTTACTTAGTGACTTGCATTAAAGCTATTTTAAACCTGTGACTCTGTGGTATTTTAGCACTCTTAAGTGCTAACATGTATTCGTATTCCTGCTGCAAGTGCCAGCATGCAGGCTTGGTGCCACCTACCACAAACAGGAACAGTCTCTGCTTCACCTCCTTCAGGAACAGATCATTTAAAGTCTATTTATAGCAATAGCATCAGTGAGTCACTGGGGTAGAAATGTAGACAGGCACTGATAATTAAAGATACCGTTCTTGAAACGGTAGCCAAAGTAGTGCGGAAGCAATTTACCAGGATGCTACCTGGGATGGAACATTTAAGTTATGAAGAGAGGTTGGGTAGGCTTGTTTTCGTTGGAACAGAGAAGACTAAAGGGTGACCTGATTGAGATGTACAAGATTATGAGGGACATGAACAGAGTGGATAAGGAGCAGCTGTTCCCTTCAGTTGAAGGGTCAGTCACAAGAGGACATTGGTTCAAGGTGAGGGGCAGGAGGTTTAGGGGGGGATGTGAGGGAAAAACCTTTTTACCCAGAGGGCAGTGATGGTCTGGAATGTGCTGCATGGGAGGGTGGTAGAGCCGGGCTGCCTCACATCCTTTAAGAAGTATCTGAATGAGCACTTAGTCCTGAATGTTATGATGTGCCATGAGCCATATGCTGGCAGATGGCATTAGGTCAGAGCTCAGATGTTTCTAATCATAGAATCCCTACAATGCAGAAGGTGGCCATTCGGCCCATTGAGTCTACACCAACCACAATCCCACCCAGTCCCTATCCCCATAACCACACATATTTATTTACCCTTGTAATATCCAAATACTAAAGGGCGATTTAGCATGGCCAATCCACCCAACCTGCACATCTTTGGACTGTGGGAGGAAACTGGGGTATCTGGAGGAAACCGACGCAGACACGGGCGAATGCGCAAATTCTACACAGGCAATCACCCGAGGCTGGAATTGAACCCGGGTCCCTGGTGTTGTGAGGCAGTAGTGCTAAAGTGTTGGTGGGGACTTGATAGGCCGAAGGGCCACTCCTGCGCTGTACAATTCTATGATTGCTGAGTGAAATGCAAAAGAAAGCAACCCCAGTCCATCTATTTGAATAGATTGCATCCGTGATAATACGCTTGTGACTGGGGTATCACTGCTTATTTTAGTTTGGATTTTCAGATACCGATATCTAATCACTGTTTATATTCCTTCAAGTGCTTTTTTCCTGTGGTGAAAGGCAGCACCAACGTAAGATCTTGTTGGGTGTGTGTGTCTGTGGCACTTTGTTTTTATTGGGAGGCCCTCTTGTGGAAATAATCACTACATGTTCCAGCTTTTGGAACAGAGCTACAAAGAAAATTGAATAGCACCAGAAAGAAACTCAGAAGAAAGGTTAATTTTAGGGAAATATTCCAGGCGAACCATATATGATTAAAATAAGTAAGTAGGATTATAAATCCACTTCAACACTTGGAACTGTGTCTATGTGTGATGAAACAATATAAGTCATTTTTTAAATCATATGAGAGAATTTTGGCAAGATAATCTTTTGAGATTAGATTAAGTTTTTTTTTTAAACACTGAACCAATTCAGCTGGAAATTATTTGAGGAAAGAACAAAAATTAACAAAATAATTCTCTCTATTTGCATACTACCATCATTGCTGATCGGAAAATGTCACACTTTCCATTTCTCAGAGCCACCTTCATAAGCAGAATGGCAAATCTTTTGTTGCAGATTACATGGTAACTGGACTGTGCTGTATATTTGCTGGTGTAGTACATTACACCCCAACTTAATACATGTGAGGCACGATGATGAGGACTGCTGCCTCAGCTCCACGGACCTGGGTTCACTTCCGGCCTTGGGTGACTTTCTTTGTGGAATTTGCATGTTCTTCCTGTTTCTGCATGGGTTTCCTCTGGGCGTTCTGGTTTCTTCCCACAGTCCAGAGGTGTGCAGTTTAGGTAGATTGGCCATGCTAAATTGTCCCTTACAGTCAGGGGAATAGGTGGGTAAATATGTGGGGTTACGGGAATAGGGCATGATTAGGATTGTGGTCAGTACAAACTCGATGGGCCGAATGACCTCCTTCTGCACTGTAGGAATTGTGTGATTCTATGAAATATTCAGAAACAAGAATCTACAAATGCTGAAGATCTGAGGTAGAACAGAGAATGCACACACACAATTCCAGAGTAATCTTTCAGTATGGATCTTTGTCAAAGCTGCACTTGAGTTTGATACAGTAAGAAGTCTCACAACACCAGGTTAAAGTCCAAAAGGTTTATTTGGTAGCAAATAAACTTTAACCTGGTGTTGTGAGACTTCTTACTGTGTTTATCCCTGTCCATTGCCGGCATCTCCGCATCTTAAGTTCAGTGCCAGTTTTTTTTTTAATAAACCTCCAGATTATAATAATTAATTACATGTGAAAAACTAATTACATTGGTAAGAGTTTGTTCTGCGTCGCAGTATTTACACAGCTGCCCCTCAAAGTCTAAACGATGAAGAATTGGTGGTTATCATGTAAACAATGTAATTATGCTAAGCTTAGTACTTGTAAGCTTGTGCATCATGTAGACTGGCCCCTGCTCACTGCTGACTGCAAGCAGTGACCTGATTTCCAGTGCAGTCAACAACAAGAACGTACTGTGTGAAATGACACCATCCACTTCTAAAAGGCATTTTCATCCATTTAAGGAATGCAGATTTCACTGACCAGCGATGTGAACACACAGAGTCTGTGCAACAGAGATGACTGCTGCCAGATAGCTTGTGTTGATATAGATACAGACAATTCTGCAATCTTATGCCACTGTGCCTGGAAATATTTTTATCGAGTCCCACTCTTCCTTGAACTGTGGCATTTTCCAATTGTTATTTCTCATTTTCTATAACCCAGGTGAAGCCTAAAATGTGGAATTATCTGGAATAAACTTATTCATCATTCCTGATTGTTGATAGATGCAAGTTAAAAGAAATTTTTGAAGTTCTTCAAAAGTAAGGTGGGCTGTTTAGCACTTGGGGAACATTTTCATTTCATCATTGAGCTATATTAGAGGAGGAGCATTCATTCTGGATTTCCTACAGATTTGACTGAATTGGACTATTTCCCTGGGCCTGTCTGATTTTTTTTTTCCCTGCTGCCTGTGCCTGTGACGAACTCTGCTTATTTTGGAGTGTGAAAGTGTTATTCTATGGTCTGCTGCTTATTTAATCAATGCAGCCTCCAACACCTTTTATGTTGAGATCTGTCTTTTGTGACCTGAGAATGGGGGAGGAATGCCAGCAAAATCAAGGGAGAAAGTATCAGAATATTCTTTCCAATGTTCCATTGATTTTTCCAAGTGTGTGTAGTACCATGCCTATAAATTACAATGCCATCGAGAAAAAAGTTGTCTTCCTGTAGTGGTCGCCTCACTACAGGAAGGATGTGGAAGCTATTGAGAGGGTGCAGAGGAGATTTACAAGGATGTTGCCTGGATTGGGTGGCATGCCTTAGGTTGAGGGAGCTAGGTCTCTTCTCCCTGGAGAGACGAAGATCGGGAGGCGACCTGATAGAGGTTTATAAAATGTTGAGAGGAATAGATAGCATAGATTCTTGGAGGCTATTTCCCAAGGCTGAAATGGTCGCTACGAGAGGGCACAGGTTTAAGGGGAGCAAGTACAAAGGAGATGTTAGGGGAAAGTTTTTCACTCAGAGGGTGGTGAGTGAGTGGAATTGGCTGCCGTCGGTGGTGGTAGAGGCAAACTCGCTGGAGTCTTTTAAAGGACTTCTGGATGAGTACATGGGATTTAATGGGATTGGGAGTTATAGATAGTTCTGTGGCCTGGTAGGTATGGATATGATCGGCGCAACTTGTGCGCCGAAGGGCCTGTTTGTGCTGTAGTGTTCTATGCTCTAAATGTATGAGGCCCAATTTTAATTCATTCATCTAAACAGTGTTAAAATGTCAGGGGCAGTAGGTGTAGTACCAAAAACCCACAACTGTTTTTTCTCCCATTTGCTCCTGAAGGCATGATACTTAGGTGCTGGTATCCCTCTCGCATTTCACTCAAGTGGCCATTCCTCATGTGCCTCTGTAGATAGTGAGGTTTTGCAGGCTATAGTATATGCAGAAATCACAGCCCAACCTGATGCATAGAACAATAGAATCCTTACAGAGTAAAGGAGGCCATTTGGCCCATCTCGTCTACACCGACTCTCTGAAAAAGCATCTTACCCAGGCTATAAAGATTGTCAGCACTCATTTCCTCGTGTTAATTCCTCACTGCTAATTGTCGGCAACCATTTCTTTGTGAGAGGAATACTGCCTAGCTATGTTTAGAAATTCAGTGGTGTGGATAATTTCAGGTAAAGACTTTTAGGATGAACACTGCCATCCTCGGTCTCAGTCACTGTAAGAAGGTGAGAGAAAAAAATGTGATTGTGAGGAATCTGTGGTTTCTTATGAAGATTCATCCATTTCTCCACTTGCACTTGGATGTTAGTGTCCTTCTGGTCCCTCACTCAAGTGACAATTCTTCATATGTGTGAGGAGTCTTTGACTTCACCATTACATGACCAAGCTTCTAAGCTTAACAAATTGTTCCCAAGCTGTGTTATTTTTATTCTTTCATTGAATGTGGGTGTTGCTGGCAAGGTCAGCATTGGTTACCCATGTCTTTTAGCCCTTAAACTGAGTAGCTTGCTAGGTCATTTCAGAAGGCAGTTAAGAGTCGGCCACATTGCTGTTGGTCTGGAGTCACATATAGCCTTGACCAGATAAGGACAACGGATTTCCTTCCTTTAAGAACATTAGTGAACCAGATGGGTTTTTACAATAATTGATTATGGTTTCCTGCCTGTATTACTGAGAGTAGCTTTATATTCCAGATTTATTAATTAAACCAAAGTCCACTGAGCATCTGGATTATTAGTCTAGTGACATCGCCATTTCCCTATATGTGTCTATGTGGTGGTTGGCACAGTCCTGACCATCTTCACCCTCACGCCTGACTGCCAAAGAACTTTCCTTGCACTTGCATCTGCCAGTGGAACATTTCGAAAAGTTTCAGAAAATCTGAGGGCCTTACCATTGAGGATGCTCGTCTTTTTGCCATTTTGGATCTCTGTGCCCTCGCACGCTTTGTGTCTCATGCTCTTGTGCTGGTTTCCTCAAATCCAGTTGCATTTGGGCCCTTTGCGCATCTGTGAGATACAAATCTCTTCTGCAAATTGTTGGTTAACCAATCAAAATTGAGAACAATGTTGAAGATTCAACTGCCTGGAATATACTGTGGGTTTCTGGCAATGCATTGTGGATGAAAGCCTAAAATGTCAAGGCTGTTCTGATGAATAGCTACACGGATGAGGTACTAGAAGGGTCATGGTGCTCAGTGAATCAGGTGCCAGCAGTTGGCTTCAGAAGTTGAGAAAGTTGGCAGAACAAAAGGAGGACTAGCTTATTTTGAATATATGAATATAATGGACCCATGGAAATGATTTGAGCTGTAACCTCCCCTCAAGGTTCAGATGACTGCTGTAAATCGTTTTGAGATTCACTTGAATAGTTTGCAGTATTAGTCAACATAAGTTTTACCAGCTTGCAGTCACTCCTGGGTATCCATTACACTCTACATTCTGTGTAGGTTCTTGTTTTTCTCTTTCTGGTTTTCTGTCAGAATGTTGTTTATAATATTCTTTCTAATTTAGTATTGAAATAAGAGGTAGTTCTGGTAGAGTATAAAATTGTAACTTTGTTTTATAGTTCTGATGATAATCCTTCCCCAGTGATTTGTTTTTCTCTCACAATTAATGACTTCATCAGAGTTGCATGATTGGATTACTGCTTTGGCAACTATCTGTTATCTCCTTTGTCGATGCACAGCTCCCTGATGCAGTAATAAGCCCTGAAGGTTTTGACTGAAGCTGAAGCAGGGAGGAGGTGGCTTTTGTTGTGCACAATTTGTAACTGTGCTGCACTTTTATAAAACTCTAGAATTAGGCTCTCCTGATAGATTGCTTTGATTGCCTTCCAGTGAAATCAGTGACAGAATTAAGAACTGCTTTTATCCTTTGATTTCCTGTAATTGTGCATTACAGCATTTTCTTACTGCAATAATCTAATTACTGATTGCATACGAGATGTTTTGGCATTTCCCTAAGAAGATGGTGATGATATTTCCCCCTCACAGACATGTTCTCACACACACTCAGCAAAATTCCCATGGCATCATTTTTCTGTAAATGTAATTTTCTGTAATTTTTTTTTAAAAGTAACAGTAGTGTCACCCCAAATACTGAACAAAGCACAAACAGGACCACTGGTGACCCCAGTTCCAATTTTATTACATGGTATTCTTTTACTCGTGTTCAGGAACTCATTTCCAGGATTCAGTCCATTTTACTGCACTGAAAGCCTCTTCTGAGACAGAATAGGAGGTTTGGGGATGGTGTCCTGTTGGTTGGTAGCACTAGCGAGGCAGGGATGGGAAAACTAGAGAAAGGGCTTTGGCAGTTGGGTGTCACTGAGTTGGGCTACTGGGGTTTGGAAACTCTGAAGGGCGTGTTTCTGATGATTGCAGGTCGAGGACGTCCAAGAATGTGAGATCATCCTGTGGTTCAGCACAAAGTGGGAGGGTTGAGATGCAGTGGAAGCAATCTTGGGATATGGTATTACAAGGAGACATGTTGGGAGTGCTTTGGGATCTCCAGCGTTCTGACAGCATTGAGCAGATCCCAGAAAGTGGCAGTGGTTGACTGGAAGAAAAGAGAGTAGCGGCAATAAATGAACCCAAGGCTCAATTTAGGATGGGTGCCTGAAGATTTCGTCCATCGTTTGGATGTCAATGTTGTCAGACTGAGTTCTGAGGGCAGCCTGTAATTTGAAGTTACACCATACATTTTGGAAACCTAGATTTCCAACACTGAGTCTGCAGCACACACTCCAACTTCAGCTTCAGCCTCCCCTGATCCATTGTGGGTCTTTTCAATGGGATTTATTTGATTAAGAATAGCCTTATTTTTAGATGTCTTGCATTATGTATGTAAGGAAGAAAAAACCTGAATTTGTCAGAATTTTCACAACCTTCGAATGCCCCAAAGGCAATGAATTGCTTAATGAAATGTAGGGCAGCATTTTATCATTTTTTTGACTAAGTGTCAACTCAGGTAGGAAAAGTGGTGTGTAGCCCGCTGGTTCCGCTACGAACTTTACCCAACATTTTTTGACATCTAGTCAAAAGAAGTCCTGGAGCAGATCCCACAACGTCATCTCAGCCTCCAAGAAATTGGGCTGTCCCTATCTTCAAAAAAGTAAAAGGATACCCCCCCACCCCTTCCCCCGCAAAACACCACCATCAACAAGGGAATCACCCACCCCACAGACAGTGGGGTCCTCCACCCCCAGTGGAAGTTTCCTCCTACCTGGCACTAGCCGCTGACACTTCGCAGGCAGTGCCAGGGTACTGCCCACGCATGACCCTCACCCCCTTGGGTGCTATACTTAATTGTACGCCCTTGGCGGGGACCGTTCTCCAGGTCCCCATTTGTCAAAAGCTGTTGTAAAACCCGCCGACATGACATCACACCAACGGGTGTTGGGGGAAGGGGGAGAGTGGAATCCTAACCTGGAGAGCAGTGATAGAGTGGGAAAGCCTACCAATGCTATTTATAGTAATTGGCTTCCCAACCTTTCATGGTGGGAACCCCATTATGTCATTGGCAGGGGAACAAGGTGCCACATAGGAGACCGTTAAATAAGCTAAGTGTCCATGGTGTTCAGGGAAAGATCCTGGCATGGATAGAGATTAGCTGACTGGCAGAAGGCAAAGGTGGGGATAATGGGGTCTTTCTCAAGTTGGCAGCCAGTGACAAATGGTATGCCTCAGGGTTCAGTGCTGGGACCACAGCTTTTCACAGTATACATTAATGATTTGGAGGAAGGAACTGAAGATACTGTTGCTAAGTTTGCAAATGATACAAAGATATGTAGAGGGACAGGTAGTATTGAGGAAGCAGCAGGGCTGAAGAAGGACTTGGACAGGTTAGGAGAGTGGGCAAAGAAGTGGCAGATGGAATACAATGTGGAAAAGTGTGAGGTTATGCATTTTGGAAGAAGGAATGGAGGCATAGACTATTTTCTAAATGGGAAAATGCTTAGTGAATCAGAAACACAAAGGGACTTGGGAGTCATTGTTCAAGATTCAAGGTTAAGTGCAGGTTCAGTCGGCAGTGAGGAAGGCAAATGCAATGTTAGCATTCATGTCGAGAGGGCTAGAATACAAGAGCAGGGTTGTGCTTCTGAGGTTGTATAAAGTTCAGCTCAGACCCCATTTGGAGTATTGTGAACAGTTTTGGACCCCATGTCTATGGAAGAATGCGCTGGCCTTGGAAAGAGTTCAGAGGAAGTTCACAAGAATGATCCCTGGAATGAAGAACAGTTGAGGACTGTGGGTCTATACTCATTGGAGTTTAGAAGGATGGGAGGGGATCTTATTGAAACTTAGAGGATACTGCGAGGCCTGGATAGAGTGGACATGGAAAGGATGTTTCCACCAGTAGGAAAAGCTAGAACTAGAGGACACAACCTCAGGCTAAAGGGACGGTCCTTTAAAACAGAGATGAAGACGAGTTTATTCAGCTGGAGAGTGGTGAATCTGTGGAAGTCTTTGCCACAGAAGGCTGTGGAGGCCAGGTCATTGAGTGTCTTTAAGACAGGGATAGATAGGTTCTTGATTGATAAGGAGATCATGGGTTATGGGGAAAAGGCAGGAGAATGGGGATATGAAAAAAATCAACCATGATTGAATCATGGAGCTGACTCGATGGACCGAGTGGCCTAATTCTGCTTCTATGTCTTGTGGTCTTAATAGGAATGGGAAATCCCTTAAAAGCCATTTGGGGACTTCTGTTGGATTCTTCACCCCCACTGGTTTCCCTGCCTGCCGAAAAATTGTTGGAAAAACCTGGCCTATGTGCTCTGGATCACAAGTTCCCCATTCCACAGAAGCCTTTTCTTTCACAAAACCCACTGCTGCTTGGTGCTCACTTGCATGTCTGTGTCTTAAGGTGCTAAAGGATTTGGTGCATTGATCACTCTCCATATTTTGTAATTTGAGTACCAAAAGATTTTTGAGTGCCTCTTGTATATTTTACTATTTAGGCTATTTGGGACTCTTAAGTTTCTGTTCTTCGTGTTTTTTACCATTCTAATTAAACAATTATCACTGTATTTTGATGAGTATACACTTCCAACGTGGAGCTTTCTCCCCTTGAAGCATGTATTTGCTGGTAGCTGCTGAATGCACTGACCTTGATTTTTGTCCATTTTATATGGAAAATCGGGGAACGTGCACCTGAGTTTGCAAATTGCAGTCTCAGTGGAAAGAAGCCCCAAGTCAGGATATTCCCTCTTGGGGGAAAAATGCATCTGTAAGATTTTAATAGAGATGAAGTAAGAGATAAACAGCATGCTTTGACATGTTTTACTCTGGCCTTTAGTGTCAGGTATTGTTCTTGCAGCTTTGCTAGTTCTCCGTCTGCTCTTTTTCACTTGCAGAGA
Organism: Carcharhinus amblyrhynchos; assembly: GCF_965287045.1. Lineage (NCBI taxonomy): Eukaryota > Metazoa > Chordata > Chondrichthyes > Carcharhiniformes > Carcharhinidae > Carcharhinus > Carcharhinus amblyrhynchos. The sequence continues at coordinate 48,875,206 of NC_137331.1, forward strand.
GATCAAATCATGGAGAATATTGTGGTGTTTTTATGTTGTAAACGCAGCAACTGTTGGAGAAAGTTCACTGTAAAGGAACTGAAAAGCATTCGCTGGCCATATAATTTAGTATCATTACTTGGAGGCTTCAGAAATGTAAGAATGCAGTGACAGAACATGGAGAAAAAAAGATTGCTAGCTTAGTGCTGGAAAGGAGAAGGAAAGTTTTCCAGAATAATTTTCAAAATTAGAATCTTTCAGCTTACTGTGATAATGCTGCAAGAGCAATTCATTTAGCGGTAGGGATGGAATTTGGCACTCAGATTGGGGAAGAACTGAGCTGAGAGCTCGAGACATGTTGCAAACTGTCAGTCGGAGTTAACTTGAATAGATTCCACATATTTAGGTACAATTAAGCACGAGTGAGAAGTCCTGCAGCAAGTATGTGACAGCAGCCATTGCCCTGGAGTGAACAAGGCAGAGGAGTCTGCAGCAAGTGTCATGGATTCTCACAAGCAATGTGTGAGCACCATTTGCAAGAGGAAAAAAGTCATGTGATCCTACTCCAGACATCCTAGTTTGTGTATGAGCCTGTAAAGGTAGCAACTAAAGGTTGACAGAAACATAAGTATGAATTATGGACACTGGCCCAAATTCAATATATGAAGGCACTTGGCAAATTGTCACGTTTTAATTGTTCCATAGCTGAGATGATAATCAAAAATTCTATAATCAAAGAAATACGTTGTTGATTTTCTGTCCTCCTGCTGTTTGTCTAAGAACATAAACAACTTATACAAGGCTAAATCTTCTCCAACACATCTGTGCTACATCCAAGATGAGAGCATATCTGAAATAAGAAAAGAGCATTTGGTTCACACTTACAAGTCGGCCAATGACAGTTTCTATTACCATGAGCCCAGAGCAGTTAATGCTGCTAAGCTGATGATTAACCACATAAAACAATACTCTATCAAGAAGATGAAATCGCTGTGACTCCTTCCCTTACCACTCAAGATAGCAAGTTGCCAGTGTTTAAAGCACTGCAATCGAGACGTGGTAAAGGTCTGTTGGAGATTTCAGCCCTTAGACGAGGAGTGAATTAATGTTTTATATTTGTTTATGGGGTATGGGTGATACCCACACCACATGAAGACTGGCTGAGGGCAGTTAAGAATCAATCACATTGCTGTGGATCACGTAGTCCAGACCAGGTAAGGAAGGCAGATTTCCTTCCCTAAAGGACATTAGTGAATCAGATGGGTTTTTATGACAATCAACGATGGTTTTGTGGTCATCATTAGGTTTTTAATTCCAGAGTTTTATTGAATTCAAATTTCACCATCTGCCTTGGTGGGATTCAAACCCTGGGTTCTCTGGATTAATAGTGACAGTACCATTATGCCACTGCCTCCCCTTCACTCAGATGATCACATGATATAAGACAGCTATTCCAAGAGTATTGCTTAATATTAGAATATGCATTATTAAAACAAAAAACAGAAAATGGTGAAAATAATTAGCTGTCATGCAGCATCCATGGAGAAACAGTCAGGGTGCAATCTTACCAGGTCACCATGCTGATCGACCAGTGGGAAGAAAGCAAGTGTGGCTGTGGTGCAAACCAGGTTGGCCCCACACGTTATCTTCCTGGCTGTGTTTTGCCGGCGAGAACGACTTCATGCCAAGAAAGGGCGCAAAGCCTACTGGAATGGGATTTAATTAATTTCAATTCCATTACTGGGTTCGACATGGCACCGTCTGACCTCCTGAATGCTTCTCCCCTCCCTTGCCTGTGCGAATCACCGTTGATCCCCACCAGCGGGGACCAGGCACCATGGCCACGTTGGAGGGATCTGTGGCCATTGAAGCCCCTGGCAGTCAGGGACATCAGGCATTGCCAGCCTGGCAGTGCCTACCCTACACCCTTGCAGTGCCGGGTCAGGCACCATAACCGTGCCAGCAGCAATGCCAAAGGTGGGGTCTGAGTTGGGGTGGGCCTATGATTGGGAGATATGCAATGGGGGTAATCATTAAGGAGGGACCTCTGCGAGGGGAGCTGTGTAGGGGTTGTTCGGCAAGCGGGGGGGGAAGATATGCAAGGAATGGAGTGATCAGCAAAGGGCGAACTCTGCGGGGAGGGAGGGCGGTGATCGGCAAAGGGGTGTGTGTTGGGGGTGATATGCAGTGGAGGGGCCACGGAGGGGTTCGTGATGAGGGCGCCATGTCGGGTGTCCGCCAGGGACTCATTGGGATAATCCCAATGCCGGTGACCCTTTTTGGTTAGGGGGTAACACAGCCGTCGATGATGGGGGAGAGGGGGCAGGAGGATGGCAACAGGAGTTCCCCCAATGCATTGGGAGATGGGTGCATCCTGCACACTGGCACCCAAGCATCTTTAGGCTCTGAGCCCTCCATCGGTGCATTATCTCCCAACTGTCAAAATAATTGACAGAGTGTGAGAAGGTCACACAGTCAGGCTCATCCAAAAGACCAGTATGGAACACTCCAGTTTTCAGACTTTTGTCACACTTAGGGCAGGATTTTCCAGTCATTAATGCTAGTGAGATTTTCTGAACCTGCTGCAGTGAACAGAGATTTGGCTGAGCATCAAGTTCTCCACCTTCGCTTGCAGCAGCAGGAGGAAGTGAACAACCAAATGAGATCATGCCCTCAGAATTTCTGGGGGGAAAATCACATCCTCAATGTTTCCTGTCAATGCACTATCATCGGAACATCACATAAGAACATAAGAAATAGGAGCAGGAGTAGGCCATCTCGCCCTTCGAGCCTGCCCCGCCATTCAATAAGATCATGGCTGATCTGTTGTGGCTCAGTTCCACTTTCCCGCCCTCTCCCCATAACCCTTAATCCCCTCTCTTATCAAGAACCCATCAACCCGCTTCTTAAAAATATTTAGCGAGGCAGCCTCCACCACTTCAACGGGCAGAGAATTCCAGAGATTCACCACCCTTTGAGTGAAGAAGTTCCTCCTCAACTCCGTTCTAAACCGCCTCCCCTTTATCTTGAGGCTGTGCCCCCTAGTCCTACTGTCTTTTTTGAGCGGGAAGAGTCTCTCCACCTCTATCCTATCCATCCCATTCATCATCTTATACGTCTCAATGAGATCTCCCCTCATTCTTCTAAACTCTAACGAGTACAAGCCTAGTTTATTCAGCCTCTCCTCATAGCTCAATCCCCTCAACTCCGGTATCAGCCTAGTAAACCTCCTCTGCACTCCCTCCAGGGCCAAAATTTCTCCAGTTGACTTCTCCATTGTGCAGAACCACAAGAACTCCAAAGTCCTGTGAAGGATTTATTTATTTAAGTCAGAACTAATTCTTACGATCTTTATTCTGCTTTTAATCAGATCTTTGGCCAATACTTTTTCAATCAAATTAAAGAGCTTCTCTTCATAATTAGACGAATTGAGATTTAATAATTTTTCTGATCGTTTTGAACCGGGGACCTTTTGTGTGTAAAGCAAACGTGATAACCACAGAGACCCAATACAATGAATTGACAAACTTTAATCACTTTTGTTCTGCAGCAATATCCCAGGTTAATTCACCTATTTACCTTTGAATTTATTCAGTGAAAATCAGTACAGTTTTCTCAGTGTCTTAGATCCTTAAATTATATGGGCTGCTAACAGATGCTTAATATGTTGTCAATAATTTGTCCCTCCAATTTCCAATTAGATATTTTATCCACTGTATTTTACATGTCACAAACACCTGTGCTAAAACAATGGTGAGAGGAATATCGGGTGAATATCTAGTGTCCTACGTTAATTTAATGTTGTGCTTGAAATGATAGTAAACAGGCCTTAGTCATAACCTCAGCCTGATTAGATACCAATGAAGAATCAGTAATCACATCAGCCATTTGATGATGTTATGGGAATCTTCGCAAAGTTAACGAAAGTAACCAATTGGACTTCAAACATTTCAAGTTCAGTATTGCAGATAACATTAAAAATTTTAAACCTTTCTCTAATGTCGCAAATTTAGAGGTCAAAAAATGCTATCCCCTGCATCGTGGTCCTGTTGTTTCCCCTCAACAATGGTATGCAAGATGCTAAGTTGATCTAATCAAAAGTGTTCCAAGTTTTCCTCTCCATCTGTAAGGTTCTCCACTTTCCACATCTGGCAGCCAGCACCCCAGTGTGCACACTAATTGAACATTGTCTTGTTGCTTGTGCCTTAGCAAGAAACAATGATTTTAATGTTACCCTGGAAAATTAATTTTAAGGCTGGATGGACAGATCTAATATATCATCCACACCAGTTTACCCTGCAATCTTAGGGTGTAGTTTTATTCTCTGTAGTGTTGTCAGGAAGGTCGTTCGTGAGCCTCCCATTAGAAATAGCTGCTGTGGTGAAGCCTTAACCCAGAACATTCCATTATATGAAGCAGATGTTTGTTGCTTGTTTTTCCAGAAAGTGTTATTAATATTGAATGCATCTTTCGGCATTTGCACTGTTATGTCTATTGGAAAGTGAGAAATCACACCGCATCTGTAAATAACGGAGGGGATGCTTCATGTTGGCTGGCCGCGTAACTGATAATTACTGAAGTTGTAAGTGAGTTATAGTTACCTTGATTAGTGGAGCTGTAAATCATCACATGGGGGAGGTATTAAAGCGCAATCAGGATGTACAACACCACAAACACACACAAAATTAAGGTTGTAATTAAAATAATGTTTTCTTGTGACATCCTGCTGTGCACAGCATTGCTGTAAATGAACTCTGTACTGAACAACTGGATGAGAAACATGCAAATCATGAGCAGTGCCGACATGATGTACATGCATTTTAACAACAGTGAAAAGTCAGGAATGAAGAAAGGACTAAAGCTGAACACTCTAGTGTTCTAATTCACAGAATCTCCGCCATGTAGGAGGAGGCCATTCAGCCCATTGAGACTGCACCAACAACAATCCCACCCCGACACTATCTCCGTAACCCCACATATTTACCCTGCTAATCCCCCTGACACTAAGGGGCAATTTAGCATAGCTAACCACCGAACCTGCACAGATTTGGAGTGTGGGAGGAAACTGGAGCATCCAGAGGAAACCCAGACAAGGGGAGAATGTGCAAACTTCACACAGACAGTGACCCGAGGCCGGAATTGAACCTGGGTCCCTGGTGCTGAGAGGCAGCAATGCTTGCCACTGTCTCTCATCCAATTACATTTGGAATGCTCTGAAATCTCTACTTCCCACCTCAGACAATTTATTCCTAGTGTTTATCACACTTCTTGTGAAAACATTTCTTTTTTGATTTGATTTATTATTGTCACGTATTAATATACAGTGAAAAGTATTGTTTCTTGCATGCTATACAGACAAAGCATACCGTTCATAGAGAAGGAAACGAGAGAGTGCAGTATGTAGTGTTACAGTCGTAGCTTGGGTGTAGAGAAAGATCAATTTAGTGCGAGATAGGTCCATTCAAAAGTCTGAAAGTAGCAGGGAAGAAGCTGTTCTTGAGTCGGTTAGTACGTGATCTCAGACTTTTGCATCTTTTTCCCAAAGGAAGAAGGTGGAAAAGAGAATATCCAGGGTGTGTGGGGTCCTTAATTATGTTGATTGCTTTCCTAAGGCAGCAGGAAGTGTAGACAGTCAATGGATGGGATGCTGGTTTGTGTGATGGATTGGGCTACATTTACAGTTTCTTGCAGTTTCTTGTGGTCTTGGACAGAGCAGGTACCACACCAAGCTGCGATACAACCAGAAAAAATACTTTCTATGGTGCATCTGTAAGAGTTGGTGAGAAGTCGTAGCTGATATGCCAAATTTCCTCAGTCTTCTGAGAAAGTAGAGGCATCCTCTTAATTACAATTATAGTGTCAGCATGGGGGAAGCAGGACAGATTGTTGGTGATCTGGACCGCTGAAAACTTGAAGTTCTCGACCCTTTCTACTTTGTCCCCACTGATGTAGACAGGGGCATGTTCTCCTTTACACTTCCTGAAGTCAGTGACAATCTCCTTCGTTTTGTTGACATTGAGAGAGAGATGATTGTCGCCGCACTGGTTCACCAGATTCTCAATCTCATTCCTGTACTTTGTTTCATCATTATTTGAGATCCAACCCACCTCGGTGGTGTCATCAGCAAACTTGAAAATTGAGTTGGAGGAGAGTTTGGCCACACAGTCATAGGTGTATAAGGAGTATAGTGAGGGGCTGAAGATACAGCCTTCTGCAGCACCAGTGTTGAGGATAATTGTGGAAAAGATTTTGTTGCCTATCCTTACAGATTGTGGTCTGTGAGTTAGGAAGTTCAGAGTCCAGTCACAGAGGGAGAAGCCCAGGCCATGGAGTTTGGAGATGAGTTTCATGGGAATAATGGTGTTGAAGTCAGAGCTGTAGTCAATAAGTAGAAGTCTGAATAGATGTCTGACATAGGTGTCTTTGTTATTTAGGTGTTCCAGGATTGAGTGCAGGGACAATCTGATGTTTACTTAAATTTATTTTTTATTCATTTACTCTTGGAGCTACCAATCTTACTATCTCCCTCTATTTTAAAATCGGCCTACTCTTACTTATAATGTTCTTATACTGGATTTGCCATATGTGAGCCACTTACTGTTTCTCTGCTTCAATAAACTTTCATCCTTTGCATCTCTCTAGGGTCTAGGGATTGAGTTTTTTAACCCTTTCTCTCAGCTATGCTTGCAGTCATTTTTATTATCTTCTTTTCATCTCCTCCCATGGTTGTATGTCTCTTTCATAGCCACCAGTATTTTACTCAGAACATAAGAACGTAAGAAATAGGAGCAGGAGTAGGCCATCTAGCCCTTCGAGCCTGCCCCGCCATCCAATAAGATCATGGCTGATCTGAAGTGGATCAGTTCCACTTTCCCGCTTTCTCCCCATAACCCTTAATTCCCCTGAATATCAGAAACCTATCTACCCGTGACTTAAATATATTTAGTAAGGTAGCCTCCACCATTTCAACAGGCAAAGAATTCCAGAGATTCACCACCCTTTGAGTGAAGAAGTTCCTCCTCAACTCTGATCTAAACTGCCTCCCCCTTATCTTGAGGCTGTGTCCTCTAGTCCTGCTATCCTTTCTAAGCAGGAAGAATCTCTCTACATCTACCCTATCCATTCCCTTCATTATCTTACACGTCTCTATAAGATCCCCCCTCATCCTTCTAAACTCCAACGAGTACAGACCCAGTCTATTTAGTCTGTCTTCATAGGCCAACCCCCTCATCTCCGGTATCAGCCTAGTGAACCTCCTCTGCACTCCCTCCAAGGTCAATATATCCTTCTGCAAGTGCGGCGACCAAAACTGCACACAGTACTCCAGCTGCGGCCTCACCAGTACCCTGTACAGTTGCAGCAAGACCTCCCTACTTTTATATTCTATGCCCCTCGCTATAAAGGCCAACATTCCATTCGCCTTCTTGATCACCTGCTGCACCTGCAGACTGGGTTTTTGCAACTCGTGCACAAGGACCCCCAGGTCCCTCTGCACCGTAGCATGCTGCAGCTTTTCGCCTTTTAAATAATAATCCCTCCTACAATTATTTCTGCCAAAATGGATAACCTCACACTTGCTAACATTATACTCCATCTGCCAGGTCCTCGCCCACTCACTCAACCTATCCAGATCTCTCTGCAGACTTTCCACACCCTCCATGCAATTTGCTTTTCCACTTATCTTTGTGTCATCAGCAAATTTCATCACCCTACACTCAGCCTCCTCCTCCAGATCATCTATATGAATGATAAATAGCTGAGGCCCCAGCACCAGTCCCTGCGGCACTCCACTAGTCACCAACCATCAACCAGAATAGCACCCATTGATACCAACTCTCTGCTTTCTATTAGACAGCCAATCCTCTATCCACACTAACACCTTACCCCCAACTCTGTGCACCCTAACCTTCTGTAGCAACCTTTTGTGAGGCACCTTATCAAACGCCTTTTGGAAATCTAAAAACACCACATCCACCGGTTCCCCTCTGTCTACCGCACTAGTCACATCCTCATAGAAATCCAATAAATTTGTCAAACACGACTTCCCCTTTACGAATTCGTGCTGCGTCTGCTCGATCAAACCATCCTTTTCTAGGTGCCTCGCTATTTCTTCTTTAATGATGGATTCTAACATTTTTCCAACTACAGACATTAAACTAACTGGCCTATAATTCCCTGCCTTTTGTCTGCTACCTTTTTTAAACAGCGGTGTAACATTAGCCGTTTTCCAATCTTCTGGCACTTCCCTGGAATCCAGCGAATTTTGATAAATAATTACTAAGGCATCCACTATCACCTCTGCCATTTCTTTCAGAACCCTGGGATGCATTTCATCTGGTCCTGGGGAATTGTCCACCTTCAGTCCCATTAGTCTATCAAGCACTACCTGTCTAGTGATAGTAATCGCATTCAGGCCCTCAACTCCTACCATCCTTCTATCTTTAATATCCGGCAAACTATTCGTGTCCTCCTCCGTGAAGACCGAGGCAAAAAACTTACTTAAAGCCTCAGCCAATTCCTCATTGCCCACCGCTAAATCCCCCCTCTCATCCTCCAAGGGTCCAATATTCACTCTAGCCAGCCTCCTCCTCTTTATATATTTGTAAGAACTTTTACTGTCTTTTTTTATATTTAGTGTTAGTGCTTAGTACTCCAAGAGAGTGCATTTTGCAAGTTTGATTGTGAGATTGGCCTCTTCTACCCATCCTTGGGAAGCATCACCTCGATTCAATCCGTCCAATCCCACAGCAGGACTTCCAGCTAAGTGAGCGACCCAGTTGGCTGATTTCCTAGGTCTTCTTTTCATTCCTGTTCTTGCTGAATCCACAGGAATCAACAGACAGTACAACAAATCGGACCCTTACCCAGGTCCCTTTAACTAGAAATCCTTCGTTGGATATATTAGACACACTTGGCTTTCTCTGGTTGAAAAACTCAGAAGCAGAATAGTAATAGCCTGGTATAAGAGACCAGAGTATGAGATCTTGAGGGAACATGATAGAGTGGATTCTAACAGAGTGTTTCCCCTTGTAGGGGACTCTGGCCAAGGTGGACACAGTTTAAAAATTTTAGCTCTTCCATTTAAGATTGAGATGAAGAGAATCTTTATTTAGAGTCTGTGGAATTATCTTTTCCCTAGAGCAATGGAGGCTGGGTCACTGAACATATTCAAGATTGACTTTGATTTTTTATTGATCAGGAAAGTGGAATTAAGGTGACATCAGATCAGCCATGATCTTGTCAAATTGTGAAGGATGCTTGAGGGGTCGAAAGGCCCGTTGCTGTTCCTAATTCTTGTGTTCAGTGCACAGAGAGTTGTTGGACTGGAGAAGATAGGGAGAGGTAAGGACGTGAGGGATTTGAAAACAAAGGTGAGAATTTATAAATTGAGGCATTGCCAGATCAGGAACCAAAGTAAGTCAGTAAGTGCAAGAGTGAGTGAATGGGACTTGTTGTGAGTTAGGACACAAGTTATACTGCCTGCGATGCTCCTTAAAACCCATCTATTTGACTAAAGCTTTTTGTCACCAGTTCTAATCCTCCTTCAATGACTCAGTGTTCACCTTTTCCTAATGCTGCTGGGAAACACTTTAGGGCAGCATTTCTGCATTTTAAATATATACATTTATAACACTATACAAATTCAAGTTGTTGAATAAGATAATGTGTATAACATAAAGTTCATACACTTGGGACACTTTAGCAGCATTTACTGAATTGCTGTCAGCAGTGAAAACTTACGAGTACAACTGTTATATCCCAAGTGCCATTCCAAGTGAGGTTCATTAACTGAGGAGAATGTTTTTCTGTACCAGGAATGCTATTATTGTGAGATTTGTAAGACTACTGTAGCTTTTTATTCCCTTGTACTTGAGATGCTGTCTCAGTCAATGTTCACGGCAGGGATTGAGCTTTTCTTATTTTGGTGATACCCTGTGGCTGTGCTTTTATCCCTTTATGAGGGTTCCCTGTTTCCTGTCAGTGTGCTTGCTCTCAATTGTTTTACATTATTACAAAGCAATTTTCAGCATGTTTTGAAAAATAAGTTCCATTTGCTCTTTTTAAATTTTCTGTTCCCCAAGATAACAGTAAGTACAGTTGAGGAGGTGGGCCTACCTGCTCATGGTCCTGAACTCCCAGAGCTCCAAACTGGCTGCAGGTGTATGGTCATGGAATGGCCATTGGGTTAATATTTCCACACCCCGCCCCCCCCGCCCCCGCAACCTGAGCCTCCCCAAAAAATTGCAGCGAATATTGGGTGGAATTTTACCACTTCAGTACCCTCCTCACCTCCCACCCTGTCGCCAGCACTGATCTCTATTAGCAGAGACCTTTTGAATGACATTTCTTGTACTATTAGAGGCCAAACTAATCATACACAACTAAGTATATAAATCAATCAATGGTATATTATTGATCAGTGGCACTTGGTCAATTAGTGTCAGGTTTGCTGTGCAGTTATCTGAAGGATGATATCACCCTTGAAAGAGTGTGCTGTCAAGCATGAAAATGTCTCGAGAATTTATGTCATGACATTTGGATAAAAATGTTGGGATTGTTTTCTTTGGAAAAGGGGTTATTCAAAGGTCATTTTGAAGGGAGTTCACAGAATTATTCAGGCAGTTTATTCAGCATAATAATGATTAACCTGACAGGCAGCATATTTTTTAAATTAGAAATTAGATGTCAGTGGAACCTTGAAACTTAAAGGGAAGGCTACTCAAACTGAAAGTATCAATGGGTTTACAAAATAATTGGATACGTCTCTGGAAAAGGATTTGAAAAATATGGTGAGGAGAAAACAGGTAGTTCCTTTGGACTTGGTAGATTTTCACTTTTCTCCAAAATCCTTGGAGGAACGTTCAATATTTTTATGTTTTAAAATATCAATACAGATTAATCAATATATAATTCATAGTTTTGTACACAGTAGTTTCTTTATCAGTTCTATAGCTGTGTACTGATGAACACGACTTTTGAAGTGCTGCAATTGCAGAGTTCAGTTGCATACCACTGTATTAATGCACCCTGAGCCTGGACTTTCCACAGGAGCTCTTCCCTCGCTGTAACTCCAGTTGAAGATCATTGGTTATTTGTGTGAGGGAACGAAGACCTTACTCTGTATATTTTTGATAAAACAGATATCCTCACAACTATTTCTAAAATTTTAAAACTGGACAAAGACATTTTAAAATGGCTGAAACTGTCTGTTGTGACCCTTGGAGAAAAGGACCTACCATAGCAGCATTGATAAATCTTGCATCTCGTTATCGCTGAAGAGACACTAATGACCCCCTCCCCCAAATTCAAAGAGAGCTATACCAAGACCATCTGCATTTTATAACTTAGGTTGCCCAACAGGAGTCTGCTCATCTGTTAGAACAAAGGACTCCATTACCTTCCTTTCGGTTCTTAACCATCTTAGGTACCCAGACAAGGAATACACATCAACGAAAATGTGGTGAGGTGGAAGTCATGTGTCATGGACCTCTAGCTTCTGGAGCCAGTTATACTGCAAACTCAATTTGCACTTTTACCATCTAACTATCAGCATCACAGAAAATGTCCTCTGCCTCGATTGAATACCTAGTTCTGTGTAAATTCTGTGCCATTCCCTATAAGACAGATTCATCTCTACATGCCTATCTCATCATGTGAAGTCAACTCTATTTAACTATACAGCATCAGTTTACAGCATACTAACCTCGGTGAAGAATACCTCATTGGACTTTGAATCTGGATCCAAGTGAAACATTATTTCTTTTCTCCTCATTATAAATCTTTCTTTTCTCTGCTCCTCTTTTACTGTGTGATTGCAAAGAAGGCAACATTGTTACCCTACTCTGTTTTTGAGTGTGCTCAACTCAACTAACCCTTTAAATTCATACTATCTTGCTGTGGGATTTTTCATGAAAAATTGGATCACATCAAAAGCGAGGGGTTGGAAAAATGCTACTGCTTATAAAGAAGGAAGCAAATCAAAATGATCTTTATTTTTTCTCGAACAGGTGGTGAATAGAGAAATTATATAGTTTAAATTAACCCCCTCCTGTCCGTAATAGCACTAATAGTAAAAAATAACTGGTAACACCATTTCCTTAAAGTTTCCAATGAAGCAATGACTGGAGGACAGGATAACCTAGCAGAAATTCAGGCCAACTCAGTAAAAGCAGATGGGTTCACCTTACAAGGACTTAAACTGCACATTCATGTGGGGAGCAAAAGGAGCAGATATTAAGACATCCTCCATAAGAAAGAGAGGATAAATAGCAGATGCATGGGTCCAAGGACACATTTTGTACTTTTTTCAGTAATAACGCTATAAATATTGTAATGAATATTCACTCTGCTTGAGTAAAATTCCACTTAAGTGTGAGTGGCATATGACAGAGTATAGAACAGTCAGTGAATTGTCAGTCAGTCAATGTTCCTGTAATTTGCTTAGTGAGAAATATTAAGAGTGAATTTTCAACTTCAACCCTTCCAGTGTACAGCTTTGCAAAATGGGACATCATGTCAGGAATTTTAGCACAATTTTAAAATGACCAGACACAAAATTGTGATATGTGCTCCAGAGTGCGCAACATTGCAATGAGAGAGCTAAAGACAAAACCATTGTTTTCCTAATTCTGTGCAGCTCCCCTCCCAATGGATATCTAATATCATAAGAACATAAGAACATAAGAAATAGGAGCAGGAGTAGGCCATCTAGCCCTTCAAGCCTGCCCCGCCATTCAGTAAGATCATGGCTGATCTGTCGTGGCTCAGTTCCACTTTCCCGCCCTCTCCCCATAACCCTTAATCCCCTCTCTTATCAAAAACCCATCAACCCGCGTCTTAAAAATATTTAGCGAGGCAGCCTCCACCACTGCAACGGGTAGAGAATTCCAGAGATTCACCACCCTTTGAGTGAAGAAGTTCCTCCTCAACTCCGTTCTAAACCGCCCCCCCTTTATCTTGAGGCTGTGCCCCCTAGTCCTACTGTCTTTTTTGAGCGGGAAGAGTCTCTCCACCTCTATCCTATCCATCCCATTCATCATCTTATACGTCTCAATGAGATCTCCCCTCATTCTTCTAAACTCTAACGAGTACAAGCCTAGTTTATTCAGCCTCTCCTCATAGCTCAACCCCCTCAACTCCGGTATCAGCCTAGTAAACCTCCTCTGCACTCCCTCCAAGGCCAAAATATCTTTGCGCAGGTGCGGCGCCCAAAACTGCACACAGTACTCCAGCTGCGGCCTCACCAATGCCCTATACAGCTGCAGCAAGACCTCCCTACTTTTATATTCAATCCCCCTCGCTATGAAGGCCAGCATCCCATTCTCCCTCCACAAAGTATTCCAAAAACATCCAGCCTCTGTTCCTGTAGGGGTGAACATTCACAAGGTAAGGAGCGTGGTTTTCCCATTTCTCTGCTGGAAGAGCTCCAGAAACTACAGGGAAATAATGTAAACTCCTGCGGACATTCAAGTCCAGTGCATTTTCAGCAGGATCCAGTTCTTAAACCCACAACTGGGCATCAGCATTGATACATTTTCCATCTCATGATTCATTGGGCCAAACTCTGCTGAAATTGGGAATCTTGTGGTATACGCCGTTTGTTATACCTTTTCCTGCACACTTCAAACTGAACAGAATTTACCCTGTAGATTACTAGAAGTGCTAAGGCAATGGGATATGTGAGATCTTAGTGAATGGCAGGAGCAAAAGTGTATCTCGATAATGCGATTTAACAGTTGAATAAGTAACAGAGGTATGATGGAGGAGGGTGAATTTGATTCAAATCAGGTACAGGAAAAAAGAGAAAGGAAGAAAAGGAACAGAATAAAAAAAACCGTAAACAAAATTTTTAAGATCTCTAACAACTATTTACTACACGTAGGCATGAGACTTAACAGTTAAATTGTTCGCTTTCTAGACCAGAAAGATTGACTGGTATTGAAAGGACACTTAATTGTGAGTCCTAACTTTGTGTTACAGGTTTAATAGGTAATTAATATGCAAATTCAGCAACAACTTAAAGGATGAAGTGTCCTCTGCATGAGGGCAACAGCAGAATGGCATAAGTTGACCATGAGGTTCTGACAATACTTCCACAACTGCTATGGCATTTTTTAAAAATTCTTTTCTACACTGTGATTCTTGCTCTCTCAAACATACAGCTCATTGTACAAGCTAGCAGTAATTGCGGATTCTATATTTGCAGGAAGTTCTCAGAGGAAGGGGAGATGGACAAAGTAACAGCAGCTATGGTGTTAACTAGCCTATCCACCAGTCCACTGGTCCGCAGCCCTCCCTCTGCTGTCCGTGTAGCAGGTAAGTTGTTAAGTTCATTTACATTCATTTACCATAGGCCCACTTCAGTAAAATCGAACTTTAATTTGTGAGTTCTAAATGAATGTTTAAAATAACAGTTTTTGCATTGCATGCAAAATTTGAGGAGATACAGAGTGAATTTTGCAAGGCTCTGCTTCCTGTGTAGATCAAAGAATTAGGCATGGGTGCCCAAGACTTGCAAAGCCTTCAATTTTCCAGTGATTAACATTAATGAACGGGAAATCTGGTACACTAACGACCATACCTGAGTGTCTAAATAACTGCTCCTTTCATCCAAGTGAGATTTTCATTATGTAGAGGATTGAGCACCCACTCATGGAATTATCTAATTTTATGCCAGAGACAAGTCTGCTCATCATGGTTGTACTAACTTTAGAAGTTATCTACTTAACCCATTTCCTGGTGTCAAGAAAACAGTAGTAGTTTTAAGGGATCTATACCTGTATTGTTAAATATTAGAAATAAGGAATAGGTTGAAGTGGGTTTAATTTAGTTAGTTTAATGCTAGACAAAGGTGTTTTTACATGTGGGGTTTTGATCAGTTCAAGTTGTGCTTCTGTTATGCTTAGAGAAGGCTATGTTGTGAAAATTAAACAAGTTAAGAGAAGTAAATTGTTATTGCTTAGCAACCAGGAGCACACTTAGAGTAGGAAGGCTTTTTTAAAAGTCTTTTTAACTGGTTTCATAGCAGTTGGCTACCTTTCTCAACTTTGCTTGAAGAAAAACCACACCATGGAGTAATGGTTAAGAAAACAGGGGCAGACAACTTAAAGAACAGCTAGTTAGAACAACTAGAGAAATGAAGAGCAGTTTCGAAGAGATGTGAGATTAAAGGAATAGAGGAAACAGGTACTGGAACAGAGTACTGTTCAGCAAAGGCAGATAGAGCTGAGAAGAACAAAGAAAATTACAGCACAGAAACAGGCCCTTCGGCCCTCCAAGCCTTTACCACCCATCTGCCTGACTTAACTAAAACCCTCTACCCTTTCAGGGACGTATCCCTCTATTCCCATCCTAGTCATGTACTTGTCAAGACACCCCTTAAAATTCACTAACGTATCCACTTCCACTACCTCCCCCAGCAACAGTTCCAGGCACTCACTATTCTCTGTGTAAAAAATCTGCCTCGTACATCTTCTTTAAACCTTGCCCCTCGCACCTTAAACCTAGAAATCATAGGAACCCTACAGTGCAGAAAGAGGCCCTTCGGCCCATCGAGTCTGCACCAAACACAATCCCACCCAGGCCCTACCCTCATATCCCTACATATTATACCCACAAATCCCTCTAACCTACACATCCCTGGACACTAAGGGGCAATTTCTTAGCATGGACAATCAACCTAACCCGCACATCTTTGGACTGTGGGAGAAAACCAGAGTACCTGGAGGAAACCTATGCAGACACGAGGAGAACATGCAAACTCCACACAGACAGTGACCCGAGCCAGGAATCGAACCCAGGACCGTGGAGCTGTGAAGCAGCAGTGCTAACCACTGTGCGACCGTGCCTATGCCCCAACGAGTTGGCTAGTGAGAAGCCTGAAAGATATCTGAAGTAATTTTAAGGTTTGTGAGATTTTACTACAGCCCGTGGAATGTGAGTTGAAATAATGGTGGAAATCCGTGGCTGGAAATTGGAGTTTGTGTAAAAGCATTCAAGACAAAGGAAATATGAAAGGAGAGACAGAAAACCTGGTCCTGGATTCCTTGTTAAAGTGGAGTGGAAGCTTTGTTTGAAAGCATAGTTGGAAAACCAATGGATTCTTAATATAAACAACTGATGGAATGTATTGTTTGAAAGAAGATTTTAAACCCTATCTTTTTGGGAGTAGTGTTTGGAAACACTCATGACAATCATCTGAAGGGGATTGCGAGAAGAAATTCACAAAAGATCGCTTGAGTGGCACCAACTGTTTCATCCAGAGTAGGGTGTTATTTTTGAAAACTAACAAATTTGTGAAACCAAGGACAAATAAAGGAGTATTATATTATAAACAAACTTTTCATGTTAGAATCCCTACAGTATAGAAGGAGGCCATTTGGCCCATTGAGCTTGTACCGACAACCATTCTACCCTATCCCCGCAACTCACATACTTGCCCTGCTAATTCCCCCTGAAACTAGGGTCAATTTAGCATGGCCAATCAACCTAACCCACACATCTTTGGACTGTGGGAGGAAACCAGGGCATCCGGAGGAACCCCACGCAGACACAGGGAGAATGTGCAAACTCCACACAGATGGAATCCCAAGCTAGGAATTGAACCAGGATCCTGATACTGTGAGTCAGCCGTGCTAACCACTGTACTACCATGCTGCCCGTGATTAATAAATGCCTTTTTTCTTGTTAGAAACTAATTAGTAGTCATGTGACTCTGTTCCGCCAAGTTTTCAAAATAAAAGTAAAAGTTATCATCTTTTGAATTAAGGTTCCATTCTGGCATTTTCCTTCCTGTTATAACATCAACTGGGATCATAACACTTGAGCGTTCCTGTTTCTGTGTCTATGGAATGTGATTGATGCTGTCAAAGTTGCATGAATTGCTCATTGCTTGTTGCCCTGAGGCAGTGGTGGTGAGCTTTCTTTTGGAACCTTGTATTCCAAATGCTGCTAGCGCTCCCACGCCTTCATTAGCCTGGATAATCCACAGTTTTAATCCTGCTACAAGGTAGGAGCAGCTTGTAAATCATTGTCAGGGAAGAGGGGAATTTGCAGGTAATTGTGTTCTTAAAACAATGCTGGTTTTGCTGTTTTCATTGGTAGAATCTTGGTTGAGCAGCTAGAATGTACTATCAATGTAACCTTGTTAAGTTGCTGCAGTGTGTCATATAAAAAGGTCAAGGTCACAATGTGCTGGTAGTGGAGTGGATGGATATTGCGTAGATTGTTTTGTGGTTTGATCCAGGCCAGCAGTGGATATTCTGCCTCATTCCTGACTTATGCCTTGTAGATGTTGAAGAGGCATTAAAGGATCAGCAAACAAGCCACTCATTGCTTTGCCCTGTTTTTGCAGCCACAGCACTGATATGACTGGGCACTGGTGGCTCGTCCAAGATATTGAGAGTGAGAATCTTTGAAGATCAGAGGAGATGAATTTTACGTATTGTTGTTGGTTATTGCTTGTTTTTTCTACAGCATAGACTTTGTTTATATTTGTCACCCCAGACCTGGATTCTGTCCAGGTACTGCTACATAGAATTATAGGATCCCTACAGTGCAGAAGGAAGCTATTTGGCCCTTTGAGTCTGCACTGACAACAATTCTACCCATGACTATCCCCGTGACCCCACATAATTACCATACCACATCAACAAGGTCATCTATGTGCAAATCCACAAGAGATGGGTGAGATCCTAAATAAATTTTTCTCATCAATATTTATTGTTGAGAAAGACAAGGAAGGATGTTAGGGAACTTGGGGAAATAAATAGCAATGGCTTGAGAAGTGTACATGTAACAGAGAAGGAGGTGCTGGAAGTCTTAAAGTGCATCAAGGTAGATAATCCCCAGGACTTGATGAAGTGTATCTCAGAACATTGTGGGAGGCTAGGGAGAAAATTACAGGTCCCCTAGCAGAGATATTTGAATCATCGACAGCCACAGGTGAAGTGCCTGAAGATTGGAGAGTGGCAATTGTTGTGCCTGTGTTTGAAAAGGGCTGCAGGGAGAAGTCTGAGAGCTACAGGCCAGTGAGCCTCACATCTGTAGTGGATAAGTTGTTAGAAGCTGTTCTGAGAGACAGGATCTACAGGCATTTAGAGAGGCAAGGACTGATTAGGGACAGTCAGCATGGTTTTGTGAATGGAAAATCGTGTCTTACAAATTTGATTTGAGTTTTTTGAAGGAGAAACCAAGAAGGTAGATGAGGGCAGTGCAGTTGATGTTGTCCACATGGACTTTAGCAAGGCCTTCGACAAGGTAGTGCATGGTAGGTTGATTCATAAAGTTAAATCTCACAGGATCCAAGGTGAGGTAGCCAAATGAATACAAAATTGGCTGGATGATAGAAGACAGAGGGTGGTTGTAGAAGGTTGTTTTTCAAACTGGAGGCGTGTGACCAGCAGTGTCCTGGGTCTACTGTTATTTGTCATTAATATAAATGATTTGGATAAGAATATAGGAGGCATGGTTAGTAAGTTTGCAGATGACACCAAGATTGGTGGCATAGTGGACAGTGAAGAAGGTTATCTAGGATTGCAACAGAATCTTGATCAATTGGGCCAGTGGACTGACGAATGGCAGATGGAGGTTAATTTAGATAAATGTGAGGTGATGCATTTTGATATATCGAACCAGGGCAGGACTTAATTAATGGTAGGGCGTTGGGGAGAGTTACAGAGCAAACAGATCTAGGAGTACAGGTTCATAGCTCCTTGAAAGTGGAGTCACAGGTGGACAGTGGTGAAGAAGGCATTCAACATGCTTGGTTTCATTGATCAGAACATTGAATGCTGGAGTTGGGATGTCTTATTGAAGTTGTACAAGATATTGGTAAGGCCACACTTGGAATACTGTGTGCAGTTCTGGTCACCCTATTATAGAAAGGATATTACGAGTGCATAAAAGTTATTAGGTAGCTACCAGGACTTGATGTTTTGAGTTAAAAGGAGAGGCTGAATAGACTGGGACTTTTTTCTCTGAAGCATAGGAGGTCTCTAAAATAATGAGGGGCATCGATCAGCAAGATAGTCAATATCTTTGCCTAAAGGCAGGGGAATCTAAAACTAAAGGGCATAGGTTTAAGGTGGAAGGGGAGAAATACAAAAGTGTCCAGAGGGGCCATTTTTTCACACAGAGGGTGGCAAGTGTCTGGAACAAGCTGCCAAAGGTAGTAGTAGAGGCAGATACAATCTTGTCCTTTAAAAAGCATTTAGAGGGTTACATGCATAAGATGGTTGTAGAGGGATGTGGGCCAAACACGGCAATTGGGACTAGCTTAGCCGTTAAAAACAGGAGCGGCGTGAACAAGTGGATCTGACCCACATGTGACTTCATGTGCTATTTTTGTCAGCAAGCTGTTCTGGAGTGTGTAATTATTGTGAATATGGAGGAGGGCCAGTTTGAAGGCCTACATTATTAGATTTTCAGCACAATTTCTCAGCTTCCAACAGTCAATAAAGGCCCCCTAAATTTCACCTTGCTCATATCCACCTACTGCCCATGCCACTGCTGTGCACCCTATACATCCACCATATCCCCTCAGATCATCCAGGCAATCCCATCCCATCTCTCCATAGCCACCCCTGAGGTTCCATGCACTATCAGTGGAAAATAATTGACACTGGGAACAAATAAACCTCTTACCATCTCATAAAAACCTCCATGCTATTGATCCTGAGAAAAATGCACTTTGCTATTTTAAAATAAAACAATCAAGAAACTTTATCGTAGGGACAACCTGTTACTGGAGCTTCTTGAAACTTATTCATTTCCGGATGAATGGAACACCTACTAAGTAGAAAGTCATTAGCCTTAGAAATGCAGTCAAGCATTGATAATTGCCATAGGTGTCCAAATGCTCTGGGGAGGAAAGAACAGCAGATGCTCGTTTCAACTTCAAAGCAGAATACCTGTCAAAGAATTTAGGGTGGTTAGATTTTTTTCAAGTGTAGATTTTTTTCAATTGTCAAAACCAGGTATCTTTTCAGCTAGGGCCATTTAAATCACAGTAGAAAAGATGACAGCACAGGCTAACAGCACATTTTATAACATTTTTCACTGCATTATGGTACTTTGTCATTGGATTGCACATTCTCCTCATGTCTACCTATGTTTCCTCCATGTGCTGTGGTTCCCTCCCATAGTCCAATGATGTGCAGGCTAGGAGGCTAGGCTGAATGGCAATATTAAATTATCACTTGGTGTCAGGGGGACTATCAGGGTCAATACATAGAGCTACAGGAATAGATGGGTGGGATTGTGTCAGTATAGACACGATGGGCCAGATGGCCTCCTTTGGGACTGTAGGAATTCTATGAATAATTTGCAGCCTAGTGGTAGCAGTCTGTATTTGCATGGTACTGGGACTGCTTTTCTGTTCTACTTTGTTATTTTAAACACCAGAGTACACAGACATCAGTTATAATGAGATATCACACTAAACTATCCAATATGTAAGTTCCTATGATTCTCCCATCAGTACATAGGTTTCAATGAGCCTGTATTATACAATCTAACATGAATACTTGGACATCATACATTATTCAATAAAGCTACCTTTGATTTCTATATTTTATGCCTATTATCTCTAAATCACGGTACATCAGAGATAAATAAAAGAGACAATAAGGTGCACTTAGCTCTTCTGAATCTCTCCTAATAACTTTGTCATGATTATATGGCCTCCAGTTGTTTTTTTTTTAAACAAACGCCAGTTATCAAACCAACGTCCCCAAGATCGTCAAAGGCATGAATGAATGACATTCACACATTCCGACAGTTTCTCACCCAGACCTCGGGTGTACTTATACCATACCATGGAAACCCTAGAGTGCAGAAGAAGGCCATTCGGCCCGTTGAGTCTACACCAACTTTTCTAAAACAGCATCTTACCTAGCCCCTATCTCTGTAACCCCACACATTTACAATGGCTAATACACCTAATCTACAGATTTTGGATGCTACGGGGCAATTTAGCATACAGCATCCGTGGGTTGTAAATTAGAAACGTGTTAGGTGAGGAGGTGGGATGTGAGAAGGAGGATCAGGTATGAGGATGCTGTTACCTTCCAAGGTTTCAGTCCTGTCACTGGCCACAAACTCAGCAACTGGCATCCCACAAATGACCAACACAATTTCCTCCTCCACAGGGATTGGAACATACAAGCCATGCCTGTCCGCCTTCAGTTAGCTCTTGCTGTCTCTGGTCATACATCACCTTGCCCTGCAAACACAAAAAGTGGGCATTCTTTTCAGGTGATGTGGCTGTCATGGTTGAATAGCTGGGTGTACGTAGGCTTTGAGCTGTGGGTGAGAGGCTTGCAGTAGTGTTAAGTATGTGGGAGGGTGTGGTGAACCATATGAGTGCTGATTAATAAAAGGTGGGTGAGTGAAGGGCATGTGGTGAATTGAACAATATTTGAGGATGATGATTCGGTTTGTTGAATACAACACGGCATGGTAGCAGAGTGGTTAGCACAGCTGCCTCGCAGTTCCAGGGACCTAGGTTTGATTCCCGGCTTGGGACACTGTCTGCATGGATTCTGCATGTCTTCCCTGTGTCTGCGTGGGTTTCCTCCAGGTGCTTCAGTTTCCTCCCACAATCCAAAGATGCATGGTCAGGTACATTGGCCATGCTAAATTGCCCCTTAATGTCTTGGGATGTGTATGTTAGAGGGATTAGCAGGATAAATATGTGGGGTTATGGACCTAGGGCCTTGGTCAGATTGTTGCCTGTGTAGACTCGATGGGCTGAATGGCCTCCATAGGGATTCTATGATTTAAAGATACATTCCTTGATCTTGAACACTATTGTGAACTTGCGATATTGCAACCAGGTCCTGCGGACTTGGCTCCTGACGTTAATCTCCGTGGTTACGTGCTTCCTTCCGAGTGTGTGGCCTCCTTGCCCTCTCCTCATATAGGACATCTCTGCTCCTTCCCACCCCTGCCACCACGGCCTTCAATGTAGTACCTGAAAATTGTGAAGTCCGTGTTCTCTCATGTGGTGCCGTTCTTCAGTAAGTCCCAAGTCAGAGTCACTTCCTGAATGATTGCCAGCGACTATTCCAGTGCCACAGTGCTTCGTCCCTTTAAAAGATGCAGACTAACATCGAGCAGTACAGACTAACTTTAACTGGTGCTAGCCACTTCCAGTGTGGGACCATTGCTGCATCCAACTAATCAAATGCACTGGTTGGATTTCGAAATGAGTAAACAGCACAAATTTAGCATGCTGTCTGCATCATGATCAGTGGGCGTTGGTTAACTGTACCTCACGAAGCTTGTGCCCACCTTTGGGAGCTATCGATTTAGCCCCTAGGAAACCAAAATCAAATTCAGGTCAAGCACTGTCAGCAGTTGGAAATAACTGAGCCCAAGCTGGGGGAACAAGCATGTGGGAGAAAGTGAAGGAGGAATGGGGAGGGAAGAAATAATGGAAAGAGGTGAATGAAAAAAGGCAAACCAGATGAGAATAACAGGGGAAATGGTAATGAGAGGAGGGCAGCACTGATTACTCATTGTCCTCACAGTGGGTAGAGAGTGTAATGAGCTACCTTCTATGGTGGGGCAAAGGGAAGAAGGTGAGGAACAGGATAGATGACCAGAATAGGGTGCATAAGAAGGAGGACAGAAAAATAGAGAGGTGGGGTTCTGGGTGGAGAAAGTGAAAAAACAATATGTTCTATAACTGTTGGGTAATTAACTTCATCACATTATTGCCTAGGTGAAAATCTACTCCAATGTGACAGATTACTGGAAGTTATGCAATGTTCTTCATGTTATAAACAATGCTCTCGTTGAATGCCAACTTCTGCTGCATTTTGTATAACAGATCAAAATGGTTCTTGGAAGGAGGTAACTAACATGTCATCAAGCTACAGCAGCAGTGGCAACTGGAGCTGGGGGGCGCCCAGCGATCAGTCAAATCCATCTACTCCATCACCGCCTTTATTGGCCGACAGCTTCAAACCTTTCCGTGCAACTATCCAGCCAGATGACAGCATTGACGAGGCAGAGTCCAGTAATCTGTTGTTTGATGAGCCTATACCAAGGAAAAGGAAGGTATGTTTACATTACCCCATTTGCAGATCCCAGTTAATAGAATAATAAAACCTCGACAGTGAAGAAGGAAGCCATTGGGCCCATCAAGCCTGTACTGACAATAATTCCATCTAGGCCTCTCACTCATCTTCCTCTTTCATGCAAGGTGCCACCTTCAGGCTTTTCCTTACAAAATATTAGAATGGATTTCTCCCAAATTAGGACTGAGGTGAGGAGAAATTTCTTCAGTCAGAGTGGTGGGCTTCATTATTGCAAAGTAGTTGAGGCCAAAACATGGTGTGATTTCAAGAACAAATTAGGTATAGCTCTTGGGGCTAAAGGGGTATGGGGAGAAAGAGGGGAATCAGAAAATTGACCAAAATGAATCGTGGAGCTCCTGTTTCTATTTTCCATGTTTCTGAGTTAAATCTATGATCATCTCTCCACACCCTGTCTGAGTTTCTCATCCATCATAGAGTCAGATTGCCTCAAATATTGTTGAAGTGATCTCAACCAAATTTCTAAATTACAGTGTGTGTGAGACTGTAACTGTGGCTTAGAATCATCCTTACCTTCCTAAACCTCAGGAGCTGACACAGTCTACTAAACTATCATAGAATCATAGAAACGTGCAGTGCAGAAGGAGGGTATTTGGCCCATCGGGTCTGCACTGACCACAATCCCACCCAGCCCCTATCCCCTTAACCCCATGTATTTATCCTGCTAGTTCCCCTGACACTAAGGGGCAATTTAGGATGGCCAATCAACTTGACCCCACACATCTTTGGACTGTGGGAGGAAACCAGAGCACCCAGTGGAAACCCACGCAGACATGGGAGAGAACATGCAAACGCCACACAACCAGTGACCCAAGCTGGGAATTGAATCCGGGTCCCTGGCTCTGTGAGGCAATAGAGCTAACCACTGTGCCACCGTGCCGCCCATATCAATCTCCAGGATCTTTTTCCATTGTTCTACTCAGCAGGACTGCCCTCTCTTGGTTCCAGTCTAACCTTCCCAGCCTGAGTAACACTATCCAGATTAAATGGCTTATTTTCTTAACCTCACACCACTATTTTGGAAACCTCCAAAAATTTATCCTTGACTTCCTTCTGTGTTGGGTGGAATGGAGGGAGGGAAGTGGCAGGAGGAATTCAATCCTGTTAAATTTGGGTGGTACATATCAGCAAAAAGAACGCGATTGGAAAAGCTGGGTAATGTGGAAAAGAAGAGGAATTTGTGGGGTTTAGGTTAATAAGGCAATAAAGGTAACACCTCGAGACAATAAAACTTTAGCTTTTATTGCTCAGTTTTGTGGCAAGCAGTTTATGACCAACCTAAATAAAACTAAGGTTGGAATACTGTTTGCACTTTTGTGATTCATACTGTGGGAAAGATTCTGACAGAACAGAGAATATAACAGCACATATTCACAATGATGTAACCCCTCAATTCTGCTCCTCCATTCAGAAAGATCATGGCTCATTTACTTGTAATTTCAGCCCCAGATTTCTTTCTACCCCAGGAAACTTTTCACCCTCTTCTTTCTTCTCTTCTTTCTGCGTCTGCTCTGGAAAAGATGTCACTCACAGTTGCATTTTCAAGCTGCTAACTGCTAAACCTTTGACTTCTCATTCAGCACAATATTTCTATAGCTGTTGATCTTCCTAACCACTCTCTCTCCTCTACCTTTCCTTCCCTTGTACCTTGTTTTCTGTACTCTCTCCCATCCAAGTCATTCCCTTAGCATGGTTCCCCTGATTCATCTCCCAGTTTCTCACCTTCACTAGCAACCTTTTTACACCCCTTGCCACTGCTCCCTCCACTTTCACCTCCAATGGTAGGTGCGAGGATCTCATAGATTGAGGCCAACTGTTCAGCTATCTCTGCAGCTTTGACTCTCCACTTTGCATACCAAACTAAACCACCCCACTGTGCCCTAGCCGTCAATTCATCTTTCTTCTAGTTTCTCCTCTCCTTTCACCTCTAATGTCCAAAGTTTGCCCAACCACCTGTTAATTCTGCTCTCCCTAAATTGCTGAGCATCCAACTTTCCTTCTTAGTCACGATGCTAGTTGACACTGTAAATAATTTCCTCTTATATACCGTTTCCACTGCGCCCCATGGTTAAAATCTGTAATTATCACCTTCCTCCTCAAAATAGATCCTCAATCCATAAGACGTTGGAGCAGAATTAGGCTACTTGGCCCATCAAGTCTGCTCTGCCATTCAATCATGGCTGAAATTTTTCTCATTCTTATTCTCCTGCTTTTTCCCCATAATGCCTGATCTCCATATTAATCAATAACCTATCTCTGTCTTAAAGACACTCAATGACCTGGCCTCCACAGCCTTCTATGGTAAAGGGTTCCACACATTCACCACTCTCGGGCTGAAGAAATTCCTCCTCATCTCTGTTTTAAAGGATCGTCCCTTTAGTCTGAGGTTGTGCCCTCTGGTTCTAGTTTCCTACTAGTGGAAACATTCTCTCCATGTTCACTCTATCCTGTAGGTTTCAATAAGACTGTTCCTCATGCGACAGGCTTGTCATTCCAGGGACCATTCTTGTGAACCTTCTCTGGACCCTTTCCAAGGCCAGCACATTCTTCCTTAGATATGGGGCCCAAAACTGCTCACAATACTTCAAATGGGGTCTGACCAGAGCCTTATACAGTCTCTCAAATACATCCCTGCTCTTGTATTCTAGCCCTCTCGACATGATTGCTAACATTGCATTTGCCTTCCCAACTGTCGAATGAACCTACACGTTAACCTTTACAGAATCTTGAAAAAGGACTCCCAAGTCTCTTTGTACTTCTGGTTTCCTAAGCATTTCCCCATTTAGAAAATAATTCATGCCTCCATTTCTTCTTCCAAAGTGCATAACCTCACACCTTTCCACGTTGTATTCCATCTGCCACTTCTTTGCCCACTCTCCTAACCTGTCCAAGTCCTTCTGTAGCCCCCTGCTTCCTCAATATTGCCTGTCCCTCTCGATATCTTTGTGTCACCTGTAAACTTAGCAACTGTGTCTTCCGTTTCTTCTTCCAAATCGTTAATGTCTATTGTGAAAAGTTGTGACCCCTGAGGCACACCATTAGTCATTGGCTGCCATCCTGAGAAAGACCCCTTTATCCCCACTCTTTTCGTTCTGCCAGTCAGCCAATCCTCTATCCTTACCCTTAACACCATGGGGCTCTTAACTTATTTAATAGTCTCTTATGTGTCACTTTGTCCTTGCAAACTTGGGAAGCACAGTGGTTAGCATTGCTGCCTCACGGCGCCAGGAATTTGGGTTCAATTCTGGCCTCGATGACTGTGTGGAGTTTGCATGTTCTCCCCATGTCTGCATGGATTTCCTCCAGGTGCTCTGGTTTCATCCCACACTCCAGAGATGTGCGGTTAGGTTGATTGACCATGATAAATTGCTCCTTTGGTGTCAGGAGGACTAGATGGGTAAATATGTGGAGTTACAGGAATTGGGCCTGCGTGGGATTGTTGTCGGTGCAGGCTCAAATGACCTCCTCCTGCACCGTGGGGATTATATGATTGTCATTTTGTGTCCCTCATATTTATTTAGATCTATTTACGAGATTGCTATTAATTAGATTTTGGATAGCAGAATTTGATTACCTCTGAAATTGTCTAATCTATTATCTTTTTCACAGAACTCCATGAAAGTTATGTTCAAGTGTTTGTGGAAGAATTGTGGAAAGGTGCTCAGCACTTCTGCAGGGATCCAGAAACACATTCGTACTATCCACTTGGGGTAAGATGCACATCATAGGGAAGAAGCTTAGCTTCAGTAGACAATCATAGCATAGGATAGTTCTCGTATGTTCAACAGTCAATATATTTTAAAGATTAATTGATCAATGTAGTGAAAACATTAAATGTTGCAATTTTCTGACACATAATCTTAAACACTGATGAGCAGCAGATTATATCCACAATCCTTCATACTGTAAGTTATTAGTAGAACCCTTGTTATCGAGCGGTACCATGGAGATCAAGCATTTTCACACAGATTTCCTTGCCCTTTCTATAAGCATTTTTTCAGCAGTTTAACAGCAGATGCCCTGTTTATCCTCCCTAACAAAGGGCTCAACAGAACCAGCTATAACAGCATTGGCATCTGACAGCCGTGAGGGAAATGCATATGGCTTTGGGTAATCCAAATAGAGGACTTTGCTGCCAATATGTTTCACATTAAAGCATACTATTCAGTCATTAGAAGTAGACCGAGCTGCCAAAAATTAGCTATCTTTGGGATCAACTCATAATGGTCTTCATGACTTTTAATTCTGCTTCAATTCTGAACTGGGAACCAAATGTTAGGAGGTTGTTTGGTCTCTTATATAGGTCTTATTATAGTTGTAATGAAATGTTGCTAAGAATCTTTTGCCTAATGTTTTGTTGTGTATTTTTAATAGTGATTGAGAACTTTGTGGCATTGAAACTGTCACCCAGTTGTTATTTTCAGTTTACTATAATGCGGTACCTGAAGGGTAAAATTATACACTTTATTGAATATATAGTTGAACTGATGTTGTGCAACATTATGGAAGGGGATTCACACAGTGGATAATGGAAGTTGGCAGTGAGCCAAGAATATCCACATTTTGTCTTACACGTACTGGGGGGAGTAGTTTTCTGGCCATTCACACCGAGATTTTGGTGCTCAGCTAAATCTCCGTTCACTACAATGGAACCAGAGAATCCCACTGGCATGAACAGCTGGAAAATTCCAGCCCTGGTGCTCTAAGCCCCTAGGCACTGTTAATGAAGACAAGTCCACTTATATTGTAAATGAAGCATGACATTTTATTCACCGAGAAACAAAACAAAATTAGAATTAAGAAATATCAAGGGACCATGCAATTAATTGATGTTTTTGCAAATCTTTGTCTCAAAGATTCAGGCAAAAAAATAGGAAGGCAGATCAATGATCTTTCATCAGAACTAGAAAAGATTCCTGTTTATAAGCAGGTAGAGAGCAAGAGAAAATGAGTGGGGGAGCAGGTAGGGTTGGCTGAATCCACCCTTGCTCATTCCCACTGTGGAAGGCTATACACTTGCTCAGGAAGCTGAGTTAGGACTATGTCAAGTCAGCCTCTCCCTGTGTTCAGCAACTTGACTACATGTGCAATGGTGAGATTAGTTAAGAATCAGATCATTTTATTGTGCAGTGTGCAGGTAAGCTAATTTATTGAGGCTACACTTTAATCACATTCAAAGGATATGTCTGATCAATATTTCTACAGGTGAGTAAATAGGAAGTGGCTTGGTACATTAGACTTCAGTGCTTGCTTCATTGGAACTCTGTGCTTGCTTCAAGTCTGGGTCATTATTCAGAGCCTGCTGTGTTGAGGAAAGAAATGTTTTGTCACAGGTTCACTGGATTCATAAGCAGACTCTGGCCAGAATTCTCCAGTCATCCATGCCCTGCTACCACTGCCAGCAAGAATGGAGAATTTGGCGCTCAGCCAAATCTCCATTCACTGCAGGGGGACCAGAGAATCCCTGCTGCAAGCGAGGTTGGAGAATTTCAGCCTCTGCTTATTCAGCATTTCACTTTTTGGAGGACCATGTAGAGTTGGGGAAGGGGATGCAGTGAGAGAAGTACATCCCCTCCCTTATCAGTCGTATATAAGCTTTCTAACTGATTTTCCAAATGCAAGTACCTGCTTGATATCTAGCTTTATTCCTTATATACAAATTGAGAAAACTTAATCTAAGATCTAGTTAAATTTCACCAGCGTTACTCAAACATCTTCATCCCACTCTACTGAAGAAACTTTGCTGTCTGTATCAGCACAGTTATTTTGTATTCTTAATAATATTATCTGTATGCATTGTGCAGCAAATCCTGTCACAAATCTATCTGACTTATTCTAGCATTTTACTTTAGTCTAATTGGCCTTTATAGCGAGGGGGATAGAATATAAAAGTAGGGAGGTCTTGCTGCAACTGTACAGGGTACTGGTGAGGCCGCAGCTGGAGTACTGTGTGCAGTTTTGGTCGCCGCACTTGCGGAAGGATATATTGGCTTTGGAGGGAATGCAGAGGAGGTTCACTAGGCTAATAGTGGAGATGAGGGGGTTAGCCTATGAAGAGAGACTGAATAGACTGGGTCTGTACTCGTTGGAGTTTAGAAGGCTGAAGGGGGATCTTATAGAGACGTATAAGAAAATGAAGGGGATAGATAGGGTAGAGGTAGAGAGATTCTTCCCACTTAGAAAGGATAGCAGGACTAGAGGGCACAGCCTCAAGATAAGTTGGGGCGGGGGGGGGGGGCAGTTTAGATCGGAGTTGAGGAGGAACTTCTTCACTCAAAGGGTGGTGAATCTCTGGAATTCTCTGCCCGTTGAAGTGGTGGAGACTACCTTGCTAAATATATTTAAGTCACGGGTAGATAGGTTTCTGATAGACAGAGGAATTGAGGGTTATGGGGAGAAAGTGGGAAAGTGGAACTGATCCACTTCCGATCAGTCATGATCTTATTGAATGGCGGGGCAGGCTCGAAGGGCTAGATGGCCTACTCCTGCTCCTATTTCTTATGTTCTTAATTAGAATTGCCTTACATTGTGTTATTTAAGTTTTAAAAGGGAAAACATAATTGTTGTCTTTTTATTTTTAGTACATTCAAATTCACAGAATCTGGCATTGTACCAGTTCAGAAAACTGATATAATGTGAGATTTGTCATCAAAGCAATTCTGGAGTTTTATCTACAAAATCTGCGATTAATCTTCTGCTTCATAAATTCCTTTCCTCAATAATTTTGATGTATCATCCACATGTGTTCCATAGTTTCATGGGCTCTTCAATCTTTCCTGTTCTGAAATATTTTCAATTTTTAAAACGATTCAGAAACTTTAAGGATAGCTCTGGACTGCGGACTGCAACTAATTTCTACTGACTACCTGTCACTTTTTTTGATGTTTGTAGTAACCTAATCACCACTGTCTTGACTCAAATGTGGAGGTGAAGGTAATTACCCCATTGTAGATAAATGTATTTTTAATGCATCAGACTGGAACACAGATTGTTTTTGTTCAGCAAGGGGGCAGCTGCCTCAGCCAGTCATGATTGTGGTGGGAAGGGGAATTCTTCTCTAACTTGTGGGGATCATGGGTAGGACTTTTGAAAATGTCTTTTGTCGAGCATTTTCCGATGCAGTAAAACAGTTTTTGTAAAACACGCTCATCCGTTAGAGATTAAATAAATCACTACTGATGTTTATAAAGCAAATGTAAATATTATGATAGAAAAACATAGAAGCTCATTTTTATACTAAGAGTTAGTCCCACAATTTATGAGAGACTGGGAGTTGGCAGTTAAGAATAGAACTAAGAAAAAGCCACGTTACAGAGTTGGACTGAAGAGAAGAGGTGTTAGAGGGCGATGGATTTGTCCTCTTTGTCAGCCCCAACAGAGAAGTTGAGGGAGGATAGAACTGTGATCATATTACAGTATCATAGTACAGAGAAGGTTCACCAGGCTGATACCGGAGATGAGGGGGTTAGCTTATGAAGAGCGATTGAATAGACTGGGTCTGTACTCGTTAGCGTTTAGAAGGCTGAGGGGGGATCTTACATAGACTTATAAGATAATGAAGGGGCTAGGTAGGGTAGAGGTGGAGAGATTATTCCCACTTAGAAAGGATAGCAGAACTAGAGGGCACAGCCTCAAAATAAGGGGGGGACAGTTTAGAACAGAGTTGAGGAGGAACTTCTTCACTCAAAGGGTGGTGAATTCTCTGCCCATTGAAGTGATGGAGGCTACCTTGCTGAATATATTTAAGTCACGGGTAGATAGATTTCTGATAGACAGAGGAATTGAGGGTTATGGGGAGAAAGCGGGACAGTGGAACTGATTCACTTCAGATCAGCCATGATCTTATTAAATGGCGGGGCAGGGTTGAAGGGCTAGATGGCCTACTCCTGCTCCTATTTCTTATGTTCTTATTTCTGATATTCACCTCGGGGATGTTGCTTATGACTTTGACCCAGTGTGCTCTCAATGCTATGAGTGGGCTTGAAGCTAAATTGCAGAATCTTGAGCAAGGTGAGGCATGAATAAAGATGAAAAGTAACAACCCACTCCACGGTTTTGTAAAGTTAGGGAAGATTGTATATAGGATTGCAGTTGGAAAGAATGGCAGGGTTGAAGATAAGTTTCTTGAGACAACAGTCAGCAGAACTGCTGAAAGATGTGGGAATAATTTCAGAAGAAGGAGACATGTTTATGGTGTCATCTCATTAAAGTTTCAGATTTAGGGGTTGTTGTATTTTTGGTTCTGTGCTCTACTCTAGATTTGCCGGCTGTCATATCTTTGACAGACCCCCGAGTTTCCTTACATCTTGGTGTTTTCACTAGCCCAGCTATCTCAGCGTCAGAAACAGTTATGTACCCAAGCAACAAACACAAACTATAGGACTGTATTCCCATCAGTTCTCCCACTTCTCCTTTTATCAAAGTTCCAGAAACCCTTGATAAGCTGCAATTACAAGAGGTTTCTTTAGCAGTTCAATCAAAGTTACGTCAGATAAGTGTGCATCCCTCCCAGAAATTCACAATCTTTTCTATTTGAAGCTTCTGAAACTATCCCATTTCACAACAGGCTGAGGAACAACGATCATATCCAATGTCACTTTTCATTTTGAATTACTAAATGAATCTGTTCAGCAAGCATGAACAAGCTGCTAAAAGAAAATTGGACTGAATTTTAACTCCCAACATGGGTGTGTTGTAATCATGTCAGAGATTAAGATCAGGAACCAAGTCTGCCTCAATCACACCCACTTCGGGTGCAGAATGTCATACTCCCGGCTCTGCAGATTTGTAAGCAGGGCCCAGAGAATGTCACGAGTGCCTTTTCCAGCATCGACCTGCCTGCTCTTTTTCTGCCACAATTGTATGAAGACGGGGATGGCATTAGGCGGTCCGTCTGCATTTGTGCAAGTTAAGTCCATTAAGTGACCAATTAATGACTAATTTAGGGCCATTTCTTCCCTCCAGTGCTGTTACATAGACATTTGGCAGAGGCACGCAATCCTTTAGAAAAGACAAGGCTTCAGGCTTCAAATGGGAGTAAGTGGGGGGACAGGGTGGTGTCTGCTTTATGGGCCCCAGGTTTCAATTGGAAGGCTCCCCAATCTCCATACAGCCCTGCTTCTCCACCATTTCTTTTAGCATATCTTCACACACACACATTTTCCGCCTTGGGGAATAGAAGGATTCCCGAGCTGATTATTAGTCTCTTGAACCATGTTATGATTGTTCCTCCAGTGGCCAACAAGTCCTGGCATTGGACTTGCAGCCAGAGCTTCTGGTCCAGAGGCAGGGATGCTGCCACTGTGCCACAAGGTCTCCATTCTGCCATAGTAAACCTACTAGAAAAATGGTAAGAGTATGTATAAAATTTGTAAATAAACAGGAGCTGATAATGGAGCAATTAACCTGGCCTCCCAATCGCTCTTCTCCAGAGTATGATTTGTGAAAATGATA
This sequence comes from Carcharhinus amblyrhynchos, assembly GCF_965287045.1. Taxonomy (NCBI): domain Eukaryota; kingdom Metazoa; phylum Chordata; class Chondrichthyes; order Carcharhiniformes; family Carcharhinidae; genus Carcharhinus; species Carcharhinus amblyrhynchos. The sequence goes on from NC_137331.1 coordinate 48,907,740, forward strand.
AAAAGCCTTGTGGAAGGTTGAATTGCAATAATTACGGTCCTAGACACACTTTCTTTATTCATTCACAGGGTATGGGCGTTGCTGGCTAGACCAGCATTTTATTGCTCTTCTCGAACTGCCCTTGAGAAGATGGTGGTGAACTGATTTGAACTGCTGCAGTACGTGTGGTATAGGAACATTGGCACTATGCTGATGGAGGGATCCACTCCACTTGTCCTAACTAGGTGGTAGAGGTCCCGGGTTTGGAAAGTGCTGTCAGAGAAACCTTGATGATTTGCTGCAGTGCACCTTGTAGAAGTTACGCACTGCTGCCACTGTATGGCGGTGATGGAGTGTATGGATGAAGGTGATGGATGAGGTGCCAGTTTGGTAGGCAGCTTTGTCCTGGAGGGTGTCAAGTTTCTTGAGTGTTGATGCTGCACTCATCCAGGCAAATTGAGAGCATTCCATCACACCGCTAACTTGCTTGAATGTAATCCTGGTCTTGCTTCATATGGACATTGACTGCTTCAGTATCTGCAGACTCGGGATTCCAACTTTATGATGGAGGGAAGGTCATTGATGAAGTAGCTGAAGATAGTGGGGCCTAGAACATTACCCTGAGAAACTACTGTAGTGTTGCTCTGGAACTGAGATGATTGACCTCCAACAACCACAACCATCTAAAATCAAATCAAAATACCACAGATGCTGGAAATCTGAAATAAGAACAGAAAATGGATGAATGCAGCATGTCTGGCAGCACCTGTGGAGAGAGAAATGAGTTAATATTTTTATGTCTAAATGACTCTTCTGAGTTGAGGAAGGATAAACATGTGATGCATTACATAGTTGGAGAGAGGGTTGAGTTTCTGGTCAAAGGTAATCCCTTGGCAGTTGATAGTAGGGGGAATCAGTGATGACAATGCCATTGAATGCCATGGGGGAAAGTGATAAAGGCATCAGGAAGTATATAACATTGTAAAACAAAGCTTCCACACAAGTGTTGGACCTCCTTAGAAATATGAACATATTTCTGGAGAGCAGAATAAATGCTATCTCTGGTTAATGTTACTGTATAGATTCAAAAGTTGGAATATAAACAAGATAATAGAGGATAAGTTAAAAGCAACAGAGATGTGGTTTCTGAGACATGTGATGAGGATTAATCGGATAAAACACAATGAGGAAGTTTTGAGGAAAGCAGGCACACAAAGAAAGCTTTACAAGTGATCACCAAGAGACAAATATAATTCCTTGGGCACAGGCCTAGGAGAGAAAACCGGAATATCTGACATTGACTGGTAAAGCAAGAAGGCGAAGGAAGAAAAACACCGACAGCTTGAGGAGAACGGGTACAAAACTTTGAGAACAACACCAAGGCAGTTATCAAAGACCATTGGCAAGCCATGATCACCGACATTGCAAAAACATTGCATCTGACAAAGTCACAACCTCTTGCATGTAAAAATGAACAAGCTTTAAGTTTAGTTGGGAAGTTAATTTTCCATGGTAAAGGGTGTTTCATGATGCTTCAATCCAGTGACATCTCGCTTCAGACATTATTAGCATGCAAGGACAAATGGAGCAAATCAGAAGATATCCAGATATCAATATGGTTGGAAATGAGGGGGAAACAAACTGATGAATATTAAGTAGTAGCAGCAGTGGGGGTGAGAAGAGGACAAATAAAGAACCATGACGTGAGAATTAAAAAAAATTAAAATCTTCCATTACAGGAAAACAAGTGTCTTTTTTGTTTCACTTCTTTTCCTTTCTAATCCAGAACTTTGAGTTAAGCACGGTGGCATGGTAGCACAGTGGTTAGCACTGCTGCTTCACAGCTCCAGGGATCTGGGTTCAATTCCTGGCTGGGATCACTGTCTATGTGGAGTTTGCACGTTCTCCTCGTGTCTGCGTGGGTTTCCTCCACGTGTTCCGGTTTCCTCCTGTGTTTCAAAGATGTGCGGGTTACGTTGATTGGCCATGCTAAAATTGCCCCTTAGTGTACTAGGATGCGTAGGTTAGAGGAATTAGCAGGTAAAATGTGTAGGGATATGGGGGTAGGGCCTGGATGGGATTGTTGGTGCAGACTCGATGGGCTGAAGGGCCTCTTTCTGCACTGTAGGATTCTATGAACTTTGGTTTAAAGTAAGAGCAAGGATGTTTTTAAAAATTCAGTCTGGTAAGTAAAACAGTGAATAAGTTCAAAGTAAGAGTATCAGGACAGAGCAGTTTTACCTGAGCACAGATTTCACGGGGGTGCAAGAGCATTTGGTGACTATGCTACTTCAGTTAAGGGGAGGTGGGGTGTTAGAAAAGTTTTTTTGATGTACAAAAAATATAAACAAATAGGATTAAATTATGGCTGTGGACTTTATGAGAAATAAGTCACTGATGGGAGCAATCTATACCACCTCTCTTCCCCTCCCACAAACAGCAGCTGCATAGTGAGACAGCATATACATCAATAAATGGGGTGTTGTAAACGAGGTATTGCAATAATCATGGGTTATTTTATTCTTCATATAAAATTGGATAAATCAAACTTGCAATTTTAGCCTTGGGGACAAGTTCATGGAGTGTATTCAGGACAGTTTCTTAAGTATGGGGTCCAGTGGGGAAGAGCGATCATAACTTGATAGAATTTCAAAAAGTTGTGGTTGTGAGGAATATCTTAAGGTAATTCAAAAGTAAGCAGATAGAGTTGGCCAAAGTAGATAAGTAGTGACAGGTGTGTTGTGCCTGCCACACAGTCTGTTTTAATCCTTATACAATGGACAAAGAGTTGTGAGTAGACTTCTTGTTAGTACATCCAATACTTATTTAAAACACAATCAATAATCATCCACCCAACCAATAATAATTTATCTTACAGAAAATACTAAAGTTCAAGTCCAATATTAGACCTTTACTTAACTCTGACTGGCACGTACCCAAACAGATATTGGCCTTTATCTGGCCTCTGTGCAATTTGGTCCTTTGGTCTGGTCTGGCACTCTGACTCTGGTCTTCCTTTCTTCCTTTCCTTTTGTCTTGGGTGTGGTGGCTTTTCCCATGCTGGTCATTGCTGGCGATGTCACCATTGTTGTAGCCAATTCATGGGGTCAGAAGTAGAGATTCTTAATGGCGCAGCATCCTTTATACCCCGTTGGGTTTGGCGTCTCTTTTGGCCATTGCCAGTCGATCAGGACTTGATCACCCTGATTGATAAAGTCCAATCGGTGTTGCCACACCAATCACTGGGTGTGTCCCCAGTAAATAGTCTGACAACACCAGGTTTTAGTCCAACCTATTTATTTGATAATATTCTCACAAGCTTTCGAGGGGTTACCCTCTTCGTCAGGTGAATGGAGAGTTCTGGCCTCAGACAGAGCATATAAAGCACAGACAGTTTAGAGATTACTGATTAAAATGCGAATCCTTACACCTAACCTGCTGTTCAAGACCTGAAGTGGCTGATAATGTGAGTGGTAGGAGCACTGATCACAGTTTAAAGAGATGTGTATTGTCTCCAGACAGTACAGTAAGTGAGGTTTTGCAAACCCAGGCAAGTCATGGGGGTTACAGATAGTGTGACATGAACCCAAGATCCCTGTTGAGACCGTCCTCATGTGTGCGGAACTTGGCTATCAGTCTCTGCTATCGGCTATCAGAGACTGATAGCCAAGTTCCGCACACATGAGGACGGTCTCAACAGGGATCTTGGGTTCATGTCACACTATCTGTAACCCCCATGACTTGCCTGGGTTTGCAAAACCTCACTTACTGTACTGTCTGGAGACAATACACATCTCTTTAAACTGTGATCAGTGCTCCTACCACTCACATTATCAGCCACTTCAGGTCTTGAACAGCAGGTTAGGTGTAAGGATTCGCATTTTAATCAGTAATCTCTAAACTGTCTGTGCTTTATATGCTCTGTCTGAGGCCAGAACTCTCCATTCACCTGACGAAGAGGGTAACCCCTCGAAAGCTTGTGAGAATATTATCAAATAAATAGGTTGGACTAAAACCTGGTGTTGTCAGACTATTTACTGTGTTTACGCCAGTCCAACGCCGGCATACCCACATCATGTGTCCCCAGTGGCCATGTCTGTAGGTGCTGAGGGCACGTAGGACACACACCTCCCTCCCAAATAAGGTGCTATGGCATCCCTATGTCTGGGAAACAACCCAGTTTGACCAGAACGTCCCTTTTGTCCTGGAAATGGCCCATATCCTGTCTGTTCAGTCGTCTGAGTTGCAGCCTGTTTATCTCTGTCTTTTAGGCTGCAGCCTGCTGTTTTAGTTCTTGCCTAATTATCCCATAGTGCTTTACAAATCACCATTTTAGGTGGCCCTTTTGGCCATAGGCATTTAAGGAAATATTTCATAATTCCCAATAAAGATCTATTCATAAGAATATAAGAACATAAGAAATAGGAGCAGGAGTAGGCCATCTAGCCCTTTGAGCCTGCCCCGCCATTCAATAAGATCATGGCTGATCTGAAGTGGATCAGTTCCACTTTCCCGCTTTCTCCCCATAACCCTTAATCCCCTTGCCTACCAAAAACCTATCTACCCGCGTCTTAAATATATTTAGCGAGGTAGCCTCCACCACTTCAATGGGCAGAGAATTCCAGAGATTCATCACCCTTTGAGTGAAGAAGTTCCTCCTCAACTCTGTTCTAAACTGCCCCCCCTTTATCTTGAGGCTGTTCCCTCCAGTCCTGCTGTCCTTTCTGAGCGGGAAGAACCTCTCCACCTCTACCCTATCCATCCCTTTCATCATCTTATACGTCTCAATAAGATCCCCCCTCATCCTTCTAAACTCTAACGAGTACAAGCCCAGTCTATTCAGCCTCTCTTCATAGCTCAACCCCCTCAACTCCGGTATCAGCCTAGTGAGCCTCCTCTGCACTCCCTCCAAGGCCAAAATATCCTTGCGCAAGTGCGGCGACCAAAACTGCACACAGTACTCCAGCTGCAGCCTCACCAGTGCCCTGTACAGTTGCAGCAAGACCTCCCTACTTTTATATTCAATCCCCTTCGCTATGAAGGCCAGCATCCCATTTGCCTTCCTGACCACCAGCTGCACCTGTAGGCTGGGTTTTTACGACTCATGCGTAAGGACCCCCAGGTCCCTCTGCACCGTAGCATGCTGCAGCTTTTCGCCCTGTAAGTAGTAGTCCTTCCTACTATTATTCCTACCAAAGTGGATAACCTCACACTTGCCAACATTGTATTCCATCTGCCAGGTCCTCACCCACTCGCTCAGCCTATCTAGATCCCTCTGCAGACTTTCTACACCCTCCGCACACTTTCTACACTCTCCGCACAATTTGCTGTTCCATTTATCTTTGTGTCATCAGCAAATTTCGACACCTTACACTCGGCTCCCTCCTCCAGATCATCTATATAAATGGTAAATAGCTGAGGCCCCAGTACCAATCCCTGGGGCACTCCACTAGTCACCAACCACCAATCCGAATAGCACCCATTGACACCCACTCTCTGCCTCCTATTTGACGGCCAATCCCCTATCCACGCTAACACCTTACCCCCAGCTCCATGTCCCCTAACCTTCTGTAACAACCTTTTGTGCGGCACCTTATCAAACGCCTTCTGAAAACCGAGAAACACCACATCCACCAGTTCCCCTCTGTCCACCGCACTAGACACATCCTCATAGAATTCCAATAAATTTGTCAGACACGACTTCCCCTTAACGAATCCGTGCTGCGTCTGCTGTATCAAACAATTCTTCTCAAGATGCCTCGCTATTTCCTCTTTGATGACGGATTCAAGCATTTTTCCTACAACAGACGTTAAACTAACTGGCCTATAATTCCCTGCCTTTTGCCTGCTACCCTTTTTAAACAGCGGCGTAACATTAACCGTTTTCCAATCTTCCGGCACTTCCCCGGAATCCAGCGAGGTTTGGAAAATAATCACTAAGGCATCCACTATCACCACCGCCATTTCCTTCAGAACCCTTAATTCCAGTAAGAAAGAAAGATTCTTTGGAAAGTGTGAACCATCTCTAATCAAGGAAGTTAAGAATTGTATTAAATTGAACCAACAGGCTTACACTATCACAAACATGAGGGGTAGACCAGAAGATTGGGAAAATTTCAGAAACTTTGCAATAACGGACTTGGGTGGATGGGGGGAAATGAGAGATAAAAATAGATCTTTGGAGTAAATGAACAAGAAATCTAAAAGCACGCAGGATGAGCTTTGGCAAGTATATAAAAATGAAGAGAGTGGTTAACTGAAGAATGATACTAGGGAATTAAACTTGGGAGACAAAGAAATAGCAGAGATTTCAAATATGTTTAGTAGCTGTCTTCAGGATTGAAGACACTAAAAGCATTCTAGTAATATTAGAAAATAGGGAAACATAAGGAAAGGAGGAACTTAAAACAGTTACCACCAAAGAATAAGTACCAGGCAAATCGAGCTTCCTGGAACTGATGGCCTAATTTTTGAAAAGAACATAAGAAATAGGAGCAGGAGTAGGCCATCCAGCCTTTCGAGCCTGCCCCGCCATTCAATAAGATCATGGCTGATCTGTCGTGGCTCAGTTCCACATTCCCGCCCTCTCCCCATAACCCTTAATCCCCTCGCTTATCAAAAACCCATCAACCCGTGTCTTAAAAATATTTAGCGAGGCAGCCTCCACCACTTCAACGGGCAGAGAATTCCAGAGATTCACCACCCTTTGAGTGAAGAAGTTCCTCCTCAACTCCGTTCTAAACCTCCCCCCCCCTTTATCTTGAGGCTGTGGCCCCTAGTCCTACTGTCCTTTCTGAGTGGGAAGAGTCTCTCCACCTCTATCCTATCCATCCCATTCATCATCTTATATGTCTCAATGAGATCTCCCCTCATTCTTCTAAACTCTAACGAGTACAAGCCTAGTTTATTCAGCCTCTCCTCATAGCTCAACCCCCTCAACTCCAGTATCAGCCTAGTAAACCTCCTCTGCACTCCCTCCAAGGCCAAAATATCCTTGCGTAAGTGCGGCGACCAAAACTGCACACTGTACTCCAGCTGCTGCCTCACCAATGCCCTATACAGCTGCAGCAAGACCTCCCTACTTTTATATTCAATCCCCCTCGCTATGAAGGCCAGGACATAAATAGGATGCAGGACTGGGCGGAAAAGTGGCAGATGGACTTCAACGCGGATAAATGTGTAGTGGTCCATTTTGGCAGGACCAACAGGATGAACGAGTACACTATCAAGGGCAGGAGTCTTAGTAGTGTTGAAGAGCAGAAGGATCTTGGGGTCCGGGTCCACAGGACTCTTAAATCGGCCTCGCAGGTGGAGGATGTGGTCAAGAAGGCGTATGGTGTACTGGCCTTCATTAATCGAGGGATTGAGTTTAGGAGTCGGGAGGTAACGCTGCAACTTTATAAGACCCTTGTCAGGCCTCACTTGGAGTACTGTGCGCAGTTCTGGTCGCCTCACTATAGGAAGGACGTAGAAGCTATTGAAAGGGTACAGAGGAGATTTACAAGAATGTTGCCTGGATTGGGAGGCATGCCTTAGGAAGATAGGTTGAGGGAGCTGGGACTCTTCTCCCTGGAGAGACGAAGGTTGAGAGGCGACCTGATAGAGGTTTATAAAATGTGGAGAGGAATAGATAGGGTGGATTCTCAGAGGCTATTTCCCCGGGTTGAAATGGTCGCTACGAGAGGACACAGATTTAAGGTGCAGGGAGGCAAGTACAGAAGTGATGTTAGGGGTAAGTTTTTCACTCAGAGGGTGGTGAGTGAATGGAATCGGCTGCCGTCAGTGGTGGTGGAGGCGAACTCGCTGGGGTCTTTTAAAAGACTTCTGGATGAGTATATGGGATTTAGTGGAATTGGGGGTTATAGATAGGTCTATGGATTGGTAGGTGTTGATGTGATCGGCGCAACTCGTGGGCCGAAGGGCCTGTTTGTGCTGTAGTGTTCTATGTTCTATCCCATTCGCCTTCCTGACCACCTGCTGCACCTGCAGGCTGGGTTTTTGCGACTCATGCACAAGGACCCCGAGGTCCCTCTGCACCGTCGCCTGCTGCAGTTTTTCACCACGTAAGTAATAGTCCTTCTTACCATTATTCCTACCAAAGTGGACCACCTTGCACTTGCCAACATTAAATTCCATTTGCCAGTTCCTGGCCCATTCGCCCAGCCTATCTAGATCCTTCTGCAGACTCTCCACACCCTCCGCGCAATTTGCCGTTCCACCAATCTTGGTGTCATCAGCAAATTTCGACATCATACACTCGGTTCCCTCCTCCAGATCATCTAAATAAATGGTAAATAGCTGAGGCCCCAGCACCGACCCCTGGGGCACTCCACTAGTCACCAACCGCCAATCCGAATAGCACCCATTAACCCCCACTCTCTGCCTCCTATTTGACAACCAATCCTCTATCCAAGCTAACACCCTACCCCCCAACTCCATGCCCCCTTACCTTCTGCAATAACCTCTTGTGAGGCACCTTGTCAAACGCCTTCTGAAAATCAAGAAAGACCACATCCACCGGCTCTCCTCTATCCACCGCCCTAGACACATCCTCATAGAACTCCAATAAATTTGTCAGACACGACTTCCCCTTAACGAAACCGTGCTGCGTCTGCTCTATCAAGCAATTCCCCTCAAGATGCCTCGCTATTTCCTCCTTGATGACGGATTCTAACATTTTACCTACAACAGACGTTAAACTAACCGGCCTATAATTCCCTGCCTTTTGCCTGGCACCCTTCTTAAACAATGGCGTAACATTGGCCGTTTTCCAATCTTCCGGCACTTCCCCGAAATCCAGCGACGTTTGGAAAATAACCACCAAGGCATCCACTATCACCTCCGCCATTTCTTTCAGAACCCTCGGATGCATTCCATCCGGTCCTGGGGACTTGTCCACAATCAGCCCCTCCAGTCTGTCAAGCACCACCTCTCTAGTAACAATAATGTCATTGAGACCCTCCAGTCCTACCACCTTTCCATCACTAACACCCGGCAAATTATTCACATCCTCCTCCATGAAGACCAAAACAAAAAAGTTATTCAAGATCTCAGCCATTTCCCCATCCCCTACCACTAAGTCCCCCTTCTCATCTTCTAAGGGTCCAACGTTCACCCTAGCCAGCCTCTTCCTTTTTATATATTTATAAAAACTCTTGCTATCCTTTTTTATATTAAGCGCTAGCCCAGCTTCATAGTTTCTCCTACCCTTCTTTATCAACTTCTTTGTCAATCTTTGTTGACATTTAAACCTCTCCCAATGCTCTTCTCGCCCACTACTCTTAGCTACTCTAAACGCCTCCGCTTTTAATTTAACACTTTCCTTCACCTCCTTCGTTATCCACGGCTTATTGCCTCTCCTCCTATGGTCCTTTTTAACCATCGGAATAAATTTCTGCTGAGCACCAAGAAAGATCTCCTTAAAGATCCTCCACTGCTCCTCAGCAGACCTACCTTCCAACGCGCTCCCCCAGTCAACATTCGCCAATTCTTCTCTCATCCTACCGTACTCCCCTCTGTTCAAACAAAGGACGCGTGTCCGGGAACCCACTTTCTCCTCCTCCATCTGCACCAGAAACTCCACCATACAATGATCACTCTCCTCAAGAGGATCCTTCACCACAAGGTCCCTAATTCTACCCGCCTCATTACATAACACCAGATCCAAGATAGCTCGCTCCCTCGTTGGCTCCAACACATACTGTTCAAGGAAACTATCCCGGCAGCATTCCAAGAACTCCTCCTCAAGCCCACCTCGTCCAACATGGGTCAACCAATCAATATGTAGATTGAAATCCCCCATAATTATCACCATTCCATTCCTGCACGCCGCACTTATTTGCGCGTTAACAGCCCGCCCCACCTCCAGATCATTATTTGGGGGCCTATAGACGACACCCACCAGCGTCTTCCTCCCTCTGCTGTTCCTAATCTCCACCCACAACGATTCCACGTTCTGCTCTTTGGTTCCTATATCATCCCTTGCTACCACCCTAATGCTATCCTTAATCAGCAGAGCTACGCTCCCCCCTTTTTCCTCCCGCCTATCCTTCCTAAACACTTGATACCCCTGGACATTCAGCTCCCAGTCCCTGTCACCTTGCAGCCACGTCTCTGTAATGGCCACCAGATCATATCCATTTGTGCTGATCTGCGCCACCAGCTCATCCACTTTATTCCGAATGCTTCGTGCATTCAGATAAAGTGCCTTCATCCCAGCCTTCACCTGGACCCTATTTGCCCGAACGCCACCAACCATACTCACGCCCCCTACTCCCTTTATTATTGGGACATCCTTGGCCTCTTCCCTTACCTGTACCCTCTCCTTAACTTTAGACCCCGTAATGTCACCTACCCTCGCACCCTCCCCCACCTAATTAGTTTAAAGCCCTGTCTACAGTCCTATTTACACGATTCGCCAGGACTCTGGTCCCAGCACGGTTCAGACCAACCCCATCCCACCTGAACAGGTCCCACCTACCCCAATACTGATGCCAATGCCCCATAAATTCAAACCCATTCCTCCCACACCAATCCCTGAGCCACCCATTCACTTCCTTAATCTTATCAACCTTACACCCGTCTGCACTCGGTTCAGGCAGTAGCCCAGAGATAACCACCTTGTCAGTTCTACTTTTTAATTCCATTCCCAGCTTTTCATACTCCCTCCCCAGATCCTCAGTTTGCATTTTGCCTACGTCGTTGGCACCCACATGTACCACAACGACCAGATTCTCACCCTCCCACTCCAGGTTCCTCTGCAGCCCAGATGCGACATCCTGTACCCGAGCACCAGGCAGACAACACACCCTTCTGTGCACTTTGTCATTGTGACAAAGGACAGTGTCAATACCCTTAACCCCACTATCCCCAATTACTACTACGTTCCTTTTCACCTTCTCTTTGCCTATGTCCTGCTGCATCACTGTACTGTGTGCAGTTTGCTCACCAACCTCACCTCCCTTGTTCTCGTCCAGACTGGAAGCAAGAACCTCAAACCTGTTATGCAGATTGAGAGGCTGAGGCATCTGCTCCCCACCCTCCTTCCTCCGCTCCCCACCCTCCTTCCTCCGTTCCCTACCCCCCTTCCTCCTCTCAGCAGCCCCCTCTTGTTCCTGACCCTTAGAGTTAGCCAGTCCGGGGGGGGTGGATGTCACTTGCTCCCCATTGACAATGGCACCCTCTCTCCCCCTGATGAGCCTCAGTGTCTGTAGCTCAGAGGCCAGCTCATCTACCTTGAGCTGGAGCTCCTCCAGCAACCTGCACTTACTGCAGACATGGTCACTGGGAAGGACCCTGGGGTCCACCAGCTCCCACATCATACAGAAACAACACATCACATGCCCCTCCATTATTCACTGTAGCAATATTGAAAATTTCCACACGAACTTACCTGGCCCTTTTTCCCCCAAGCCCTTTTGCTCCTAAGCCCTAATAGCTCACTCTGCTTCCCACTCACTCCACTGCCTGCTGTCTACACCAGGCCTCCTTTTAAACCTGGCGCTGTTTTAAAGCCTGCTCCCCCACAACTCCCTGCTACCCACTCCCTTAGAATTCTTAAAGCGGTAGATACAAAAAGTCCGCAAAAATGCGTTTAAATGATTTAAACAGTTCTACAAGGTAAGTTCTTACTACGAAAGTGCTTTAAACTTATTTAAACAGGTTTTTAACAGGTAATTTCTTATCTGTCTCTCTGCTCCTTCACTCGTCTGCTCCAGCAAAGATGTGGCTGCAGAATTAGTTGATGCATTCGTTGTAATCATCTACTATTCCCTCGATCCTGGGAAGCTACCAACTGATCAGAAAACTGCAAAATGCAATGCCCCTGTTTGGGAAGGGAGGAAATTATCTGACAGGTAGCCTAATAAGCTGTTGGGAAAATGCTAGAACCCATTTATTTAAACAGTAGCAAAGCATTTAAAAAATTGTAATATAATCAAGCAAAGTCAACATGGGTTTATGAAAGGGACATCATGGGTGGAATTTTACGGCCACATTACGCCCATTTTGCAGTGAGAAAATGTCATAAAATCAGATGTAAAACAGCTAATGCGATTGGCGCCAGTTTTTGGACCTGTCACGATTTTATGACACCCAGATTTCCAGTGTGGTCAGCCTCTTGCCAGAAATGGGCGAGAAGCTGGTTAATTTATTGAAATTAATATTTGAATAAATTTTAATGTTTAATGAGCCAGGCGCTCAATCATCCGGGCTCACTTGCCTTTATAGCCTCGCTGGGAGAGGTTCTCTCCAGCAAGGAAAACACCTGCTCCACATGAACAGGGAACAGTCATGTTGGTCTTGCTGGGGAAGCTGAGTGTAAAGTGGGGCTGCCCTCTGGGCAGTGCCAGTCTGGCAGAAGGACCTGCTGCCACTCTGTATGTGATCGGTGAGGGAGGGAGGAGGGGTTGTGATCTGTTTGTATGGCATGGATGGCATCCTGGTCTATGGGCCCCCACGATCGTGGAAATGAGGGGAGGGGGTGCTGCTGGTTGAGGCTGCCTGCAGTAGCAGGGGCCTAACAGTTCTCTCTTTGGCTGTCAGACCCCTGCTATTGTTAATGCGCGTGTGTGACATCAGAGGTCTGCACATGCGCAGTACCTCCCAATACAGGCTGTCAGCTGAGTTAAGCCCCACCCATTGCCTCTTTGCCTAGGAACTGACTAACCCATCTTTTTAGAGACAGAGTGCATAAAGTTGGGTGTGAAAACTTGCCCAGAAAAACGGATCTGGAACACTCCCACTTTCAGACCACCTTGACATTTAGAAAGAATCACTTAAAATTCCACCCACTGTTTGACAAATTCTTTCATGCTCTTTAAGGACAGAAAAAATCCCGTGAGATTTTCTCATCCTGCCCCTCAAAAACAGTATAAAATCCTCTGTCGTCTATCTCCCTTTGTGCTGAGTTTAAGAAATACTTTAACAGTGGAGAGAAATATGGGGACGATTCACTAGCCCTGCACAAATCTCAATTTGGCTGGAAGATCTCACAAAGGGGTTTTGGGGGGGTGCATAATGTGACTTGCAACAGGGAGAACCCTTTTTAGAACTCTCCCCAGCCATCAATGGAGTCTGGCTCTCGCCAACGATGTAATCTGGTTCACACCCAGTGAGATTAGCATATTTAAATTAATATTTAATTATGCAGTTTCAGATTTTAGCAATATTCACCCAGTTCCTGGCATTCAGCCTCCCGCCAGTGCAACGCAAAGCCAATGGGAATCGCAATTGGTCCTCAAAACAGAGGCTGGATGTGGTGACCACATGGGGGGCCCCTCAGAGGCCATTGCAGGCCCCGGGTGGTCAGGGACATGGCCTGGCACTGCCAACCCAGGTAACCTGATTTGCACAGAATTGAATCCAGGTCCCTGGTGCTATGAGGCAACAGTGACCACTGTGCCACCGTGCCACCAGTGCACAACTTATGTAACATTGATAGGGGATTATGCACAGTGATCTGTGATGTTTATATTAAGCTTGGTCTCGGATCATTATTGGATACCAAATGTCTATTTATTTTATCCTTACAGTCGTAGCGTAGATTCAGATTGCAGTGATGGTGAAGAAGACTTCTACTACCAAGAGATTAAACTAAACACTGATTCTGTAGCCGAGGGTTTGGGCAGCCTTTCTCCAGTGTCGCCATCTGTGGCCTCACCACCTACGCTCTCCAACTTGGATACAGGACGATCTGAAGCCACCGTCACAAGAACTGAGACCAAACCCACCACTCCTCTGAGTCGGTCGGCACCAACATGCCTCTACCTCATTCATACGGACCATGCTTATCAGGTAACAATATGCACCTTAATTCAGATGGCTGGGATTTCAGTGATTAATCATGTGGAAAACTTATGTTAACAGGATAGAGGTATGATTTAATGGTGCCAAGTAAAAATTGAGCACAGCAAGTGTACATTTAGAAATTGGAGCATGTGGGCCAGTGGTTCTCACAATTTCATAGGATCATCATAGAATCCCTCCAGTGTAGAAGGAGGCCATTCGGCCTTTTGGGTCTGCACTGACTCTCCAACCAGGCCCATCCTCACAATAACAAGCATTTGTCCCGTTAATCCCCCTAATCTGCACATCTTGGAACACTAAAGAACAATTTAGCGTGGACAAACCACCTAACCTGCATATATTCGGAAACCAGAGCACCCGGAGGAAACCCATATAGACACGGGGAACCATTTCCTCAGATAGGATGAATATTTTAATGAGATAGGATCTGCCCCTTTGTTCCGTGTGTGGTATCCTTTCAAGTTTATTATCTTAATCATCAGAGCAGCGAGAATTAAGATAACATGATTTGATCATGAATATCTCTGCTGCTAATTCTCTTTCATACAGCTGTACATATAATAAGTTATAAAGCCTTGCTTTCTATCAGAAATGTCTTTATGGATTTACTGACTGAAAACCACTGAGTTTTAAAAGACTGAAATTGAATTCCAGTGACTTGAAATGGCAGTTTCTAAGATAGCTGAACATTTACATGACTGCATCCTACATATTCTAAGACTATTAAAATGGAGCCAACCTGTCAAGAAACCCCAGCAGAGATGCCTTGAAAGAGTGTGAATGGGATAATCTCCTAATCCATTCACAGAACATCTAGACAATCATCTAGTGTATTCACCCAGGTAGGGACAATGTATTAGATGTAATCACCTCAGTCGATGAGCTCTGGTTGTGAAAGGAATTCACTGAGCCATTATTATGTAAACGATGGACCTAGTATACACTATCTATGACCATGTTCCACTAACTGGTCAGTTATAGAGACAGGATCATGTGATAAGCCAATTAACGTTCTTTTGTCTTTAAGAAACTGTTTTATCCAGCTCACAAAAGACAGAAGCAGAAGAGACACAGAATAGGCAAGACCCCTGAGTGGTGCATTACCTCTCTCTCTTTCCCCCCCTCTCTCTCTCTGTCTCAGTCTGTAATAACCTCACGAGGTCAGTGGGGAAATCACTGATCGATCCCTGCGGGGCTTGTTGAGTGTGAATTCTCCTGGTTAAGTGCAGTGACCTGCCCAGCTGGATATCCAAGCCTTTTTATAAGGCAGGCCCAGAACTCGCCCTGTGGAACTATATTCCCAGTAAAAAGTCTGACAACACCAGGTTTTAGTCCAACCTATTTATTTGATAATATACTCGCAAGCTTTCGAGGGGTTACCCTCTTCGTCAGGTGAATGGAGAGTTCTGGCCTCAGACAGAGCATATAAAGCACAGACAGTTTACCAGGCAGGGATAGTGTGTTTACAGGTAGTGGTTTTGTTTTACATTCTGTAACAAACTCCATGCCTTTCCAGTCGGGCTTCCTGATATACCCTCTTCCTCTCTCCTTCATATCTGCAAGTTTGAGCCATGTCTGCTGCCTGACCATCCACCCACAGCAGGCAGTGTTTTAGGATTAAATCCAGCAACTTCTGATTCCATATGAACTGTAATCAATAATCCATCAACATATTTGCATTGTATCAATGCCGAATACAGAAGGAACCCGAGCTCAGCCTGAAACTATGCTGCTCATGCATATGTGTGTCCTTTACATTCCTCCTCCTCCTCCAGATATCATGCACTGAGAGAGTGTTGGCATGCATTGACTTCTACTGTATTGATCCACAAACAGCTAAGTACTGCAGTGGTTTCTTGTACAATCACAGCACATTAATGGTTAATCACTCACTGAATTGACAAGCATACCCTTTTTATCAAAACAACTGTTGTGGTCAAATGAGAGCTGGAAAGAGAGACAGCCATCCTAACCCCCTCCCCCCACATCTCATCTAATCATAACAGAAACTTGGGGGCTGTGTCGGTGAGTGCATTCGTAGTGAGTGGACCATAGACAAACAAGAAATTGGAAAAGGAAAATCAAATTGACCCCTGATGTATTATGAAAAACTTCCCAACAGGTTTTCTTGGGGTTTACAATACCAGAAGTGTAGACAGAGTTAATGGATGGGAGGGTGGAGATGGACTGGGCTACATTCATAACCCTTTGTAGTTTCTTGCAGTCCTGGTCAAAGCAAGGGCCATACCAAGCTGTGATACATCCAGAAAGGATGCATTTGTAAAAATTGGTGAGATTCGTAGTGGACATGCTGAATTTCCTTAGTCTCCTGAGAAAGTAGAGGTATAGGTAGGCTTTCTTAACTATAGCATCAGCATGGAGGGCCCAAGACAGGTTGTTGATAATCTGGACACCTAGAAACTTCTGACCACTTCCACTTTTATCACTGTTGATGTGGATGGGAGTGTGTTCTCCACTACGCTTCCTGAAGTTGATGAGTATTTCCTTTGTTTTACTGACGTTGAGCAAGAGATTATTGTCATTGCGTCATTTCACCAGATTCTCAAAGGAAAAGGAGAAGGTAAAACACTCTAAGACGAACAGCACTTACGAAAATCACAAAGAAAGTAGGAATGAAATTTGTGTGGCATTATCCACTGAAAGATTAAATTCAAAGCTAACTGATCCCAGCACTTCAGCTTCAGAACCCACTGGAGACATCATGGGATGAGAATCCGAACCCAGATATCTCATAGGAGCTTAAAAATAGGTTCTCTTATTATCCTAGAGATAAGATTTAACAAAGTGCCAGAACCTGAACAATCAAACCCATGGATTGTGGAAACAGTAATTAAGGGGTTAAGAACTTTACAGTCAGGGTAACGATGCAATAACAGAAATTTGCATAGGACAGATCTTGAGATAGGAATAATGTCCCACAGCAACCTGTGTAATTTCAGCTCCTTGAAACTCATGTATTGAACTTGAGTTTGCACTGAGCCTAAACCCTCAAAAGAGTATGTCTGTTAACATTAAAATTCCAAAATGCTGCAAGCAGATGTTAAAGAAAATCCAAAGCCCTGAGACAACACTGAGCTGGGCTTTAGAAGGGAAAAGGGCCAGGAGGCGTCTGGTTTCGGAAATGAAACCTTCCTCGGGCCGGACCCCAACACCAAAAGAAATTTAATTATAATTGTGCCTCTTCAGCAAAAGGTGAATGAGATATTTGACCTTGAATAGAGAACAGCTGTTGCAGTATACTAGTAGCATTTAATTTGACTTGGCAGGGAGGTGTTCTAAAGCCATGCTTTCTACTGGAAGTGACTTGATGGATTTACTGGCTGAGAACCGCTGATTGAATTTTAAAAGACTGAAAATGTTTTCCAGTAATTTGAACCAGCAGTTTCTGAAGTGGCTGAATATTTGCATGACTGTATCTCACACACTCTAAAACCATTAAAATGGAGCCAATCCTTTTAGAAAACCCCAACAAAGACAATTATACATGTGTGATTTAGATCTCTTAACCAATTCACAGAACATACAGGCAATCACTTGGTGTATTCATCTGGGTGGAGACTACTCCTTAGACAATGAACTCTGGCTGAGAAAGGAATTCATTCAGCCGCAATCTAATCATGTAAATTGTGGGCCAGGAATCCACTAGACATGGCCAGGATAACTGGTCAGTCAAAGAGAAAGAATTATGTAACAAACCAAACTCTCATGTGTTTAAGGAACTTACTTCAGGCCGCAAATTCAGATGCAGGAGAGTCAAAGAGACAGGACCCCTGAGTGGAACATTCTTACTCTCTCCATTAAGTTGGGTCTTGTATGCTGTTTGACTATTCACCCACTCCAGACAGTGTTTTAAGATTCAACCTGGCAATTACTGACTCCATAAGAACAGAGATAAATCATACATCAACATATTTATATTGTCACGATGCAGAATCCTGAACCACCTGCGAGTTCAGCCTAAGACCAATGCAGAATCCAGAACCGTCCTCAAACTCAGCGTAAAACCAACCAAGTCATTAATCTACAAGACCCATTGATCTCTAAAAGGACTGTTAATCTATCTGCCCATTTGTAACTTTTTTGTGTGTGAACTTCGAGTGCATGCATATGTGAAAGAATATTTTTAATTATTTTTACTCAGACCAGGTTAAGATTAATAAATATCATTTATTATCTTTTCTTGTTTAAAAGCTTACAAGGGAACCTGTCTGTATGTGTCTTTTAGAGAGACATCACAAACAGTTGGACACTCACTGAATTGGCAACCGTGAAACCAATTTTCCAAAAAAAAAACCAAAGTGCCCAGGGTGGGAAAATGGGAGAATTTCCAGCACTCTGTGCATCAGAGTCCACTGGAGGTTTTACGCCAGTGGTAGGAATGGGAGTGAGCCAGCGTCAGCACAGTAAGCGGGCCACTGCTGGCCTCCTGATGGATTCTTCAGCCCCCTAATGGCCAGCCCTGATTGCCACCCCCTTACCCATCAATTGCTGCGCAGAGTGCGCAACAGTTCCACCACCACCGATTGGCTCGCCCACCTCAGGCCCCACCTCATTGGCACTACCCACTAGGCAGTGTCATGCTGCCAAGCTGTCACTGACAGCCTGAACTCCTGGGGAGCCTCAATGGCTTCTGCTCCACCAGCAAGACAATCATACTCGTCCCCAGCTTCAATCCCTGCAGATGGCAATCTCTGAAACATTAGCAAGCCCTGACGATATTGTCGCGGGCTCGCTAATGACATTCAAATGTTGATTTCAATATTGTATTCAGCCTCATGCTGTTTCCCAGTACAAGGCTGATTACATTATAGAAATGATCCAGGAGAGTCGCAATCGGCTGGATGCCGGTCACGATTCCCGTTTCCCTCCAGTATTTCCTGGCCTGCTGCTTTACTAGAGCAGCGCAGCGGACCAGGACAATTGCACCCCATATCCTTTACAAAAATCTGTTATGGCCAAATAAAGAGTGATGTAACGCTATATTCTCTACTAATACTTGCTACAACTTTCATGATATTTGTGTGTTGGTGCAGCATCTTTTATAGATGTCTTTAAAAGCTATTCCTTCCATGTCTATATTTTCTGGATTACTACTTTACAATATTGGAACAAAGAAAATTACAGCACAGGAACAGGCCCTTCAGCCCTTCAAGTCTGCATTGACCATGCTGCCCATCTGAACTAAAACCCCCTACCCTTCTAGGGACCATATCCCTCCATTCCCAACCAGTTCATGTATTTGTCAAGACGTCCCTTAAAAATCACTATTGTATCTGCTCCCTCTATCTCCCTGGCTACAAGTTCCAGACACCCACCACCCTCTGTAAAAAAAAACCTGCCTCATATATCTTCTTTAAACCTTGCCCCTCGCACCTTAAACATATGCCTCCTGGTAATTGAGTCTTCCACCCAGGGAAAAAGCTTCTGACTATCCACTCTGTTCCTGGCCCTTACAATCTTGTAGATTTCTATCAGGTCGGCCCTCAATCTCTGTCATTCCAGAGAGACCATACCAAGTTTCTCCAACCTCTCCTCATAGCAAATACCCTTCATTATTCTTGCCTCATCTTTGTATCCTTTACAAATCAAGTAATTTCTCCTGGACAATCTCCAGAATCCTTGGAGTGATTGATGCTGCATTCAATTATTCACTGGTGAACTGCTATTATTAGTTACTCTTTAGCACAGTTAAGGGTAATTTTCTCCGACTCAGAATCAATTTGCTGCATTTCATTAAAGCATTTACCACTGCAACCAGGGGCTAAAGTGAAATTAGCCTTTTTTGCAATCTTTGGTAAATTGTTCTCCTAGTGCAGGGATTATGTTAAGAAGCTCATTAGTTATAGGGAAAGCATTACTTTGAATGTGTTATTAATGGTTGTTCATTTCTCATTCCCTCAAGCATTTTCCAGATTTGCACCTTTTTCACAATGTAACCCTGGTGCAATTTCTTCCTCTTCTAAAAAAAAGCCACAATAGTGTGGGTTTCAAAATTCAAACTCCTGACGTGGAAGTGAATAAAAATAGCAATACTGTGAAAAATATAAATATATTGAAACACTTGGGTTAGCACAATTTGGAAACTAAACATTCCTGGTTACAAGATACTCTAGAAGATAGAATAAGGAAAAACAAGGGGATGAATTTGTTAATCAATGATTCATTAGAGTACTAGAAAAGGATATATAATCTCTTCGCTTAGAATTGTTTTGCAGATGCAAAACAGGTTGTTGAAGATTAACAGTCCATTATGTAAATTGCCCAATTGTCCTTTCTACTGGCTTTCATGGTTGGTTCACTACCACCAGTTTTCTGTCTGTGTCCAAAGTGAAAATTGCTTCCAGAATGTTTTAGTTCAACAAAAGAAAAGTAGTACTGGATCAAGTTCTGGACAATGAACTGAGCGAAGTGAGTAATGCAAGGATAAGGGATCACTTTGGAAACAGTTACTTATAATATTATTAGGTTCTGTAGAAAATGGGACAAGAGAGGGAACAGTTGAGGAGATACATATTTAATTTGAAACAACAAGCTTCAGTCCAGTAAATTATAATATTTATTAAGATACTGGACAAATATGGGAAACTTTCAACCTGGAGGTGATGGGTAGAATCTTCTCTGTCCCACGGAGGCAGGTTGGAAGGCAGGATTTGGAAAAAAGATCAAAGAAAGGGTGTCAGATCATGGTGGCGTAGTGGTCAGTACTGCTGCCTCACACACAAGGGATCCTGGTTTGATTCTGGCCTCGGGTCACTGTGTGTGGAGTTTGCATGTTCTCCCTGTGTCTGCATGGGTTTCCTCCAGGTGCTCTGGTTTCCTCCCACAGTCCAAAAATGTGTAGGTTAGGTTGACTGGCCATAATTAATTGACCCTTAGTGTTAGGGAGGGCTAGGAGGGTAAATATGTGGTGTTATGGGGATAAGACCTGGGTGGGATTGTTGTTGGTGTAGGCTCAATAGGTCAAACGGCTCCTTCTGCACTGTAGGGAGTTTATGATTCCCTGTGCCCGGAACCTTGATAGAAGCAGGTGAACTTCAGCAGCACTTGGCCGCTTGGTAGCAGTGGGTGTCCACTTAAGTCAATAAAGGGACTAATCAGAGGGATGATGAGGACTCTGCTAGGATCTTCCCGGTGTCAGAGGGGACCATGCTGAGCAAGGAGCCCAGCAGCCTCTGTGAAGGCAGCCTTCCCAGTGGCATGTTGGGGGGGCCATCAGAGTCATCAGTTCCATACACCAGTGGTGAAAGGGAATGAAAGGCCTCACCCACGGAAAGAAAGGAGTCCTCCACCAGGGTTTCCCAACACTCTGATCACTCCACGCATTTCGAGCTTTGTGGTTTTGCAATTTTACAAATGCTCCCAAGGGCACCTCTAATTTGAAATACCTTTGCACGGTCTCCTTTCTGCCTGAGCAGTGCCGACCTCTCCATTGGGGAAAACTGGAAGCCCTCTGGTTGAGACTGCAATGTCAGGAGCCCACCTTCCATTGTTATTGGACAGTGAGCTGGCCAATTCACAAGCCTCCTCCTGGAAAATACTGCCAGAGCACACACTGCTGATCATTGCAGGGTTAGAACCCAGAAATTGCCTGAAAATAAACTATCAGGAGATTCCACCCAATAGGGAAATTATTAAAAGAGCTAAAGGAATAGGGAAATATTGATGCAAAAGAAAAAACAGAATACAGAAAATTTGGATATACAACACACAAAGACACCATTGCCTTAATGACTATCAGCCAGTGTCTCTGATATCCATCATTATGAAGTGCTTCAAAAGGTTAGTCATGGCACAAATCAATTCCAGCCTCCCAGACTATCTGGATCCACTACAGTTTGCCTACCACCTCAACAAGTCCACAGCAGATACCATCTCTCTGGCCCTGCAGTCAAACCTGGAACACCAAGATAACAAGGACACCTATGTCAGATTCCTATTTATTGACTATAGCTCAGCCTTCAACACTATTATTCCCACAAAACTCATCTCCAAACTCCATGGCCTGGGTCTCGGCACCTCCCTCTGCGACTGGATCCTGAACTTCCTAACTCACAGACCACAATCAGTAAGCATAGGCAACAACACCTCCTCCACGATCGTCCTCAACACCAGTGCTCCACAAGGCTGTGTTCTCAGCCCCCTACTGTACTCCTTAGACACCTATAACTGTGTGGCCAAATTCCTCTCTAACTCAAATTTTCAAGTTTGCTGACGACGCTATCGTAGTGGATCGGATCTCAAACAATGATGAGACAGAGTACAGGAATGAGAGAGAATCTGGTGAACTGGTGCAGCAACATTAATCTCTCCCTCAATGTCAACAAAACGAAGGAGATTGTCATCGACTTCAGGAAGCATAGTGGAGAACATGCCCCTGTCTCCATCAGCAGGGACAAAATACAAAGGGTCGAGAGCTTCAAGTTTTTAGGTGTCCACATCACCAACCTGTTCTGGTCCCCACCATGCCAACACTATAGTTAAGAAAGCCCACCAACGCCTCTACTTTCTCAGAAGACTAAGAAAATTTGGTATGTTTGCTACAACTCCCACCAACTTTTACAGATGCACCATAGAAAGCATTCTTTCTGGCTGTATCACAACTTAGTAGAGCTCCTGCTCTGCCCAAAATCGCAAGGAACTACAAAAGATGGTGAATGTAGCCCAATCCATCACGCAAACCAGCCTCCCATCCATTGACTCAGTCTACACTTCCCGTTGCCTCAGCAAAGTAGCCAGTGTAATTAAGGACCCCATGCACCCCAGACATTCTCTCTTCCAATTTCTTCTATTGGGAAAAAGATACAAAAGTTGAAGGTCACATACCAACCGACTCGAGTACAGCTTCTTCCCCACTGCTGTTAGACATTTGAATGGATCTACCTTGCATTAAGTTGACCTTTTTACACTCCAGCTATGCGGCTGTATAGGTCATTGGTGAGGCTGCAGCTGGAGTACTGTGTGCAGTTTTGGGCGCCGTACTTATGCAAGGATATTTTGGCCTTGGAGGGAGTGCAGAGGAGGTTTACTAGGCTGATACTGGAGTTGAGGGGGTTGAGCTATGAGGAGAGGCTGAATAAACTAGGTTTGTACTCGTTAGAGTTTAGAAGAATGAGGGGAGGTCTCATTGAGACGTATAAGATGATGAATGGGATGGATAGGATAGAGGTGGAGAGACTCTTCCTGCTCAGAAAGGATGGTAGGACTAGGGGGCACAGCCTCAAGATAAAGGGGGGGCGGTTTAGAACAGAGTTGAGGAGGAACTTCTTCACTCAAAGGGTGGTGAATCTCTGGAATTCTCTGCCCGTTGAAGTGGTGGAGGCTGCCTCGCTAAATATTTTTAAGATGCGGGTTGATGGGTTTTTGATAAGAGAGGGGATTAAGGGTTATGGGGAGAGGGCGGCAATGTGGAACTGAGCCACGACAGATCAGCCATGATCTTATTGAATGGCGGGGCAGGCTCGAAGGGCTAGATGGCCTACTCCTGCTCCTATTTCTTATGTTCTTATGAAAGTAACACTACATTCTGCACTCTTGTTTCCTTCTCTATGAACGGTATGTTTTGTCTGTATAGCGCACTAGAAACAATACTTTTCACTGTATGTCAATACATGTGAGAATAATAAATCAAATCAAATTTGTCCCAGCCCATCCATGCTGGTATTTATGTTTCATTCGAGCCTCCTCCCATCATAACATTCTCCCTCATATATTTGTCTAGTTTTCCCTGATTTATATTGAGTCCTTGTTATGTTTTAAGAAAATGCCACCTCAAAATATGCATCCTGCAAAGTAGCTTGCCAGTCAGGTGGCAGACTATCAGGTGGCTGGAATGTGAAGAGGCTGTAGCAGTGCCTGAAAGGGACAGGGTCTGAGTTTGAGGGGTGAACATATCAGCATTTCACAACAGCAGGAATCTGGTGTGCAGAACCTAGAGCAGCAAATAGATCTTGAGTTGAAAGTCTTTAAGACTGAAAACCCTCCAAACAATGGCAATAAAAGTCTCTCAGTAACCTCCATCTAGCTTTCCTGCTCTCCAACTGATGGTCCTTTTAGTTTAGTAAGAAGTCTCACAATACCAGGTTAAAGTCCAACAGGTTTATTTGGTAGCACAAGCCACAAGCTTTCCAAGCGCTGCTCTTTCATCAGGTGAGTGGGCGTTCTGTTCACAAACAGGGCATATAAAGACACAAACTCAATTTACAAAATAGTAGTTGGAATGCGAGTCTTTACAGGTAATCAAATCTTAAAGGTACAGACAAATGAGTGAGTGGAGAGAGGGTTAAGCACAGGTTAAAGAGATGGGTATTATCTCCAGCTAGAACAGTTAGTGAGATTTTGTTTACATAGGGATTGGCTACGTTGCAATTTATACTGTCCCTGCTAGGTGGGAGCAGGAATTGGTGATAGGGAAAAATGGTGTTGGGGTTCTAACTTCTGATCTTGATTTTTCATACATGCTGGACCCTCCTGCCTGTTTCTGACAGGAGCTCCAGCCACTTAGATGAAGTTGCGACTCAATATTGGGACAGAGAGCCAAGTGGCATGACTGGTTATCACCTTATATTCATCCAATTCTTTAAACATGGAGGTAGAGCAGGAACTTACGTCTGTATTGTCAAAATTTGCAGCTGATCTATATTGTATTAAGCTGCTTTTGCTTTGTGTGTGATATGTGCCTGTACTGCTGGTTCTCCAAGTACTGGCCTCACTCTTGCAGCTAGCTGAACGCCAGCCTGGGACTCATTACAGCCAATAGCCCAGGAAACCTGCAAAGGTGGATCTTCATAGCAGCTAATGTTAGCGAGCCTGGGAAAGTTTACAACCTACTTGCAGGTGCATACACAGGAACAGCACTTATAGAAGCATTGGCACACATTTCACAGAGTATGACAGAAGTAATTTTTAATGTACTACAATATTTCAATATCAGACTTCAGTCTGCTGAGGCGATTTTTGAGCCATGCAAAGGACAGAACTTTCTAGCAAAACCTGGTACCTGCTAATTAATTGACAAGAATTTAACACAGATACCTTCCAGATATAAGCCAGTGATTCTTAAAAAGCAGGCTCAAATTGAATGGAGCTCTGATGAAAAGCACCTGCAATGAAAGGATTCAACCCCTTCCTGGACAATGTCAGCCCCCTTACAATATCATTTTTTACTAACAGGCCACGGCACCTGTCAACATTCCTGGATCAAAGTTTACTCCTACCAGCAATGGATTCAGCATCTCTTGGCAATCTCCACCAGTCACCTTCACAGGCATGCCAGTAAGTATGAGGAGCTTTAAGTGTAGTAGGCACCCAAAGCCTCCGAGCAGTGAAGTCTTGGAGTAGCTGGAGACATGAGGACACTGAATGAAATACAATTGTACTTAGAGTTTTAATATTGTTTCAAAACTAGAATGCAAGTCTCATTGATTTTATATTATTAATAAAATTTGTGTTGGTATATTTCCAGAGAACTGAATTGAACCATTATGTGAAATTTCCAGATAGACTCTCCTGATCTGCAACTTTGGCAGGATATCTGGAGAAATATATATAAGTGGCTATAAGCAGCCAATTATGCTGTTTCTCCAGTGATTGTGCCAGAGTTGTGCTAATAGATTGGATTAATCCAGTGGCACATAATGGTCTAAAGCATGGATTTTCTGCTCATTCAGACAACTGGTGAAATTTTAAATATATGCAGTGAGTGCATGCACCTTTTTTTGCAATTCACATTTGGAATATAATGCGGTTATCACGTCCACATATGGAGGACATCCAAGGAGTCGAGGTGTGTGCTCACATGCCCCTTTTTAAGGGAGCCCAATGTGTGTCTTTATTTGATTTTTGCAAAGAATATAGTAGATCAATTTTTCTCTCTCCACATTGTCTCAAAGAATTTTGTTGCTGAAATGCAGCGATGGTGAAGGAAAGGCAACATATTTCTGAGTCAAGATGGTGAATGACTTAGAGGGGAATATCCAGGTGGTAGTTTTCCCAGGTATTTGCTGGTCTAATGCTACTAAATGATAGTGATCGCAGGGTTGAAAGATGCTGTGTAGCAACTTTGAGATCCTGCAGTGCATTTTATAGGTGGCACACACAGTTGCCACGATTCATCAGTGGTGAATGGATTGAATATTTGTGGAACATGTAGCAATCAAGTGGGATGCTTTGTCATTGAGTCTTGTTGGAGCTGCACTCATCCAGGCAAGTGAAGAGAATTCCATCATACTTGTGTCTTGTGGATGGTGGACAGGCTATCAAGAGTCAGGAAGTGAATTATTTGCCTTCTGAGCCTTTGACTCACAACACCAGGTTAAAGTACAACAGGTTTATTTATTAGCACAAGCCACAAACTTTTGGAGCGCTGCCCCTTCATCAGGTGAGTGTGAACAGAACTTCCAAACAGAGCGTATAAAGACAAACTCAATTTACAAAATAATGGTTGGAATGTGTGTTTTTACAGGTAATCAAGTCTTAAAGGTATAGACAATGAGTGGAGAGAGGGTTAAGCACAAGTTAAAGAGATGTGTATTGTCTCCAGCCAGGACAGTTAGTGAGATTTTGCAAGCCCAGGCAAGTCGTGGGGGTTACAGTTAGTGTGACATGAACCTAAGATTCTAGCTGAGGTTATCCTCATGTGTGTGGAACTTGGCTATCAGTCTCTGCTCAGCAATTCTGCGTTGTCGTGAAGGCCACCTTGGAGAACACTTACCTGAAGATCAGAGGCCAAATGTCCATGACCGCTGAAGTGTTTCACAACAGGAAGAGAACATTCTCTTGCCTGGCGATTGTCAAGCAGTGTTCATTTGTCCTCTAACCACATCATTCGAAGGTCACACGGTTTTAAATGCATCAGAAGCCTTCACTGAACGTTAATTGCATCATGCATTGAGGAAAATAGGACTGACATTGGAGAAAGATTGCTTTCGTTCCCAAACTATTTAACAGAATAAAATAAATGCAGTGTGATTTCAGTTAAAAGGAACAGCTTTTTTAATCCTCCACCAGCACAGTGAAACAGGATCTTACCTTTATGTATTTATACTATACTAATTTATCTATCCCAATATCAGAGGATGATTGAAAATAAGGCAGGCTATATTCATCACTCTCACTTGTCGATCTGTAATCCCAATTCTTGCCATCACAGAATTCAACTGTTCCTTAAATAATTGGTTTTTGCTTCCATTATCCTACTCCAATTCCTAGTGATCACTTTTTGTTTTAAGAACTTGCAGAGATCAGGTGTAAATTTCACACGTTAAGACCACTGTGACATGTTATAAAAAATTAAACCTTTGGGCAAGTTTATTTTGGCGTGAAGTTCCAATCAGTAATTTTGTTCTGCCTTCTGTATAGTTTTGAACACTGTTGCATTAGCCACTGGATTTAATTACATCCATCAAGTTCACTCTGATGATGTGATTATTGTACTGCACAATTCAAAATTGCCAACAGCAACAAGAGGGGGGTACAGATTGCCTCTGTTATAAAGAATAATATGGTTATAACACAGGAAAGTTTTTAGTATCTTTTGAGATGGAAAATAAAGTAATCAAGCCTTAACTAAATACATAATGGGGATGGTTTCCTCCGTTTAT
Source organism: Carcharhinus amblyrhynchos (assembly GCF_965287045.1). Classification (NCBI taxonomy): domain Eukaryota; kingdom Metazoa; phylum Chordata; class Chondrichthyes; order Carcharhiniformes; family Carcharhinidae; genus Carcharhinus; species Carcharhinus amblyrhynchos. Next base: position 48,935,144 of record NC_137331.1, read on the forward strand.
ATGTAAAGAATTATAAAGACCTTTATTATTGTACGTAGGAAATGTTTACCCGTTATTATTAATAGCTTTTTCCCCAATATTGAGATTCAGGCTGGAAATTTCAGCATTTCTGCCGCTCTATGATATCAAGGTATGTTAGGTAAAATAGGTTGTGACAGGGGGGGTGGAGTTCACTCAGTTATCCAAATACAAAAAAAATTGTTTATTTATAGGTATTTATTTATTAAAGAAAGGAAATAAAAACATCTTTTCTTTGCATCTAACTATTTAAACTTGGACAGTCAATCTATTTAACAGGGAAATCACAACACAGTAGATAACAGCAGCAATCCTTCAGGAGGGACAATATCAGATTATGGACAAAGATGATCAGATTGCCAGAGTGAGTTCTCATACTGGCAAAAGGTCAATCCAGATCAGGGTTCATGTGTAGTCCAAGGTCAATAACAGACGTAACTTATGCACACAACAAATTCTCGGTCTCCAAGTTACCTTGTTCTTTAGGAGGACTCAGTGTTATGCTTATATAATCTATCATCATGTTACACAGCTGATCTGCGTGGCATTGATTCCTGATAGGGGTTTTCTGTCAGTCTGTCATGTGACTTCTGGGTTGACTTCTTGTGACCATCTTGGTAGGGGGAGACTCTGTCAAGAAATTGGAGAACATTATGAGAAAAGTATGACCTTTTAAACACAGCCCCTGGTGACACCACAAGGTGTGTAACTGAATTGGCCAGTTGGTCTTGTTGAAAGGTAAAGATTAACTAAGTATGTGTGTGAAATGTACTAAATTCCCTTTCTTCCTGCTTTGGAATAACTCATGTTCAGTCATGCCTTGTTTGGCTAAATGGGGGACATCCAGTTTTTTTTGTACCATTTGAGACATGGTTCATCTATAATGGGGGGGTGGATTTTGTTCTAGTTAAGAGGAGGTGGTTTTATTTTTTGACACTGGGTTTCAGTTTAATGCACTGTTTCAGTGTCTGTTTGACAAAGTCAGAAGATCATGGACTTAAGCAGGCTTTGATCTCACAATGATATTTCAGGGTAGCACTGAGCACTACTTCAGCAAAAGTGACACACCCAGTTAAGATGTCAATCTGTGACGTTGTATGTGCGGTTGTATAGGATCTCAGGACACTGTTCTCTTTGTACCCTGGCCACCAACCATCCCTCTGTCAACACTACCCACAACAGAATGACAGGTTATTTATCACACTGCTGATTATGAAATCTTGCTGTGCGCAAACGGAGTGTGATATGAATGCAAATTCTTTCTTTTCCTAATGTACAATTCTAGAATCAGTTCCTGTTTCCATGCTGTAAACCTCTATGACTCATATTCAAGAAAAGATTTCTCAACTGTTCCCCAATAACGTGAGCCTTTACGTCAACTTTTAAAAAACCCTCCACCTATTCTTCAGCTATTGAAACAGATAAAATAATTAGAGAGTTTGACAGAGTAGATGCTGAGAGACTGTTTCCCTGGTTGTAGAATCTTGAACTGAGGGGGTTATAGTCTCAGGATAAGATGTCAACTGTTTAAGATTGGAATGAGGAAAAACATCTTCACTCAGAGGGTTGTGAATCTAAACTCTAATACACTTAATAGCTGAGTATCTACAGCTCTTTTAAAGAATGAGATTGTTTAATTTTTGTACTGTTAAGAAAATCAAGCAATATGGGGATGGGACAGAAGAGTGAAATTGAAGCTATGATCATTTAATGATGGAGCTCAAGGGCCCATTCCTGCTCCAATTTTTCCACACTCGTGCTCTCAATTTCATCTCACCACCTCTTTTGTGTATCTTAGTGGAACAGAAATTATAACAGCATTGTACTATAAGCCTGCAACTATAAGGAACTGAACAGATTGCTATTCTGTATTCTACGATTCCCCTCCAAAAACTTGTGTTGATGCTTTTTACTTTAATGTTTTTGATGAATCTTCAGCTTTGTTGCTCAATAAACATTTGCAGTGGACAGGGGCCCCAAGTCCCAGAGCTAAAAGGACAGTATCACTGTCACCATCCCACCCCACCCCTTCCGAGTCATATTGCTTTTGTTATGACAGCTGTGGTATCAACACACACAATGAGCCAAGAGCTACCTTTGGGCAGAGCACTCAAGCCTGTCGAAGACAGTTTTGTGTCATTTTATAATCTTGAATACAAAGTAAGTTCAACGAGTGTAGAAAACCATAGCATATTTTCGTCAGAGTATTACTTAAACTCAGATATTGTTTGAGGTGCAGAGATTTGGACCCCAGCAAACCAGGTGTGAATCTGCAAAACTCCATATTGAGTTAGACTCAAAGTAGGGTGACACAGTGGTTAGCACTGCTGCCTCTGAGCACCAGGGACCCTGGTTCGATTCCTGGCTTGGGTCACTGTCTGTGCAGTGTCTGCATGTTCTCCCCGTGTCTCTGTGGGTTTCCTCCAGTTGCTTCCGTTTCCTCTCTCACTCCAAAAGACATGCTAGGTGCATTGGCCATGCTAAATTCTCCCTCAGTGTACCTGAACAGGCACTGGAGAGTGGTGACTAGGGAAGTTTCACAGTAACTTCATTGCAGTGTTAATGTAAGCCTACTTGTGATGCTAATAAATAAACTTTAAAATTCACCAACTGTCTTTGTGTGAATGTTTCCAGTTCTTGGCCACGACCTGAATGGAGCACGTGCTAAGTAACGTTAACAAATAAACACCCTGCATATTCCACCAGCACATGCTTCCAGTTAGACATTGGTGGATAAGTAGAGCCCTGAGCCAAAGCTGTCTGACCACCTAATTATTAAAGGAGAAGGAGACTACTGATTGCAGTGGAGCCTAATACTAGAGGAAAATAGCATGTTTCTTTCCTAAGCTGGCAACTTGTTTTACTTGGATGTGGAAGGGCTACTGTAGGCATCAAAAATTAGCCGAACGTTGTGTGCAGAACATTGTATTCAGTGTCCTAGCTCACTGCTTTTACAAGTCGCTTTTTTGAAGCACCTTTTATATTAGCTTCTGCTTGTGCAGTAGAATTCCTAGCGGTTTGCAGTGTAGTTAGTGATGAGGGAAAGGGCTGCATCAATTCCAGGAAATAGCCATTGTGCTCACTGGCATGTGATTATTTATGGTCTGCTTCTAAGAACGGTTACTGTGATGGATACAGTGACTGCAGTTGATTTTACCTCTGTGCTTTTTGAAGAATATAGACAACCATCAATGTCACTGCTGTCTGAAAAGGATAATAATGGTGCAGATGATTTACAATAATTATGGACATAATCCTTCCATGAAAGGAACTGGTTACCATCTATACCTTACAGTGTCAGTGTTCTGAAATGACATCTCAATGATTTATCATTTCCTGAAATGTCCTGAAAATGAACATATTCAGTGCTAATGGCAGTTGGCTAAAGAGTTAATGTGAGTTTCACTGGTTTTTATTGACAATAATATAGTACAGAATGTATCCATATTCAATCCCTTTTACATTGCTATGAGTGAGACATTTGATATACTACCATGCTCAGAGTCCTCTGTAGAATACATGGAGCATCAATAATACCGAATTTATTGGTATAGGGTACTATGATTTACAGTAATTGTGCTCAGTGTCTCTTAATGAATTACCATATTTTGCCCATTACAGCAGAACGATGAAGGTAGTTGTCAGCTCTGAGAACTCTAATTTGTACAATTAATGTCTTTGTTACAAGGCTGCATATATTGTTGTGCTGTACTTCAATCCCCCTGGCAAAAGTGAACCAAATCAAAAGCTCATTATATATTCTTTAGATACTGGAACCTAATGAGCAAGGCTTCAGAGCTAGATAATGACTACTATTCTGTATTCTACTCCTAAAGCTTGCATTGGCATTTTTTTACTTCAGTATCTTTGATAAATCTTGAGATTTGCTGCATAAAGAACATTTGTGCTGATTGAAATGAGTTCACTTGACTCTTAGCGGGTTAATGTTTGTTCCTCAAAAGTGCCCTGAGAAGTGAATAATGAAAGCTCTAATTGCTCAATGGTATCCAGAAAACTTTTTAAAAAAATTTCCTTGGTCCTTTCGACTAGTAGTCATGTTATCCAAGGAGGAAATTGGTAAGAAGTGACACCCAAGTCAAATTGCGCTCTACTGTTACATTCTGACCAGCTTTTCAGGCATCTATAAGCCCAATCAGTGATCTTTAAAGGGACTAAAAACAGAAAACGCTGAAAGTACTCAACAGATTAGACAAGATTCGTGGAGAAAAATGAGTGAAATTTCATGCCCTCCGCTGTGCAGAATTTGGTTGTGGGGGGCATTTAATCAGGCAGTAGATTCAGGTGGGGACCCAGTCACATTTTCACCATGGTCTCCATTATATCTGCCACAGCAAAGCCCTTGGACAGCCTTTCTGCCCTGCCATGTATTGAGGCCCTTAAGTGGACAATCAATATCCATTTTAAGGGCCTCATTCTGCTGCTACTCATATTCATCCAGGATAGCAAGGGGACTCAAGAGACATGCCATGTGGGATGCTTGGACAAGAAATCCTCACTGTTGCTTGCAAGCCCAAGGGGATCCCTTGTAAGACACTCAATGTAGCCGTCGGCAGGTGGGACTTCTGCCTCTGGGAGTTTGCTATGCCTGTCACTGCCAGTAAAGTGCCTGATGCTAATGCCATAATTTAATGTGGTGAATCTTCCGAAAAGAGGTGAACTGGGGCTCTTGCCAGCTTTCCAGCTAATGCACAAGATCCCCACATACTCCATTAAATACCATTCAACATTTCGCGTTGGGATGGCATTTCAGGTCAGAAGAGTCAATGCGACCTGAAAAGCTGTTTCTCTTCACAGATGCTGCCAGACATGCTGAGTATTTCCAACATTTTCAATTCTTATTTCAGATTTCCAGCACATTTAATAAATACAAAGAACTACGACTCACAGCTTGGTGGTTTCATGGTAACAAGGCCCAAGGACCAATTTCAGGTGATCCTCAGGCTGACCTCTTGAGAGTACATGTTGAGGCAGCTTAACCTATTTGACCCTTTTGGCTATATTCTATTCAATTTCCTACCTTTTGATAATACAACAAAGTAACATCTTGCAAGCTGGCTGAAGATGTTTATGGTCCATCAGAGCCACGGTTGGAGAAATCTTGAGACTCAGGCCTGTTTTTTCACAAGATCACAGAGACTCCACAGACTTTTAAATATGATAGGTGGCAGAACCTGGATGTGGAAGTCCTGCCCTAATTTCCAACAGATTCAATTCTCACTGGTAGAAACTTACAAGGAGTGAAACCTAAACTCAGTAGGGCCATTTAAGCTCAGCGCTGAGCTCAAACATACCTCATTTCCACTGTCATAAGAGCCTTAACTATATTGTGGGAATTATAAATCTTTAGAATAGACATAAGTGCTCTTGAAAGGCAGAAGAGGACAGGTCGAAATATCATTATAAGTTATTTAAATCCCTAGCTCTTTACAGGATGCCTGTGTCAGTCAAAGTTGACATAACTCTGTTCTCGCAGCCATAATCGCTGTTGACAATTCCCTAAGCACTATCTTAAGTGATAATGAATGCTTAGCTGCTCTTCATAAACTATGACTATCTCAGCAATGAGCCCTAATCTTACAGGTTAATTGACAACTCAAAGCCAATGTTACAGGATTAGCTGTCTTTGATGTGGGGTTATGAACAAAAATTGTTTTCTTTTACATGGGATTAAGCACTTGAGATTGAAAAATTTTGAATGGGCTTTCATGAAATAGAATAGTGAAGGTTGTAATAAATATTTTATACCTTCCTTTTATCTCAGCATAGTTCCTGAAGCTTGCCCTTGATAGATACTATATGAGTTGGCTTGGAGGAGCGCAAGGACCAAATATGGTGGGGGAGTTGGCATTACATTAGGAGGCCTAGAGGAACATGGGATGGGCGGGGGGAGTGGGAGGAATACTGGTATGGGGAGTGGTTGTTGGAAAGGTGGTAGTGTTCGAGGGGTGAAGGCTAGAGGGTCTAAAACATAAACAAAAACCAGGACAAAAGTCCCAAAGAATCAAGATGGACCTTTTAACCAGCCCGCATTCTGCCATCTCGCCCTGTCTTCTTGGAGTGAAAATTGGGTCTCATAGGCATTCCGAATGAGGCTGGTCTGCCAACTAAGGAAATCTCCTGACTCGAACTACCTTCCGTGGTGGCGAACACTTGACCCTCAAAGCGACATCCACATGAGTTTACTTGTTTCCATTTATTCTTTCATGGGATGTGGGCATCACTGGCAAGGCTAGCATTTATTTCCCCTTCCTAATTGCCCCAAAGGTGATGGTGAGCCACCTTCTTGAACCAACCATGTGGTGTGGGTGCACTCACAATGGTGTTAGAAAGGGAATTCCAGGAGTTTAATTCAGTGACAAGTCTGAATGGTGTGTGGTTTGGAGGGGAACTTGCAGGTGATGGTGTTCCCATGCATCTGATGCCCTTTTCCTTCTAGGTGGTAGAAGTCACGGGTTTGGAAGATGCTGTTGAAGGAGCCTTGGTGAGTTGCAGCATTGAATGTAGATGGTATACACCACTACCATTGTGCTTTGGTGGTGGAGGGAATGATAATATTGAACATCTTATCTTTTCTGTTTCATATCAGTGGCTGCTTGTGACAGAATCCTGCAGATGTGACTATTTATATTTGAATGGAAAAGCTCCAATGTGCATTTCCAAAGCTGACTAGGAATTTATCTAATGCTGGCGCCAAAATTTCAATCAAGCCATTGGGGGAATGTAATATTACTGTAATCCAGAGGCCTGGACTCGTTTACTGTCATCCAGAGCCCTGGATGCGGGGACATAGGTTTAAATCCTATTATGTCAGCTGCAGGGATTTAGATTCCATTAATGAAGTAGCAGTGAGGTCAATATAAATGTAGTTAGAAACTGGACTTTACAGTGCTGCAGTGGATGTGTGAATATGGCACAAGACAGATGAATGTGACATACATGACAGCAGACCTTCTAATGGGAGGAGCTACAAGCAAGACAGGACAAGAATGAAGTAATTTAAGTAAAACGCCATTCTAACTGGTGACAATCGTGAAACTATTGGGTTGTCATAAAATTCCATCTGGTTTGTTAATGAACTTTAGGGAAATAAATCTGCTATCCTGACTTGGTGTGGCCTTCATGTAGCTTCAGGTCCACAACAACTGCCCTTTTAAATTGACCAAGCAAGTCATTAAAGTTGTATTAAACCGTTACGGAAAAGTGGAATTAGAGTAAAATGTGATGGACCACTTGGCATCGATTAGGCACAGGACATGCCAAAGGCACCCCTGCCCACTGTATATTACAAAGTCCTAACAAAATCATCAACGCCTGGGGGCTTGTGCCAAAGTTGGGTGATCAGTCCCACAGATGGCCTGATATAGTCATGTTCACAGAATCATACCTTGCTCCTCTTAATCCCAGCTCTTCCATCAAGTGCAGTTTCTGATACCAATGGGACCGAGGAAGCAAAATGGAGAGGAGCTGATGGTCTCAGGACAGAGGGCTGATATAGAAGAGCCAGGAAAGCTGAGGTGGGGGAGATGTGGTGGCAAACCAGAGCCAGGTTCCAGGGCAGACAGGAAGTACTTGGAGGGGGGCTGCAATTAAAAGTACACCAAATAAAACACTGGAAATGATTACAAAATACTTTAACATCATGAACTGTAGATATAGCTCAAGGAGCATGTTTATGTCTCATGATGCCAAAGGTAGTATGTTTTCTTCCAGGGCTGGACCTTTGCACTTCCCTCATCATTAGGTCCACAGTGCAAATGGAAGAGCAAGTTGCCACTGCAGCCCATGATTAGTTGGTTATATCTTTTCACACAATTAGCAGCAATTGCATCCGCTTTGCCAGCATGATCCAGGCATTGACTTCAGGCTCGTTGAAGTCGCATGACATTGGATCAAAAATGGGCAATCAAGCCTCTTGCAATTTATCGACCATTGCCCTCCCTCAGTTGATGAATCAGAATTCAGCCAGACTAAACAACTCTTAGAAGAGGTGGGTACAAACAACACTGAACATATTCTGTCTGGGGTACCTAAATATCCATCAATAAGAGGGAGAAGTCTCCCAACACCAAGTTAAAATCCAACAGGTTTTGCAGCGCTGCTCCTTCATCTGGTGACTGGTGAAGGAGCAATACTGCTGGCCTTTAACCTGGTGTTGAGAGACTTCTTACTGTGCTCACCCCAGACCAACATTGGCATCTTCACATCATCAACAAGAGTAGCTTGGTGATGATCACTGATTCTGGCCGAAGAACAAAACTGCCAAACTAGGCCTGTGCCAGGTGGGGTAAGAACCAACAAGAAGAAAAAACCTATTTATCTTTGTCCTCACCAATCTACCTGTTGCACATGCATTAGTCCACTACACAGTCCTTGTGAAAATGAGGATACCCTCCATTTTGTGCAACACTACCACTGTGCTAAATAAGAGATTCAGCAGCTCAAAACTGAGCATCAATGAAGTGCTGTGAGCCATCAGCAGCAGAATTATATTCAGCCACAATCTGTAACCTCACACTTCGATGATTATAATCATCTTGCTGCACTCTCAACTCTTCAGTCTGATCAGGTGGGGTCCCAGTGTTTCTGCTCTGCCACTTCTTGCAGCATCCCTTCAGTTGGCTGTTAATAATTATAAGGAAAAGAAATGAGAAACTGGGATTGTCTCTTGTACCTCATTAGCATGTCTGTAATTGTCTCATATCACTTAGAGACCTGGCATAATGTCTTCTGCCCTTCTTTCCTGAACTTAATGCTTGAGGAATGAGTGTTCCCAGAGCGAAACTTCATAAAATGGGCCTCAAATTGCATTCCTACTTCAAGGCTGGTTGTCATGGTACAATGCAGTTAGGACTAGCAAGAAAATATGAAACTATGGCTGCTTGTCTTTTACTGAGGAGATTGTGAAGCATTGGCCAATCGCTGAAAATCTGAACAATGCGAAGGAGGAAAAGATCATTGTGAAGTAGCTCTAATGACATTATCAGCCAAATGTGATAGTTTACGTATTACATTTAAATGCCACAACCTACAAAGATCACATTTGATAGATTAAAATGAATTTGTGGCTTCATTGGCTGTGAGTAATTTGATAGCATTGTGATTTGAAACTACAGAACTCAATTAAAACAAAACTTCATTATTTTCAGATATAAACACCTCTGAGGTTTTTTAAATTATCTTATTTGGAAAGAAGGCCCGTGTTAGTAAACCGAGCACAAAAATATTTAGCAATCTTGCTAAAATACGATTGCAAAAAAAACGTTAGAAATAACATCAGATGTTTTTGCTGTAATTTCCACTAACTGACTTCCTGACCCATGGAGCTGAATATCTGCCCTGGGAGCATGAAACAAAGTTTAGAACTATTTCTGGGTCTTGAATCTGCCTCCAAAGTCACACTTGTGATTTTTTTCCCAAGTGCCAACTGGAATCATAAAATCCCTACAGTGCAGAAAGCAGCCATTTGGCCCATCGAGTCTGCACCAACTCTCCAAAAGAGCATCCTAACCAGGCCCAGCCCCCCACATAGCCCTGTGCATTTACCATCCACCTAACCTACACATCTTGGGACACATAGGGGAAATTTAGCAAGGCAAATCAACCTAACCTGCACATCTTTGGACTGAGAAGAAACCAGAGCACCCAGAAGAAACCCACGCGGACAAGGGGAGAATGTGCAAACTCCACACGGATAGTCACCCAAGGCCGGAATCAAACCTGGGTTGCTGGCACTGTGAGGCAGCAGTGCTAACCATTGTGCCACAGTGCCACCTCGCAGCATTTGTTGCTCATCCTTAACTGCCCTCCATTTAATGGCCAGATGGCACATTCATTGTCCAAGGAAGGATGGCAGGCAATTTCTCAAAGCTGGAGTGCAAGTACCCAAGACCTTCCAATACGAGAGGGCTGTAGTAGAAGGTAAGAAAGACAGAAGGCATCAACATGGAAGTATCCTCACTCCAACCTTTTTTACAACTTTTAATTAAGAGATAGATTGAGCAGCTGGGCCATTATTCTGCAGTGTGGCCTGTGGCTACTCCTGCACTACTACTGCCTCAAGACCTGCCTAGAGCACTGACTTCCCAGGGCTGCTGCTGGATGTCCACCTTCAGACCACCCAAATGTGTCCACCACCTACAGGAACCTGAAAGTTGATTGGAATATTCCAAAAGAGAAAATGCTGGAAAATCTCAGCAAGTTTGGAAGCATCTGTAAGGAGAGAAAAGAACTGATGTTTTTCTGGACTCAAGCTCTTTTCTCTCCTTGCAGATGCTGCCAGACTTGCTGAGATTTTCCAGCATTTTCTCATTCGGTTTCAGATTCCAGCATCCGCAGTAATTTGCTTTTATCCTGGAATATTCCAGTTGGCTTCTTAATGAGCCTGATCAGATACCAGCTGTATGCAGGCAGGTAACACTGCTGGTCCCAATTTTGCTGCTGAAAAAATGGCCTGGAAGTGGGAATGATGCTGGGGAAAGGACTTCTGCCCCCTAGCCCCCACCCCCCACTCCAATCTCAGCACTACCAGGAATCAAAAATCCAGCCCATGGAGTTTAACTGCAGAATTCTGGCTCGATCACTGACATAACTGATTTAGTTTGCACAGTGACTCAACCAAAGGCAGTGTTTGCTCTTATTTCTCAAACAGAAAAAGGAACAAGTTCTTGTTTGGTTCACCATTTCTTTTAAGGTTGAAAATTCACTTGACAAACATGGAACTGGAAGAAAATATTTCCAACGTTTTTTTAGAAAAAGATTTTGAAGTTCTTAGCATCCTTTCAGATTAAATGGCAGTAAGCAAACAATGTAAATGTTATTTTGCAGGATCCCTGTCCAACAGAAAGTAGGATTGCTAATTAGGGGTGTTTGTTGGACACGTCCTGATAGAGTTGTATGCTAGTAGGACTGATTTACATTTTGTGTGTGCTAGGTTTCACCAACCCATAGCCAACCAGTGGGTATTGGAGAGCAACGCCAGCAGCCCCTCACTTCACTTTCCTCTCCACCCAGACCTGTGGTCGGAACCAGGTACAGTACTCATTTCTCACTAACAGTTATACAGTTAACATTTTCCCATTTCAAATCCAGTCTTTAAAGGCTCAGGACCTACTCTTTAACAATGGTTGAGATTTAACGCATAACAATATTTATCCTTGACAAGCATACGGTCAACACAATTAAAATTGTGGCCCTTTTCAGGATATTAAACGTTTTTAATAAGGATCATTTTTTGTTAAATTGTGAAAGCTATTACTATTGGTTTTCTGTTTGTTAATGTTATTAATTTATATAGTGCCTCATGACATCAAAATACCTCAGAACTTTACCTGATGTATTACATTTTGGTGCGCAGTGCTTGACATTATGGAAGAACATGTTCATTCAAAACTTCTCCAATTAAGTGTGGCAGATAATAAACAATGAGATTAAATTCTTTGTTTTGTCAATAAACAATATACTATTTCACTGCGGTAATCAAAAATCCGTACATTAAATTGCAGAACATGAAGTTTTGAAAGGTGTGATTTTTTTTTTGAGTGGAACTTGAAAAGCCAGTCACCAATTACCATCACAGTCATTCATTTTCATGTTTTTCCTTCGAAGAGGAATATGAAAGTGGTCATACTTAGTGCAGCAAAACATCCAATGTTGATTTGTTTTCTCACAGAAAAACCCGTGGAGAAGGAAAGAAGTGCCGGAAAGTGTATGGTATGGAAAACCGAGACATGTGGTGTACTGCCTGTCGCTGGAAGAAAGCTTGCCAGAGGTTTATTGATTAGAGGCGAGTTGTAAAGGGCCTTTAAGAAGATTCTTTGGGCAGCTACTATGTACAGTTTTGAAGCACTTAACTTTTTTCTAAATAAATTTGTAACTGTAGCAACACTTATTTCCAACAAGATGCACTTAAAAGAAGCCTAAATGGAACTGAACAGCAAACCGATTGTTTAGATATCGGTGATGAAAGATGTATTACATTGAAATCCCTTTCTGTGAGCAGCTGGAGTAGAGTGATGAAGAAATTCTGAAGCAAATAATTTTGCATTGTTTTGAAACATCATCTGACAGGGAAAAGAAGAATATTGTGTTACAATTTTATACTTTAGTCATGGAGGTTTCCCTAATATCAAATCTGATGCCTGCAAACTCCGTGTCGACATAAGGAACTCTGAATGAAACATTTGTGGTTTATCTTTTTGGTGTGACTTAAATATTCTTCTGAGCAGTATACGCTATTTTTACTAATCATTTGCATTTAACTACAGCAAAATCATTACATGGAATACTGCATACCACTGAAGATATTACAATATGTGTCTTATTTTCTTGAAGGTTGAGGGAGTTGGAAGATCAGGGTCACATGAAAAGAGAGTGAAATTGTTTCTTTCCAGATCTGTGATTAACTTTCACAAAAGCAGAATTGATTGTGTTACAACATTAAGAAGACACCATGAAACACCAGCCATACTCAACAAGAATCTTTTGTTTCTGTTAAAAAAAACAGTAATGAACAGCTACGTAGTTTTGCATTAAAAACTAGTGGACTCCTTAGGGATGTGCATTGAACTGGATCAATGAACAAGGACAGTAGAATTGAATTGATGCTAGTTTTGCTTAACATTAACACTGGGATACATTAAGGGCAGCAGTTTCTGTTTTTCAAATTGTCATTTTGGCTGCAGTTCCCTACTACCTTGTAAATTTTCTCCCAAAGTGAAAAGAACTGTTATTCAAAAAAAAACAGTCTTGGTGATCTGATGCTAGAAATGCTGTGTTGCTCAGCTAACAGGCATTGCACTTAACGCTGGGTGAGTAAAAGGGTTAAATGTTCACCATCAACACCTAGGCAGTATATTGACAGAGTGGATTGTCAACCCATTTGTAGAACATGCCTGTAATTAATAGGGTGGAAATCTGGTAGATTCTGCAATGCATGATTGACCTGCTCCATTAGGTTACTGCCCAGGTGAAAATTACCCCGAAAGTGTCAGTAATTCCCTGGGACAATAAGGCTGAACAGAAAAATTACGCCGTCCACTAATATCACAGTAATTGTGTTAAAAAGTGTTCAGTTTCCATTCAAACCAAATAGTTTAATATTAACCTCAGATCAACTGAAAGCAGGCTCTGATCTGTGGGAAGTTGAACTTGATATAATCCACTTTTCATTGTGTCCAGCTGAATAAAGCTGTCATTGCATGCAATTCCTTGTAGTTTAACAGGTTTCTTTATAAACTGGGTTAACATCATGAACAGAATTCCCCAAATTGATCAGAATAGATACAAAAGAAACTTTTCAAGCAGTTTTTGAAAGATGAAGATATCTGCAAATGGCTTTAAAATTCAGTGATGATAATCTAAACGTAATGTCCATTTCTCAAAATATTAACTATAACCATGCTTTAAAATAAATTCTCTGTCAAGAACAGTCAAAAGACCATTTAGGAGTCACAGCTGGCTAACCAATGAAACCATCTCAGTTCTATAAAACAGCATTTACTGTGACAAATTAAAATTTGAATCCAAAATTATAAAATGTTAAGGAAGGTTCTGTTCACCTTTTATTAACTGGATTGCATTTAAATTTTCTCATCCATGTACCTCCAGTAAAGGTGCAGAGAAGACCAAGAATGATTATTCACAAACCCAGGTCATTGTATTCTGCATACAAGACAAAGGAGGCCAGATTTTTCTCCCAGCAGGAAAACATTTGCAGAAAGGATGTTGAGAAGAAAGTTGAAACCTGAAAAGGTAATTGAACTTATCTCTGTCAGGATCTTCATTTGATTGGCCTTGACTGTTGTTCTTTAATGAATCAGCAAATTGTCTGTCATCTGTATGATTGCTACACTTTGGTCATACTTATTGGGGTCATTTCATTTTCGGCCACGTTTAAAAAAAAATCTGGCACTGGTAGATCAGCTGCCTCATCCCCCTCAATTTAATGCAATTAAAATCAAGAACGCAGATGCATTGGTGTTCATGAACACCATTGCATCATGCCAGGTGTTGGTTGCCCATAACAATTTCTAATTGAGTTTCTCCCCTTTGTCACAAATTACTACCCAAGTTGACTTACTGTCCTATAAGTTTATTTTTTTCAATAATTCTCATACTAGCTTGGAAAAACTATTCTAACCATACAGCATACATTATCAACTCTGAAGCACGAATAAGACTAACCTAAAAGCAGATTTTTTTGTTTAGTTCTACTCAGAATTTCCTGCACTGCAGAAGAAAGCCATTTGGCCCATCGGGTCTACATCAACTGCCCGATAGAGAATCTTACCCAGACCCTATCCCTGTAGCCCCACATATTTACCCCATTAATCTCCCTAACCTATACATCTTGGGACACTAAGGGGCAATTTAATATAGTTAACCCACTTAACCTGCACATCTTTGGAGCGTGGGAGGAAACCCACACAGTCGCCCAAGGCCGGAATCGAACCTGGATCCCTGGCACTGTGAGGCAGCAGTGCTAACCACTGTGCCACTGTGATGGTTCTCTCAATCATTTTATTCCTAAACATTTTAGACCTCATACTCATGAGGGTTCTGAACTTTGATCATTTTTAGAGATCTTGTTAAACCTGTATTTTCCATTTCATTCATGATACTGAAGCTTCACGATTTGTTCTTTGTATTAATAAGTCTTAATTTATTTTTCTAAGTTTTGTTGCTAGCACTGATTCATTTGCTGATTTTTTTTTTTACACCTACAGTTCTCAAATGTTTTATTTCCTTTCTGTCCAGATATGTATGTCTTTCTCCCCAGTTAATGCTCTTCCACTTTCACTCCTCTCTAATTTTTTTCTCAAGTACATTTATCATACTTTGCCCATTTTTCTATCGTAAACTTGCCTGTTTAAAAATAGTTCAACTACTTATCTAAAACTTGATCCAGTTTTTAATTCAAACACAAATTTAATATATCCTGCTCAGCTTTGGTCGAGTCCCTACAGTACAAAAAGAGGCTATTTGGCCCATCGAGCCTGCACCATAACCCCACATATTTACCCAACTAATCCCCTGACACTATGGAGCAATTTAGCATGGCCAATCCACCTTACCTGCACATCTCTGGACTGTGGGGAAAAAACCGGAGCCACCGGAGGAAACCCACACACGGAGAATGTGCAAACTCCACAGACAGTCTCCTAAGGCCGGAATTGAACCCCAGCCCCGGCACTGTGCAGTGCTAACGACTGTGCCACTGTACAATATTGCTTGTGCCACAATCATTTCTAATTTACCTGATTATAAGCATTTAAAGTTGTGAAGGGGATAGATAGAATATCGATTTTATGGTTCAGAGAATGGATAAGATCACAAGATCTTATCTAAAGATAAGATTTTGAATCTGCTTTGCCATAATCAGTACAAAATGAAACCATCTCAGAAAAGATTATAGTGTCATGAATTAAAAGGCATTGGCCAGGAATTTTCTTACAGCTGCTTTGGCTCAATATGTCCTAAACCCCATCTACAAAGCAGTTCTAAGAAAACTCCCAACTTGGTTACATAGCTTCTGATTTATTCCTGTCATTGAAAGGTAATAATGTAGCTAATGTCTTGAGGTAGACGGGGATTCTTTTTCCGGTATTTAATTCCCTAGGCAGGAATATTTTTGAAGATTCTTTCCAACTTGGAAATTTATTAATTTCGCTTGTACAATCATAAAAGTTATTTCAAATTTCAGTGGGATCATAGAAATATTTGGAACATCAATTTTTGCTTGTAAGATCATTTTTCATTAACAAGATACAATAGTGACGGCTACATTTGTATCTTTAGAAGCAGTTTGAGCTTTGTGCAGTAGTTCCTGATACCCAGCAGCATAACTTAGCAGAAGACAAATGAAAATGTGAAGTGGTTTTGGAGCATGCACCATTATTAAGGTTTCTTGCCCTTCAACCACTGTGTTTCTGTCGAGAGTCGCATCCAATTTTTCAAAAAATAGAAGTTTATGGAATAATAAAAACGTACAGTTTGTTCAAGAAATATATTTTGTAAAAAAATAAAAATTATATATTACGAAATATGGATTTGGGGATAAGGCCCTTAAATTGTTGTTTGTGCATTATGGCATTGTTTGTAATTACGTGATGGAATCATACATTCTGAATATGCATGATACAGCCACCAGGGACAATTCTGGCAGCCTAGTTTGCACTGCTAAACCAAATGTGACAATATTTCTGAATGATGCACTTAAGGACATAAGAAAGTAGGTAGCACCTAAATTTATTAAACATTCTAGTGTTTGGTGAACATTTTTTTGAAAAAAACAAATGTCAGGATGTTTGCACATCCCTACTTTTTCCTTATAGAAATATATGTGTGTGTGTGTGTGTGTGTGTATATATGTATATATATATATAAAATACCTATTGTGAATGTATTGTGAACAGTCCTCATGTTTTCCCTTGTGGTTGCCCTAGGGGCATTTTTTCCCCAAATTACAGGAATGCTCTTATTCTCTTTTAAGCCAGTGGTGCTGCTCCTTTTTATCATGTTTAGTCACATTGTGCTATTGTACTGTGAGCTAGAAACCATCTGAAGTACAAGGTGCTACGTTCTCCAGGGTGTGAGAATCAACTCAAGCCATGTTTTTATCTTTCTTGTCTGACAGATGTGTTAGTAATTGTCTCCTAGCCAAAAATAAACATTTTTTACATTGTGCCGTCAATGCTATGTAACACAGAAACGGACCATTTAGTTCAAGTGGTCCATTCTGGTGTTTAACTCAACATAAACATCCTCCTAACTTACTTCTCACCTTATCATCATATCCTTCCGTTTCTTTCTCTCTCAAAAACAAATCTAGTTTCCTCTTAAGTGCATCTGTGCTTTTTGCTTCAGCTACTCCACCTCAAAGCACATTTCACACTCAAGCCAGCTTTTGAGATAATCATTTAGTTTTTGTTTTTTTTATATAACTTAAACAGTGAGACTTATGTTTGATATTTCCAAGTGTAAAATAGTGAACAATCTGGAGAAACACTGGTAATTCAGCAATAGTTAATATCACTAAGTGGGGAATTCAGCAGGCCAGGTAGCCCCTGGTGGAATCAGGGCTAAAATTGGAATCATACCAGGCATGACCCATCATGATTCACTCAGCCCACCAATTCTGGCTGTGGGTGGAAACCTAATTGATATTCATAAATAGATATTTAAATGCCATTAGCGGGTTTAAGGCAGGATGCTCTGGCTTCCACGTATCTTGCCACCACCACCAGCCCTCCCCCCACCCACCACCACCACACCACACCTCCCCCAACCAAAAGTGGGAAGTCCACCTGATGGGAGGATTGGGTGAATATCCTGACAAACATGGACTTGGCACCTTTGACTTCAGGGGGTGGGGGTGGGGGGGTGCAGGGTGGGGGTGGGGTGGAGGGTGGGGGGTGGGAGTGAGGTGTGGGGGTGGGGGGTGGGGGGGGGGAATAAGTGCTGTGCCCATGTGCCCCTCTGCCACTGCCAGGGAGAGTCCCCCTGGGGGTTGGGTTGGCTCAGGCTGGGGTATGGTCTTGACCTTGGCACTCTCCCCTGGGATGGGGCTCTTCTAGCCCTGGGAAAAGTGGAGATTATTCTTAGCACAGTGATCTCAAGCAGCTTTCAGTTCAAAATCTTCATTCTTGTCTGTTTACTGTTAAACTTTTGAGATGCTCTGGTCACTTTAATATCCATGCCTCATTGGCACCTGGACAGCTTCAAAATCACAACAGAACTCACTCCATTATGCAAAAGTGATTATCCTTGCTCTCTCTAAGAAGCCTCAGGTGTGAAAAGATCCCTGAGACTGACAGGAGATGTCAGTTTCAGTAGGAGGATTCCCTTTTGTAGCCTGAATGAGCAGCAGGTGCAACCTGGCCAGTTTGATCTGCTGTGATTGACAGCTGCACAGCAGATCAGAAAGCTCATTGTAGACATATTCCGGTAAGCCTCCTGGATCTCCTCCTTCCACTAGATCTGATCATTCAGCCCTATTCTTTTTAACATTGCATTTTGTCAGGACTCTGAGCCTTCCTAGAAAGTTCAAAAGCCTCCAGGGGCTTTGTTTGTTTCTCATTTCCTTCACAGTTTAATACATCTCAAATGCTTTCCAAACACCATGGTTAGAAAAGTAGTAGTAAATCCTTATGGCTAATGGGTAATTGACCCAACCTATCAACTGAAGGCTAGTTAAAGGTAACGGAACATGAAGTTGAATGAACACGTAGCTTTCGAGGCTTTTCTTCCTACAGAAAACTTTTCAGTTCATTCTTCCCTTTCAGGCTTACAGTAGAAGAAAAACATACGTCAGTAGAATTTCACACACAGTAGCACACTCCTACTATTAAATAACTCAAAATTACCATGTCCAACACAAAATAAATGAACTTTAACATTTGAACTGGTATGCTAAAGTTTACAGAAAGATTTCTATATATCATACATAAAGGATTAGTGTTTGGATTTGTACGTATTTTGAAATTATCTAGAAGTATTTGAATTGAACCCAACTGTGTTAAAATTCAAATTCTATTATTCTTGCCTTTGCACTGTGAAAGGATGTTTAATCCTGAAAAACAGCAAATTAATTTCAATATTTATCTGGGATGGAGATTTGCCAACTTGACTCACTGTGGGATTATTGTGCATCTGTTAGACAAGATTTCTAGTACCCTGGCTGAGAAGTGACTTAATGCATGTTGTCTGAAGAAATAACTATTTGCAAATACAAATATCATCAGGTGATTCCCTGGTGCTGATAAACACAAACTGCAGTTACCACAAGTAGCACAGGCAAAATAGTTTTAAAAGGAAAAGTGACTATGTTAAATGTTATTCAAACTTTTGTACAAGTGTTTTTCAAGTTAATGGGTTTTGTTTTGTACCAAAGGACATTGTCATTGCCAATATATAGACTAACATTACTAGCTAGTTTAAAAAAAACCTCAGGATTGCTGTTTTCACAGGTTTGTTAAATGGCAGAGAATGTTAGGCAGAAATGTTTTCAAGCCATAACTAATGTTCTTATGTTTGGAATAGTAAGACTTATCTCAGGAGAACAGGCGCAGTATCATTGTCTGTTATTTTAAGAGGTTTAAATGCGCTACAACTGCACATCACAATTTACAGTGAATAGATCCGTCAACAATTTGAAATCTTTAAGCATCTTCACATGAAACTGCAAAAACATTGGAAACATAAAAAGGCACTTTGGTTCAACAAGGCTGCTATCATTTTCATTAACCTCGGTTTCACCCTCTCGCCTTCGATGAAATTCCTTCGTCACCCCATTTAAATAATTTGCTTTTGAGGAATTACTTTATGATTTATTTCATATGTTGATTTTTCTTTGTGAGAGTTTTTTTTTAAATTCTGTCCCTTTGTGTTTGAATCCTTTACCAATTGAAGCATCCTTTGTGACCAATGGCAAGACCAAAGGTGTAACAGGAATGTGCAGTTGTTGCATGTGCAAAAATCCCTCTTTTAAAATGGTTGATTGAATGTAAAAAAACTGTAAGCTATGCATCTCGTAATGTTGTCTGTGATGCTGCAGTCTGATTATACAAATGATAAGTAAAACATTCCTCTGTACAAATCTGCCTGATTGCCAAACATACTAATAACTATATATTATCTGTTTAAGGTGCAAACTTTATCAGGTTTTAAACACTACTCTTTAACTGCGGTGTTCTTTCTTTGGAAAAAAAATGAATGGAAATGCAGTTTTATTATAAGGAACAGCTATTAGATAAATGTTGCTATTGAACAATCAGTGGTGTGGTTAACCTGAGACTTGTGGCTGCATTTTCTTTTTCTCAACAAAGGAAGTCTGCAGCTTTAACTAATTTGGCAACTCATTTTGAATAGATAATTTTCAAGTCCAAGCTATTTGCTTTCTTTAACATAAGGTATAAACCTGACAACAGTGTGGCAATTTTCCTTTCTCAATGAAACAAAACCACTGAGCATTTTAAAAATTATGATAGATATCACAGAATCGTACAGAGCTGAATGGCCTCCTCTGCACACCGAGTCTACACTGCCACAATCCCACCCAGGCCCTAGCCTCATAACACCATGTATTTACCCTAACTAATCCCCCTGACATTAAAGGGGCAATTTAGCAGGGCCAATCCACCTAACCTGCACATCTTTGGACTGAATCCCCCAAATCAAGGAGGGGAATGGTCTCATAGTTGTGGCCACCAGTTATTTTGTTGTAGCAAATAACTCCTCAGCACTAAGACTCTCAAGCCTTTGCTTCCCAAAAATGCAGTGACAGTGCCCACCTACTGTCTCCTGTGGCTCAGTAGACTAGGTCAATAATTTGCCTTCAAGGTCATGGACTTTAACCTTAACCAATAATCTTTTATAAGGTACTGCCTACTGGAGTCTAAACAAATAACATCCATAGGTACTTCCTACCCACAATCTTAGGCACCATCAAGTTCATCAGTCCTGACCTCCCCTTTACAAAATTGTACTGCTTCTTTGAGCAGCTAAAAATGTTTCAGGTGCTCAGTCACTCTGTCCATATAGACTCCCTGCTAGTCTCTGACAACAGATGTTACATTAACTGGTTACTAACTTCCTAGTTTTCCTTTGACCAAAACGGTGTGATAATGTACAATTTTCCAATTGGAACACTTGCCAAATCAAGAGAAATTTGGCAGATTATAGTTAGTGCATTTATAATGTCCTCATCAACTTATTTTAAAATCCTAAAATGGAAATCATTTGGCCTGGGGGGATTTGTCATTCCTTTGTGCCATTGTTTTCTTCATTACTGTTACTTTATTCCAACATCAAATATTGTGCTGAACCATGCAGGCCAGGAAGATTCCAAAGGCAATCATGGGCCACTATTAACTGAGCCACAAGCGTGATGAAGTCATAATTGGTTTCAGCGCACATGAGCAATGGAAAAAAGACAATGGCCACAGTCCTTAGTTTTGAGCACTCTCATGTGAGATTCTCATATCCTGGCACATCCCTTGAATAAAATGATTATGCAATTGTTATGGATTGGTTATCCTCAATGCCAGTGAAATGGTTCACCTTCATATCCAAATTAAGTCTTTAGATTGTTAAATAAAAAGTCATTGTGGCTCTAATCTGATGGCTGGTGGCCTTATACGCTACCTGGAAGACTCTTGGTGGCAGCAACATGCAGCTGTCCAGAAGATTCCTTCTTCATCTGTTATTTCTTTCTCTCAAGTGCTCTCATTAATCACATTTTTGCCCTGAATGTAACTTAACTGAAAGGAAATAGGAGCTAACTGCAGACTGATCTCTGGTACCCATCTTAATCGTAGCCACAAGAATTCTACTTTCTAAATTGTTTTCATTCTATTTGAGAAACCGACCACTAGCAGAATAAACGTGCAGCTGATATATTAATTGTCAATTTCATTATTTATACACAATAGTAAAGTATTTTAAAAAGAACCTTGCAAAAAAAAACATTGATAAAGGTTTCACCTTAACATTAGCATTCCGAGACTGAAGATAGCAATTCCTGTTCTTCACTGACTATGAAGTTAGAAACTCACAAATTTCTAAGTGATATTCATGTTGACTGTTAAATGATTGGGGGGAAATTTCTGTACTACTTATTAACAGACTGTACATATTAAATGCTTCAACTGTTTGATGTGATGCTTGGTTTTACCATTGTCAGTTTCCATGTATTATGGAGACGATTAAACCGCTGTGCTGCCAGTGTCTGTGTCAGACTAACTGTACATTCCAGTGGGATTTTAGGGCTCATCTGGCCTGGTTCAGCAATGCTGTCCAGGCCAGTATTTTTTTGGGGTATGGAAAGGATTGTGCATTTTTCATTCCTGAAAGAGTTAATCAGGCTACTGACACATATGAACCTCTTCATACGGCAGTTAATAACTCTAACTGAAGATTGACTGGAGCTGGAAAACTGGCAATTCAGGTATTATACGCAACAGACACAAACATTTAGATTTCCTAATTGGGTAACTTTTTGCCTAATAAGGTTAATTAGCTATTTTGGTCACTGTGATTTCTGGAATTTGATAGATTTGCAGTTGCCATTGTCTAAACTTTTATACTTCAGACCTAAATACTAATGTTCCTTGGTTCATGTTAGGTATTTTAAAAGATAGATATCAAAGTATTTATCTTTGAAGAGCCTAACTATTCCAGTGCCAGGAATAAATAATTGGATGCACTGGTTAATCACAAATATGACCATTGCGTGTTTGTAAATATGTATTATGTAATAAAAAATCTCAATACGCAATCACTGTTTCACAAGAATCTTTTTATGAAAATGTTTAATGAAGTATTCATTGACATTTTCCTCCTCTGCTATATACTGGCATTGCACTGAGTAGTCTTAAAGATGCATGTGTAAGATTATTTAAACTTTTGTTTACATACATTGTAGCATTATAAATTATAGCAAACCACGTTGTCATATTACCAGTTTGTTGTGACTTGGATTTTTTTTTTAATCAATATCTTTCTGACCTGTTTTCAGTTTAAAACCACTAAAAATTCAGCCAGTTTGGAGGTTTAATTATCTCCCTTATAAAGAGGGTCAATGCAGGGGGAAAGATTACATGCCAATAGGAGTATGAGTGCAGTGGCTAAGGGGAAGTGGATGACAATGAAGGAGAAAGTAATGAGGGAAAAGGAGGGGGGAAGAAATGAAAAGAGGGAAGACGGAGAAACTGAATGACAGCAAAATCCCAGAATGAAATCTTGGCTCTAAAGACCATAATGTCTACAATTTTTCATCAATTGTGGAGGAACAGAGTCACAGGACCACTAATTTAGTATAACAAGAAGAAGAAAGCATTAGAACATAAGAAATAGGAGCAGGAGTAGGCCATCTAGCCCTTCGAGCCTGCCCCGCCATTCAATAAGATCATGGCTGATCTGTCGTGGCTCAGTTCCACTTTCCCGCCCTCTCCCCATAACCCTTAATCCCCTCTCTTATCAAGAACCCATCAACCCGCTTCTTAAAAATATTTAGTGAGGCAGCCTCCACCACTTCAACGGGTTCAGTGAACATGGAAAAATTAGATTATAATACAATACGTGTTTACTCCCTCCTCATCTTAACAAATACACCCAGGTTTTAAGATTAATATGGATTACAAAGTTCCTTTGAATCTACAGTGGTATAATTAACGCACACTTGATGGCTGTGGTCAAACATGCACTTCGCTCTAACCAAAAGTTAGTGTTTGTGGATTTATCCTCAGAGTTCTCCCAGATGATTGTCATGAGAGTTTCTAAATTCCATTCCCACAGAAATCTCTCATAGTAATATTTGCATTCCAAACTCTATGGACCTGATTTCACCATCTTGATTCTAAGTGCTGAATCTGGGTGCAATTCAGATCCAACTTGGAAAACTGCTCTCAGGCGTCCCTAGACGCACTCAGCTGAAAAAAAAATCACGGATCTGAGTTGCGGTGTGGGCGGGGCTTATCACGCTCGAAACACTGCAGCACTGATCGGAGCTTTGAACGGCGCATAAGCAGTGAAAAAAAAAATTGAAAAACACGCTCCTGTCACATCATTCCCACTCTGCAGACAGCAGATAAAGCAGCTTGGGAGCAATGGCCCCCACAGATAATCACCCACCCCCACAACATCACTATCCCCCTTATCCACCCACCTCCCCCCCATCCCTCGCTACCCAGACTGATCACGATCCTGTTCTCTGCCCCCCCCCCCCCCAAAAGAGCGCAGTCTGGCCTCCCTCCTCATCAACCTCCTTCTTTGTCGTCCTTCTCTTCCCCCCCCCCCCCCCCCACCAATGAATAATAGGGCCTCCTTCCCCCCCCCCAGAGAATGATCAGGCCTCCCTCCCTCCCCACAACTAAAAAGCGACCCTCATCCTCCCACCCCCACCCCCCAGCAGAGAGTGATCGAGCCTCCCTCCTCCTCCCTTCCCACCCCACCTCCCCCCAACCAGAGATATATTTGACCTGCCTCCTCTTCCCCTCCCCCCCCCACAAGAGAATGATCTGGCCTGCCTCCTTCCGTCCCCCGCCAATCTGAGTCAGAGCCATTGAAAGCTCTGAACTTACCTCTTCTGAAGCTGGAGTGCCTGAAACAGACTTTGCCAAGCATGTCTGTTTCATGCTGAATCTGGACGAGCGAATGCGATGGTAAAGGGGGAAATGCTGGGAAAGTTGGGCGTCCAGCTCATTAATTCAACTGAAATACATTTAAATCACCATTGTGCCTGTTTTGGGTACAGTTTGGATTGTGGCCATTTTTGGGCATTGGTAAAGTGGGCATCTGCGCGGACACGAGCGTGGATTGTGCTAATCGCTTCACGCCTGACTTTAACCAAATTTTTGCGCCCAATGGTAAAAATCAGGCCTCATCTTTTCCGAAGGACTCCTTTGAACAGATCTTTGGCTCCACTTCTACCAATGAATCTACTGCAGCTTTTAAACCAACCTCTTTAGGATTTCTTTGTCTTGACTGATATCCAGCCATTGATTGCTCCACAATTATTTTTATCAATGCCTCACAAACTGATATCACAAACCTTAGAACCATTTCCTTGGGAACACATCAGAGAGGAAGAGACTGGTGAGAGGAGAGCTTGTGAGTAAGTTATTGTGTTTTTTTTAAACTAACGTCTCTAGCTTTTTTTCTTAATTTTAACCGGATACAGGAAGTGGTCATAGGGAGGCCTGGGAAGTAGTTTTTATTCCAATTTATGGGGGTCCAAAGGGGAAAGTTTAAACTGATTCAGAGGGGGGATGGGAACCTGAACTGTAGCTCCAGTGCACAGGAGCATGAGAATAGGGAGGTCATGGATAAGGTTTCTAGGTCACAACAGTGTATTGGCAGGCGGGAGGGTGGTTGAAGTGCGTATACTTTAATGCGAGGAGCATATGTAATAAGGGGGATGAACTTGCAGCCTGGATTGGTGCCTGGGACTTCGATGTGGCCATTTCAGAGACATGGATAGAGCAGGGACAGGAATGGTTGTTGCAGGTTCCAGGGTTCAGATGTTTCAGTCAGAGCAGAGAAGGTGGTAGAAGAGGGGGAGGCATGGCATTGTTAGTCAAGGACAGTATTACGGTGGCAGAAAGGATGTTTGATGTGGACCTGTCTATTGAGGTAGTATGGGCTGAGATTAGAAACAGGAAAGGAGAGATCATACTGCTGGAAGTTTTTTTTTAAATAGGCCTCCAAAAAGTTCCAGAGATGCAGAGGAAAGGATTGCAAAGATGATCCTGGATAGGTGTGAAAGTAACAGGGTAGTTGTTATGGGGGACTTTAACTTTACAAATATTGATTGGAAAAGTTATAGTTCAAGCACGTTAGAGGGGTCAGTTTTTGTCCAACGTGTGCAGGACGGTTTCATGACACAGTATGTAGATAGGCCAACAAGACGTGAGGCTACATTGGATTTGGTACTGGGTAATGAACCAGACCAGGTGTTAGACTTGAAGGTAGGTGAGCACTTTGGTGATAGTGATCACAATTCGGTTACGTTTACCTTAGTGATGGAAAGGGATAGGCATATACCAAAGGGCAGAAGTTATAGTTGTGGGAAAGGTAATTATGAGGCTATTAGGCGAGATTTAGGATACATAGGGTGGAGTAGGAAATTGCAGGGGCTGGGAACATCTGAAATGTGGAGCTTATTCAAGGAGCAGCTACGGCGAGTCCTTGATAAATATGTACCTGTCAGGCAGGGAGGAAGTGGTCGAGCGAGGGAACCATGGTGTACTAAGGAAGTTGAATCTCTGGTGAAGAGGAAGAAGGAGGTTTATGTAAAGATGAGACGTGGAGGCTCAGTTAGGGCACTGGAGAGTTATAAATTAGCCAGGAAGGAGCTAAAGAGAGAGTTAAGAGCTAGAAGAGGACATGAGAAGACTTTGGCGGACAGGATCAAATGAAAATCCTAAAGCTTTCTACAGGTATGTCAAGAATAAAAGATTGGTTAGGGCAAGATTAGGGCCATTCAGAGACAGCAGTGGGAAGTTGTGCATGGAGCCTGAAGAGATAGGAGAGGCACTGAATGAGTATTTTTCGTCAGTATTCACGCAGGAAAAAGTCAGTGTAGTCGAGGAGAATACTGCAATACCAGGTAGTAGACTAGACAGGATTGAGGTACATAAGGAGGTGGTGTTGGCAATTCTTGAGTGTGTGAAAATAGATAAGTCCCCTGGGCCGGTTGGGATTTACCCTAGGATTCTCTGGGAGGCTAGGGAGGAGATTGCAGAGCCTTTGGCTTTGATCTTCATGTCGTCATTGGCTTCAGGTATAGTGCCAGAAGACTGGAGGATAGCAAATGTTGTCCCCTTGTTTAAGAAGGGAGTAGAGACCATCCTGGGAATTATAGACCAGTGAGCTTTACTTCTGTTGTGGGCAAAGTTTTGGAAAGAATTATAAGGGATAGGATTTATAATCATCTAGAGGGAAATAAATTGATTAAGGATAGTCAACACGGTTTTGTGAAGGGTAGGTCGTGCCTCACAAACCTTAGAGTTTTTTGAAAAGGTGACCAAAGAGGTGGATAAGGGTAAGGCAGTTGACATGGTGTATATGGATTTTAGCAAAGCGTTTGATAAGGCTCCCCATGGTAGGCTATTGCAGAAAACGCAGATGCATGGGATTGAGGGTGATTTAGCAGTTTGGATCAGGAATTGGCTAGCTGATAGAAGACAGAGAGTGGTGGTTGATGGGAAATATTCAACCTGGAGTTCAGTTACAAGTGGTGTACCTCAAGCATCTGTTTTGGGGCCACTGCTGTTTGTCATTTTTATAAATGACCTAGATGAGGGTGTAGAAGAATGGAGTAGTAAATTTGCTGACGACACCAAAGTTGGAGGAGTTGTAGACAGTGAGGATGGATGTTACAGTTTGCAGAGGGACAGAGATAAGCTGCAGAGCTGGGCCGAGAGGTGGCAGATGGAGTTTAATACGGAAAAGTGTGAGGTGATTCACTTTGGTAAGAATAACAGGAGTACAGAATATAGGGCTAGTGGAAGGACTCTCAGTAGTGTTGACGAGCAGAGAGATCTCGGGGTACATGTGCATAGCTCCCTGAAAGTTAGCACCCAGGTTGATAAGGTTGTTAAGAAGGCGTACGGTGTGTTAGCTTTTATTGGTAGAGGGATTGAATTTCAGAGCCGTGAGGTCATGTTACAGCTGTACAAAACTCCGGTGCGGCCGCACTTGGAGTATTGCGTACAGTTCTGGTTGCGCATTGTAAGAAAGATGTGGAGGCATTGGAAAGGGTGCAGAGGAGGTTTACCAGGATGTTGCCTGGTATGGTGGGAAGGTCTTATGAGGGACTTGAGGTTATTTTCATTGGAGAGAAGGTTAAGAGGTGACCTGATTGAGGCATACAAGATGATCAAAGGATTGGATAGGGTGGACAGTGAGAGCCTTTTACCTCGGATGGTGATGGCTAACACAAGGGGACATAGCTTTAAATTAAGGGGTGGTAATTATAGGACGGATGTCAGAGGTAGGTTCTTTACTCAGAGGATAGTAAGGTTGTGGAATGCCCTGCCTGCAGCAGTTGTGGACTTGCCAACTTTAAGGGCGTTCAAATGATCAGTGGATAGGCATATGGATAACATTGGAATGGTTTAGGTTAGAGGGTCATTAGATTGGTTCCACTGGTCGGGGCAACATCGAGGGCCGAAGGGCCTGTACTGCGCTGTAATGTTCTATGTTCATTTCAGGTATCTTTCTGACTTCTCACTAACCAATTCCTTTTCAGTTCTGTGACTTGAAATGAACACTGCACTGCTTTCAGTTTCTCTTTGTTCATTTAACTACAGGCTCTCTGGAAATTTCTCTAGTTTCCTTATGTAGCTGTCCTTTAGATTTCTTGCATTGGCTTTCATAACCATTAATCACTTCATTGTATGGCTTTTCTTCTAGCAAATCTGAGAGAGATGTTTCCCCTCTAGCTGCCTGTCACCAACTGCCCTGGCCTGCAACTAAAAACTAACAAAGAAAAGCTTTTTTAAAAAAGATCCTCTAGTTACTAAGCAACTATATTCATGCTGTAGCTCTCTCTAAGCACTATAAGATAAGAGAGGATTAAGGGTTATGGGGAGAGGGCGGGAATGTGGAACTGAGCCACGACAGATCAGCCATGATCTTATTGAATGGCTGGGCAGGCTCGAGGGGCTAGTTGGCCTACTCCTGCTCCTATTTCTTATGTTCTTATAACATCAAAGTTGAAACTTAACCAACTCTCACACACACACCTTTGTCCTGCATGAATCTAACTATAGGTTTTACTCTTCCAGGCGCAGAAATATTAACTTAAACCCACCTAAAACAATATCTTATTTCTAATGTTTAGTCAACCAAATATGAATCCCTTAAAACTACCTTAGAATTCTTAACACCTCCTTCTTTGAAAGATATAAATCTTCTTCATGAAGATTTGTGTACACTGGTGTTACATCCACTTTACACAAACTTTAACGTGATAACTATTGAACCACAAATCTTCTTATAATCATGCAAATGCAATTTTCTTAGTTCACAATTACACATCATTCTCTAATAATTACAATGATTTAACCAACACAAAGACTTGGGCCATAATCTTATTCACTCTGGCGAAATTTTCCCTTCAGACAGTAGGACTAGGGGGCACAGCCTCAAGATAAGGGGGAGGCGGTTTAGAACGGAGTTGAGGAGGAACTTCTTCACTCAAAGGGTGGTGAATCTCTGGAATTCTCTGCCCGTTGAAGTGGTGGAGGCTGCCTCGCTAAATATTTTTAAGAAGCGGGTTGATGGGTTCTTGATGAGAGGGGATTAAGGGTTATGGGGAGAGGGCGGGAAAGTGGAACTGAGCCACGACAGATCAGCCATGATCTTGTTGGGTGGCGGGGCAGGCTCGAAGGGCTAGATGGCCTACTCCTGCTCCTATTTCTTATGTTCCTGCTGGCTGGCTGCCAAATTCTCCAACCTTGCTGCAGCAGGCGAGTGGCGTGAACAGCAGGGAATATCACGCCAAATAACTAACAGCACCATCATAATCTACACATCGTAACATCATAATCAAGTCTTGTTTCCTTTTTTTCTGATTTCCATTTCTCAATTCTGAATTCACATGGTAATTTGCATTTTGATTTAGCACAGTCAAAATGTCATTTTTGTGACAAACATCTCATTTCTTCTCTTGTTAAAATTTCTTTCAGCTGTTTCAAGAATGTTGCTAAGATGCCTCTTAAGTTCATTCATATTTTTGCTTTATTTGTTCTTTGTGATCTTGTTGTTTCTCCCAGTCTCATTTCAAATGAGTTCTTTTCAATTCTGTTTGAGCAATATTGATTACTTCCTCTTTTTGAAGTTCCATAGTTCATTCAACTCTTAAACTTTTTTGCACAAGTTCTGATCTATCTCAGTCCAGTTCTCCAAATAGAGTTTCAATAGTCTTTGGCAAACTGTTTATTTGCCTTTTCGCCAACTGCTACATCTTGTGTTGCATCATCAACAAGTTTTTTTTTAAATTAGTTCTCTGTTCATTTAGTTAGAAAAATCACTATGTAATTTCAGTCTTTCTAGTTGACAATTCATAATTTCCAATTTTGCTAGTACTTAAGTAATTCTTTTATAAGGGCAGCACAGTGCCAACAATGATTAGCACTGCTGCCTCACAGCATCAGGGACCTGGGTTTGATTCCTGGCTCGGGTCACTGTCTGTGCGGAGATGTGCGTGATAGTGCATTGGCTATGCTAAATTCTCCCTTAGTGTACCCGAACAGGCACACAGCAAATGTAAATCTACTTGTGATTAATAAATAGTGTCCATTCCTGACTTTGATGCATAAGGAATATTACTTGGATCAGTTCTTTGCTTAACTGTATCAATATTCCACTAGAGTTTTTACACAGGAACTTTCGAATTGCGACATTTTATACCATCCATCTTCAAAATTTCTTCAATTTTACTTTGAAGTTCAAAAGTTCTTCCTACAACAAAGTTGTAATAGTTTTGCTTTTTAATTCTACATTCAACTAATTATTCTGATTTACCAGAACGTCCTCTTCATTTTCATTTGCCATGATATTTCACAAATACTTCTTTTGCTTCAATTTCACCAAGTTTAACTGAAGATCAGCCGTTGCTAACTTTGCTTTTTCAATTTTATCTTTTATAAGTTCAAATCTTCAAACATTCCACTTTTTTTGGTCGATACTCAATCGTTCTCGTAACTTTTTTTTCATTCAGAAGCTCTTCTTTCATATGTGAAAGTTGATTTTGTATGTTAATCCTTCAATTGTTTGTTATCAGCTATAAGGGTCTCTTTTTCCCCACAGTAGTTTCCAAACATTGGTTAAGATCATCATGATCATTGCCTGTTGCAATACTGTTGTCATCACATTACTGTCTCCACAAGCCAAATTGTTACCGAGGATGAAATCTATTCCTTCAGTGGGTAATTTAGGAATAATTTCCACCATAACAATTCCATTTACAAAATTGCTTCTTAACTTTGTTCAAAGAAATGGGTTCATCTTTTCCATTAATAACTCCTACCAATACTTATTCCCTCATAAAATTTACTAAAACCTCCTGGAATACAAATTGTATCATCAGCTAACATCAATGTTCGATCTGCTCCTGTATTTCTCAAAATTTTAATTTATTTACTCATTTTGTTGGGCAAGTAAGGGAAAACTTCTCCCTTTGAAAAAAAAATCCCATTAACGACCTTGAGTTTTATCTTCCTTTCTGATCGATTCTGAAAGAGCACATCTCACTTGCACCACCGCTATGGTTTTAACAGCTTTTTCTTTTGCAAATGCTTCCTTTCCTACTACTGTAACTGGTCTTCCACTTATTTTCAAGAAGATGTCTCACCACTATCTTTTCAAGGGCAATTGAGATTGGGCAACAAATGCTGGTTCACATTCCATGAATGAATTAATAGTTCTAGCATAGTTATCTTTCCCCTGGTGTAGGAGCACCTCCTGTAAGGATCATGCCCATATAATCAGTGTCAGGAATCCAGCCTGAGGAATATGCAACAGCTTCAGAAGGAGTGGAATTGCCTGTTACCTTAATAGATATAGAAGACATGCTTAAAAATATTATATAAAGTGGTTACATTGTAGTTTCATTTGAAGCAATTTTTAAAAGCAGCGTCTTGGCCTTTTGGCTAAGATGGAGATAAAACTCAAGATAGTTTGGCTAAGTTACCTGGAATACATCTTATCTTTTTAAATTCCTATTCAATCCAAACAAGTTCAATTCAGAGTCTCCAGAAGTGAGACATTCTTGATCCAAGCTGACAAGACAGGGCTCTCACCTCCTGTCTTGGTCTTGATCTACATGATCCAAGCTGATTGGAGTAGGTATTGCACTTCCTCCAAGGCTTAATCTCATTTGCATCTTAGCCAAAAGGCTGAGATGCTGCTTTTAAAAATTGCTTCAAATGAAGCTACAATGTAACTTAATGGCTTCAACCAAGTACAGCATGTCGATACTACACTTGATCGTAGCCAAAAGACCAAGCTGCTGAAAGAAACAAGGGTAGAAATAGCAGAGTTACTGGTTACAATCTTTCAGTCCTCATTAGATACAAGAGTAGACAAATTTATGAAATGGGCAGAATCATGGCAGCTGGAGTTCAATGCAGAGAGGTGTGAAGGGATGCACTTTGGGAGGACTAATAGAGAAAGATAGTATTTTGTAAATAGCATTATTTTGAAAGTGTTGATGAGCTGTTTGTATTACTTAATCTGATAAATAGGAGAACATAATACAAAAACAAAGAGATCTTGCCAGAACTTCACATATTTCTGATTTGGTCTCATCTAGAGTATTGCTCACAATTTTCGCAACCACACTTCAGGAAAGCTGTATAGGCTTCAGAAGGAGTTCAGAGGACAACGAACGGAATTTTTTTATTCATTCGTGCAATGTGGGTGTCACTGCTGGCCAGCATTTCTTGCCCATCCCTAGTTGCCCTTGTTCAGAGAGCAGTTGAGAGTCAACCACATTGCTGTAGTTCTGGACTCATGCAGGCTAGACCAGGTAAGGATGACAGATTTACTTCCCTGAAAGACATTAGTGAACCTGATGGGTTTTTCTGACAATCGACAATAGTTTCGTGGCCCATTGGTAGATTCTTAATTCCACATATTTTTTATTGAGTTCAAATGTCCACCATTTGCCGTGGCGGGATTCGAACCTGGGTTCCCAGAACATTAGCTGAATTTTGGGATTAATTGTCCATTGATAATACCACTAGACCATCACCTCCCCAGGGTGTTACCCAGGATAAGAGATTTTAGTTACTAGGAAGGGTTGGAAAAGTTAGGATTGTTTCCTTCAGAATAGAAAAAGTCAAGAGATGCATTGTGGAGGTTTGATATTGAGCGGATTTAATAGAGTAGATAAAGAAAAATTATTCCCTGTAGTGAATGGGTTACTAACTAAAAGTCATGATTCAAAATCGTTGCAAAAAAGTCAAGAGGGAGACGAAGAGAAATGTTTTCACTCAGAGTTGCTAGGATCTGTAACACTTTCCATATTCTCATTCATAGTGATTTTATTGTCAGATAGATTGTGTTATGGTTCAGATCAGAAACTCCAAAGTATGTTATAGAACCTGCCTGGATCATAAGTTCTGCACCTTTGAATTTGGCTAGGAAAAGCATAATATGTTTCACCTCAGATTTGATTCAAATGACCCACTTAGGGAGCTTTTATCAAACAAAGTGTATTTAGGAATATAGTTAACATGTATGGAAAGAAAATTAGCAATTAACTTTTGTCAATTACAAAGAAAACCAAAACCACAATAATGTATAATCCTTAACAAATATATCTAAGATGTTTCAATCAAACACAAAACCCATACGCAGGATCAACACAGCAAAAACTAATGCTCACGTGATATTGGAATTGAGTCCTTTGGTTGGAGAATTGTCAATCCTGACCTTTCAGCCTTGTAACCACTAGATACACCCAGAACAGCTTCCCAGAACACCCGGGAGACACTCTGGTCAAGAAACCAACAGCAGATTCTCTACTCCAGGAAAGCAAGAAGGCTTGCTTTCAACTAACCAGCAAGATTTCCAAAATCAGAGTGAGAAAGAGAGATACATCCCATCTGTATTCCCCAAGATCTATCCTCAGCCTCCCACCACCTCCCGCTCCCCACCCCTGTCACATTTTGCATCTATATGCTACACCTTGGCGACAACCAAAACCTCAGTGTTCATTTTTACTTGTAAAGTACACTGATGATATCTGACTGTATCTCACCACCACCTCTCTCAACTCTTCCACTGTGGCTGCTAAATAATCAGACCAATTATCCAACATCCAGTACTTGTTGAGCAGAAATTTCTTCCAGTGGAATATTGGGAAGACTATCTCTGCTATTAATTCTGATCCTTAGCTCCCGCATCCATTCCTCTATCTGGCAACTATCTGAGGTTAAAGCAGACTGTCCATATGGGCAACACAGTGCTTAGCACTGCTGCCTCACAGCAACAAGGACCCAGGCTCAATTCTGCATGGTCCTTGCACATTCTGCCTATATCTACATGGGTTTCCTCCATGTGGTCCAGCATCCTCCCACAGTCCAAAGGTGTACTAGGTTGATTGGCCATGATAAATTGCCCCTTAGTGTCAGGGGGAATAGCAAGGTAAATACATTACATGGATAGGGCCTGGGTGAGATTGTTGTTGGTGCAGGTTCAATGGGCTGAATGGCCTCCTTCTATAGTGATTCAATGATCTGTTTCATCACTAATGCTGTCTATTTTCATCTTGCTAAGGTTGTCTGACTTCACCACTGCCTCAGTTCATCATCTTCTGATACTCTGATATCATTTACAGATACTCTGGGCTCAATAGCCTCTTTTTGTGCTGTACATTTATATGGATTTCTGTAAGGAATAATGTCTCATTTATTTTAGCCTCCATAATTTAGAGCCTGCCCATATGGAACCTCTGGCAGGGTGTTGGGGTTAGAAGATGGGGGTTTATTGGGAGTTGGATACGTTGGCGGACAAGCAGGGGGAAGGTGGTGACGGTGGTGTTCAGGAGCAAGGCAACTTCTTTCTTTTTCTTTTCACATTTCTTTGTGCATGATGCAGGAAAATTGGTGTCATGTGGTTTGACAACATTGAGAAAGTGGTCTCGGTGCAATCAGACGGAAGAAGTGGAATGTTGGAGGAACAGAGATGTTGGAATGTGGGACTATTGGAGAAGTCCTTACTTCAAAGAAATGATTGATCAGATTGTCCTGATGTCTGCTAATGTCAGACTGCCATAGATGTCTCCTATGTTTGAGCTGTAGCAACCTCTAGTCTTTTCTTGTTAACCAAGGAAATTTAAATCAATTTAAAGTACCCTTCAGTACTGAGCCTTAAAGTATCGGTCAGCTTAGTTCCGTAAGTAAACTTGATTAAAATAACTGTCTGGATTCACAAAACTAAGTGCCCAATGGGCGGGAAAATGGGAGAAATTCCTGCTGATATTTTGGGTGTACTTACCTGAACGAATCTCTGACACTGCAATGTAGAGTGTCTCAGAGTAATTCATGCTGAAAAGTTAGGGGGCCTGTTCCCGCTGGAGAGGCCAGCAGCATTGCATTGAGTAGGCCACTGTGCATGTGCCAATTTGTCAGTGCGGAGATTAGCACATGCCCATTAGCGATCTCCCAATCGCTGGCCTTCCCTGGAATCCACTGATTGCTGGCCTGCCTAAGGGGCACACCTCCTTGCCCCCAACCTCCTGCAGAGGGCCTCAATGTTCCAAACAGCAGAGTGAGGACGCTATTCCCCATTAATGGGCAGCAATTGCAGACCCTGCTGGTGAGCAGCACTCCCAGCAGGGGAAGGGGAGATGCTAGTGAACCCAGAGACTACTGTCCCAGGCCTACTAATCATATTGAAATTCAAATTTCAATATGATATACAGCTCTGGGCTGATTTTCAGCACGGATCTAATTACTTTGGGAAAAAAAGCACCTCGGACATTTGTGACTGGCCAGACCCTGGTCACGAACTCATGGTTATGTCATGGTTACAAATTTGAACAAAGAACAAAGAAAATTGCAGCGCAGGAACAGACCCTGTGACCCTCCATGCCTGCATCGACCATGCTGCCCGTCTTAACTAATACCCCCTATACTTCCGGGGACCATATCCCTCTATTCCCATCTCATTCATGTGCTTGTCAAGAGGCCCCTTAAAAGTCACTATTGTATCCGCTTCCACTACCTCCCCTGGCAATGAGTTCCAGGCACCCACCACTCCCTGTGTAAAAAATCTGCCTTGTACATCTCTTTTAAAACTTGCTCCTCGCACCTTAAACCTATGCTCCCTAGTAATTGACTCTTCCACCCTGGGAAAAAGCTTCTGACTATCCACTTTGTCCATGCCCCTCATAATCTTGTAGACTTCTTTCAGGTCTCCCCTCTACCTCCATTGCTCCAGTGAGAACAAATCAAGTTTCTCCAACCTCTCCTCATAGCTAATGCCCTCCGTACCAAGCAACATCCTGGTAAATCTTTTCTGTCCCCTTTCCAAAGCCTCCACATCCTTCTGGTAGTGTGTCGACCAGAATTGAACACTATATTCTCAGTGCTCCCTAACTAAGGTTCTACAAAGCAGCAACATGACTTGTCAATTTTTAAATTCAATACCCCAGCCAATGAAGGCAAGCATGCCGTATGCCTTCTTGACTACATTCTCCACCTGCATTGCTACTTTCAATGATCTGTCTACCTGTACATACAGATCCCTTTGCCTATCAATACTCCTAAGGGTTCTGCCATTTACTGTATATTTCCAATCTGTATTAGACCTTCCAAAATGCATTACCTCACATTTGTCTGGATTAAACTCCATCTGCTATCTCTCTGCCCAAATCTCCAACTGACCTCTTCAAGTCTCCTGCTGTACCCTCATCGCTATCCACAAAACCACCAACCTTTGTGTCATCCACAAACTTGCTAATCAGTCCAGTTACATTTTCCTCCAAATCATTTATATATATTAGAAACAGCAAAGGTCCCAGCACTAATCCCTGAGGAACACCACTTGTAATCCCAGTCCAACGCTGGCATCTGCACATCATGAACACCACTTCTCATAGCCCTCCATTCAGAAACGCACCCTTCCACTGCTACCCTCTGTCTTCTTTGACCAAGCCAGTTTTGTATCCACCTTCCCAGCTCACCTCTGCTCCCATGCGACTTCACCTTCTGCACCAGTCTGCCATGAGGAACCTTGTCAAAGGCCTTATTGAAGTCCATGTAGACAATATCCACTGCCCGACCCTCATCAATCATCTTCATCACTTCCTTGAAAATCTTGATCAAGTTCCTGAGACACAACCTCCCATTCACAAAACCATGTTGCCTCTCACTAATTTGTCCACCTATTTCCAAGTGGCAATAAATCCTGTCTCAAAGAATCCTCTCCAATAATTTCCCTACCACTGATATACCTGGATTATTCTTGCTACCCTTCTTAAACAAAGGAACAACATTGGCTAATCTCCAATCCTCAGAAAGCTCCCCTGTAGCCAGTGAGGATACAAAGATTTCTCTCAAGGCCCCAGCAATTTCCTCTCTTGCCTTTCTCAGTATTCTGGGGTATGTCCCATTAGGCCCTGGAGACTTGTCTACCTTGATGTTTTTCAAGAACCCAATACCTCCCCCTTTTTGATCTCAAGATGACTCAAACTGTCTACACATCCTTTCCCCGGCTCATCATCACCAAATCCTTCTCTTTGGTGAATACTGACGCAAAGTACTCAATTTAATACCTTGCCCATTTCCTCTAGCTCCCCACACAGATTCCCTCCCTTGTCCTTGATTGAATGTTTTGAAGGGGTAACCAAGAAGGTAGATGATGGCAGTGCAGTTGATGTTGTCTACAAGGACTTTCACAAGGCCTTTGACAAGGTACCACATGATAGGTTGTTGCATAAAGTTAAATCTCTCAGAATCCAGGGTGAGGTATCAAAATGAATACAAAATTGGCTCCTTGACAGAATGTGGAGATGCCGGCATAGGACTGGGGTAAACACAGCAAGAAGTCTGACAACACCAGGTTTAGAACATAAGAACATAAGAAATAGGAGCAGGAGTAGGCCATCTGGCCCTTCGAGCCTGCCCCGCCATTCAATAAGATCATGGCTGATCTGTCGTGGCTCAGTTCCACTT
This sequence comes from Carcharhinus amblyrhynchos, assembly GCF_965287045.1. Lineage (NCBI taxonomy): Eukaryota > Metazoa > Chordata > Chondrichthyes > Carcharhiniformes > Carcharhinidae > Carcharhinus > Carcharhinus amblyrhynchos. Next base: position 48,972,370 of record NC_137331.1, read on the forward strand.
TCCCGCCCTCTCCCCATAACCCTTAATCCCCTCTCTTATCAAAAACCCATCAACCCGCTTCTTAAAAATATTTAGCGAGGCAGCCTCCACCACTTCAACGGGCAGAGAATTCCAGAGATTCACCACCCTTTGAGTGAAGAAGTTCCTCCTCAACTCCGTTCTGAACCGCCCCCCCTTTATCTTGAGGCTGTGCCCCCTAGTCCTACTGTCTTTTTTGAGCGGGAAGAGTCTTTCCACCTCTATCCTATCCATCCCATTCATCATCTTATACGTCTCAATGAGATCTCCCCTCATTCTTCTAAACTCTAACGAGTACAAGCCTAGTTTATTCAGCCTCTCCTCATAGCTCAACCCCCTCAACTCCGGTATCAGCCTAGTAAACCTCCTCTGCACTCCCTCCAAGGCCAAAATATCCTTGCGCAGGTGCGGCGCCCAAAACTGCACACAGTACTCCAGCTGCGGCCTCACCAATGCCCTATACAGCTGCAGCAAGACCTCCCTACTTTTATATTCAATCCCCCTCGCTATGAAGGCCAGCATCCCATTCGCCTTCCTGACCACCTGCTGCACCTGCAGGCTGGGTTTTTGCGACTCATGCACAAGGACCCCGAGGTCCCTCTGCACCGTCGCCTGCTGCAGTTTTTCGCCCCGTAAGTAATAGTCCTTCCTACCATTCTTCCTACCAAAGTGGACCACCTCACACTTGCCAACATTAAATTCCATTTGCCATTTCCTGGCCCATTCGCCCAGCCTATCTAGATCCTTCTGCAGACTCTCCACACCCTCCGCACAATTTGCCTTTCCCCCAATCTTGGTGTCATCAGCAAATTTCGACACCCTACACTCGGTTCCCTCCTCCAGATCATCTATATAAATGGTAAATAGCTGAGGCCCCAGCACCGACCCCTGGGGCACCCCACTAGTCACCAACCGCCAATCCGAATAGCACCCATTGACCCCCACTCTCTGCCTCCTATTTGACAACCAATCCTCTATCCACGCTAACACCCTACCCCCAACTCCATGTCCTCTGACCTTCTGCAGTAACCTCTTGTGAGGTACCTTATCAAACGCCTTCTGAAAATCCAGAAAGACCACATCCACCGGCTCTAAGTCCAACCAATTTATTTGATAGTAAACTCACAGGTTTTCGGGGTTTGCTCTTCGTCAAGTGAACCTTTCACCTGACGAAGGGCGAACTCCAAAAGCTTGTTCTGGTCACCCTATTATAGAAAGGATATTATTAAACTCGAAAGAGTGCAGGAGAGATTTACTAGGATGCTACCGGGACTTGATGGTTTGAGTTATAAAGGAGAGGTTGAAGAGACTGGGACTTTTTTCTCTGGGGCGTAAAAGGCTGAGGGGTGATCTTATAGAGGTCTATAAAATAATGAGGGGCACACCCAGCTAGATAGTCAATATCTTTTCCCAAAGGTAGGGAGTCTAAAACTAGGGGGCATAGGTTTAAGGTGAGAGGAGAGAGATACAAAAGTGTCCAGAGAGGCAATTTTTTTCACATAGAGGGTGGTGGGTATCTGGAGCAAGCAGCCAGAGGTAGTAGTAGAGGCAGGTACAATTTTGTCTTTTAAAAGCATTTAGACAGTTACATGGGTAAAATGGGTATAGAGGGATATGGGCAATTGGGATTTCTTAGGGGTTTAAAATAAAAGCGGCACGGACAAGTTGGGCTGAAGGGCCTGTTTCCATGCTGTAAACCTCTATGACTTTCGTGAAAGGCCCCTGCTGTTGTCTCTTGACCCGCTATGCTGGGAGAATCCTGGCCAACATTCTGCCTAACTGCAAAAGAAATCATCTGGGTATGCATCCTCCTTTCTAATGAGGTTCTGTACAGGCAGGACATTAGCTAGTATGGAATGATACTAAAAAAAAAGCATAGAATTAAAAATTAACTTGAATTATTACATGTAACAACAGCAAAACTAATTATAACAAAATCAGAGATTTGTAAGGAAGTAAAAGAACTAAAGGGACTACTTTAACGACAAGCTAGATATATGCACAGAGGATTAGAAAGGTAGGTTATAAAAGCAAAATACTGAGCATGTTGGAAATCTGAAATAAAACCAGAAAATGTTGGAAATACTCAGCAGTCCAGACAGCATCCGTAAAGAGAAACAGGGTTACCAGTGGAATTTTCTGGGCCACTCAGAGCTGGAAGAAAGGTGGGAGGGGGAACTGAATTGTGGGGAAGACCAAAATTCAGGTTCCTGATGGTGTAAAACATTTGGTATTAGAATAGAACTTTTCAGATGGGTCGACCTTCCTGAAGCTGATGTTCTTTTTCATTCATAAACATGTAATGCATATTCATTAGAAGTTCAGCCTGTCGGTATCATATTCATCATTGCAGTCTTGTTAGTAGAAAGTAGAAAGGGCATCCTACCCAGGCTCTTCCCTCACCCTATCCCTGTATTAGCACATTTACCATGGCTAATCCCCCTAATGTATACATTTTTGGACACTAAGGGACAATTTAACATGGCCATTTTACCTAACCTGTGCATCTTTGGACTATGGGAGGAAACCCACACATACATGGGTAGAATGTGCAAATTCCGCAATCACCCAAGGCTGGAATTGAACTGGCTCTCTGACGCCATGAAGCGGCAGCGTGAACCACTGTGCCACCGTGCTGACAAGACACGAGCAGTAGGTTTGTTAAGTCTGCGTCCAAAGATATAATCACAAATTTACAAAAACCTTTAATAGCAGATGGGACCTTGGTGATAGAATGTGTGGTCAAGGTATCTGTAGTAGAATGGGTAGCAACTAGTTACAGAACACACAGAATGGGTTAAGGGTAGCTACCTCACATTGCAAAAGGTGGGAAGTATTGTTCCACAAGAATCAATACTTGGGACCACTGTTAACAATTTATATAAATAGTTTGGACCAAGAAATCAGAAGTACAATTTTAAAGTTTGCGGGTGACACCAAATTGGGTATGATTAATAAACTAAAATACTGCAGATGCTGAAAATCTGAAATATAGACAGAGAGAAAGGAAATACTCAGCAAGTCTAACTGCATGTTTTTTTTTAGGTCAGCAAGCCTTCATCAGAATTGACAGAAGTTAGCAAATTTTAAGCAGGTGAGATGGGGAAGCGTGGGGAAATAGACCAAAAGAGAGCTCTGTGAAAGGGTGGAAGACAGGAGATTAAATGACAAAAAAGTTAGTATGTAGGGCCAAAGGGGGCAATATGTGGAGCAAGAAACAGAACTAAAGATGTGCCTTGAAGTGGTGTGAATGGCAGAATGATGAACAGCTGCCATCTGAAAGAAAAACAGGAAAAAAAATTATAATTAATACTGAGGAAGGCTGAGGCAAAATATAACATATTAATGAGTTGTAGAATTGGTAAATTAGTTTCAAGAGATTGAAGAATGATGTGTTATATTTTAATAGGAAGAATAAGAAGGTCATTTATTGTTTAAATAATAAGAGTCTAACTGGGGTAGGGAAGCAGAGAGATAAGAACATAAGAAATAGGAGCAGGAGTAGGCCATCTAGCCCTTCGAGCCTGCCCCGCCATTCAATAAGATCATGGCTGATCTGTCGTGGCTCAGTTCCACATTGCCGCCCTCTCCCCATAACCCTTAATCCCCTCTCTTATCAAAAACCCATCAACCTGCGTCTTAAAAATATTTAGCGAGGTAGCCTCCACCACTTCAACGGGCAGAGAATTCCAGAGATTCACCACCCTTTGAGTGAAGAGGTTCCTCTTCAACTCCGTTCTAAACCGTCCCCCCTTTATCTTGAGGCTGTGCCCCCTAGTCCTATTATCCTTTCTGAGCGGGAAGAGTCTCTCCACCTCTATCCTATCCATCCCATTCATCATCTTATACGTCTCAATGAGATCTCCCCTCATTCTTCTAAACTCTAACGAGTACAAGCCTAATTTATTCAGCCTCTCCTCATAGCTCAACCCCCCCAACACCGGCATCAGCCTAGTAAACCTCCTCTGCACTCCCTCCAAGGCCAAAATATCCTTGCGTAAGTACGGCGCCCAAAACTGCACACAGTACTCCAGCTGCGGCCTCACCAATGCCCTATACAGCCGCAGCAAGACCTCCCTACTTTTATATTCAATCCCCCTCGCTATGAAGGCCAGCATCCCATTCGCCTTCCTGACCACCTGCAAGCTGGGTTTTTGCGACTCATGCTCAAGGACCCCGAGGTCCCTCTGCACCGTCGCCTGCTGCAGTTTTTCGCCACGTAAGTAATAATCCTTCCTACCATTATTCCTACCAAAGTGGACCACCTCACACTTGCCAACATTAAATTCCATTTGCCATTCCCTGGCCCATTCGCCCAGCCTATCTAGATCCTTCTGCAGACTCTCCACACCCTCCGCACAATTTGCCGTTCCCCCAATCTTGGTGTCATCAGCAAATTTCGACACCCTACACTCGGTTCCCTCCTCCAGATCATCTATATAAATGGTAAATAGCTGAGGCCCCAGCACCGACCCCTGGGGCACTCCACTAGTCACCATCCGCCAATCCGAATAGCACCCATTGACCCCCACTCTATGCCTCCTATTTGACAACCAATCCTCTATCCACGCTAACACCCTACCCCAACTCCATGTCCCCTGACCTTCTGCAATAACCTCTTGTGAGGCACCTTGTCAAACGCCTTCTGAAAATCAAGAAAGACCACATCCACCGGCCCTCCTCTATCCACCGCCCTAGACACATCCTCATAGAACTCCAGTAAATTTGTCAGACACGACTTCCCTTTAACGAAACCGTGCTGCGTCTGCTCTATCAAGCAATTCCTCTCAAGATGCCTCGCTATTTCCTCCTTGATGACGGATTCTAACATTTTACCTACAACAGACGTTAAACTAACCGGCCCATAATTCCCTGCCTTTTGCCTGGCACCCTTCTTAAACAACGGCGTAACATTAGCCGTTTTCCAATCTTCCGGCACTTCCCCAGAATCCAGCGACGTCTGGAAAATAACCACCAAGGCATCCACTATCACCTCCGCCATTTCTTTCAGAACACTCGGATGCATTCCATCCAGTCCTGGCAACTTGATCTGGAGATATAGATAAACAAATCACAAAATGGCAATACTGGATATCAAGGACATAAAAATGCAGTGCAGTATATTTTAGGGGTTTAAAATTGGAAAGCAGAGGATTTATTTATTGTTTTTAATCAAACTTTCTTTGGAATACATTTTACTGCACATAGTTCTGGTCTCTATAATTAAGAAGATACAGAAGCACTGAAGAGACTGCAAACAAGATACTCAAAGATGATAGCAGAAGGTGAATTTGTACTCATCAGGAAAGAATGAAGAAATTGGGTCCCTAAAAATCAGGGGGTTGAGGGGTGAATTAATGGAGGTATTTAAAATTATGAAAGGAATTGATAGGGTAGATGCAAGAATAAGATAATCGCCAATAATTCCAAATGAGATTCAGGAGAAATATCTTTACATAAGAACATAAGAAATAGGAGCAGGAGTAGGCCATCTAGCCCTTCGAGCCTGCCCCGACATTCAATAAGATCATGGCTGATCTGAAATGGATCAGTTCCACTTTCCTGCTTTCTCCCCATAACCCTTAATTCCTCTGTCTGTCAAAAACCTATCTACCCATGACTTAAATATATTTAGTGAGGTAGCCTCCACCACTTCAACAGGCAGAGAATTCCAGAGATTCACCACCCTTTGAGTGAAGAAGTTCCTCCTCAACTCCAATCTAAACTGCACTCCCCCCCCCCCTTATTTTGAGGCTGTGCCCTCTAGTCCTGCTATCCTTTCTAAGCGGGAAGAATCTCTCTACCTCTACCCTATGCATCCCTTTCATTATCTTATACGTCTCTATAAGATCCCCCCTCATCCTTCTAAACGCCAACGAGCACAGACCCAGTATATTTAGTCTCTCTTCATAGTCCAACCCCCTCATCTCCGGTATCAGCCTAGTGAACCTCCTCTGCACTCCCAAGGCCAATATATCCTTCCGCAAGTGTGGCGACCAAAACTGCACACAGTACTCCAGTTGCGGCCTCACCAGTACCCTGTACAGTTGCAGCAAGACCTCCCTGCTTTTATATTCTATCCCCCTCGCTGTAAAGGCCAGCATACCATTCGCCTTCTTGATCACCTGCTGCACCTGCAGACTGGGTTTTTGCGACTCATGCACAAGGACCCCCAGGTCCTTCTGCACCATAGCATGCTGCAGCTTTTCGCCCTTTAAATAGTAATCCCTCCTACAATTATTTCTGCCAAAGTGAATAACCTCACACTTGCTAACATTATACTCCATCTGCCAGGTCCTCACCCACTCGCTCAGCCTATCCAGATCCCTCTGCAGACTTTCCACACCCTCCACGCAATTTGCTTTTCCGCTCATCTTCGTGTCATCAGCAAATTCCATCACCCTACACTCAGCCCCTCCTCCAGATCATCTATATAAATGGTAAATAGCTGAGGCCCCAGCACCGATCCCTGCGGCACTCCACTAGTCACCAACCGCCAATCAGAATAGCACCCATTGATACCAACTCTCTGCCTATTAGACAACCAATCCTCTATCCACGCTAACACCTTACCCCCAACTCCATGCACCCTAACCTTGTGAGGCACCTTATCAAATGCCTTTTGAAAATCTAGAAACCCCACATCCACCGGTTCCCCTGTCTACCGCACTAGTCACATCCTCATAGAAATCCAATAAATTCGTCAAACACGACTTCCCCTTAACAAATCCGTGCTGCGTCTGCTCTATCAAACCATTCTTTTCTAGGTGCCTCGCTATTTCTTCTTTGATGACGGATTCAAGCATTTTTCCAACTACAGACGTTAAACTAACTGGCCTATAATTCCCTGCCTTTTGTCTGCTACCTTTTTTAAACAGCAGCGTAACATTAGCCATTTACCAATCTTCCGGCACTTCCCCGGAATCCACTGAATTTTGGTAAATAATCACTAAGGCATCCACTATCACCTCTGCCATTTCCTTCAGAACCCTGGGATTGTGGAACTTGCTACAACAAGAAGTAGTTAAGATGAATAAGATGCATTTAAGGGGAAACTATTAAGCAGATGAGGGACAAAGGAATAGAAGAACATGCCGATAGAATTAAACGAAAGAAGCTACAAGGTGTGCAGCATAAACGCTGAGATTAATCAGATGAGCTGAATAGCTTGTTTCTATGTGATTAAATGAAGTGCACACTGTTCATAAGAAAAAGACCATCAACCACATGTTCTTAACTGGATGATGTGGATCAAATGCAAACTGGAAGGAATCAGTGGTTATATTTTTTATAAATTTTACAATTAAGAAATTGAAACAAAATCTGGCAAATACATTGGTAGAGAAGTCTACTTTCAACATTTTTAAAACTTATTTAGAACTTAGCACTTTTGTGCGTCCAGTAACGTTTGTCTGATTTTAAGATCTTTAATCATACTAGTCCAGGTTTTGTTGTCAGTGGTGAATGATCGACACTCGCTGCTCATTACACTTTCAATTGCTCACAAACTTTCTGTGAGCTTTTGCATTGCAACTTGTGATTAACATAAAGCCCACAGAGCATGATACGCATTACAGAGAATCAGGTGTCTGTGCAAACAGGGCAAGCAACAACATTCCCCCTGAAATAATTAAAACGAAGAATTCTTACTGAGGCACACAGACGAAATCAGGAAGTATAAGTTACCATATTTAAGTCAGTGTAAAACATATACAGAAAGCAAAATTAAGAGAAGGAAAGAAATATGGGATTAAGAGAGAGAGACAAGAAACAAAGAAAAAATTTGTTTATAATCTTCAATAGTAATTAAATTCTGAAGAGACCTAACTTCAGTTGTGTAAAATTTTCAATATTGAAGAGGTTGTCTGGCAGTGATTACCACCAATATCCTCACTGAGCTATATATGCGTTACACCTCTCAGCAGCCTGGAAGGTACGACAGGTCTTGCTCCACGTTAAATACTGTGTATGAGCTGCTGTGCAAAAAATATATTGGAGGTAGGGAGCTTTTTTCTGGCTTGTTTAGTGGGCATCTACTGGCTAAATCTACCAATATAGTTTCATGTATGGGAAATGCCAAGTCTCTTGGCAAGGTACTGGTGCAAAACTTTGAGGAGCAGGGCAACTTCATGAATTCTGCTTTTAACTGAATGTCTGATTGCAGTCTGATTTATTCTTTAGTAATGATGATAGCCTCACTATTATTCTTGACACAAAATCCAAGCCAATGTTTAGTGAGAAATCAATAATCTGCCATTCAGTCAAATTTAGATTTATTTTCCCCATAGTTGTTGATAATGTACCACATTTTCTTTTATTGTTGGCCCTTACATTGCAAAATATTTTTCAATAATCAATAATTGATTATGTGACTATACCTCTCAATAAGAAGTCTCACAACATCAAGTTAAAGTCTAACAGGTTTAATTCAAATCATGAACTTTGAGCACTTCATCAGGTGATGAAGGAGCAGTGCTCCAAAACCTCATGATCCCAAATAAACCTGTTGGACTTCAACTTGGTGTTGTGAGACTTCATATTGTCCCACCCCAATCCAACATCAGTACCTCCACATCACTATAGCCTGTGATTCCAGTTAAAAATGTCCAGTTATCAAAACCTTTACATGAGCAATCTAGAAATTGAACGAAACAGAACAAGATTTATGAGAGTTTTTCAAAAAGTTCTTTCATGTGATGTGGGCATCACTGACTAGGCTAGCATTTATTTCCCATTCCTAATTGCCCTTGAGAAAACGATAGTGAGTTGCCTTCTTGAATCACTATGATTAATGCTGTGTAAGTACACCACATGCTAATAGGGAGGGAGTTCCAGGATTATGACCCAGTGAAGGAATAGCGATCCATTTCCAAGTCATAATGGTGAGTTGCTTGGAAGGAAATTTCGTGATAGTGGTATTCCCATGTGCCTGCAGCCCTAGTTCTTATCTTAAAAATGCAGCTTGGTGTTATTGCATAGACTAAAGGGGAGAATTTATTGTTTGTCACAACAGATTTTTGGGTGGAAGATTTGGCAACAAATTTTGGATTGTATTCCCTCACTGTGGGCAGATAGGCAAATTAGCTAAAGTGTATGATGGATGGCCAATCCATTGCTGCCCATTTTACTGTCAAAACTAAATGGTCAGTGGAAGTCAAATATCATACCCATGCAGTTCATCTTCACAAATGATTCTGTCTGTCCCACGACAACTTCCTCGTATTTCTTTGTTGTTCATGAAGCTCAAGTCCGATTTTAACTTGAGCAAGAATAATCTGGGTGAGTGCTGATGTGGACAGCAAGCTGTCCTGACATCGATTGGGTGAGCCTGAGGAATTTTAATTCCTGGACTTCAGCTGCATGCCCCACGTCAGTATCAGATTGGCATTGGTATTCTGCTGCCTATGCCAAGAACTAACGAATCATTTAACAAGCGCTTGGGTAAATTGATCAGGGGAGGAAAAGCCCAGAAAGAGGAGGCCTAAATGAAACAGCAGACCATTCAATTCCTTGAACTTGTTGTACAAACTTGTGATATGCAAAAAACATTCTTGCTCACCGCGCTCCCCCACCCAATTATATGAAAAGTAAAGTAGTAACAAGATTTAGTTTAGCCCCAACTCTTCTCCCTGCTAAGTGGTCTTGTTAGGAAAGTTGTATGTTTCACTGTTCCGGCCTCCAGTTAAAAATGCCTCATTGGAGCCCAATTTCCACATTTAAAGATAACCCTTTTTCCATGATGTGTCCTTCTTGCCCAAGATCAGGGTTAAATTGTAGCCTGCTAGCATTCGGACAATTTTAACTGTTCAATGGCAGGGCCAGATTAAGTTTGTCCCTGCAACATTGAAAGAGGCAAACACTCCACAGGCACAAGGCAATTTGGGGCTCACAAATAGGGCAAGTTCATTTGAATATCTGGGCAACAAACTTTCCCTCTGTTTCACATTTTACTCAAATTTAACTATGATTCAAATCCAGTCTCTCAGAATATCTAAAAGAATGATCCCAGATAATTTAAAAGTACATGAAGTAGCAGGATAATGTTTGCCTTAGGATTAAATTGTTGGCAGTGGCAAAATATCTCTCTCGATGGTAAATATGCAGTGATATGTCCCCACAAAAGCAATCCAGCTACTTGTATTATGATTAAAAATGCTTTCTGCAATGATAATACTGTTGTCTTTGGATGACTTGTTCTTTCAGAAGTCAAGGTGCAGGAAATCTCCAGAGTCTGTCAATATTTAGAGGATCTGCAGAAGCTTGTTTTAATTGCAGCAGTTCTTCATAACAGTTAAGTGTGAAAAGCATTGATATTTGTTGTATTGATATGTTTATGCATGTGGTATCTGCGATTTCTCTGTACATAAAATTCTCCCTTCGATCACTGATAGGCAGCAAATCAACGTGCCATCTGATTGTTCACTATTTATCATTTATTTGCTCATGTAACAAAACCACTACAATCCAAAAAGTAATTCATGAGAAACATTTTGAAACATGTATGACATATGATGGGGTGCTATATCAATCCAAGCATTTACTTTAAAAATTTCTTCATAGCTGCTTAAGTGCAGAGAATTAACTGTGGGTGGCAGTAGAGACCATTTTTTTTCAAATTTGATTAACAAGCATTAATTCTACCAGTAGGGCTGTGAAAACCTACTAAAATCAACTAAATTTCACAAACAAACCATTGTTCTTCATTCTCATTCATTATTAAATTATATCTGAAGTTAGTTTTTGAGAACATCAAAAAATGGGTATCTGCAGTAATACTCCTAGCTGGAAAAAACCATTTGCACAGTATTATGAAAGTGTTCTTAATCGATCTGTGAAATTCAGATACAGGAATGATGCCATTAAACCTGAGAAAAGCCCATTTTTGAGACTGTATCATCAAATCTTTGTGGACTGCATAATGTAAAAATCAGTTGACTCTTTTGGTACAGAAGGACAATTCACAGCTAAGCAATGGAAACAAACACTTTGGCACTGAGCCTCAGAGCATGTGAGTTTGGGTTTGGCTACAGTGAACAGCTGAAAGGATATCCAGGCATAATTTCTTGGCTCAAGAAACATCAATAGGCTAAGACAAGAAAAAACCTGTTTTAAAATGGAGGTTGACATATATGGCAAGGAAGCCAAGCCTGAGTAAATATGGAGATAAATGAAAAACAATGTTCTCACTAGATTTTAATGAATTTCCAGCTGTGAGATCATAGGATCCCTACATTGCAGAAGAGGCCATTTGGTCCATCAAGCCTGGACCGACAACAATACCACCCAGGCCCTATACCCATAACCCCATATAGTTACCCTGCTAATCTCCCCCAACACTAAGGAGCCAATTTAGCATAGCCAATCAACCTAACTCACACATCTTTTGAGTGTGGAAGAAACCTGAGCACCCAGAGGAAATCCACACAGACACAGGGGGAATATGCAAACTCCACACGGACAGTGACCCAAGGCCGGAATTGAATCTGGATCCCTGGTGCTGTGAAGAAGCACTGCTAATCACTGTGCCACGGTGCATAGTAATTTTTCTAATCATTGACATACAGTGTAATTATGAGGGCAAGAAATGCAAAACTTCTGGGTCATCTCATGAAAATCCATTAACTTCAAACTAACAAAGGAATTGTGGGATTGATACAGACAAAGAATCTTTGGTATCTGATGGGGTTACATGATTAAGTAGACATTTGTAACTTATTAATTCTATATCCTATGTCTTATAAGCTAAACAGCTAAAGAGTCCTCAGGGTCATAAGATTTATCCATATAAGGCCTCTCGTGAGCATAGTATCAAGAAACCTGTAATAGATATTTCTATATTTGTTGACTCATGTTTCTGTTGTTGGGTGTTTTCTATAATAGTACTATCTATTTGGATTGTTGTATCTTAAGTGCTGAAAAAAGGGTGTCAAAGTAAATAAATATTTGCGTGAAATCTCTGGAGTGTGTCAATATTTGGAGGGCTGTTGAAATGTGTTTTTATTTGCAGGAATTCTTCACACAATTAAGTGTGAAATGCACTGCTCCAGTTTCCTCCCACGGTCCGAAAGATGTGCTGGTTAGTTGCATTAGCCATGATAAATTCTTCCTCAGTGTACTCAAACAGGTGGAGTGTGTTGACTAGGGGATTTTCACGGTAACTTCATTGCAATGTTAACGTAAGCCTACTTGTGACACTAATAAATATACTTAAAATTTCTATTAACTTGAGGTCCTCCAAAACACTGCTGATCATGTCTTAACTCACAGCAAGTCCTGCTCCCCATTACCTCTGTGCTTACTGACCTACATCAACTCAGTTAAGCAGCACCTTGAATTTAAAATTCTCATCTGTTTGCAAATCGCTCCATCACGTTACTCCTTCCTATCTCTGTAACCTCCTCCAAGCCCTAAAACCCTCCGCGGTATCTTGGCACCTCTAATTTTGGCCTTTTGTGCATTCCCAATTATAATTGTGCTACCATTGGTGGCTGTATCTTCAGTTTTCTAGGCCCTCCAGCTTGGAAATCCTTTGCTGCACCTCTCTGCCTTTTTACATCACTCTACTCCTTTAAGACACTTCTTGAAACATACTTCTTTGACCAAGCTTTTGGTCACTGACATTAGGGGTGTGATCTTACCTGCCGTTCACAATATGTTCCTACTGCAGTTAAGCTGGAGAATTTGCCGGTCAGCCAAATCTCCATTCAGTGCGACGGGATGGGAAGATTCTGGCCAACACTACATTACATCATACTTTGTTTTATAATGCTCCTGTGAATCAGCTTGGATGTTTTATTTCATTGAAGGCACAATTTACACATATGTTGCTGTTTCATAAACTTAGGGTTGCTGGAAGTGTAGGAAATGGAGAAGAATGAGCTGTTTTGCAGCAGTCACAGAATAAAGTTATGCCTTCAAATGTGGGACCTTAAATACATAAGATTTGCATGAAAAAGAGGATATTCATGGAAAATCATATTTATGTGTAGGCTCTGAGATCATTCTTCAAGTGACAACTGACAGACCTGACTTTATGAAGAAGCAGATAATTTATAATGTCATTGTTATGAACATCCTGTTCATGTTCACGTGTTTTAGAACATAACTTTTAGGTTGTCGGTTAATAGGCTAAGTTATATAATTGGGCACGTGTGGCTACTAAACTAATAACCAACACTGAAGCAGATTGTAATTCAAACAATTTGAGTTTCTTGTGCCTAAAGAGTTGAGTCATGTTGACTTAAGAAAGGTAAGATCACGTACAGCAGACGGGCTTACTTAGCTAAAGCGCTGGTAACACTGGGTGGGATTTTCCATGCAACCTGCTGCATTTTTTGCAGCAGCGGAGGCAACCCACCACTGGCCAATGGCGGGGCCTTCTGGTCCCGTTATTGTCAACAGGGTTTCCTGTTGAACACATCCCTTGTCACCATGAAATCCACAGCAAGGGTTCCAGCCACGATGCCTTACAGAAAGGGCAGTCCAGAGACGTTATTGTGTCAGGAATTAGATTAAAAGCTTTCAGTAAACCTTGAAGGGTCATAAAATCCATTTCTTTCTTCAGTTAAAAAGGAGACATTTTAAATGAGGCATGCTTTATCTGAAAGTCAGTTTGGGTACATCCCAGAGCGTGCCATATTATCATAGAGACGGGTGGAGCTTAGGAAGATTCTTTGGTTTCAAGTTATAAGATGTTTGCTGGAAATATTCAAACAAATGATCGTTAGGCCTGCACTGTAAGCAGAGAAAAAGCAAATTTCACCATTCACCACATAGATGAGGTTTAAACTTAGCTTGGATTTCATGAGAAAAAAGGAACTGGAAGATTGCCTAGTTCAAGGCCAGTGGAAAATGCTATGCTAGTCATCACAAATCTTGTGGCAAAAGAATACAACTAGCAAAATAGCTTTGAAGTATTGTGGAAGTAACCATTATAAGGGTGAGGCATCCATAGTCAAGGCAAACGGATGTTTTACTTCAGAGAATCAGTTTCCGGGGACTGTTGCATATTAATGGATGTTCCCTACAGATATAAATAATTCTAATTAGAAGTTGGTGGTGTAATGGTAATATCACTGGACTAGTAATCCAGAGTCCCAACTAAAGCTCTGAGGACACGTGTTCAAATTGAACCACAGCAACTGCTGGAATTTAAAATCAAGTAATAAATCTGGAATATAAAGCTAGTCTCAGTAATGGTGACCATAACAACTATTATCAGTTGTTGTAAAAATCCATCTAGTCCACTAATGTCCATTAGAGGCATCTACCATTGTTACCTGGTCTGGCCTACATATGACTTCAGATCCATGGAAATGTGGTTGGCTCTCAACTGTGCTCTGTTCAAGGGTAATCAGGACAGACAACAGATGCTGGCCTTATCTGTGATGCCCACATCTCATAAAAGAATAAAGGAAAAAAAAAGTTTGAGGTGCCTTCTAAGGAAAAGGCTTGGAGGAAGTAAGTTGTAAAACTGAGTCCGTAAGTTATAAAGTGTATTGTTAAGGTAACAGTGCTTGTTAGGTCTTTTATATAAAGTTTATTTTTGTTTAAAAATGTAAAAGCTTGTGGCATAGTTCTATGGGTTAAAATGAGCTGATCGGATTTCTCTTTGAATGTTAACAGTCCCTAACAGGATCATTACATGACACAATGGATTCTTTGTGGTATCACCCAGTATGAAAAAGATGCAATGACATGCTTCAGCTTGCTTGGTGAATGCTTTCAGGCAACCATAAGGATAACTTTCATAGTGGGATAAATGGACCAGATGACAACATGCTCTCAAGCAGCACGTGGAAAACAGCAACATCCAGCTGCCAATTGTGTCAGCAACATTTCTGCAGTATCACATGGTGCTTCACAAGTGACTCCAAAACCAATGAGTCTCTACTGATTTCAGCAAAACAGACTTTTGGCATTGATGCAGGTACATGTGAGGGGTGGGGAGTGGTGAGAGAAGGAGAGAGTCCCAGATGCCGATTTTCCCAGCAGCTTGTCAACTGGCGGAGCAATAAGCCTCTTCCCTTAGCGTTTCTCCCAGAGGTGCACTTGGGAGTAGGTCAGCTACTGAGAACAAAGAAAAAAAGCTCCTAATTCAAAGAGGAGAGAGGCAGGAAATGTAGAAATTCATCCAATTAGATATAATATGTAACATTTACAATATTTTTGCAGGCTTTTGAACTTTTGTGAGAAAATAAATAATGATGAGAAATTGGCTTGTGTTGCACTCTTCCACTACTGTAGAATGGTGGCTCGCTGGCTCAACCTGTGCATCTTTGGAGTGTGGGAGGAAATTGGAGCACCCGGAGGAAACCCACGCAGACATGGGGAGAACTGATAGTCATGTGGCTTCCTGGCACTGTGGGGCAGCAGTGCTAACCACTGTGCTCCATATGAGACTCCTCCCACATCCTGTAAGCTATTTTCAACAATTCCATGCAGCGGGTTCTGCATTTTTGACACTCTTCGCTAAAAATTCTGTTGCTCTTTCTTTTCTTTTGTTTGAATTGCCTCCATGTGTACTTATTGCGCCTGTGATGAGACCAAATACTGGTATATCTAACATCAAAGCAAGAAAATACCATAGACTGGAGTTAAGAAAGTACTGCCATGAACATGTTGTGCTATTATAGGTTTTTGTAAAAGAAAGCTAATCTTCCTTTTCAGCAAACACAAGGAGCCTTCAGCTGGTTGGCAAAAGTCATCTGACCTTCTCCAGCTGCAATGCAGTCAAGCTCTAGCAAGCTCCATGTGCTTTGCAGGTAGACATATCCAAACATGAGAGGACAGTTGAAATTTAATTCATATTTTCCACAAGAGTAAACAGAGAATCATTGTGGCTTGCCTGGAGGTGTGAATACGCCTTTCTTATCTCCTCAAACCTGGGAAAATGGGAACGATTCAAGTTAATGGCTGAGACATCTAGAAGGTTAAATATCTCAGCAAACAAAATACAGTGGAGGGGATTCTGCCCAATACCTAATAAAGTAGTATGAGTTTATTTGAGAACGATAATTTATGTGCAGAACCCCAAGAAGAACTCTGAGAAACAACATCAGAGGGGGCTCTTGGCCAAGGGAGGACAAAGGAGGAGGTATGAAGAAATTAATGGCTGTGCTATCAAAAAAGTCCAGGCCAGCTGCAAGTGCTATGACCACAACATTACTGAGGAATAGGAAACTTCTTTCTCCCAAAAACCTGTTAACCATCTGAATCCACTTGAAAAAGCAAACCTCCAAATAGTCAACTGCAAAAGCCATCATAACTGCTAAACATAACCTCAAGTTTCAGCGCCTTCACTTTGGAAGGAGGAATTCAAGCAACAGGGCCAAATCTATATCTTACAGATACTGATTCAAAATCTTGTCTAATTTTATTTTTATCTTTATCTTCTTTTAGTCTCTGTATCTGTAGTTCAGTTGATAACGTTATCACTTTAAGTAACTTTCAGCAGCAGTCTTTGCAATAAACTAACCTTTGATTATGGTGGCATGGCAGCACAGTGGCAAGCACTGCTGTCTCATAGCACCAGGCACCTGGATTCAATTCCAGCCTTGGGTGACTGTCTGTGTGGAGTTTGCATGTTCTCATAGAATCCCTACACTGCAGGAGGGCGGCATTTGGCCCATCGAGCTGCACTGACAACAATCCCACCCATCCCTTAACCCTGTAGCCCCACGTATTTACCCTACTAGTCCCCTGACACAAAAGGGCAATTTACCATGGCCTACCAACCTAACCCTCATGCCTGCAGAGGTTTTCACCAGGGGCTCCAGTTTCCTCTCTCATTTCAAAAAGATGTGCCACTTAGGTGGATTGGTCATGCTAAATTGCCCCTTAATGTCTAAAGATGTGCAGGTTAGATGGATTGGCCATGATCAATGCATGGTGCTACAGGGTTAGGGCGGGGGATTGGGCCTAGGTAGGGTGCTCCTTTGGAGGGTTAATGCAGACTCAATGGGCCAAATGGCTTCTTCTGCACTGTAGGGATTCTATGATCTATCTCAAGACTTAAACTTGTCTGCTGTGTTATTTTCAAATTGAATCACTCATAAATTACAAGGGATCTACGTATACATACAGGCACATTCGTAGCTCACGGACTATTTTGAGGAAGCATTTTTTATGTGATTGTGACAGTACTCTAATATACCTCAAGTGAATTTGCACCAATTGATGATGTAATTTACTTTATGCCTGAAAGCAATAATTAGCTGTTCCCCTGTTAGCACTGGGATAATTTGTCCCTCGGTTTATTTAATTTAGTTTATTTGGTTTACTGAAGAGTGAGGTAGTGGCAGCACCAGATATATTACTTACACCACATGGACTGGAACAGTTCACAACCACTTTCTCAAGCACAATTAAGGATGAGCAATAAATACTTGCCTTGCCAGCAATATTCAAGTAAAATAAAACTGCAGTGCTAAAGATTTTCGATTTGTTTCCTGGTTTTTACTGATGTAATAGTAGGGCCTATTAGAATGTGTTTTATTAGATCCAACAGCAAATTGATTCCATTGTTCAAGGTTTCAGATGAACACTTATACCTGTACGCTGCAAAGAAACTAATGCATGTAGAATTACAGCTGCTTGAAATTCTGTAAATTGGTTTTAAATAATGTTACAAGGCATGACAGCAAAACTTGAGTGATTTCTTAAAATCATCTTAAATCTTCTATCATTAACTGTGACTCATGCTCTCTTTCTGCTCTATAACTCTGGCGTTAATAAAAATCAAGTGTCTTAATTATGGTTAAGATGACATTTTGATTAAATTGATTGAAGAACAAAGATGCCTCTTATGATATCCTCATTGCAGAATAATTATAATATTTGCAGGGATTTTAATTCATCTTTATTATGTTTTTGTACAGAAAGCAATAATCTTATAACTATACTCAATGTCTTGGTCAGTCTCTCTAAATCCACTCTGCCTTCAGCCTCTCACATATCTTCTCTCTCTTGTCCTGATTAGATCTGTTCCCATATTTCCTGTTCTATCTCAGCATTTGACTTTGCTACTCTGTCCATTAGCTCCCAGCTTTTCCCCCTACTTAAACATCTTTCTGAAATCAGATTTGAGCACAACTGAACTATCTTTTCAGGTATTTCATTGTGTACTGCCCAGCCCTCTCATCATGCTTCACAAATGGACTCATTGCATAAATAGTTTATGAATCAAATCATGACATCATTGACTGTAACATAGAGGCTTCACAGAAAACTGGGATGAGACCAGCTTGTTTTTTTCAGAGATTATATTTCTTGTGCTGATTACATAGGGGATAATGAATGCCTCAGTGAATTACAAGGTAGTAATCCAATCAAAAGGTTTTTCATGCAGCATGTGGATTAACAGCATGGTTTTTAATAGAACAGTGGAGTTTAAGGAAACAACTACATCGGACACATCCAGGACATGTTTAGCATTAAAAGATTTATCCTTGGAGTTACATTTTTCAGTACATTAGTTATTGTTGTACATATACTTTTTCAAAAACATGACATTAAAATATGCTTCTGTTTGATAGAAATTAGATGTAGAAACCAGTGATATGTAAGATTTTTGATGCATGGTCTGCAATGTTACAAGACTATTTTATATTAAAATTCAATCATTGTGATATATATGCTTACATAACTTGATGGTACTTTTGGTCCTGCAACTCAGGGCATCTTCAGACACATAATAAATGACCAAATTTGCACATGCATAAGAGCTTTCACAACCTCAGGACTTCTGCAAGTGCTCAATTGCCAATTAACTACTTTTTGAAGTCTAGTCACTGTTATAATGTGGGGAAACAGGGAACCAAATTTACATTCAGAAAGCTCCCACAAACAGCAATGAATTAAATGATCAGGTTATCTGTTTTGGTGACACTGATTGCTGGGTAAATGTTGGCCAAGACATCCCTGCTCTTCCTCATTTTCATCATTGACTATGTTTAAGGCTGGAAGAGACAAATGTTTGGTCTCTCAGGGAAGCAAGAGATATGGAGGAGGAGGTGGGAAAATGGAGTTGAAACCCAAGATCAGCCATGATCATATTGAATGGTGGAGCTTGCTCAACGGGTTATGTGGACTACTCCTGCTCCAACTGCTTCCATTCCTCAAATAGTGCCATGGGACCATTTACATCCACCTGTGACAGACAGGACTTACTTTAATGTTTCATCCAAAGAAAAGCACCTTAGTGCAGCACTCCCTGATACCACATGAACTGACAACTTAGATTATGTGCTCAAACTCTGAATCCACAATGAGCTCAAGAATATTCATTGAACACCACAAATAATGTTTGTACAATAATGAACAGTTTCCATAAATGCACATAGTTCTTTAAATATTAGGTATTTATTGATATGTACGTATTGATATGCATTTTTCTTCAACTGTTACTGCTCTATTTTTTAAAAAATCACTAAAGGTAATGAGTGGGCTGCTTTTCTCCCACTAATGCAATTCAAGTTAGAAATAACTGAGCTGGTGCAAATCTTTTTGGAATAATATATTAATATCTTCCAAAGTTCATGTCATCTAACTGTATAACTATACACAGAACCAGATACAGATTTGCGAGGGTCTAGGGAGCACAATAGTGGTGGAAGTGGAACATTGCATGTAAGTGAAATTTAAAAGTACAGGGACAAGGGAAATATCACAAAAAGGTGCCAAAAGTGCCGAAAGCATTTGAAAAGGCTCAAAGGGCACCTTAGCTCATCAACTGCCTTTGCCAAGTATAGAACTAACAAGGGAATAATGCAAAACAGCAAATGTGCTCCATCAAAGCAACACAGGAAAAGGAATTCTCTGTTGGTACCAGTTTTGATGCTGGGAGCAAAAATAAAACACTTAGCAAAATCTGTGACATTGCCACTGTTCATCATCTAATTTATATGGAATCAGCAGACATAGGCATCACTGTAGCCAATTCTCTGGTTATCACCTGCTCTAGCGACCAGAAAACCTGACTCCAGTGGCAGAAATCAGGTGATCCCCAGGTCTCAATGCGGATCCAATGATGACCATTAAAAAAAACATTTTTGTGGAGTCTGAGCCTCCTTCCTCTGCAGGAGTTCGTGTCACATTAGCTTCAAGTTACAACAATCAGGATGCCTGCTTACTGCTCAATGTACTGTCCTTCAAACCAAAATTGGTTTCACCGACTTATGACATAGTTTACCTTATACCAATAAAAACTGAAAGAGCTTCAAGCCTCTTACAGTGGTTGCCAGAAATTCCCCAAAAATGGGAGAAAACCAGCTATTTTGGAAGATTTAGATGGACTCCTGCCAGAGTTTTAGAGCACTGGCAGAATTTTGGGACCACGTGCTAGAAATTCGAACTCCACATTGCTAGAGCTGTAGATGACAAAATTCCAATTGTTCTGTTACTCTGCTGCATTTAGACCTGACATTTACACTCCAGTCACGGGAAAGGGTGAGCTTGGAGGCAAAATCATCCACATACATATCAACGTCAGTTGTATTGAGAAGAATTCCTTGACTTTTCTGGGAAGTTGCTTAAAGCTACTGAAGACTTCAATGCAAGTGACAATAGTCAGTTACGCAGAAAATAGGAACAGGAATAGGCCATTTGGCCCTTTGAGCCTGCTCCACCATTCATTATGATCACGGTTGATCATCCAACCCAATAGCTTGATCCTGCCTTTCTCCCATATATTTTGATCCACTTTGCCCCAAGAGTTTTATCTAACTCCTTGTTGAAAACATGCAACGCTTTAGCTTCAACTGTTTTCTGTGGCAATGGATTCCACAGGCTCACTAGCCTCTGGGTGAAGAAATCCCTCCTCATCTCAGTCCCAATAACTTTAACTTGTATCTCCCTGAACTATGACTCCCTGATTCTGAACAACCGTATCATTGTAAATATTCTTTTAGCATCTACCCGGTCTAGTACTGTTAGAATTTTATAGGTTTCTAGGAGATCCCCCCTCATTCTTCTGAATTCCAGCAAATGTAAAACTAACTATCTCAATCTTTCCTATCAGTGCTGTCATCCCAAGAATTGGTCTGGTAAACTTTCTCTGCAGTCTCTCCAAAGTTAGAACACCCTTCCTCAGATAAGACCACCAAAATTGCATACAATATTCCAAGTGTGGCCTCACCAAGGCCCTGCATAATTGCAGCAAGATAGCCTTGCTCCTATACTTGAATCTCTCATATAATGAAGTTCAACATACTATTTGCCTTCTTTACTGCCTGCTGTACCAGCATACTTCAGTGACTGGTGTATAAGAACAAAGAACAGTACAGCACAGGAATAGGCCCTTCAGCCTGAGCCGTTCATGTGCCCAACAAGACCATTCATTTGTATCCCTCTATTCCCAGTCTGTTCACGCAGCTAAGTCTTAAATGACCCCAGCGTGTCCACCTCAACTACCTTGCTTGGCAGTGCATTCCAGACCCCCACCACCCTCCGACATCTGCGTTGAACCTTGCTGCCCTCACCTTGAACTTGTGACCCCTTGTGTTTGTCACCTCCGATCTGGGAAAAAGCTTCCCACTGCTCACCTTATCTATGCCCTTCACAATTTTATACACCTCTATTAGGTCACCCCTCATCCTCCATCTTTCCAGGGAGAACAACCCCAGTTTGTCCAATCTTTCCTCATAGCTAAGACCCTCCATACCAGGCAACATCCTGGTTAACCTTTTCTGTACTCTCTCCAAAGCCTCCACATCCTTCTGGTAGTGCGGCGACCAGAACTGGGCGCTGTATTCCAAATGTGGCCAAACCAACGTTAGATACAGCTGCAACATCATATGCCAACTTTTATACTCTATGCCCTGTCCAATAAAGGCAAGCATGCCATTTGCCTTCTTCACCACTCTCTCCATCTGTGCTGCCATCTTTAGGGATCTGTGGACTTGCCCCCCCCCCCCCCAGGTCCCTGTGTGTCTCTACATCCAGGTCTCATAGCATATTCCCCTCTCTTAATTTATAGCCATTCAGATAATAATGTATTCCTGTTTTTGCTACGAAAGTGGATAACCACATTTATCCACATTGATTGCATCTGCTATGCATTTGCCAACTCACTCAGCTTAAAATCACATTAAAGCATATCTGCACCCTCCTCACCCTCCCCAGTTACAATTTATGCGAATCTCTGAAAATCCTAGATATTTACTCGAATAAGGATTGAAAAGGGGATCCACCAGAAGGCAACGATCGTAAAAAAGAAAATGCAGTCTCTCAGGGCCCTGATGGATTAATTCCACTGCACCTTTAAAGGGTATATCAGCCTCTGCAGGTGTTGCTTATTCAGATGATCTTAACACAGTCTTATCTGAGACTGATTCTCTGACCTTGGGCAAGGGCAGGCAGAAATTCTGCTCCACTGCACTTATACTGCCAGAGGTGAGTGATAGAAATGTCCAAACATGAGATTTGTATCATCTGTTGTTTACAATTAACCGGTTATGGGTTTGAAGTCTTACCGTTGGAAGTACAATGGAATATCAAAACATACTCTCCGAACTGCTGTATTGCTAATAATTGGTTTCTTTCTCCTGTAGCTATTTAGTCTTAGACATTGCTCACATCCTTCATCTCGCTATGCCTTCAATTGCCTGGGGCTTCTGGAATTCCCTTCCCAACCTCTGCTTTTGTCTTTTCTTTGAGGAATTCCCTTAAAACCCACGTCTATGACCAAGCATTACCTGTCCTAATGTCAACTTCTTTGTCTCTGTCAGTTTTTGTTTGATAATACTGCTGTGAAGCACCTTGGAACATTTTATAACATTAAAGATGTTGTGTACATGTAAATTGTCGTTGCTATTGTTCAGTGGGATGTTCCAGTGCTCTGGAAAAATGATCCTCTCTGAACTGCTGGAAGTATCAAGCTAATGCTCTCTGATGGGAATGAGACAGTACCACAAAGCAAATTGTGAGCTTACACTGAATAATCAATTCCCACTAGAGTTCAATTTGCTGTGAACTTGGAGTGGGCCAAGAAATTAGCAAGGCAGTATTCTAGGCCACATCATATGGGAGTCTATTTAACGTGAATCGTTTTATTGTAACAAACACCATTTTGTGCTTGCATAAGGTGGAGTGCTTATGTGTCACTGTATACAGATTAAACTAATCACTGGTCCTCAAAAGTGATGGTCTTCCTAATAGTTACATTATCCAATCCACTGTCAATCCTTATATCTGCTATTGTCTACTCCTCAACCCAAATCCACATATCTGAGCCGAAAACTGGGGATGCTAGCAATCTGAAGTAAAAACAGAACATGGAGGAAAAACTCATCAGGAGTGGCAGCATCAATGGAGAGAAAAACAAGAGTTTGCGTTGCTGACCTTGGTAAAAGGGCATTTTCCCAAAACATTAACTGTACCTCCCCCCACAGAGGCTTCATTTCAACATGCCCTCTGAAGATCAATAACAGTGTGCTACTTACGCTTTCCGATAAGTGTCCCAAGCCCTGTGGGAAGATGCAAGCACTTTGCCTGTCAAATTTATTCAGGTCCTTCACTGGGGTCATGAGTTTTTTTACTTATTCATTCATGGGACATGGGTGTGGCTGGCTGGCCAGCCAGCAGTTGGCTCTGGAGTCACATGTATCTGTAGGCCAGACCAGCAGATTTCCTTCCCTAAAGGGCATTAATGAACCAGATGGGATTTTCCAGCAATCAACAATGGTTTCATGGTCATCAGTAGATTCTCAATTCAAGATTTTTTTTATTGAATTTAAATTCCACCTTCTGGAACTCAAATTCAAATTCCCAGAACATTAGCCGAGTTTCTGGATTAATAGTCTAGCGATGATACCACTAGGTCATTACCTCCCTATGGGTGTCAGATGGCTGTGCCAATTATCTATCCATTGTTTCCTTATAATGAACATTGTGCTAAGTGTGAATTGTACCAGCACAACCTACATATTTTCACAAGGAATCAATCTGCAGGTCAAGTAGTAAACTCAATCAACATAGGCAAATATTAAAGCTTCATGTTCTCCCAGGGCAATGGTGGACTGCAGCACGATTAATGAATGATCAGCTGCACCTTGAAAGTCACAGCTTTAAAAAACGCAAACCTCATGGAATTGCAACTCATTCTAAAACTGCTGGAATTAACAATAGGACCAGTTATAAATGCTTTTAAACCTCAGGCTTCAAATTAATAACGTTCACAAAATATTGTTCTCCACCTTCAAACGCACAGCCAACGGCAGCACTAGTTCAGTCACTAAGCAGTACAACAGCCACTCACACACTCCCATTCTCCTACTCTGCTGCATCCTCACCGCCAATGGGCTCGCGACTCTTCCGGCCGGCCGTCTCCAGGAAGTGAGAAGGGTGGGCTCTGTTGCCATGGTGACGGCCTCTCCAGTCGCCAACCCCATAGGGCAGAGTCGTAAAAAGGGGCAAATCCCCAGGGAAATGGCCGCTCAGCAGCAGGTGGAGCCTCGAACCGATGGTAATTAGAAATAGCGTGGTAATGATTGTCTGAGTTGTTTGGAGGCATCTTTAGCCCCAATATGTCTTGTTTAGCTTGGAAACAAAAAAAAATAGCCTTGTTTAAGACATCTTTAAAAAAATCAATCAGTGCCTCCATCGGATGCGACTTAACTTAAAGCAAGTTATATAAAAATTGTGTAGAATGGTCATTGGAATTCTGTCTTCTTCCTAGAAAAATTGAGAAACTCCACTGGAAAATCATTCAAGAGGAACATCCTAGCACCTAATTTCAGGTATAAGTTCAGATCAAATTTTAAAGTTTATTTATTAGTGCCACAAATAGGCTTGCATTAACACTGCAGTGAAGTTACTGTGAAAATTCCCTAGTCCCCACACTCTGGCACCTGTTGGGGTAAAATATAGAAGATAGGAACAGGAGGAGGCCATTTGGCCCTTCGAGCATGCTCTGCCATTCATTATGATAATGGCTGATCATCCAACTCAGTAGTCTAATCCTGCTTTCTCCCCATTACCTTTGATCCCATTTGCCCCAAATGCAAAATCTAGTTGCCTCTTGAATACATTCAATGTTTTGACATCAACTACTTCCTGTGATAATGAATTCCATAAGCTCACCACTCTTTGGGTGAAGAAAAGACTCCTCACCTCTGTCCTTCCTAAATGGTCTACCCTGACATAAATAGGTTGGACTAAAACCTGGTGTTGTCAGACTTTTCACTGTGTTTACACTGAATTTAGCATAGCCATTTCACCTAACCAGCATGTCTTTTGGACTGTGAAAGGAAACCTACATGTTAACAGTACTGTATATGTAATTTTTTAAAACTCTGCTGTTCTGAAGGCACTATCACCTGTTCTCCTGGCCTTCCCTCCTCACACTCTCTATAAACCTGAGCAGATCCAAAACTCTGCTAACCATATCCTGTGACTCGCATAAGTCTAGTTCACACATTACTGACCTGCATAGACTTTTCCTGGTTTTCTTGTTTTCAAACCACTCCATGGCCTCACCCCACTTCACATGGGCAAAATCCTGCAGATGCTGAAGATCTGAAATAAAAACAGAAAATATTGTAAATACTCAGCAGATCAGGAAGCATTTGTGTGTTAAATGGTTACAGGGCAGGATTTTAATGGAGGAGGTGGAAATGTTGAGTTGGGAAACTTTGCAATTCCAGAAGTTTTTCTCCTTTTAAAGATCATTTTCTACTTTGAAACAAATGGCCATATTTTAATTCTGGGGTAGCAGGGAGCAGCTGGAGTGGGGTTATGATAGATGCAAGGTGGCAGTGGAGGTGGTATGCTAGCAGGCAAGGATGCCTACTTACATTTACTGGGATATTTGTCTTGTTGTAACGATGAATGTCAAACCATCACTGCTCTTCCCACGCCCCTCCTATCCCTATGTCCTTTCCATGTCCCTCCATTTCACCTTGACCGAAGCTGCCTCCATGGCCACTTAACCATTATTGACAATGGATAGAGCTCAGGAACTATGTAATAGCAAATGGAAAGGCTTTGAAATGGATATTTCGTACTGAAAAAGAAATTCAGACCTAGAGGAAAAATGTAAATCCTCAACTGGTCATTTAGTTGTAAAAATGAAAAAAAAACACAAATTCATTAACCACATCAAAGTCACACAATCCTTTAATAGCCTTGTCCAAATGTCAATGAAAATGTGTAACCAACCCCTTGCTGAGATAAATGGCTCTTTAGCTTTTGAAACTCAGCCAAGCATTCATTAATGAGCTCAGCTGTCAAGAACAAGCCATCTCAGCTCCAACAGAACCCACTGAAACTAAAAGAACTAATGTATTATTTTCTGCTTTGAAACAAATGGCCAGTGAATTCAAGAATTCCTGTAGCAGGTGGCTTTTATTGGTTTCCTTCTTGGGAATGCAGTTTCTCATTGGCAAGGTCTTGTATATCAAAAATCACATGAACATATGCAAGGCGCCCAACGCCACAAAGAATATGGAGTTGTTTTAAAAGCACAATAGAGTTGGCAAGGGCAAGAGTATTGTGTACGAGCCAACTACCTGCATCCTAGGCCCTATCAAAGTCCCTGCTGATACAAGAACATCATTAAGCTGCTTTTCATATTTGAGTAAGAATGTTTGATATTCTTGTTTGATTTGTTCTTCAACAGTTTAAAATTTCTGTATTCCACTTGAGTCAGATTTTATTTAATTCATTTTTAGTTTTTTGCTTTTTTTTCTCTGACTTTGTGTTTGACCCTTAAACTTGCAACTTATTATATCCAAGTCTTGCTTGAGTTGTGTTCAGTAACTTCTATTTCTGTGGTTGCGTTCTGTGATTCCACCCTGATGGTTGTGGTTAATTTATGCACAGTCAGGACTGTGCATTTTAGTGTTAGCTGCTATTCATCCTTTAGGATCATTCTCCGATCTCAATCCTTTCTGAAGGGCATTTTGTTTTCAGATGTTGGTGGATCCCTTTTCTGCCTCTTAACTAATTTGGCTTGGCTTCAGCCCTTTTGATACCAGGTGACTTCCCTTGAGCTCTTTAACTAATGGTCGCTCACTGTCTCTTGATCTGCTTGTGAATTTTGCTGGTGCCTGTTAATTTTGTGGGCTTTTGCTGAGCCATTTAATCCTTCATGGATCATGTAGCCTCTGTTGACATCTGTAACCCTTTCAGATCTCTACAACCCACAGAATCCTGCTGCAACTGTTTGCTTTGTTCAGCCTTATTGGACTTCCCCTGAGTTTCGTAGGCATTGCACTACAGCCTGCAAGGTCATTTTCTACTAAAAAATTGGCTCCTGCCTGGGCAAGCTTGAGATTATACCATCACCAGCCTGATAATGAGTTCATGATATAGAAGACTTTTCACTCGTGACATCTTCTCAAATTTTACTATCAATCTGGAATTTTTCCTTCTTCTGTGCAGGAAATCTTCAGTTCTCCCTGCCAGCAACCCATAATCCAGACAATGTTAATCTCCTTTCCCAGTTCTTTGCAGCCACCAGATGCCATTTCCTTTCACTTGCAAAATCCTGATAGGGTTCTGTGACTTCCTTCATATTCGCACAAAGGATCATGATATAGTGACCACAGAAAAGGGGCTGCATTGGAATACTGCCTGTGGCTTTCTTTGAATGCCAGCAGTGTTCCTAAATGGCCTGGTTTGCCACAATTTAATCTTTAAATCTGTAATATTGTAATTGCATGTTCATGACAACAATCTAAAATGAATGGCAGATACAAAATTAAAAGCAAGAAATGGCATCGAGAATTGAGATTATGGAATTCCCTTCCAGAGTTTTTGTTGGGGCAGAAATATAAGTAACGTTCAGAATGCATTTGATAGATGAATGAATGCAAAGATGATCAAGGGATAGGGGACACTGAGGTGGTTAAATATGTGATTAGAACATTTTTCACATGGGCAAATGCGGACACTGACAGTTTGGGCCAAATGGCCTATTTCTATTTATAGCTTCTATATATTTTCAAAGTAAGGTGCCAAAGCCTATTATAATATGCAGTTACTACTCGGATTACAACCCAAATCAGCACAAGGTAAAAATGGCACCTTCAAACAGAGCACATCATTACACTGGGTAGTGCCTTTATCTGCTACACAACTTACATCTTTCATAATTATGTGAAACCAAAAACAAAACTATTGCAACTTATTAGACGCAAAATATAAATAAAAGTCTGTTCATACAGAAGAATTACTTCCCCTTATTAAAAGTATTAAATGTGCTTTCTGCAAAAATAACATACAACTTGTTTTTAGCAAGATTTGTAAGATGCTCATAGTGCTAATAGTTAGATTAGTGTTTCATTCAATCTCCTAAATAGCAATTTCAATAGGTTGTTCACAATGCAATAATTTAAAAAGAAACATTCATTGATTTAGGGGGAATCATGTCTGAGCAACGTGTTGATTTTTTTTTAAAGCTCATAGACAAAGTAGACATTACTTTAATTAGATGTTTCTCCTTCTGAGTGCCATAGACATCTCAGATGAGCCAGTTGTAATTACATTTAAGAACTATCCAGGAAGTTGCAATTGTAGCTTATTCTGCCCCTAGAGAAGAATGATTTGAAAAGTCAGTATGTAAAGCAAAAGCCAGAAAAGTGATTTGTGTAAAAAATGCAAAATACTGTGGATGCCGAAAACTGGAAAAATTCAGCAGGCCTGGCAGCAATAGAAAACAGAGTCTGCATGACCCTTCTTCAGAATTAAAAGAAAGGGAAAATGTGGTTATATTTAAGAGGGAGTGGAACCGTGGTTAGTGGAAACTTGGAAAGATTGCAACAAAGATGTAACAAAACTTAAGAACAAGCAACAGATGGCCCAAAGGGGGAGGGAGAGTTTTTGCATGGGAACAAAAAACGTTTAGGATGTTAAAGGTAAAGATGGGGGGAGAAAGGTCACAGACTAAAATTGTTCAACTCTTTATTGAAGCTTGAGGACAGTAACATGTATAATTGGAAGATGAGGTGCTGCTCCTCTAGTTTGCGTTCAGTTTCACTGGAGTGTTGCAGCAGGCCAAGCAGGGACATGTGGGCATGAGAGCAAGATGCTGAGTTGAAATGGCAAACAGCAGGAAGGTTGGGGTCATGCTTGTGGGCTGAGTGATGGTATCTCACAAAACAGTCACCCATTCTCCCTTTAGTCTCCCCAGTGTAGAGGAGACCTCTTTGGGAGCAGTAAATACAGTAGACACAATTGAAAGAGGTGCAAGTGAAAGGTTGCTTCACCTGACAGGAGTGCTTGGGCCCTTGAGGAGGAATGAGGTAAAGGGGCAGGTGTTGTAACTTCTGCAATTTCAAGGGTAGGTGCAAGGGGATGGGGAGTTGGGCATGATGGAAAGGTGAACTAGATTGACATGGATGGAACAGTATCTCTGTGGGACGCTGACAAGGTGTTAGAGGGTAAAATGTGTTTTGTGGTGGCATCACGTTGAAGTTGGCAGAAAAAGCAGAGGATGATCCTTTGAATGCAAAGGCTGGTGAGGTGGAAAGTGAGGACAACTATTATAGTTCTGGGACAGAGAAGAAGGTGAGGGCAGAGGTGTGGGATATGGGTTGAACCTGGTTGAGTGCTCTGGGGAGGAGGTTAAGGATTAAGGCAGACATATCAGAAGCACCATTTTCAAAGATGGCATCATGGAGGTAGAGAAACTGGGAGAATGGGATGGAGTCTTTAAGGAAGCAGGGTGTGAGGAAAGTAGTTGAGGTAGCTGTGGGAGTCATTGGGCTTGTACTGAATATTGATGATCAGTCTATCATCGGAAATGGAGACTGAGAGGTCAAGGAAGTAACAGGAATTACCTGAGATGGACTGTATGAAGCATGAGAAGGGTGAAAATTGGAAGCAAAATCAATAAATATTTCTAGGTCCAGATGAGAGTATAAAAGAATACCAACATAATCATCGATGTAATGGAAAAAGTGTTGTGAAAGCAGGGCTGAAACAAGGAGTGTTCCACATGGCCTACAAAAAAGGTATAAATGGAGCCCATGCAGGTACCTATGACCACACCTTTTATTTGCAGGAAGTGAGACAAGCGAAAGGAGAAATTGCTGAGTGACAGGACAAGTTCAGCCAGTCAAAGGAGAGTGGTTAGGGATTGTTTGGGCCTCTGCTCAAAGAAGAAGTGGAGAGCCTTTAGACTGTCCTGGTGGGGTGAGGAGGCGGTTGGGGCCAGGGAAATTGTTGATACGATGAAGGCATCAGAAAAATCAAGAATGTAGGTGGGAAGAAATTGGACAAGGGGAGAGACGATGGAGTGAAGATGGAAGAAATTAGCTCCATGTGGCAGGAACAGGCTGATATGATGGGTCTACCAGGGCAGCCCTGTTTGTGGATTTTGGGAAGGGAGTAGAACCAGGCTGTGTGGACTTGGGGGAACTGAGGTTGAAGGCTGTGGAGGGAAGATCTCCAGAGGTGATGATGTCAGTGACAGTCCTGGAAACAGTAGCTTGGTGGTTTGTTTATGGGATCATGTTCCAGGGAGAAGTAGGAAAAATTGTCTGAAATTGGATATTCCGTCTCTCTGTGAAGTAGAGTTCATTATGCCACACAACAATGGCAACACCCATGTCAGCAGGTTTGATCACAGTGTCAGTGTTGGACTTAAGAGAATGGAATACAGCAGATTTATAGGGAGACAAATTGGTGAGTGGGACAGTAATTGAGACAGTTGATGTTGCACCAACAGTTCTCAATGAGAAGATCAAGAGCAGGTAGGAAGCCTAATGGTGGGAACCTAAGATAGAGGAAAGGTTACTGGGGGCTGGTGAAAGAATCTGTTGAATGGCGGGAGGACTCCTGCCCAAAGAAGTAAGAGTAATGGAGGTAGCAGAAGAAGAGTTCAGCATTGTGCTGAGCCTGAAATTCGTTGGGGTGAGGACGTAAGGGGATGAAACTTGAGTCCTTTGCTGAGTACAGAATGTTCCGTGTCAGTGAGGGGCAATCGAAGGGTATAGTAAACACAGCAAGATAGGGAGTCAGAGTAACAGATGGGTATGGAGGGGCTTGGTATTAGTAAGTTGTTGGAACTTGTGTTCCTTAGATCTGAAAGGAAGAGAAAATGCTTCTTAAGGTGAGACTAAGAATAAAATAGAACTGAGAAGTAGGATAGTTTTCAGTGAGTCAGTGCTACCAGAGAGAGAGGTTGAATGTGTACATATGATGGACATGGCACTGGATGTGGATCTCAGAATGCTTTGAGAACAGCAGCCCAAGGAGCATTGTATATCCTGGAAATATCTGTAAACTGGGTAGATTCAAAACATGAGGAACAAAACTTCAGTTGAAATCCTTGTATGGTGAGTTGAAGATGGAGACAGTTACTGAGGATGGAAATATGGCTGTAGAAGTGAGTTTTGGTAAGCATCAAATTAGAAAGCGTCAAAGGTGAACATGGTGAAAGAGATGGACTGAAATTTGTGTGCATGTGGTATAGGGGTATTTGGAAGAATTGAAGATCTTGGCCTGGATTTTTGTGTAGGTTCAGAAAAGCGCAACATGTGCATTTTTGCTGCTTCTGAACTTCACATCCAACCCATCCATGACTTAGCCTGGAGTTTTTATCTTGTCACACAGGATCTGGGTTTGTTGCGTAGTTTGCGAACCACAACAGAGTGTGCGGAAGGAGTGTAGGTGCACCGATGGACAGGTTACACATAGTGGCCAATCTCTCAACATTGTTTAAAGACCCCATAACCTCATCCTCAAACCTACCAATCCCTTTGCCACCTCGGTGCCCTTTCAGATCTCCCATGCACAACCTCCACGTACTCTCATACATGCCATGTCATTTTCTTGATCCCTCATATCCTTCATGCCACTTCCATACACCTTTGCCGAAGTATCCTGCAATGCCCTTCACCCAGTATCCACTACGTACAGTTGTCAGGAACCATGCAATAACAATGAGAATTATTTTAAATATTACATTGTCACGGGTTTAATTTTTAATAGTAATAAAACTCTCATTCAAAGGTCTGTCATTGATACTGCAGAAAAATACTTCTCCACTGGAAAAGATTTAATCCTTTATGTGGCCATTAAGTTGTGTAAATGCACTATGTACTCTGAAATCTAGTTAAACTCTGTTATTACAGCTTCATAAAACTGTCAATCGTTTCCCTGAACGGTGTAAACAGAACTGAGCATGTCAGTAATCTTGGAATTCAGCCAAACACACATGATAGCCGAATCAGTCAAAACATTATTGCAACTGCAAGAGTCTAAAATTGAAAGAAATGGTATCCTCTTCATTTCAGTCAGATTGTCTATCAATCAATGGCGAACAGCTCCTCAGATTGCCCTTTACGTTTTGAAATTGAGGATTTTTAGAGCTCTCTATCACTTTAAATCCCAGTATCAAACATGATGGGAAGTTTACCAACAGTTTTTTGAATGCATTCTAACATTTTCTCCAATGGAAAAGATACTGTAATACCATCTAAACACTGATCAATGTAATGGTCAACTTACTTTTGGAAGGCAAAATCCTATGAGAATCACTGCTAAAGCAAATCTGCATTACAATATATCTAATAGTGACCTTTGAAAGTGAAAAAACAGTTCGTACTTACCTTTCAGAATCTACCAGGCTCCTCCACAGGCTTCCTCCAGTGCTCACAAATTCTCCAAGGAGATGCATTTGAGGTGGAGGTGGGGGAGGGAATACAATTTTCCTGCGGTCTTCACAATGGAGATCCTGACCTCAGAAGAAGTGCATGTCCATTTTGCACTGAAGGCTTTCCCGACCCATGAAAAGGCCACATATAAATGATGTAGGGTCAGGAAAAAAAAAAGTGCAGGGTTTTATGATCCACATTGGACCTCCATTGGGAGATGAAAATTTGTCCCCGTGTTCATATCAGTCTTTACACTACAGGCTGGAATGACCATTAAATACCCAATATCTGATCATACAGTGGGCCTAGGAGTCAACAGAAATTCTCACCATTGTATTTAGCTAACTGGATATGCCCTGAGTGCTTTATGAAAAACATCTTATTGTATTGTCGCTTATGTTATAAGCTGTGGAATATAAAATAACTGAGTAGCAATATGCAATGAAGAATTATTCTATCTTACAGAATATAAGTATTTGTAAATAGATTCTCTTTGTAAAGCATTTAAAGTTTATTTATTAGTTACAAGTAACACTTACATTACACTGCAATGAAGTTACTGTGAAATTCTCCATTTGCTTCGGCGCCTGGTCCATGCACCTAACCAGCATGTCTTTCAGACTGTGGGAGGAAACCAGAGCACCCGAAGGAACCCACACAGACACAGGGAAAATGTGCAAACTCCACACAGACAGCGACCCAAGCCGGGAATCGTACTCAGGTCCCTGATATTATGAGGCAGCAGCGCTAACCACTGTGCCACCATGCCGCCCAATTTATAATGAGGATAAGCCCCAAATATTTTGCTGACACAATACATAATGAGCAAGTTGTATCAATAAGAATGTTTTTGTTTGTCATTCTTTATTTTCAATAAATTTAAATGTGTAATGTTCAAGTTACATCTCAGTTTATTCGATAAATTGTTTTTGCATTTGTATTGTTGTTGTAATTTGAAAGTTTCTGCCTCTCCGCAAAGTTTTGGCTATTTCGGTCATTGGTTCCAACTAACATATTTGACCCCAATACCAAAATAATGGGGATCCAGGCAAAACAGCAAAACGGATTGCAGAAAGCGAGCCCAGTTAACAGCAAATGGGTTTTCTTCTGACTGACCGTTATTGATGCTAGAACTTTGTCCGAAAACAGGAGTACGTAGACATGGCTGCATATTTTGACTTGTTCTTTTGTGTAATGGTAAATAATACACATTCATGGTTCTCTCATTCACAACTATGCTTCCATTATAGAACATGGGCAACAGAGCCATTGTCTTCAATTGAAACTGAGTATATAAAAAATCTTCAACAGCAAGTTTGTCTATTGGAACTAGAAACCAGTTTCATATATCCTTTTAAAGAAAATTACAGTAGGCAAAAATTCGTTAGCATATATTGTACGGATCTCATGTTTATTATTGACATTAAGGAATGCATATAAATTGTTCACTTTTGATACACTTGTGATCATACAATTGCAGATAATAAACTCCTATCTAAATTCTAAAAGGTCATGTTCCTTGACTATAAATATTAACACGGGAGCAAGCTAAGAAAGCTGCAAGCATTCCACCAAAAATTACATACGAGGCTGAGAAGATGGTGAGAGAAATGAAGGTAGTTATAATTGTACTTACAAATTTTCATTTCAACTATGGACAAAATATGAAAAATAGTTTAATGCATTTAGTGTCAATTGTATTTTTTTTTAACTTGCACTATTTCTCTATTGTATAAAAGCTTTCATGTTTGACTTTCTTCCTGTTTTCTCTGAAGGCAGTGATTCATAATGCAGTACAATTCCACGTGTCAGCAGCTTTCCAGGATTGTTTGCATATAAAGGTAGCTGTTTGGCTAGGGGAAATATCTCAGCCAATTCCAATCCCATCGTCACTGAATGTTGAAGCAGAGGAATGTCAGGGTTATTGGATAACAATTGGAATTGAGAACTTTTTCTTCTTAACTCTCTCCTCCGTTCCAGAATTGCTAAAGCCAATTATAGCACGCTCACTGACATTCTGGTTCAGGTAGCATATATTAGACAGTGAACCACGCACTTCATTTGTCTATAAACAGCGGATTTTCCCGCTGAACTATCGGAGGAACTACAGAACCTTTCTGTTTTCCCAAGTACCCCAAAGGTACCAGGAAATGTAACATTTTCCCATTTGACGCAACAAAATACTGAATATTGACTAAGGCAAATGCAGTACTGACAAAGGGTCTATACATGAAACAGTCATTCATCTAACTAATCTGTTGAGTATTTCCTGCACCTTCTAGCTTTACAATTTTTAGCAATGGCTGATTTGGAAATGTCAACCTTGTAGCTCTTGAAAGATTTTATGTATGGCCTCAGGCTAGTAATTTGATTGATGTTACATCTGCTCATTTTCAGTCCATCAACTAATATATTAAAAAATGTTTTATTACAAAGTACAAAGTGATAGTGTTTCTATCACTCATAGTATGCAGATAAAAAGGTCCTTTGGCCACCCTAGATCATACTTCCAGGGAAAAGAGAAGTCATTACATCACAAAATCTAAGAGGTGGAACTTTCTTCTCCAGAGATTAAATGTAGCCCTCATTGAATCTCCTCAACCACCAGGCATGATATCACATGGGTGTGAATATCTCCTGCTTTTTAATAATGGGAAGCAGGTGCCATAGCCTCTGAGAAGGAGGAAAGATGTGAGCACCACTGCCCTCCCCTAGCACCAGGCAATCCAGGGGATAGAGCCCACTGACCGGCTCCGGAAAGAAGGCAGGGGAATGTGGGTGCTGGGTTACTGGGATGAGGGGTCATTGCTGGAGTCTGTAATCCTGAAGTCTGCTGTCTGTTGTTTAAAAGCTCTGAGGGCTGACTGTCTGCTGCTTGTGTCATGAGCGTATGGGGCAGCTGCAGGCCAAATTGTGTGGTATGTGATGAGAGTCAAGGAGGTGGACCTAACTGACTGGGTAGATGGGACGCTGAAAGAGGCAGAATGAGGTTGTCGAGTGGTTGGCAGCCAGGTAGCAAAGAAAATATGGAATGGCTGCCTAGGAGTCTTGAGTGTGGAGGCATGACAGCAGTGAGATCTCTGAATGATGTAGCTTGAGTAAAAAGGATGCCTGTTAGCTTTGCTTAGTCCTGAAGTAGAAAATAACTGTGCCCTCTAACATTCCTGAGACTCATGCTCATCAAATTAATTGACTGTCAAGAATTAACCCTTAACAAATGCCAGCTGCCACAATCTCAAAGTCAAGGAATGGGATGACTACTCAGGGTTCAAGGCTAGACACTTGTGGGTGATTTTATCCTGCAGGGGCACAAATGGGATGATATGAGCTGGCCACCTGGCAGGTCAAGGGTTGATGGCACCTGGCACGTATGGGCACTGTTCCTAAGCAGGGAGGGCTTCCAATGCAGAGTGCTAAGAGGGCTTTGAAGATGCTGGTGGGAAGTCGGGTGCTAGAGTGGCGGCATGTGGGATCCAAGTGACATTCCGGGGGGAACAGAGGGTGGATTGCTGAGAGAAGACTGGGAGCACCTACCCTTGCTGAATGTAATCGGTCATTCATTACATACCTGTCCACTTGGCCAAGTTGCTGGTATTCACTAGTGCCGCCACTTGTGTTCCAGGTGGAATTTGTCACTCTGCTAGAGGGCCTCCTGCCAGTCTGAGGGTATATTGTAACCCACCTCTCCTCCATAACATCCAGCAAATGGAAAGGACCCCTTATATAAATATTGGAGCTGGTTTCCTAGCTACCATCCTCCTGGCTTGAATGAGATCAACTGCTGCAGGTCCGTTTAAATGCAGCTTCACTGAAGTGCTCTGATGAGCAAATAAGATGTTTTGTGTCTCAAGTGTGGCATTTTTCACATGGGGACAAAATAATTTTTCCAAGTGCCAGTAAGTTGTGGTTCACATCATGTCTACTTCCTCAGTGAAAATGAGATGTTGCCATTTTTTGGGAAAATTCTATCCTGTGTTTAGAACCAAATACACACTCTAAAAGGGCTGGATGTTATGTTTCTTGGTAGTGTAAGGGAGACAGAATGAAAAGTGGCTCACTCGCTCTTTCTCGAAGTTTAGGCTGAGATGTCATGCGGGTTATGTGAGTACAGGAAGTCTGTCATGGCTACAAATTTGAAGGTTCAAAATAGCTTAACATTTTTTAAAAAAATACAAACAGTGTAACCATCTCCAGCAGGATTTGTTGCCACATTTTCTCAAGGTCAATCTGTCAACTTCCCCCTTGTTGTCTTGAAACCATTTGCAGAATATGTTTGCCTTTTTTTGTCATACTTTGCACTTTTTTATATTAAACTCCTTCTGCCACGATTCTGCCCATTCCTGTGTTGATGTGGATTCCTTGCTGACTATTGCAATTTAATTGCCCCCTTTTCCTAATCCCAGCTCTACCCAATCCAGATTAGTATTCTATAAAAAAAAATTCAGCACTTTAAATTAACCATCAAGATCACAGCTAAAAAATGAACGTTATAAATCCATATCAGAATTTTCCACAGTCTATT
Source organism: Carcharhinus amblyrhynchos (assembly GCF_965287045.1). NCBI lineage: Eukaryota > Metazoa > Chordata > Chondrichthyes > Carcharhiniformes > Carcharhinidae > Carcharhinus > Carcharhinus amblyrhynchos. The sequence continues at coordinate 49,009,510 of NC_137331.1, forward strand.
AGAGATTTTGAAGAGAAGGAATCTGTCCAATTTTTTAAAAAACTATTCAGATAGTAAACAAACTGTTGTAGGTCTCAAAACAATTGGAAATTTACAGTTGTGAGCATCATCTAAGAAAATATTTAATTTTATTTGGGCCATGTTTGTTACAGTGCTCTCAATATGTTAAGTAAACCATATGCCTTCAATGGAGTGAATTTAGTGAAGTCTTTTACTCTTCCAGATGACCTGTCCTTATTCTGTCTCCATTTATAATTGATAAATTAATTCTGATTTGTGCTGAGGGTATTTGCATGCGATAAACTGTGTTGAGAGGATCCAAAGCAACATTGTCATGTTGATATTTTTGATTCCTGAAGGAGCTTCTTTTCAATTTCCAAAACGCACACATTTATTTTATATGTTCTTGACAAAAATATCCCTACAAAAGGCTAACGAGAAATAGAGAAAGAAAAGAGAGCAGAGAAAATAATCAGATGAAAAAGCAGTTGCGGTAGTCTCAGGATAGATTTTAAAACTTGTTTAAATTTTGATTTGTTTTTAATTCTGAAAATGGACCGGAGTTCTCAAAATCCTTATGAATTGTGTGTGACTTTTGTAGGAGCTGCGAAGTGAAATCGAATTTATCCAGCTAGAAATTAAAAAGAAAGATGCCAGAATTGCAATGTTACTCTCCGAGAAGGAACTTTTCTGTAGAAACCTTCATGTGGCGCAAGGTGACAGCTATTCAATCACATAGTTTTTTAAGTATTTTGAATATATGGTATAAACTGTTACACCTGGCAATACACTGTGATAAGTATGATACAAGTAAGACTAACCAGTTACTGAATGAATACTGATGAGAAGGGCCTTTTCTTAGTTTATCTACTGGGTAAGACCTTGCATTCACTTTGAATTTTTCTGGAATAATTTCAGGATCTTCACTACCAGTATTCAATCCAGAGTTCAATTCCATACATTGCTCACTTTATGCTATGAAGCCTTCCAGAAATCACTTGTAAATTTGCCTTTACTTAGTTGAACTTGAGCTACTTTGTTCTGCTTTTGCAATTTTTTTAATAAAAATTCTGGGTTTTCATTGTTGATGGAGGAGATAATATTCCAGCCATCATGTTTTGTAATGATGGGTGATCTTGGTTGGGGAAACACCTTTCTCATTATGACCACTTTGTTTTAAGATTTAAAATGTGGGGTTATAGCAAGTACATAGTATTATGTAACACTTACAGCACACAAACAGGCTCTTCAGCCCAATCAACTGCCAATTTTTATGTTACATACTAGTCCCCATCTTTCCAAATCCACCCCCATCAACATATTCTTCATAGAAACAGAAAAAATAAAAGCAGGAGGAGGCCATTTGATCCTTTGAGCCTAGTCTGCCATTCATTATGATCATGGCCGATAATCCAATTCAATAGTCTTCTTGCCTCTCCACCCCGCCCCCCCACATATCCTTTGATCCCTTTCACCCCAAGAGCTATATACACCTCCTTCTTGAAATCATATAATGCTTTGATCTCAACTACTTTCTATGGTAATGAATTCCATAGGCTTACCACTCTGGGTAAAGAATTTTTGCACATCAGTCCTAAATGGTCTACCCCATACCCTCAGTGCGACCCCTGGTCACTGAGGGTCTACATCATCAGGAACATTTTTCCTGCGATCTGTTTAAGTTCTGGAATCGTAGAATTCCTACAGTGCAGAAGGGGGCCATTCTGCCTATTAAGTCTGCATCAACTCTGACAGAGTTTCTTACCCAGCCTGATGACAGAATTTCTCCCTCGCCCTACTCCTATATCCCCACATTTACAATGGCTAATCCATCTAACTTACACGGCTTTGAACTGTGGAACGGAACCAGACCACCCGGAGGAAGCCCATGCAGGTACAGGGAGAACATACAGACTCCACACATACAGTTACCCAAGGCTGGAATTGAACTGGCACTGTGAGACAGCAATACTAACCACTGTGCAACCATGCTGCTCACTAGTATTCTAGTATAATTCTAGTTTTTTTTGGCCTCTTCTCCTTTATACTGCAGAAACCAGAATTATTCAAAGTACTCTCTGGTGTGGTCCAACCAAAGTTCTTTACAAGTTTAACAAAACTTTCCTACTTTATAATTCTATCCCTCTAAAACTTAACCCCAATGTTTCATTAGCTTTTTTTAATGATCTGTGTATTTGTACCCCCCCCCCCCAGATTGCTTTGTTCGTGTACCCCATTTAGACAATTATTTTCAAGATGGTGTAGCATTGTTTTTCAGATTAATATATGCTGAACATTTTGAAAAGATTCAGGAGGTTAAAAATTAGACATTAAATGAATGGTGCTGCACTAATAAGCCTCAACTGTTTGAAAACCTGGTTTCTGGCCTGCAATTTTGGATTGAATATGATGATTATCCATATTTAAACATGCCTACAGGCACCAAAATGTGTTTTGCACTGAAGCATAACAAGCAATTTTCATGGAACAGAATATGTTGCATGCATTCCCATTTCTACAATTGTTGTTTCAAGATGGCTCAGGAATTGAGGAAGGGACCATAGGATCTCAGAGGCTCTGGATGCCCTGGTGGAGAAAGTCCCGAAGAAAAGGGATATACAGTACCAATGTGACTCTAAAATATTTGTAGAATCAAGAGAAATCAGAGTATACTGATTTCTCTTGATCCTATAAATTGCACCAAATTTTTTTGTTCCTCTTCCCTGCAGCAGCTGATGTGTTCTCGCGAGTCTCATCTCCCCTTTTCTCCTTTAGATCAAGTTCTACTCCTAGAAATACCCATGACTAAGCACTCCCAATCTCCTGAAGCCTTTACAAAGTAAAGTAGATCAGCACCCTTTAAATGAATCCCTCAAAGAATTTCTAGGCAAAACTTCATGACAATGGGAGGTCCACCTCAACTTAATGTTTTAAACTTAAAATGAGAGATTAAGATTAGTGTTTTTTTTCTCCCAAAATAGTACTCTCCAACTTTATTAACAGTTAACATTACCCCTCAAACCGTAAGTTTTCTTGGCCTTTCAATCCATAGAAAAGGGACAGTATAAGCTATCTCTTTCTGCAGTATAAAGGAACAATAGGAAATCAGTCCCTTGAGCCTGCTCTGCCAGTCAGCTAAATCATGGCTGATCTTCCTCCTCAACACCATTTTCCCACACTATCCTCATATCCCTTGACATCTTTAATACCTAGAAAATGTGTTTGCATTATTGAGTTTTGAATTGAAGAAAACTGAAAATATACTTCTATTATTTCTAAACTGAATTGGAAAAAGGTGCCAAAACAATTATTATATCCAATATCTTCTGCTCCCCATGCTACAGAAGCTTTATTAATCTGGTCATTGGCACTGAAGGACATAAAAACTAAAGATTATAATTCCAACAGATGCTCATTCCAGCGAAAGGAAATTACTACTAGAGGAACTGCTTCAAATGAAGAAATCGAAGGAAATTGCCAACCGGAATATGGCTTATAAGGAGTCTGAACTAGTGAAGATCAAACAAGAGCTGGAAAAGACTACTGCTGCAGTTGCAGAGGGAGGGCATCAAGTCTCATTGCTAGAATTGCAGGCATGTTTGATTGGAATTATGGTGTATTTATTTTGGTCATGATGTAGCTTTTTAAATGCATTATAGATTGAAGATGTAATTATTGTCAAAAAAGGGCGCTGTTATAAAACCAAAACCATTTTTTTAGATTCATTCATGGGATGTGGGCATCACTAGCTAGACCATTTTTGTCCATCCCTAATGTCCCTTGAACTAAATGGCTTGCCAGGCCATATCAGAGGACAGTTAAGAGTCACATGTAGGTTAGACTGGGTAAGGATGACAGATATCCTTCGCTGAAGAACATTAGTGAACCAGATGGGTTTTTACGACAGTGGACATTTAATTTCAGATATTTATTTAATTCAAATTTCATCATCTGCCCTGGTGGGATTTGAACCTGGATCCCAAGAGTTTTAAATTGGGTCTCAGGATTACTAGTCCAGTGACAATACCGCTGTGCAACCACCAACTGATGGAACATTGGAAAATCAATTAAATTGTAACAAAATGCTAATAAACATCAGAAACTATTTGCAATAAATATACAAATAAAATCAATAAATTAACTTAAATTATTAGAGACAAGACAGTTATAATTAATATATACACATTCTTCAAATTATTTTTAAATTCAGGCTGACCTTGGTGAGAATATTGCATGTGAAGTTTAAAGTTACAATAAACGTGTAGTGCTAATGGGATTTTTTTTAGCTACTTAAGTATTCTCGTCTGTTGCCATCCTTCCGATATGCACTTAGGAAAACCTACATTAGCATCTTATTTCAGATCATTAGCCATTAAAGTGTTTTATAGTTGTGTAACAGAATCATTTTGAATCTGCACATTTATCATGTGACAAGTTAAGACACTTCTTTGTTAAAAGCAAATATGTTTAATTTGTTTGTGGGAATTATTACAAAACTATTGGCTGAATGCAGGATGGTCCTTGGTATGCAACAGAAGGAAAATGAAACATAATGGCCGGAATTTTGGGTTTTGTTCACCCTGCAAACCACTGCCAGCATTCAGCCAAATCCCTGTTCACAGCAGTGGGGCTGGAGAATTCCAGCTGTGAGCAAGGTCAGAGAATTCCAGCCAATATCTCCATTTCTATACATTATTGAAGAGATTGACAGGATATTTATCATTTTTTTTCCATCTACAGATGTACCAGAAGGATATTGTAGGAAACCTGAATACATAAACATGCTAGTTAAATGTGAGATTTAAAGGCTGGTCTCAGTTTGGAGTCTAGGGCTATAGTTTTGTAATTGTTAAAGTAATCATTTAAAAAAATTGACTTAAGCCTCTTATTGAAATCTAAGCAAATGAAATTTGTCTCTAAGATTTGTTCTATTCCAGAGAGGTGACATGTATCTCTATCAGTAATTCACATTGAACTAAAAACAGGTACATCTATCTATAGACAGAAGTAGTAAAAGATAGGAATTTTTAATTTTTCACTGCCCGGTTCTAATCATACACTATTGGGATACGCTGATGTCTGGTTATTGTGAAGCAATTTTGTGACAACTACTTTGTGGGGAGGCAATAGTCTAGTGATATTATCGCCAGATTATTAATCCAGAAACTCAACTAATGTTTAGGGGACTCAGGTTTGAATGCTGTCACAGCAGATGATGGAATTTGAATTTGATTTAAAAATCTGGAATTAAGATTATACTCATGAAACCATTATCGGAAAAACCTATCTGGTCACTAATGCCCTTGAGGGAATGAAATCTTACCTGGCCTGGCCTACATGTGACTCCAGATCCACAGTAGTGTGGTTGACTCTCAACTGCCCTCCAAGGGCAACTAGGGACGGGCAATAAATGCTAGGTAGCCTGCAAAGCCCATGTCCCACGAACGAATTTAAAAAAGTGACTTCAGGCTTTTAATATTTTAATTTTGATAACATTTTGAGATGCTTCAATTTGAAAAGAGATTTAGATAAATTATTTATAGAATGTAGTTTCTTAACCCAAGGAATAGCTTTGCAGCAGTAAAGGCATTAATGACAGAATAACGATTACAGGTTGCTTTTGTATGCACAAACTGCATGCCCAAACGGGACGATAGTGTTCAAAAGGGGAATTAAAATCTTTGCAACTGATATGTTCAGTTAGATGCATAAAATTGCAAAGACTACAATTTGTGTGTCAAATGTAAGTTTCTTTCCCATCAGTGGAGAGGGAGGGAATGTGATTGGTGGTAAAGTGCAAGCCAGTAATTATCAGATTAACAAAGAAATATAGCAGAATCTAATTGATGAAATGTTTTCTAATGTATAGGTAATAAAATGTTGGAAATGTACAGAAGTTCTCAGTTATGATACATCATACCATTCTCATACTGATGTTGTTTGATCTGCTGGTCATTTCAGAATTTTTGGTACTTATTCCAGAAGTATGGACATCTTGTGGTACAGTGGGTAGCATCCCTGCCTCTGAACCAGAAGCTCCAGATTTGAGCCCCACCCCGGTACTTGATGGCCAAAGAAGTTCAAAATGCGGTCAAGCAATTTGATTATCAACCTGCAGTTCCTTTACTGCCATTAGGAGCAGCAGAAGCAGGAGAGATTCCTGGTCAGCTACATGATGGGAAGAAAGTTGGAGCTTCTACCATGATTGTCCAAACCTCTGGATGACAAGATGCATGTAAAAGCGCATGTTATCACACCAACTTGTACTCCCTAAGTGATCTGATTTTAAAAAAAAAGCCATGGTTTCAGAGGTAGGCTTGGATTTGGTGGAGTCTACAAGAGCAGTCTAGGTGGTAAATGAGACTGCATAGTTATAGGGGAGGCCATGCACCCCATTTCTCGAAGCAGGAAAATGGACTCTTCATTTAATTCGCGAGAGCAATGGATTGAATGAGGTAACCTGGCCAAGGCTTATTAGCCTTATTATTGAGCTAGTTAAAAGCCATTATCCCTGAGCCCACTGGGATACACAGGGATTCTTCTGAACTCTCAAGTCTTCCGTGCCTCCGGAAGGTTCACCCAGCAAACCCCTGTCGGGTTTGACAGTAAATACCTTCCAAAGGCACTTAGGCCTGAAATTGGGAACAGAGGTGCCTACTGACATCCAATCCCCCTACCCTCCCTCTTTGGTGACCCCTCCCCAACCCTGCACATGTCTGTCTTTAAGGATCTAGCCATGATCACTGGCGAAGACTTCAGAACATTACTGCAACAGTCACTGCTCCTGATGGCGATACCAATACTATACAGCTACCGTCCTCTCATTGGCCAGCATGTCTTGGGGATGGGATTTCCATCCTACTGGGGACATAAATCTGTATGATCGATGAAGTGCCTGTTTGCACTTAGTGTCAGGCAACCTTGTAAGGTGACACAGATTTCCTACTGATTCTTCCACCAGTTTGTTGAAACCACATTACCTACCTTATGTTCCACTCTACATTCCTTTTTACAAAAGGTATAATTTTCTATACCCTAAATTAATTTTTTGGTACATTAACAATTTATATTTTTAGAATGTTACATTGTTTATGCATTTTAGACAACACAATTATTTCAGTGGATGAAATTTCCGAGTGATGTGTCTTGGGCGAGAAGGCGTCCTTCACACATCATGTAGAGCCTAAATAACTCGCAAAGCTTAGCTGCAGTATGATTGGGGTGCCATCTTTAAAGGGCATCTTGATTCAAACAGCAGTGACTCCCCCCGCCTCCCCCTCTCAGCCCACCGTGGAGGTTTCAGGGACTCCAGTCCCACGTCTCCCCATCAGAGCTGACATTCATCTCAGAACCCCCACCCCCATACACTCTTTGGGCCCTCTTTCCCCCCCCACCCCGGTGATCATCGGCTTCTTCTTCCCCCACAGTCAGAGGTGACACGCACCCATCGCTGCCCAACTACCATTGCAGGCATCCCCTTCTTCACCATTCACTCCAGCCACCACTGCATCATATAAATGAATCCCCCCCCTCTTCCCCCCCTCACCTATGAGGCTTCCACTGGGGTCTGCCCCTTGGTACAGGTTGGTACTATCAAGGTGGTATGGACCTTAGGACCTGGCAGTACCACCATGTGGGGGCATTGCCAGGCCACTGGCCATGTGCCTTTTCCCCAGGGTCTATATTCACCTTTGTGCCCAAGGGAGATCACCATGACAGGTTCACATCTGGTTTAACCTGTTGTAAACTGTGTCCACATGTTATCATGTTGGCACGGTTTGAAGATGTGGGATGGAGGGAGGGGGTGTGTTCATATTTAAAAAATTGAAATGTATGTAAATCAGGTTCATGCCCATTGTGAGCATATACACGAGGGCCACTATTATCCTATTCAATTATTTGCCATGATTAGTTATTTACTTGATTAAAATAATGGGGACAAGCTCTCATTTCACAAATATTGTGAAAATTGTCGCACCAGCTTTTGGTGGCCTGGATTGACTGAGGCCTCGGATGGTGTATGCCATCAATAAATAACATCTTTAAAACAACAAAACACCTCAGGTGCTTCACAGGAGCATTATAAAACAAGATTTGCCACCCAAGGGCTTGTGATTTTAGGACAGATGACCAAAAGCTTAGTGAAAAGGATAGGTTTAAAGTATCCTTTTGAAGGAGGAGGGAATGGCAGAGATGTCAAACAGTTTAAGGAAGGAATTCTAGAGCTTTGAACCTTGGCAGAAGACATGGCCACCAAAGTTGAATTAAAATTGGTGATGTTCAAGAAGTCATAATTAGATGATCACTGATACCTTACAGGAGGTTACAGAGGTAGAAAGAAGAAAGAGATTTGAAAAGAAGGATAAGAATTTTAAAACTGAGGTATTGCTTGACCAGCAGGTCATTGAGTGCAGGAGTGATGGATGGGTACACAGGATCTGGTGTGAGTTAGGCCATGAGTAGCGAAGTTTTGGATGACTTCAAGTTTAAAAATGATCACTGGAAAGATAGTAGATTCGACACTTTTGCTGAAAAGTGATTTTGCTGTTTTATTAGTTGCATATACATTTTTTAAAATTTTATTTTAAGCTTAATCAGCATGTTGAGAAGCATCAGGCTACAGAGACTAAGCTTGAAGAAAAGAAATCAGAATTAATCAAGACCCAGGCTGCCCTTCACCAACTTGAGGAGAATTACTATACCAGTACCGCATCCATACAAGATCACATTGCTAAAGAACTGCGGTGAGGAGATTATAGATTTTCTTAATAGTGTGATGAGCTTTTAAATTGAACTCAATCCACTTTAAACATTTAGAGAAAGCAGAAATGATTGATGGGAATAAAAGTTTTTAACCTCTAGTATCCTGTACATATATAATTTTATACACTAAATAACTATTCCCTAAATAGACTACAGTGCTGATGATTGAGTATTTTTATTCTAAAAATTGAATTATCAGACGATCAATAGTCTATCTTTATTACCGAACTTGTAATTGGTCCAAGGATTACTGGCAAGATTTGTTTTTAGTCAATTTACACATCCCATGCTATGGCAGTGAAAGAAATCTGGTTACAGTAATAAAGCTGCTGATATTTCCATGTCAGGAACAGATTTATTGGACAAGTTTTTGCTAGAACAGGGCATCTTGCAGCATGTTCCATGAGTTGATTTTTTTTTTCTCCTAGCCCATCAGCTTAAATGTTTTGCACCATAAATTATTAGAAATGCAAGTTCCAACAGGACAACAAAGTTAATTAGACTAAAAATATAAATGTTGGAAATACTCAGCAGGTCAGGCAGCATCTGTAGATAGTAAAGCTGAGTTACTGCTACAGTTGACGACCTTTCATCACATTCTAATGAAAGGTCAATAATCTAAATATTGGCTCTTGTCTGTGCCAATTCTCTACGTGATGGGCTAATGGTCTCCTTTTGTGCAGTAATCGTTATAATGAATCGATGTGTATACAAGGAACAGTTTAAAATGTTTATAGAAATAACAAGCAAATATGGAATATAACAGAATATGCTGGATTTGTGACCTCTCGTCAGACTTGAAACATGAATTCTTTTTCTGTAGTTGCTCTCAGACTTGCGGAGTACTGAGAACTTGCATTTCCAACAATTTCTTTTCTGTCTTTAGATTTCCAGCAGCTATAGATTTTCCTTTTGTACAGTAAATGTTGATCCCACTTCTCTTTTTCCCACATTAATTTTCTACCTGTTATATTTTTATTCTTGGCTTCCTTCCATCTAAATTAACCTTTTTTTAAATGTTTAAACTTTAACATTTTTTGTCAGAGATATTGACAACATGCAGTAGGCTATTGTGGCTGCTCTGATTCCTTGCTAGAGCAATGTAAAACTAATCCCACTCTTCTGCCAGCTCTACTGCTTAAAATGTCATTTACTATTTCCTCAAAAGGTTCCTTTAGTGCAAAATAATTAATACACTAAGAATTCTATGCAAAAATACATTTCTTTTAAATTTTTGCTCTCCTTTTGTCGCAATCTTAAATTGATGTCCCCTATCGCTGACTTTCCAACCAGAGGAAATAGTCCTTATTCTAGTTGAATACTTCATAATTAAAGCAAAATTTCTAAGGTCCCCAACTTCCCTCGTAGGTGGTCACAATATTTTAAGTCTCTCCTAATATCGATAGGCATCATTGCTGGTATCATTTTGGTAAATTTGTGTTGCATACATTCCTTGGCTTTAAAGTCTGTTCTATAATGGGACATCTAAAACTATGCTCTACAGCCTAATTCTAGGCTATTATCCTGCATAAATTTATCATTATCTCTTTGCTCATGTTCTTATGCCTCTATTTAGAAAACTCGAAATGTCATTAGTCTTTTTATGTCAGAATGCCTTCAAAGTGTAAGTGCAGGTCGACTATGTCTGTGTCTTTCTACACTCTTTTACAGTCCTTTTCATTGTTGTGATAGGACAGTGAAAGACTGTCCAGTGTTTGACTGGGCAGTATGGTGGCACAGTGGTTAGTATTGCTGCCTTACAGGGCAGGGACCCAGGTTTAATTCCTGCCATGGGTGTCTGTCCATGTGGGTTTCCTCCAAAGATGTGTGGGTTAGGTTGTTTGGCCATGCCCCTTGGTGTCAGGAGGACTAGCAGGATAAATACATGGGTTACAGGGATAGGAACTAGGTGGGATTGTTGTTGGTGCAGGTATGATGAGCCGAATGGCTTCCTTCTGCACTGAAAGGATTCTATGAAGACACAGAGGAGTGGGTGGGATGAGGTTTAATGTACAAAAATCAGTTTGATGCCAGTGTGAATTTTCCATGGGATCTTGTGCTGGTGGATGCCAAGGCAGATTGGGAAATCTGTTGGAGGCTAGTGTGAAACTTATTTGCATCCCAGTAATGGGATGCTGATGAAGGCCTGATCACCCATGCCCAATTGTCAATGTTACCTGCAGGATAACATGCACTATGTTTGGAACAAAGTGGCGTTAAGAAGTCAGGCTCCTCTGGAGCTGTTTTTGGAGTGCAGGATGGAGACTAGTGGCAACGCTGGAACACCTCCGAGTGGAGGGGAACATCTGCAGGTGGACCTTCAGTGTGCTGGAGGGGGTCCAACTTCCAGCCTCAGAATGTTCCTGGAAATCCATTTTCATTTTCAGGGGGTCCAACTTTTTTAGTAGTGGGCCAGTGATATTGGGAGCCTAATCAAGATGGCACACAGAACAGCAGACTATTGCTCTGAGCGGAAAATGCACAAAACCCTCAGGTATATAATTAATCAAGTCAAGGCTGGAGGATTTTCTCTTTGACCTTTGCAGCGGGAAATACTCCACGTTCCCACCCCACCACAGAATTTAGCCCCAGGATGGGAGAATTTTGCCATCCCTTATCTAATTCCTTTAATAAACCTCATTAAGGTCTGGTTGGCTCTAGCAAAACTGAAACATAGTTGTCAAATTATACAATTCACAATCTCTGCCCAAACCCTATCTTCAACTTTCTGTCCTTTTAAACTATATTGCACACACAGCTTGTAAATGTGTCACCTCTGTTCTTCCCAGGTGCAGTTTTTTTGTATCAGGTCACAATGTGTCGACATCTTAAATTCAGTCCTGTTGATACTGTTTGAAGGTCAAGGATCACTAGGTCACATGGAGCAATATTTTTTATCATCCAAAACTGATCTCTTTGCAATTGATGCTAACTTTTATGAGTCCCTTTCACACATTCTTAAAAACAACTGCAGATTCCAGAGACATTTTAAATAAATTACAAGTTTTAGTTAAGATTTTACTTCCATGTCAAAGGGCTTCAAGTGATTAACATACCTATTAAAATTACATTTTCCAGTGATGAAATCAGCAGTCTGCAGCAAAAGCTGAGGGATAGTGTGTTGTTGGCAGAGGAAGATAAATTTCTCAGGAACAAAGTGGCAGAGGACTGTGGTCGCTTGACAAAGGAAAGTGCCCACTTGCACTCTCATGTGCTAGAGCTAACTAAAGAGCTTGAAAAGGTAGGTACATTTAAAGAATATTAACTGACTGTACTTTGAATGTTGTCATTTTGGTAATTACGGCATGTAACTCAATTAATCAAGTGTCATATGTGGCGATAGGTCATCCTGACCTGTAACATTGGCTCCATTCACTCTCCACTTATGCCATCAGATCTGCTGAGATATTCCAGCATTTTATATTTCTGAGTCATACTTGTTAATTTTGTGTTAGTATTTGTTAATATATTTTATACATACATTAAAGGCTAGCACTTTAAATGACCATTGGAAAGAAATGTCTGACACAGAAGGGGAGAAAGTTGGTGGGTGAGGGGGCGGGGTGTGGTTGGCGCTTGGCAAATCTGTGCTATGCTATGCATCACAATAAAAAACAACGGTACATTGAGCAGTATGTTGAAGGTCATTGCTACAGACCACACTGTTCTGCTAAATTTAAGAACTGTGTATAATTAAATATATCTGAAAAAACTCCCATTCAAACTTGCTTTAAAAATTCTATTCCCATCTGTATTTTAATATGCTGGGTTTGCATGTTGAAATTTGCAGTACCGTCAGGTAGGAAAGGTTGTGATTCTGTTCTTTCTTTCCTATGTTTGGGGACAAACCTTTCTGACCCATCAGTTCCACCACATTCAAACAGGCAAATGCAGCAACATGAAAATATAACCAGAAGTCAAAAAATAGCATCAAACAGTGCTGTGGGAAGAGAAGTATTGGAACTTTGTCGATTGAATAGGGCACAATATTAATTTTAGATGTCTTTCATCTAGTGGGCAGAATTTTTTATTCATAGTATCTGTTTATTATATATTTAAGTGGCTGCATGATTGCTCTAAGAACTGATCCATGATTTGATGGTGATGCCTTTTTGGGCATTTCACAAGCTGCAGTTTTATTTCCTGTTCTGTGCAGAGAACACTTCTTTCAATAAACCTCTTGTGTGTTACCTTAAACCTGGTGTGCAAATCACAGGGGCGATTTTTCCCATCCTGCTGCGCCAAAAAAGCGGTGGGGGGGGTGCGGTTGCATTGCAGGGTCAGGCTGGCAATTGAGAGGCTGGCAGATGGAGGCCACTGCGCATGTGCTGATCTGAGCTCTGACAGATCAGCATGTACACAGTCGCCTGCTCAGCACTCTGCTGCTGGCCTCTTCAGCAGGAATAGGCCATGCCTTTTGATGTGGATCACACTAGTGCACTCTGTAGTGCAACGTGAGAGATTTCTTTTAAACTCCTGCTGAAATACCAGTGCGATTTGCTCCAGTTTTTTATGTGAATTCAACACTTAAAATTTTTTGGAAGAATTGCACCCCCCCACCCCCAGCATGTCCTCTCTGGTGCTGCCTGAGCAGTGAACACCCTGGAAGGTGATGGCTGCCTGAGTGCTCATCTCCAAAACCCTTCTTGGAGGTGAAGACTCCAGGTTCATGCTTCTGTGAACCTGTTGTAAATGGCGCAGGCATGACATTACGACAGCGCCCATGGGGGCTGGAAAATCGTAAATTGCACACTTGCCAGCAAGAATCGTGTTTTCCGAGTCTCTCCGGATTTTGCGCACATGCCACTGAACCCCACAGGTTCAAAATTGACTCCAACAACTTTATATCGTAAAAGAGTGCACTGATTGGTTGGCAAGTGGAATCTGGTCGAGACATTGTCATCGAGAATGCACCAGTTAATAGTGAGTCACAATTAATTTGAAAATTTAAACCAGGCAAGTCAAGGCATTGCCTTGAGGAATGAACCAGTGAACGGCTATCACTTGTTTAGCTGAAACAGACGCAGTTTGTTATTTCTGATAGCCTGTTTCAGAGTCAGTGGACGTTACACTTGCTCCACTACCTTCAAAGTATTATATCAGCGATCCAGATTTTTAGGTCTAGTTTCTATGTTACATTAGAGGCCTGTTTTAACAGTTGAGTCATGAGAATTTTTGCGGAAATGCTTACTATCTGTGTGTGTGTAATAAATTTTGTTTCTGACTTGCGCTCAAAATTAAATGGGAATAAAACATAACTTTCTGTAAAGATAGTTGATGAACTAGTTAGAAAATGCAGCACATCCAGCTCTAAATAAACATGCATAAGCTCAGTATGTTAATTTTTGCTACCTTTCACTCAAATAAATACTGTGTATGCAATTTCATTGGAAAACCAACATTTTTCCTGTTGTAGTTGAGTGCTCTTCTGACTAAAATTATAGTGCTGCGACGGCCAGAATTGATCAGTTAGTTTTTATATTTGCAAGTAGAGATCCCAATATTAGACAAGGTTTTTTTGATGTTCTGATAAACTTAAGTATTAATTGTCTGAGGCCTGCAGACAGATAAATTATCTTTAGAAATTAAGGCTCAGAATTGCTGTTGTTCTGAGATAAAAATCTATTACAGGTTCAAGCACTTCGGGATGAGAAGAATTCTAAACATTCAACCGATGTCATACAGCTAACTTCTCTAAAGGAGCAAGAGAGACAGCTTGAACTGGAATTGGCCCATTTAAAAAGAATGATGGAAGAAGAGGAGAAAAAGGTTCTCAATGCCATGAAGCAGGTAATATATAACTAACGTATAGAGTTCTTGAGTGATTCCTTCATAATCAATCTGAATGTAATTAATAATGGGACAATTTAAAAACTGATATCGCAACTAATTCACAGTTTATTAAAAATAAACAATTTTAGTGATTTTTAAATAATGGACTTTATTTTCTGTGTACTCTGGGTAAGGCATGCAAGGTTTGGAAGACAATTTTTCATTTGGTTAGGCCTATAAATTAGAATGATATGTTAATTACCACTTCTAATATATTTATGAAGGATGACAAACAAGAGTGTTTGACTAATCTCAATCTGAATCTTGGTGTATATGATTTCGCGGTCAATTTTCATCTCCAGTTATACTGTATATTTCTGAAATTGAAATTGAGGTCCAACGTGCTGAACTACTTCAGCATATTTTACTATATGATGGTTTATGTTGATTGGAGATGAAAGTTTAATTTGGGATCTTTGTTCGACCAAATGTATGAAGTTTTAAAACTTTCATTTTTATAAGCAGTGAATAAACAAAAGAATCAAGGTTAGAAGTTGTTTGCATACTTGATAATTTAAACCAGGAGATATTGACCAATGCCTTCAAAAATCTGATACCCCAACAACAAAACTGTCATACACAAAATGGCTAGATACAGAAAGCATAGGAAAAGATGAAATGCAAGCCATTCAAAATCCCCAAAACATGTTTGTACCATGGATAGTATGAACAACTGCCATAAATACAGAATCAATAAAAGCTTGCTGATGTAAATCATGATGATGCTGAGAAGCAATGTCCAGAAAACAGAGACAAATAAATCATCTGACCTTAAAAATATTATTTTGTACTTGAGGTGTTAACCTTGATTCTGTGATAATACTCTCATTTTTTATTCAGAACGTTCTACCTTCCAGCCTGAACTTAAAGACTTAATCATATGGTCTATTCTCAGCTGACATGCCTCTGCAGAACTAAATGAATGTTTTGTCATCTGAACCAAGGCCCCAGTTGTCCGCTCAGCCGGTCACAAAAATATCCCATTCAAAAGAGAACAGGGAAGTTCTTTCAGTGACCTATTGAACAGTTATCAGCAGATACTGAAAACCGATTTTCTAATTTATTTCAGTACTGTTTGTGGAAGTATGAGCACAAAATGTTGATGTGCTTCATACATTACAATAGTGATTATGTTTCAAGAATACTTAATTAATTGGAAAGCAGTTTGGGCTGTCCTGAGTCATGAAAGGTGCTATATAAATGCAAATATTTTGTTTTATCCTGCATTATCATGTGAAATATGAAATACTTACCAGATATTGTTCCAATCTGCTTAGGGACCAATAATTTTTGTTGTAAAGTAGACAAAATTTGAAATCCACTATCTATCTATAACATTCAGAATTAAATGAGGTAAACATGAACTAACTGGCACAATGTAGTCAAAGACATCACCAACTGTACACCAATTGGCAGACACAACCAAGACAGATCAAACAAATTTCTCAGCAGCCACTCTGACACTGGTGATCACTGAGTCATCAAAATGAAAAAAAATCTTTAAACTCTCCCTTCCTTATGATGGATTTTGGCTCCTCTCATTTGAGGATTTCCCTCAGCAGCAGCTCCAACTGAGAAGAAGGGCTTCTTCTATCTGCAATGGGTTGTCGGACAACTGCATTACTCCAACGACTGCTTGCTGCCCAGTTGCTCAATCACTTAGTGTGAGACCGTATCCCAAGGTATTAGTCAAG
This sequence comes from Carcharhinus amblyrhynchos, assembly GCF_965287045.1. Lineage (NCBI taxonomy): Eukaryota > Metazoa > Chordata > Chondrichthyes > Carcharhiniformes > Carcharhinidae > Carcharhinus > Carcharhinus amblyrhynchos. Next base: position 49,025,799 of record NC_137331.1, read on the forward strand.
TTGCAATCTGGAGTTTATACTCAGACACAGTTCCAGCTCCCTGGCTGCACTGCAGCCAAACTTTCTTCTCATGGGCTTTCTTTACTGGAACTTCCAGCTTCACCAAACAATCAACTGCTCCCAGGTTTCTTTGAGCCTTAGCTACAGAGAGTTAATGACAGCACTTCAACTGCCTGGAGCCAAACCACCTCTTCTACTGCTCCTGACTATCACTCAGTCTCACCTGCACACTGGTCCCATGATCATTATTGATGCCAAACCACTTTGCAGGCACACTGCTTAATTCCTGCAGCCATGGAAATACCAGATAATCCCCACCCCTCCTGGTTCAGTATACCATCGCCACCCTGCAGTGGACATTCCCCTGTTCAACTAATCGGGAGATTTGATTGAGAATGCAAAATCCAAATGCAAGTGACTTCCCAGCCCATCTACCTCATTATAATTTCCTCATGAAATACAAAGTATGATTACAAGAAACATTGGCTTTCTCTTAACCCATACAACAATAAATTGGTAGCAAACAGCAACCCCAGTAATCAAACACAATTGAAATATACAGAGAAAAAGAGACAGTGTGTGAGAGAAGTTTATTGGATGTATTTTCAGACAGTGAGGACCCACCCATGCAGTGTCTTAAAACTTGTTTACTAAGCATAGCAATGCTCTAAGTAAGGTTGGATTATTTAGTTCTCTATTGATTAAAGTGCAGGTTGCTAAAAGAGGAGTAATTAATGCAATGGGAAATAAATTTCCCTTCATTTCCCAATAGATAATATTGTATTGATTATGAATGCAGTTTCTTAATTTTGTTATCCATAAGGCTTCATCCCCTATTTCTATTCAGAAAGCAAAGATAACCTTGTATTTATATGGTGCCTTTTGTAACCTTAAGATATCCCAAAGCATTTTACAGACAATTTTTTCTTGTGACACAGATTGTGGGATAAATAATGGCCAGAATGTGGGATAATGCCCCTGCTTTTCTTCAAAACAGGGTCTTAGGGCATTTCACATCCACCTGAGAGAGCAGACATAGTCTCAGCTAAAGTTTCATCCAAAAGATGGCACCTTTGACAGTGCAGCACTCCCTCAGTGTTGCAATGGAATTTAGCTTAGATTTTTGTGCTCAAGCTGGGGAGTGCGAATTAACCTAGAATCCTCTGAGAATGCTATTAATTGAACCACTGAAACAGTCATTGTAGATTCTTCATTGTGGTTGCCTTTAGTGAGGAGTTTATTGTGAAATGTCAATCAATTTGTTCTGCTTGCAGTCTGTACTTCCTTAGGTAAATAAATGACTTTCATCTTGATTACCATGTTTCAAATCTGGGTTTTTATATAATAAAAACAAAATACTGTGGATGCTGGAATCAAACAAAAACAGAAAATGCTGGAGAAACTCAGCAAGTCTGATAGCATCTGTGGAAAGAGAATAGAGCCAACGTTTTGAGTCTGGATGACCCTTCGTCAGAGTTATAATCAAGTGTATGCATATGACGGCGGATGGCACTGAACTTGGATCTCAGGATGCGGCGAGAACAACAGTCTGAGGAGTGTTGTATGTCCAGGAGAGACCTGTAATCCTAGGTGGAGTCAAAAGATGAGGGGTGGAACCTCATTTGGATGGGGTGAGTCGGAGGCAGCGACAGTCACTGAGGAAAGTGACTGTGAAAGTGAGTTTTGGTAAACACCTTTTTGAACACCAGGAGGGAAATGGAAAGCAATGAAGGCAGATAGGATGAAATAGTTCTGACGAAGGATCATCCAGACTTGAAAATTTGGCTCTATTCTCTCTCCCCAGATGCTGTCAGATCTGCTGGACTTCTCCAGCATGGAGTTCTTTTGGGTTTTTATATGACAAGAAATAAATACATAAAACAAAAGGGTGGAGAAAGGAAATTTGTTTCCTCCCTTCTGTAACAGATCTTTATTCAATTTCCATCTAAATTTCAACTGATATTCCTCCCCATAAATATTTTGCTGTCTATATAAATCTCAGTTGAGTGCAGAGGTAATAAAAATATTGGCCTGGAACTTCCACTTGATTGTGCTGTTTTTTTTTCCTGAAGTTGGAATAACTGCTGCAACAGCTTGTGGAATTTTAAAAGCAACATTATTCAACACAACCGTGTTTCCATGATCTTTTGCTCTAGTTTTAAAAACATTGTGACCTGCATTCAACAGATCACAAAATAGGCCAAGTCTCTAGAGAAAATTAATTATCAATAGAAGTTTTCACTGACTGCGATCAATGACAAGCGTTCGGGGAGGGTGCAAGAACAATGAAAGTTTTGAAGTAATTAGTGTTTTTGTTTAAACCAAAACTGACTCCTGAACCTGAATGTAAGTAGAAAATTGTTGAAATTTTAAGTAAATTTCAGTAATTTAAAACTGCGTGACTTAAAGTGATGACTTGATACTGATTAAAAATGCTTTTTTTGTAATACACAGATGAGCTGTTTTAATCAAACTTCAATTTATTACGTAAATGTTAGAAAATCTTGTAATGTTTCAGAATATTCCCTACATTATTTTGGACATCTTGAGGCCATAAAAGATGCTAAGAAAAAATTCAGGCCTTTCCATAACTAGAAATATATTTTAGGAGCAATTTCTCTACGTCTGATTACACTTTTTCCTCAGTCTAATCCAAAGCCACTTGAACTACAAATTTTACTGTTGTTCAAGCAAATTTCCAATTCATATTCCTTTATACCCTACTATAGAAACATGTAACAAACAAACAAACAAAGGAATTTGCGTTTATGACTTTTATAACCTCAGGATGTTTCAAAGTACTTCATAGCCAATTAAGTATTACAGAAATGTAGTCACTATTATAAGGCAAGGAAAAACAGCAACAAATTGGATTTTTATGTCCACCAATGTGACCATGGTTTAAAAACTTATTCAAAAGCCAGCACCACCTCCAGTACTGCACTGAAGTGACTGCTTAGATTATGTGGTCAAGTTAATAGAGTGGGAATAGAAACCACAACTTTCTGAATCAGAAGCAAGAATGCTACCATTGAGCCATCGCCGACACCAGTATCATATAATGTATGTCTCACACACAAGACAAGTTTCTGGCTAACAAGAGACTCTGGTAGCTGGAGCACAATTTGATTATGGGATAAACTAGCCTGATAAGATTGAGGGCAGGGTTCTGAAGTGGCCCAAGAAGAATGGTGTGTGCATGCGTGTGTGTCTGCATGTGCGCATGGACGTGCCTGTCCTTCCCTTTGCTGGCTTAGACATGCTTACATTTTCAGTAAGATGAAAAATTAACTATTCTTTCAACAAAAGTTGCCCAATCTGCTGAGTATTTTCAGCAGTTTCTGTTCTTATTTCAGATTTCCATAATCCCACAGTATTCTATTTTTATATTTGTGTTTTGTGTAAACTTGTACTTTTTTGTGTTGCTTCTCAATAGTATTCTTTAGGATGGGCCTGGGTGGGATGCTCTTTCGGGGAGGCAGTGCAGATTAAACGGGCCACCTTCTATGTGATACTTTGGTTTTCTTTGTTAATGGACAGTTGTGGAATTCCATCCCAAAGTTCCAGTAAAATTCCTTATCTAATGGTTATTAGATAGACCATCTTCCAGTTTATCATGAACAACATCTGATGGTATTTTATAGAATACTAATTCTTGCATCTTGCGCATTTTGCCCACACGAGTTTAAGTATTATAAAAACAAAATAAATGGGAACTAAAAGGTTGGTTAACCAAACTTATATCAAAACTCCCTTAGTCACGTAGGAGTATTGTATGCAGTTCTCATTGCTGTATTATATAAAGGATAGAGAAAAGTGAAGAGAAATTGCAAGCGTTATAACTCCATTATAAGATTATTACCAACAGGAAAGGAACAGACAGGCTTCTTATTCTCTCAGAGCACAGTGATTAGCACTGCTGCTTCACAATGCCAGAGACTTGGATTTGATTCCCAGCTTGGGTCACTGTCTGTGAAGAGTCTGCATGTTCTCTCTGTCTGTGTGGGTTTTCTCCAGGAGCTCCAATTTCCTCTCACAGGCTGAAAGACATGTTGGTTAGGTGCATTGGCAATGCTAAATTCTCCAATAACTTTATTGCAGTGTTAATGTAAACCTACTTGTGACAATAATAAATAAACTTTAAAAACTGAGTGATCTAATAGAGGTCTTTAAAAATTAGATATTGAAAGGTAGACAAAAGAAAGGGCTTCCACTTGTTGAAGACCAAAACTAGAGACCTCCAATATAGGATAGTCATGTAGAAATCAAATGGGAAATTCAGAAGAAACCTTTTTTACATACAGACAATTGTGAAAATGTGAACTTGTTACCACAGAGAGTAGTTGAGGCAAATAGTATAGATGCATCTCCACTTGCCCGGATGCGTGCAGCCTGCAGGGAAGAGATTGCAGAACCTCTGGCGATGATCTTTGCATCAGCAATGAAGACGGGAGAGGTTCTAGAGGATTGCGAATGTGGTTCCTATATACAAGAAAGGGAATCAGGATAATCCAGGAAATTAGACTCATTGGTTGGTAACCTCAGTGGTTGGTAAATTGATGGAGAAGATATCCTGAGGGACAGGATTTATGAACATTTAGAGAAGTTTAGTGTGCTCGATGGCAGTCAGCATGGCTTTATCAAAGGCAGATCGTACCTTATGAGCTTGGTTGAGTTCTTTGAAAATGTGACTAAATACATTGACGAAGGAAGAGCGGTAGATGTGATTTATATGGACTTCAGCAAGGCGTTTGATAAGGTCCCCCATGCAAGACTTCTTGAGAAAGTGAGAGGGCATGGGATCCAAGGGGCTGTTGCCTTGTGGATCCAGAACTGGCTTGCCTGCAGAATAAAGTCTGACAACACCAGGTTTAAGTCTAACCGATTTATTTGATAGTAAATTCACAAGCTTTCGAGGTTAAGCTCTTCTTCAGGTGAATGGAGAGTTCTGGCCTCAGACAGAGCACATAAAGCATAGACAGTTTACAGATTACTGATTAGAATGCGAATCTTTACACCTAACCTGCTGTTCAAGTCCTAAAGTGGCAGATAATGTGAGTGGAAGGAGTACTGATCACAGGTTAAGGAGATGTGTATTATCTCCAGACAGTACAGTGTCTCCGTGGTAACTCTCCATGCTAACAAGTTCACATTTTCACAATTGTCTGTATATAAAAAAAAATTTCTTCTGAATTCCCCATTTGATTGCTACATGACTATCCTATATTGGTGGCCTCTAGTTTTGATCTTCCCAACAAGTGACAGTACAGTGTCTCTGACCCATCCCCTGTCTCATCCCCCTAACTTACACATCTTTGAACACTAAGCATGGCCAATCCATCTAACCTGCATTTCTTTGGACTGTGGGAGGACACCCATCTATATACAGGGAGAATGTGGAAATTCCACAGTGTCAATCACTTGAGGCTGGAATTGAAACTGGGTCCCTGGCGCTGAGAGGCAGCAGTGCTAACCACTGTGTCCCCATGCCACACCATTTGGTCTTGAAAACCATTCCATATACACTCCAGGAATTCCTCCTGTACGGTATTGTGACTAACTTGAGTTGCCTAATCTATGCAGATTAACGCCACCCATAATTACAGATGTTTCTTTATTGCATGCATCTCTAATTTCCTGTTTTAATGTCATTCCCAACATCAGCACTACAATTTGAAGGTCTATATGCAACCTCAAATGATGATGTTTTTTGTCCCTTGATATTTCTCAGCTCCACCTATACAGATTTCACACTGCTGGAGCTAATATCTTTCCTCACTATTGTATTCATTTCCTCTTTAACTAACAATGCAGTTCCACCGTCTTTTCCTTTTTGTCTGTCCTTCCTAAAAACGGAATACCCCGGGTGATCAATTCACATCCCCAGTCACCCTGCAGCCATGTCTCTGTAATCCCAACTATATCACACCCATTTACGTCTATTTGTGCAATTATGTCATCTACTTTATTGTGAATGCTTTGTGTTAAGGCACAGATCCCCCTGCCATATTAGTCCAAACCCTCCCCATCCCAGGACATCAGTTCCAGTCACAGAAGTTTACAGCATTGAAACAGGCCCTTTGGCCCAACTTGTCCATGCCACCTTTTTTTTAAAACCCCTCAGCTAAGGTTCTGTCCAGGTGTAAGCCCAATTCATCCAGTTTATGCTGGTCTCACCTCCCCCAGAATGTGTCCCAATGTTCCAGGAACCTGAAACCCTCTACCTTGCACCATCTCTTAGGCCATGTATTCACCTGATTTTATCCTGAGATTACTACCTTCTGACATTTTTTTTTAACCTAAGGAAGTAAGTTGAAAAGTAGGATGAGGTCCTATGTCATTTGTACCAATGTGTACTATGACCAACCATTGGCTGTTCACACGCAGTCCTTCAGAATGTTATAACTACTCTGAGGCATCCATGACTCTGGCACAAGGACGCAATACACCATCCTGGAGTCTCACTTGTGGCCACAAAAATGCCTATCCCCTTACAACTGAATCACCTATAAGTATTTTTTTACTCCTACATTTTTTACTCCTCCTCTGTGCAGCAGAGCCACCTGTGGTGCAATAAATGTGGCTGTTCTGCTTTCCCTCAAGAGGTCATTTGCCTCAAACGTATCAAAAACGGTATATCTGTTTTGCAGGGAAATAACCACAAGAGATTCCTGTACTGCCCTCCTAAGTCCTCTAGCTCTACCTGGTGGTCACCTATTCCCTTCCTGCCTCCGGAGTCTGAGCCTGTGGTGTGACCACTTCTCTATACATGCTATCCATGATATTCTCCACCTTGTGCATGCTCTAGTGTCTCCAGTCACTCTCCAGCTATGAAATGTAGGCTTCTAGGAGCTGCAGCTGGTGATACTTACTGCACAAATGCTTGTCCCAGGCACTGGAAATGTTCCTGGCTTCCCACATGGAGCATGGGAAGTACACCACAGCTTTGAATTATCTTCCATGATTTATCTCTTTAAATTAAATATTTAGGAAGATGCTTAAAATTAAACAGTATGTCACTCTAGGACCCTTCTTCCCTGATCCTTGTTACTATAGAACTTAGTTCTTACAAACAATATATCACAAAGACCTTACAAATTATGTGACAAATTAAGTAAATACTTACCTGACCTTGCCCACTACATACTAATCAATTAGTTCTCTCCCTTGTAGCCTCTACTCCTGCAGCAGGGCTAGACCACTCTCTGAAGACTGAAGACCAAATAAGAACCTTTTCTTTCTGCACCAAATACCTGCTGTGCTCCATATCCCCCAAAAGTATACTCACTCTGGCTGTGTCTCACTCAAGATGTGCTCTCTTCCACTGCTCGTGCATGAAGCTCACTGATCTGTCAGGACCGGGTTACTAAATATTACTGGATGCAAAACATTGAGAAAAGATAGGGAAGCAATCAACCAGGTGATGTGGAGAGGGGGTGGTAATATTGTTTAAAAGTATTGCAGTGCTTGAGAGGATGTCCTGGCGAGATCAAGGACAGAATTTGTTAGACTCTCTAAGAAGATTCGATGAATGTATTCTTTAGACCACCAACCAGCAGGAATGAAATGGAGGATCAAATTTTCAGGGACATTACATAGAGGTGTAAAAACTATTGAGTGATGATGGAGGACTCCAATTATTCAAATATACACTGGGCTAACAGCATAAAGAGCAAGGAGAAAGAAGAATTTCTGGTGTGTTCAGGAGAATTTTCTCAGATTACAGCTAAATGAGCCAGGAGACTTTGAATTTGATTCTGGGGAAATGAGGTGGATTAGGTAGAGCAAGTCGAACATTTAGAAACAGTGATCATAATACCATAAGATTTAGATTAGCTATGGAAAATGAAGAAGAGCAATTGATAGCAAAATCGTTTGTTGAAGGAGGACCAATCCCCAACAGATCTAACCTGGGAAATTTGAATCAAAAGATGGGAAAGCAAAAATCAAATCAGTGGATGTGATTGTTTGGATACAGCAAAGGTACATTTCCAAGAGGGAGAAAAGTAAAAACAGCCAAAGTTAGAGCTCCCTGAACGATGAAAGAGAGGGAATACAATGAAATTAAATGGGGGTGTGTGATAAATGTCAGGTTCAGACTAAACATAGCAAGCTCAAAGGGAAAGTGAAAAAGGGCATCTGAGAGACAATGAAGCTATCCTAAAAGGCAATGAAAATGTCTTCCATGCGCATATGATTAGTAGAAGGATCAGAAGATGAGGGTTGGGACCAATGGGGGAGCAAAAAGAAGTTCCATGCATGGAGCTGGAGGGCATGGCTGAGATACTAAATGCATTGCCTTTACCAAAGTGGATGCAGCTGTAAAAGCAAAAGAGTGGTTCGTTGCGACATTGGATGTGCTGAGAATTGATGTGATAGTAGTGGAAAGGCTAGCTTTACTTAAAGTTGATAAATCTTCAGTTGTAATCCACCCTAGATTTTTGAGGAAAGTATGAGAAGAAAGAGGATATATTGACCATAATCTTCCAATCCCCTTCAATATTGGCATGGTTCCCAGGAGAATTACGAGAGATTTCAATGAACATAGGCTGATGGAATGGGCATAAACTTGACAGATGAAATTTAATGCAGCAAAGTCTAAAGTGACTCAAGTGGTGTACCACAGGGGTCAGTGCTGGGTCCTCTGCTTTTTGTGATTTTTATAAATGACTTGGAAGAAGGGGCTGAAGGGCGGGTTAGTAAATTTGCTGATGACACCAAGATTGGTGGAGTAGCAGATGAGGTGAAGGGCTCTTGCAAGCTGCAAAGAGACATTGATAGGATGCAGAGCTGGGCCGAAAAGTGGCAGGTGGAGTTTAACCCTGATAAGTGTGAGGTGATTCATTTTGGTAGGACAAACTTGAATGCAGATTACAAGGTCAACAGCAGGGTTCTAAGGATTGTGGAGGAAGAGAGAGATCTTGGGGTTCATATCCACAGATCTCTGAAAGTTGCCACTCAAGTGGATAGAGCTGTGAAGAAGGCTTATAGTGTGTTAGCGTTTATTAACACGGGGTTTGAGTTTAAGAGCCGTGGGGTTATGCTGCAACTATACCGGACGTTGGTGAGACCACATTTGGAATATTGTGTTCCATTCTGGTCACCTCACTATAAGAAGGATGTGGAAGTATTGGAGAGAGTGCAGAGAAGATTTACCAGGATGCTGCCTGGTTTGGAGGGTAGGTCTTATGAGGAAAGGTTGAGGGAGCTGGGGCTTTTCTCTTTAGAACATAGAACATTACAGCGCAGTACAGGCCCTTCGGCCCTCGATGTCGCGCCCAGTGGAACCAATCTAATGACCTAAACTATTCCAATGTTATCCATATGCCTATCCACTGGCCATTTGAATGCCCTTAAAGTTGGCGAGTCCACAACTGCTGCAGGCAGGGCATTCCACAACCTTACTACCCTCTGAGTAAAGAACCTACCTCTGACATCCATCCTATAATTACCACCCCTTAATTTAAAGCTATGTCCCCTTGTGTTAGCCATCACCATCCAAGGTAAAAGGCTCTCACTGTCCACCCTATCCAATCCTTTGATCATCTTGTATGCCTCAATCAGGTCACCTCGTAACCTTCTCTCCAATGAAAATAACCTCAAGTCCCTCAGCCTTTCCTCATAAGACCTTCCCACCATATCAGGCAACATACTGGTAAACCTCCTCTGCACCCTTTCCAATGCCTCCACATCTTTCTTTTAATGTGGCGACCAGAACTGTACGCAATATTCCAAGTGCAGCCGCACCAGAGTTTTGTACAGTTGTAACATGACCTCACGGCTCCGAAATTCAATCCCTCTACCAATAATAGCTAACACACCGTACGCCTTCTTAACAACCTTATCAACCTGGGTGCCAACTTTCAGGGAGCTATGCACATGTACTCTGAGATCTCTCTGCTCGTCAACATTACTAAGAGTCCCTCCATTAGCCCTATATTCTGTACTCCTGTTATTCTTACCAAAGTGAATCACCTCACACTTTTCCGTATTAAACTCCATCTGCCACCTCTCGGCCCAGCTCTGCAGCTTATCTATGTCCCTCTGCAAACTGTAACATCCATCCTCACTGTCTACAACTCCTCCAACTTTGGTGTCGTCAGCAAATTTACTAATCCATCCTTCTACACCCTCATCTAGGTCATTTATAAAAATGACAAACAGCAGTGGCCCCAAAACAGATGCTTGAGGTACACCACTTGTAACTGAACTCCAGGTTGAATATTTCCCATCAACCACCACCCTCTGTCTTCTATCAGCTAGCCAGTTCCTTATCCAAACTGATAAATCACCCTCAATCCCATGCATCTGCATTTTCTGCAATAGCCTACCATGGGGAACCTTATCAAATGCTTTGCTAAAATCCATATGCACCATGTCAACTGCCTTACCCTTATCCACCTCTTTGGTCACCTTTTCAAAAAACTCGATAAGGTTTGTGAGGCACGACCTACCCTTCACAAAACCGTGTTGACTATCCTTAATCAATTTATTTCCCTCTAGATGATTATAAATCCTATCCCTTATAATTCTTTCCAAAACTTTGCCCACAACAGAAGTAAGGCTCACTGGTCTATAATTCCCAGGATGGTCTCTACTCCCCTTCTTGAACAAGGGGACAACATTTGCTATCCTCCAGTCTTCCGGCACTATACCTGAAGCCAAGGATGACATGAAGATCAAAGCCAAAGGCTCTGCAATCTCCTCCCTAGCCTCCCAGAGAATCCTAGGGTAAATCCCATCCGGCCCAGGGGACTTATCTATTTTCACATTCTCAAGAATTGCCAACACCCCCTCCTTATGTACCTCAATCCCGTCTAGTCTACTACCTGGTATCGCAGTATTCTCCTCGACTACACTGACTTTTTCCTGCATGAATACTGACAAAAAATACTCATTCAGTGCCTCTCCTATCTCTTCAGGCTCCACTCACAACTTCCCACTGCTGTCTCTGACTTTGGAGCGGAGGAGGATGAGAGGCGACTTAATAGAGGTTTATATGATGATGGGAGGTGGACATGCAGAGACTAATTCCTCGGGTGGATGTAGCTGTTACTAGGGGGCATAACTATAAGGTTCATGGTGGGAGATATAAGAGAGATGTCCAAGGTAGATTCTTCATTCAGACAGTGGTTGGGTTGTGGAATAGACTGCCTGCTGTGATCGTGGAGTCAGACACTTTAGGAACTTTCAAGCGGTTATTGGATAGGTACATGGAACACCCCAGAATTAGAGAGGGGACAGCTTGATCTTGGGATTGTACATAGCTCGGCACAACATTGAGGGCTGAAGGGCCTGTACTGTGCCGTAATGTTCCATGTTTCTGTGATAATTTTGATTGGGAAAAAAAGAGGCGAGGCAATATGAACAAAGGGTATAATTCTAAAGGAGTGCATAAATAATTGAAGGTGGCAGGATTGGTTGCCAAAGTGGTTTAAAATGATTTTAAAAGTGCACAGAATTCTGGGCTGTATAATTAGAAGTGTGTGCAAGTTTTGATAAACAGTCAAAGTTGGATACAACTGGAGTGCTGCATCCAACCTGGGCCCTGCTCTTTCTGAAGGATGTGAACGCCTTGGGCTGCAGAAATGATTTACCAGAATGGTTCCAGAGGTTGAAGCACTTCAGTTATGTGGAGAACCTGCATTATTCTACTTGGAGAAGAGCAAGTTGAAAGGAAATTTGATGGAGGTGCTTGAAACGGTGAAGGTAAAGACCAAGAAATTGATCCCAATGGCACACAGATCAAAAACCACAGGATTTAAAATGATTGGCAAATTAACGAAAACAGCGTGAGGAAGACCTTTTCTGAACGGTGAGAGGATATGATGTGGAATGCATTGATTAAGTATGTGATGGGAAGTAGATTCAATTGTGGTTTTCAAAAGGGAACTGTAATAAGTACTTTGTAGGGCTACGGGGTAAGGGTGGCAGAGTGAAATTTGCTGTATTGTTCTTACAGGGCTGTCAATTATCATGGGCTGAAAGGCCTCTTCTGTTGTAGGCATTCTTTGATTCTGTGTGTCATAAAATAAGCATTGTGGATTTTTGCAATTCTGATTTTTTTTTTAAACATGGTTTCACCAAATTTGATATTTTTGGGAATGTAGAGAATGGGGTGTTTGATAAAAATGGTAAAGTTTCACTTGCAAACCAGTAATGAAGTAATTGATAGAAAAGTAATATAGAATTTTACATGAAACAAACTAAATTAGTCATTATTTATTTATGGAGTTCTTTCACTTCTCCCTGTCACTTTTAAAGATTTTCATTTGAGAGAATGAACTTTAATTATCAATACAGGGTGGGATGTACTTGATGCTGGCAAAAACAATGATATTCCTTGCCACTGGTGCCAAAATTAATGGTGCTTGAAGAACCTTGTATGAGGGAAGTGGCTGAGGAAGATATTTGTCTTTGTTCTATCAATGCACTAAAATTCTGGAACAACTTCAAATTTTAGTCAATGATATGAAAAATTGTGCATCATCCACTTGAAAAAGCATTGCGATGATAAATGTTGCGTCAGTGCTGTCCATTTATCATGTCTGCGAGTCAAAGAGCTTGAATATTTGGTTTCCAAGCTGTGTTGTCAGTCAAAGACAAACCAACCAGTGAACATAAGCAGGTTGTAATTCATTTTCTGCTGCAGCTTACTATTGTAGAGAATGCTGGCTTCAATCCCAATTATTTTAATACCTTACGGATGTAAGTATTCCAGCCTGATCATTTCCCAAAGAAGTGTCTCATAGAAAGATACATAGAAAGATCTATAGCAAAGGGGGTCTGTATAGGCTGTAAAAGAGCAATCCAACCTTCCTGAAGTACAAAGTCCTGTAGGGCTGAAGTACATACCAAGTGTTTTTTAAATTTGATGAGGGTTTCCGCCTCTACCACCTTTTAAAGCTGTCTTATTCTCTCATAAATTGCATCATGCAATAAATGGTGTTCCTCTTTACATGTAATCTGATTGCATAAAACTTCTTACTTCTGATTTATTCAGCAAAAGTCATGTGAAGGGAGTACTTTACAACGTTTTAGTTGCTTCAACAATATCATTTGTTTTGTATAAATGAGTCTTCAACTAATTCCCATTTGAAAAATTGGGAAGGAATTCATATATAGTGTGGTTTTAAATGAATAAAACCAAGCAATGGTGTTCACACTAAGGAAAAGACATCAAATTCCTGGGATGAGAGGATTGTCCTATCAAGACAGACTGAATAGTTTGGGTCTGTATTTCTTGGAGTTTAGAAGAATGAGGGGTGACCTTATACAAACCTCCTGAAGTGGTTTGATGGGGCAGTTGGTGAGATGTTTTCACTAGTGGGAGAGTCTCGAACAAGGGGACATAGCTACAGGATAAAGGGCCAGTCATTCAAAACTGAGATGCGTAGAAATTTCTTGCAGAGGTTGGTAAATCTCTGGAATTCTCTGCCCCAAAGGGTAATGGAGGCTGGGTCATTAGAAGTATTTAAAGTGGAGGTGGATAAATATTTGATAAATCATGGAATAGAAGGCTTTGAGAAAATGCATGGAAAAGATGCTGAGCTGGCAGAGATCAGCCATGATCATATTGAATGACTACCCAGGCTTGAAGGACTTGGTGGCCTACTCCTACTTCCATTTCTTCTGTTCTTGTGTAAATGATAATGATGAAATCTTGATGGCTTTATGTCAAACTCATTTGCAGACTTACTAAATAGTCGCAACATTTTTCAATGTTTTTCAAAATTAATCTGAGATTTCAGGATTGGAATAGGTATTTCTGTTCTTTCCAGTTCCTTTGTTAGGAGTATAGCAATTGCTGGTTTTTAGTTTAGAATTTTCATCAACAGAAAACTGGGCATTTAAAAGTAAATCACACTTGTTGGACATGAGATTGACCTTTTTTTCATGTAATTGAGCATCTTTTGTAGTTAAAATATTGGTAGTTGATGTTTTGCCTGTTTCTGAGGATTATGCAAAAAGTGGTTCAGGTTGCTTCAACTGTTTGTAACTTTCCTTTGAATCGAGAGGATGAAGTTTCAAAACGGCAAGTTCAAACATTTCTGCAACTGCCAATCTAGCTGTTTATCATCTTAACATCCCCTATGCTGTTTATTAGATTCACAATGGAAGCAGACTCAGTGAATGCTCAGCATTTTGTCCAGAAACTATCAACACATGGCCAGTGGTGCCTGCTATTACTTCTTGGAGCTTTCTTTGGTCTGATGGGTTTCACAAGCCTAATGAATTCCGTGCTCCAGCACCCAGTCCTCCAATGAAAAATATCAGAGGCATTTCAAAATTATATCATTTCGTGGGTATTGTAATCTTTTTACAAACCTAATTGAGGAGATCCCCACATGGGATCTTATCAAAAGCAAAGCAAAGGTAAAATCATAGCAAATGTAAGACCCATGGGATCCAAGGAAATTTGCCAAATTTGATCCAGAATTGTCTAAGGCAGGAAACAGAAGGTGATGGTCAAGGGGTGTTTTTCAGGCTGGAAGACTGTGTTCAGTTGGGTCCAGAAGGGATCAGTTTTGGGGCCCTTACTGTTTGTGGTTTATATAAATGATTTAGTCTTGAATGTAGGATGTTTGATCAGTAAGTTCATGGATGATTCAAGAATTGATAGGTGGTAAATAGTGAGGAGGATAGCTTTTGATTATAGGAGGATATAGATGGGCTGGTCAGTACATGGAATTCAATCCTGATAAGTCTGAGGTGATGCACTTGGGCAGGACAAGGGAATACATGGTGAATGGCAGGAACCTAGGAAGCACCAAGGATCAGAGGGATCTTGATGTGCATGTACACAGGTCCCTTAACACAGTCGAACAGGTGGATAAAATGGTCAACAAGTCCCCAGGACCGGATGGAATGCATCCGAGGGTTCTGAAAGAAATGGCGCAGGTGATAGTGGATGCCTTGGTGGTTATTTTCCAGATGTCACTGGATTCCGGGGAAGTGCCGGATGATTGGAAAACGGCTAATGTTACGCCGTTGTTTAAGAAGGGTGCCAGGCAAAAGGCGGGGAATTATAGGCCGGTTAGTTTAACGTCTGTGGTAGGTAAAATGTTAGAATCTGTCATTAAGGAGGAAATTGCGAGGCATCTTGAAGGGAATTGCTTGATAGAGCAGACGCAGCACGGTTTCGTTAAAGGGAAGTCGTGTCTGACAAATTTACTGGAGTTCTATGAGGATGTGTCTAGGGCGGTGGATAGAGGAGAGCCGGTGGATGTGGTCTTTCTAGATTTTCAGAAGGCATTTGACAAAGTACCTCACAAGAGGTTATTGCAGAAGGTCGAGGGACATGGAGTTGGGGGTAGGGTGTTAGCGTGGATAGAGGATTGGTTGTCAAATAGGAGGCAGAGAGTGGGGGTCAACGGGTGCTGTTCGGATTGGCGGATGGTGACTAGTGGAGTGCCCCAGGGGTCGGTGCTGGGGCCTCAGCTTTTTACCATTTATATAGATGATCTGGAGGAGGGAACCGAGTGTATGGTGTCGAAATTTGCTGATGACACCAAGATTGGGGGAACGGCAAATTGTGCGGAGGGTGTGGAGAGTCTGCAGAAGGATCTAGATAGGCTGGGCGAATGGGCCAGGAAATGGCAAATGGAATTTAATGTTGGCAAGTGTGAGGTGGTCCACTTTGGTAGGAAGAACTATTACTTACGGGGCGAAAAACTGCAGCAGGCGACGGTGCAGAGGGACCTCGGGGTCCTTGTGCATGAGTCACAAAAACCCAGCTTGCAGGTGCAGCAGGTGGTCAGGAAGGCGAATGGGATGCTGGCCTTCATAGCGAGGGGGATTGAATATAAAAGTAGGGAGGTCTTGCTGCAGCTGTATAGGGCATTGGTGAGGCCGCAGCTGGAGCACTGTGTGCAGTTTTGGGCGCTGCACCTGCGCAAAGATATTTTGGCCTTGGAGGGAGTGCAGAGGAGGTTTACTAGGCTGATACCGGAGTTGAGGGGGTTGAGCTATGAGGAGAGGCTGAATAAACTGGGCTTGTACTCGTTAGAGTTTAGAAGAATGAGGGGAGATCTCATTGAGACGTTTAAGATGATGAATGGGATGGATAGGATAGAGGTGGAGAGACTCTTCCCACTCAAAAAAGACAGTAGGACTAGGGGGCACAGCCTCAAGATAAAAGGGGGGCGGTTCAGAACGGAGTTGAGGAGGAACTTCTTCACTCAAAGGGTGGTGAATCTCTGGAATTCTCTGCCCGTTGAAGTGGTGGAGGCTGCCTCGCTAAATATTTTTAAGACGCGGGTTGATGGGTTTTTGATAAGAGAGGGGATTAAGGGTTATGGGGAGAAAGCGGGAAAGTGGAACTGAGCAGCGACAGATCAGCCACGATCTTATTGAATGGCGGGGCAGGCTCGAAGGGCTAGATGGCCTACTCCTGCTCCTATTTCTTATGTTCTTGTGTGGTATACTTGCTTTATTAGCTGAGGCTTTGAGCTTAAGAGCAGGAAGGTTATGTTGGAACTGTATAAAACATTGGTTTGACCACAACTAGAGAATTTGTGCAATTCTGGAATCCCTTTTATAGGAACAATGTGATAGCACTGGAATGAGGTATTTACTAGGATGTCATCTGGGCTTGAGAGTTTTATTTATGAAGAGAGATTGGATAGACTGAGGCTGTTTTTCTTGGAGCAAAAGAGACAGAGGGGGGACATGATTGAGATGTATAAAATTATGATGGGCATAGATAGAGTAGACAGGAAGAAATTTTTTCCTTTGTTGGGGGGATCAATGACTGGGAGCATCAATTTAAGGTAAGTGGCAGGAGCTTTAGAAGGGATGTGAGGATTTGTTTTCACCCAGAGGGTGATAGGCGGCTGAAAATCACTGTCTGAAAGCATGGTGGAGACAGAAACCCTCATAACATTTAAGTATTTAAATGTGCATTTGCAATGCCAAGGCATACAAGGCTATGGATCAAATGCTGGAAAATGGAATTAGAATTGTTGAGGGAGTCACTTGATGAAGGAGTTTCACTCCGAAAGCTCGTGCTACCAAATAAACCTGTTGGACTTTAACCTAGTGCTGTGAGACTTCTTACAGAAGTCATAGCCTAAGGATACAGGGTAGACTATTTGGAACTGAGGCAAGGAGAAATTTCTTTCCTCAGAGATCTAGCCATACTGCTTTAGATTTGAATACCAGTTAAAGAATAAGGTGCACTCGGTGACCTTGTGCACTACTCCCTGGTCTGCTTTGTCGGTCTGGTGGTCACCTAGTCTCTCTCTACCTGCATTTTCTTAAGTTGCAAGGCAACCAGCACCTAAAATGTAGCTCTCAAGCCTTGCAAATCCTCCAAATGACCCACCTTGAACTCCTCCATCTGATGACACTGCCTGCATATGTTGATGAGCAGGAACTCAATTATGTGGGTATTGGTTGCCTGCTTACTCTCTCTGTAAAAAGTTGCATGTGGTATAAGGGGTCCCAAAAGAACAGGATGAAAAACTGATGTACAAAAATTGGAGCTGCAGGTGGAGGGAGAGGGGGAGCAGGCAAGTGAATAAATACAAATTTCATTTAACTGATGTGAAATTATCTTTGTAGGTGCATCGTTTGGAACAAGGGAAGAGCTCTATCGAGCTGAACGGACTATCACTTCGGAACCAACTAGCTGTGTTGGAGAAACGTCAATCCAATATTAAGTTGGAAAATACCCAGCTAAAGAGAGAGAAAGCTAACCTAGTTGAGCATATCTCTGAGTTACATAAACAGGTATTTTGATATACATATTTGCCTAGAAATTATTCAAAATATGACTAGTTCATTATGGCTGCTGTTATTGATGCAGAAAAAAGGCAATATACAGCGAGGAAGAGATTGCTATGACTTGTGAATCACAACAAATTGCTGGATGATTTGTACCCTCTGTCATTCTCCCCCTTGTCCCCTGGCACCCAATCCTGATATGCTATTCAACATTGGAGGCCCAGGGAAGGAATAACTAAAACTGTAGAAACTAATTCTCGCAGGCAGTAAATTGTTCCTAGACTTTTAATTTTTGTTTTCCTTACTTTTCCTTTGTCTCTTCTGCGCCTCAGTTTCTAATTTGACCAATATTAATCTCATTTCCTTCACTGTCATTTGTTGATCCTTTATTCTTCATGAAGGTTCACCATTGGGGTCAACCTTCATGAGGCTCCACGTGTTGATATTGCCATGCTGCTACCAAATTGCATTTCCAGCAATTTATAACACATGAATACAATCTAAATGGCAAGGCAAAAAAAAACAAATTAGGCATTCCAGTAATTTTTGGATTACTAACCTGCAAAGGCCCAGGAAAGTCAGAAACATTGGTAATATTTTGCACCATGAAACAAATTCCTTTTAAGCCATGAATCAGGAGCACTTTTCATCCTCTATTGACCAAAATGCATAGGATAGGTTCAAAACCAAAAAGCTCCCCAACACCTGATAGATGCTGAAACTACATTATCAAAATCTGTAATAATTCAGGTAATTTGAATTTAGAATCATTGAATCCCTACAGTGAAAGAGGCCATTGATTCTGCACTGACCTTCAGACAGAGTATCTTACATAGGGTGGGGAAGAAGGCCTACCTCTGTAACCCCACACATTTACCATGGTGAATTATTTTAACCTATACAACTCAGGATAGATACTAAGGGGCAATTTATTAATGCCAATTCACCTAAACTGCACATCTTTTGACTGTGGGAGGAAACTGGAGCACCTGAAGGAAACCCAAGCAGACAGAGTGAGAATGTGCAAACTCCACACACAGTGCTTTATTGAAGTCTGGAATTGAACCCAGGTCCCTGGCGTGATCTGATAATATCTATAGACAATATTACAACTACTAGAACAGGATCCTTACTTCTTAAGCAGGGCAACTGGATCTAGTTTTTATTGCCGATTTCATGAACGTTACACTCTTTTACCCTGGAAAAAAACTATGCCAATCTGTCATGAACTTGCCCCTCACAGCTTGTACTTCAGATTGAATGGTGCTGCATATTCTGGTCAGATAGTGAAAGATATGGGAGAAGAACACTCACTCCCAAGGCTTTTTGGAAAGGGGTAGATGGTTTAGTTAACAATTCATCCTATTAAGGAGGTATGCTATCTCTAGTTATCCTGAGATGTTGATGGGCCTTCTCATTGAATCTTATCCTCAATATTCCAACTATGGCATTACATAGGGAATTCCTGGATATCAAAATGTCCAGTCAGGATGTTGTGCGAGTTGCAGGGAATAGTGCTTCCATGAGATTGCTGCTCCTCTTATTTTCAATGCAGGAAGTCAGAGGTTCAAGTAACAAATTGTTTTGTGTAATTGTAGCCAAGGCTCAGTACACTCAGTGCACCATTGACAGTTTACACTGGTTGGAATTAAGTTTCCTGACTTTTAGCAAAACTGCACCAAAAGACACAAGGATTGTATCACACTACTGAGCACCCAGACTGGAGCAGCCCTCACAGCCATGGTGCTTGTATGGCTAATACAGTTAGGTACCTGAGCAACTGGTGACCTTGTGCAAAATTCTGAAGTAACACAGCGTAACTAGATACAAGTTCAGATTTCCCATCTCATTATTGCCACCAACTGAGCAAAGAAATGGAAAGGAGGACACTGGGAAGTAATTTCAGGCTAGTGTCTCATCTCTATTTCTGAAGCGCAAGAGCTCAGATCCTTCAACTCTCACAGATATAAATAAAGTAACATCTAACAACTGAAGCATAATGTTAAATTAATTCTGTAAAGTTACCTTATGTACTGACTATTCAAAATTACAATCCCCAATCTAGTTAGTCCCATCTGATACACGAACCAAATATACTTCACTGAGCAAAGAAGGGGTTGAAAGTTACTTCACATAGTAAAAGTAGCAGTAATTTTTGTCGTCCTCATTTATTCTCAAAACACTTAATGAGTCATTTTAATTCTGCTTTGGTACTATAACGAAAGAAGCAACTGCCACTGCACTAACATGAACTTGATCATAATGTAAAATAGCAGGAAAGTTGCATATCTACATAATTAAATGCAAGTGTTCAATTGCAGTAGGCAGTAGAAGCCAACTTTTAAATAATTGCCAAAGGGTATAAAAGTAAGAATCTTAAGAACTCGGAGCAGGTCAATTTAACCCCTTGAGCCTGTTTTGCCATTTAATATGATTGTCTGATTTCACCTTGGCCTCAAGTCCATGTTAATATTCATGTAGGCCTAATTACATATTTACATAACATGCTGCTGATGTTTTTTGTACAATGTCTGTTGCATTGCCAAATACAGATTTCTGAAAAAGATGATGAAATTCTTCGCATGAAAGGACATATTCATACATTAGCTCAGGATGTAAGCAGCCTGAAATCCCAACTCAAGATGGAAAGTTCTCTGCGTTCAGAAAGTTGGAAAGATATTTCCAGCATTGCTGACACCATGAAACAAGTAGCAAACACAGTAAACAAAAGGAACGTAAACCCTACTTCAATTCTTTCTTAATTTTTACGAAGCAATTATGTCACGTAGTCTTTCAATGTGAAAAGTTTGAGTCGTCAAACCAGTTTGTGGATGGGGTGAGGAATGCAGTTTTAAATCCTGCAATAAAAGATTCAATGAAGAATAACTGGTATAACATTTCTAAATTTACAGCATGTATACCAAGGTGAACTGCAAATCTTTACTTTTTAAAAGGCCTTTATATCATGAAAGCGCAAATATGACTTTTCCAAAGGTGCAAATATGATCAAGTTTGTAAACTATCCAACAGAATTCATCCCAATGTTTGTAAATTCAGATCTGAGCAATAAATACTGTATTGATTAATTTACTATCCGCAACATTTCAAGTTACTGTTCTACAATTTTAAATGGTTTGAGAGACTTGTATACATCTATACTGTACAAACTTTTGTTTTCAGTATTTGATTGTAAAACAGAAATTGCAGAACTGGGGAGAAACAGTTCCAAATCAAATATTATTCTGATCTTGAGAATGTTGTTATAGTGCTGACAGTTTCCAACCCCATACTGCTGAAAGTTTTCCTATTTTCACCACCTCCATAACATTGATCACACTTCCCTCTCTACCTTAGTGCATTTGCCACTGCAATCCATATCCGTGCCCATTCCTTCAAACTCATCTGTTTCTTCAAACTCTACTGTTCTAATGTGTTTTTGATTAATTTCTCATTGTTCATCTTCCATAACCCTCAATGGTTCCTGGTTCCACAATTCCTCAAATGTAAAATCCTCAGTCTCATGTTTAAACCTTTTCCTCGCCTATCCCTTCCTGTATCTTAATTTCCTTAATTACAATACCTACCCCACAATTGACTTTGACCTCTTGTACATCACACTGCCCTTTACTCTACCCTCTCTTCCTTCAAAAGCTTCCAAATTTTGGTTACCTTGCATTTTTTCTTTAATAACTTGACAGTGAGTAGGGATAAAGGGCAGGGGTGTGATTTGGGGTGGCCTATATATTGAGACATCAACTATTCACCATATTTAACATGGATGATAGGTTGGAAAGCCGAACACTCAATGCATTCCAGGTCATAACCAGCTGCTGCTTGAAAATATTTTTCATGTTGTTGCTTCTTTTGCCAATCACTTTAAATTGATTGGCAGCACAGTGGTTAGCACTTTTGCCTCACAGTGCCAGGAACCCGGGTTCAATTCCCATGTCAGGTCAGTGTGTGTGTGGAGTCTGCACATTCTCCCTGTATCTGCATGGGTTTCCTCCCACAGTCCAAACATGTGCAGTTTAGGTTGATTGGCTATGCTAAATTGACCCTAGTGTCAGGGGATTAGCAGGGAAAATATGTGGGGTTACAGTGATACGGCCTGGGTGGAATTGTGATTGGTGCAGACTCAATGGGCCAAATGGCCCCCTTCTGCACTGTAGGAATTCTATGATGTCCTTTGGTTCTTGATCCCACCATCAACACACAAGGTTTCTCTTTGTCCATACAGTCCAGATATCTCATGATTTTCAGCACCCCTAATAAATCCCCTCTTCATTTTCTCTTCTTAAAGGAGACCAGTCCCAGTTTCTCCAATCTGTTTACATAACCAAAGTTCTTCATCCCTGGAATCTTTGCAGCAATCTTTTCTGCTCCCTCATGCTTTCCCATCCTTCCTGAAGTACGGCACCTCAGAATTCGATGCAATACTTCAGAAAAGGCTAAACAAATGTTTTGTAAAAGGTTTATCATTTCTTTGTTTTTGTACTGGATGTCTCTATATTTATAAAACTCTTGATTCCATATGCATTAACTGCTTTCTCAACCTGCCCTTCCTGCTTCAATAATTTGTGCACATTTAACCTCTGGTACTCCCACTTTCAAACTGTATCTTTTATTTTGGATCAGCGCTCTTCATTCTTCCTACCAAAATGAATCACTTCACACTTCTCTGCATTAAATTTCATCTGACACTTCTCAGTAGGCTTTCTTGAGGTTTCTAAAATCATAATCCTCTTCATATTTCACCATAATTCCAAGTTGTGTCATCTGTAAATTTTCAAGTTGTGCCCTGTAAATTCCAAGTCTAGCTCATTAATATAAATCAAGAAAATGTCAATACTAACCCCAGAGGAATCCCCTTATAAAACTTTCTCCAGTCTGAAGTCAGAACACAGCTTGTTCTGCAACGCGAGCATCGGCTGAAGAGGAGGCAGAGGGGAAACCTCTACAAGGAGGAAGGAGAAGGAGTGATCTCATTAAATGGCCGTACCTAGCAAGGGTCTTCCAGGAACACCAGTCCTGAGGATAAGCCATCAGCAGTGCCTCACTGATGAAACGGAAGCAGAATTTTTCTCAAGACCTGGAGACCAAACAAAGGCCTTCCGTTTGCCATATTTAAGATCACAATCATATTTTGTTCTCTGTAAAACTCCTTTCAGGTAGGAGTAAGCGACATTAGCAGTATCACAGTTTGCTGTCCACAGAAGCATTCGATAAGTAACAGAGACAAGGAAAGAGGCCTTCATGCCCTTCTTGGCAGGGATGATCAAGGGGGAAGAGATATGAGATTGGCAAGAAACTGAGGTCCACAATGATACATGGCACACATGCTTCTGCAGACTTCCATGGGACCAATACCTTAAATGCAAGGTGTACTATTTGCCAATGTGAACTTGGTGTGCAGCCACACAAAGAAATTCTCGGTGAATGTGGCTGCTACTCTGAAACATCTTGTTTTCATCGTTCAATAGTAAGCAATTGCAATCAGCCTTCATGACAGACAGCAGAATGATTGTTGCCTCACAGAGCCAGGGACTTGGGGTCAATTCCAACTTCGGGTCACTGTGCTTTTGAAGTGTGCACGTTCTTCTTGTGTCTGTGCGTGTTTCCTCCGGGTGTTCATTTCCGCCCACGCTCCAAAGATAGTACATTAAGTTGATTTGCCAAGCTAAATTGCTCGTTAGTGTGTCAGGGGATTACTTGGAGTTACGGGTGGGATTGTTGCTGGTGCAGGTTCAATAGGCCAAGTAGCCTCCTTCTGCAATCCATAGCTTACAAGGGAAATTAGACAGAGTATCCAATCTAAGGAAAGAGCATACAGATTGGCCAAGAAAAATAGGTCTGAGGATTGGGAGCAGTTTAGAATTCAACAAAGAAGGACAAAAGGATTGAGTAAGAAGGGGAAAATACAGTACGAAGGTAAACTTGCAGGGAACATAAAGACTGACATAAGAGTTTCTATAGATACGTGAAGAGAAAGAGATTGGTGAAAACAAATATAGGTCCTCTACAGACAGAAATGGGGGAATGTATAATAGAGGAGAAAGAAATGGCTGAGCAAGTGAATACATGCTTTGGTTCTGTTTTCACACAAGACGACACAAATCAGATGCCAGAAATGTTGGAGAATACACAGTTTAGTGAGACAGAAGAACTGAGGGAGATCAACATTAGTAGAGAAATAGTGCTGGGAAAGTTGATAGGATTGAATGTGGAGAAATTCTCAGGGCCTGTTAATCTACATTCCAGAATACTTAAGGAAGTGGCTCTAGAAATGCATTGGTAGTCATCTTCCAGAACTCTGCAGGGGCTGTTCCTGTATCCATAGAGTGAATGTCACTCCAAATTTCAAATTTGGGAGGTAGAGAGAAAACGGACCAGTAAGCTTAACATTGGTAGTGGGGAAAATTCTCGAATCCATTATCAAGGACTTTATAGCAGAGTATTTTAAAAGCAGTGGCAGGATCAGACAAGAATCAGCATGGATTGATGGGGAAATCATAACAACATAAGAAATAGGAGCAGGAGTAGGCCATCTAGCCCTTCAAGCCTGCCCCGCCATTCGATAAGATCATGGCTGATCTGAAGTGGATCAGTTCCACTTTCCTGCTTTCTCCCCATAACCCTCAATTCCCCTGTCTATCAGAAACCTATCTACCCGTGACTTAAATATATTCAGCGAGGTAGCCTCCACCACTTCAACGAGCAGAGAATTCCAGAGATTCACCACCCTTTGAGTGAAGAAGTTCCTCCTCAACTCTGATCAAAACTGCATCCCCCCCCCCCTTATCTTGAGGCTGTGCCCTCGAGTCCTGCTATCCCTTCGAAGCGGGAAGAATCTCTCTACCTCTACCCTATCTATCCCCTTCGTTATCTTATACGTCTCTGTAAGATCCCCCCTCAACCTTCTAAACGCCAACGAGTAGAGACCCAGTCTATTTAGTCTCTCTTCACAGGCTAACCCCCTCATCTCCAGTATCAGCCTAGTGAACCTTCTCTGCACTCCCTCCAAGGCCAATATATCCTTCCACAAGTGCGGCGACCAAAACTGCACACAGTACTCCAGCCGTGGCCTCACCAGTACCCTGTACAGTTGCAGCAAGACCTCCCTACTTTTATATTCTATCCCCCCCCCCACTATAAAGGCCAACATTCCACTCACCTTCTTGATCACCTGCTGCACCTGCAGACTGGGTTTCTGCAACTCGTGCACAAGGACCCCCAGGTCCCTCTGCACTGTAGCATGCTGCAGCTTTTCACCCTTTAAATAATCATCCCTCCTACTATTATTTCTGCCAAAGTGGATAACCTCACAGTTGCTAATATTATACTCCATGCTTGACCGAAGTGTTGGAACTCTTTGAAGATGTAATTAATAGAAGTGACAAAGGGGAACTAGTAGATGTGGTATATTTGGATTTCCAGAAAGCATTTGACAATGTCCTGCACAAGAGATTGAAGTGCAAGATCAAAGCATATTAGATTGAAGGAAGAGTATTGAGCTGGATAGAAAACTGGTTGGCAGAGAGGACACAAAGAGTAGGAATTAATGGGTGCTTTTCAAATTGGCAGGCAGTAACTGGTGGGTGGCACAGGGATCAGTACTGGGTCACCAGCTATTCACAATATATATTGATTTGGATGAGGGAACAAAATACAACATCTCAAAGTTTGCAGATGATACCATCTGGGTGGGAGGATGAACTGTGACAAGGATGCAAAGATCCTTCACAATGATTGGGATAGTTTGGGCGAGTGGGCTAATTAATGGTAGATGCACTATAATTTGAGGGGTTATTTACTTTGGAAGCAAAAACAAGGAGGCAGATTATTACTTGAATGGCTGTAAATTGGGAGGTGAGTGGGAGTTCTGTTCACAAACAGGGCATATAAAGACACAAACTCAATTTACAGAATAACGATTGGAATGCAAGTCTTTACAGCTAATCAAGTCATGGATACCACGCAGACGCTACAACAACGGATGAATGAACACTGCTCGACAATCACCAGACAAGACTATTCTCTTCCTGTTGGGGAACACTTCAGCGGTCACGGGCATTCGGCCTCTGATCTTTGGGTAAGCGTCCTCCAAGGCAGCCTTCATGACACATGACAGTGCAGAGCTGCTGAGCAGAGACTAATAGCCAAGTTCCGAACACAGGGACGACCTCAAATGGAATTTTGGGTTCATCACACTTTCTGTAACCCTCACGACTTGCCTGGACTTGCAAAATCTCACTAACTGTCCTGTCTGGAGACAATACACATCTCTTTAACCTGTTCTTAATGCTCTCTCCACTCACATTGTGTGTACTTTAAAGACTTGATTAGCTGTAAAGACTCGCATTCCAATTATTCTGTAAATTGAATTTGTATCTTTTTATGCCCTGTTTGTAAACAGAACTCCCAATCACTTTACGAAGGAGCAGCCCTCCGAAAGCTAGTGGCATTTGCTACCAAATAAACCTGTTGGACTTTAACCTGGTGTTATGGGACTTCTTACTGGTACACTTACACCTCACAGACATCAGTGATTCAAGAAGGCAATCCATCTTCTCAAAGGCAAATAGAGATGGCAATAAATGTAGGCCTAGCCAGCGACACCCACATCCCATAAATAAATTTTTAAAATGTTAAAGCAATTGAAATAAATGCAGTACATTGATGTTCATTATGCTTGGTAAGATGTTTTATAATAGGCTTGAAAGAAAAATATCAAGTGTTTGATATATATTTTATACTATGAAGAGCAGGTTGCATAATAAACAAGAAAATCAAAAGGCCAATGATCATTAAGAAGGTTTAAGGAGGTTCAAAATGGTGTAACATGGTTTTTATGGTTTGTAAAAACAATTAACTTGAGCAAAAGAAACAATTTTAAACCTTACTGATAATACAAATTGCGGTGTTTTTGCAAAGTGAGGAGCAGTGCAAAAGATGCCAGAAAGATGAAGGTTAGTTGCTTGGGCAGACAAATTGCAGATGAAACAGGGAGAAGTTATTATTCTGAGAGGAAACATGAGGAATATACACTCACTGGAAAGATGTTAAAGCATGCAGATGACAGTGCAAATGTAGAAGACAAAAGTTATAATTAAAAAGGCCAACATCTTATGTTTCATTGATGGGACAGAGTAAAGAACATTTTGTCAGGCCACAAATGAAGTAATGTCTAATTTCGGGCACTCCATTACAGTAAGTATAGTAAAACCAGAATACTTGCTGTACATCTCGCAATGACGAGGAATCAAGAAAAATTCAAGATAGTGAACTATTTCCACTGGAACACGGAAAGCCAAGAGATACCCCATTTTTTAAAATAAATTCTACAGATTTTTCGAAAATAAATTTGTTCTTGGGGTATGACAATGCTGCTAAGGCTGTATTTGACTGCGCCTTGTTACCCTAAGAGCATTAAGAGTCAACAATGTACTGAGGAACTAGGAGTTATACGTATGCATCAAAGAATGATATAGCATACAAAACCATCGTACTCGTGTCAGTGCTGGTTCTGAGAACGCTATTCAATTAGTCTCACTCTCCTTTAAGGGGCAAGGTTTCAGAGGGTCATGTGACTCATTTGGCCAATCGGGCCACAGTGCACGAATCCTGGGCAGGCAGTCAGGAGTTGAAATAATCGGAAGCATCTTTCTCACTCTGTATATAGTTACTACTATTAATAAATAGTTTTGCGTAATTCCGTAGTCATCAATCTTTCCGAGATAGTACATCTTCAACGGCAGGATTGTTTCCTTCAGAATATCCTTGTTAATTCTTTCAGTTATCCATTGGCCCACGTAGCAAAGGAATATTCTTTTATTCATCTATTATATCATTACCCCAAACCTCAATCTTTCCTTCAGCGGGGGGGGGGGGGGCAACAATTCATACATATGTACTGTAATCACTGCTGACACTGATTTCTCACATCTATGGATTGAAGAATTCTCACTTAGGTTTACCTTGAAATGTGACCCTTATCTCCCATGCTTATTTCAAATCACTCCTCTCACTAACATCTCAGTCTTTCACATGATACAGTGAGTTTAGGTTGAACTATATGAGCTTTGGGAACAGAATCTCACTTTATCCCACATAATCTACAGTTCTAGTCTGAATATTGGGATAGCTTTCGCTCTGAGCACCATCAGTGACCCGGTTGCAAATTGCTTTTCTGAAGTGAAGCATGTGTGCACTTATTTGCTTATGCAAAAACTTAACCAGTGTAATGAAGGATTTTAGAATACAACTGTTGCCCCCTCCCCCTGTATGAAAAGACTTGAAATGGTGACAACCTGGTGTAGTTTAATTAATACAACTGAAAGTGGGTTTACCACGAAAATGAGCATTGGTTTTAAACACAAGTAACGCTTCAGTAACCTGATTATTAAAAATATTTGGTAATGACTTTAAAACTAAACAGAATGATTTACTAGTTTCATTGATGTACAGTAGCTGGTGTCTGTGTAACTTATTTATATATCTATCAGCCAATGCACGTGTGCCTAAAAATAAAACGAAATGAATCACTTCCTTGAAAGCCTGAAAATGGACAGAATAGTCAGAATCTCGCGATAATGATTTGAGGCTATGGCCAGTGGGCAAAGTCAGCTTCCACATTGATCTTTTTGAACCAGCGTTGGAACAGTAAGATGTGCAGGTTAGGTGGATGGGCCAAATTGTGCTTTGGTGTCAGGGATGTTAGCAGCGTAAATATTTGAGGTTATGGGGTCTAGGTGGGATTGTTGTCGGTGTAGGCTTAATGCATCGAATGGCGTCTTATGACATTGCAGGATTTTATGATCACAAAAACTTTATTTGTGATGCACTTGAAATTCCTGTTACTTTGGCCAATTCTTGGAGCATTGCAACTTTGCGGGAATACTACCTCAGAGATTTACGCCTACGTTCTCTTACCCCTTCCCTACCTCTTTATTACACCAGTCAGTGCCAAACAGTCAGAAATGGCAAGTTGGCATCTCAGGTACAGAACCATAATCATAAGATGGGGGGGGGGGGGGGGGGGTTATTTTTCCTTCCTGTCCCCTGCAGGAATTGTAGCAAGTGAGAAAAAATTCAGTGGAGTATTTAAAAGGTCCATTGAGCCTAGGTGGGAATTTCTGGACTTGGGGTCTAGATTGTGTGTGGCTGCTGCAGCCCCCACCCACTGAGCTGGAGCTCTCAGCCAATTCGATGGTGCGCAGCTCTGCAGTCCCAGCAACCAGGGCAGTGATCATTCCTGGGACTACAGAAGTCCATTACACAAGGGGCCCAGCTAAATCCAAGGTCAAGGGTCTCAACGAGGCTGGCTGGAGGAGGTGTAAGGGGCCAGTTAAGTGGGGGCGGGGGCTCTGATAGATTCAGGACCAATAACTCCGTCCCCCCCCATCCAACACCAGCCTGTACAGCTGAAGCAACCAAGATTTCCGCATGGCAAGGGCCCTTTGCAGGTAAAATATTGACAGAGATGAGGCCGCAAAATGACCAATTAATGACCTATTGAGTACCTCAGTAGGCCCAAGGGTGTGTGGGTCACATTTCCCTGTGAACAAGAAGGTTTTCCCAGTTTAAGTTCCTCCCTACCTTCAAACCCACCCATGGAAGATAAAATCCAGCCCAAGGTGTGGGCTGACCATATCAAGAATAGTGACTCAACTTTGTGATTTTCACAATTGACAGATTTACTGCATGTTTACAATATAATATTGCACCTCTTGCATTTACCACGTTTTCCAACTTTTAACTTGAGTGCATCTTTTCAATGCCCTGTCACTGCCAAGGCCATCATTTATCATACATTCTTAATTTGCCTCAGGACAGAAGTGGTCAGTCTCGTCCTTGAACCACAGTTGCTTGCTGGTATAGGTACATCCATAGTGTTGATAGGTAGGGAAACATAGCTACTTGCATTATGTTTTGTGCTTTGTTTGCAAGTTATTTATCCCATAGCTTCCTTTGTGACTGGAAGATGCCAAGTCTTTCCTCCTGCTTATTTTCACAACCCCACTAAAATGCTAATCTTTGCTTTCAGTCCGAATTAAAGATCGTACATGAAACGTTAATGAATTCTTTTCCATCTTATAAAACCAATAGAACAGTTGCATATTTTCCCTGTGTTACATACAGCTAGCTACTGCTACATTTTTAGGCTAATTTTAGAACCTTTAGCTGGTTCATGAAATGTCTTTTCCGCTCCACTGAGTATTTTCTTTTAGCTGATCCATACCTTGAAGTTGCAGTTTTTCCCTCCAACATAAAATGTGATTTTCAGTGTTATTCCCTCATAATACACAAGTTTGGATACAAGTTCAAAACTGTTATTTGTATTCATGGGCTGAGTTACAAAAATAACAAAGCAGCAGCAAAATGCAGACATAAAACAGGAAAGAAAATAATGCCAATTTGTGGTAATTTTAAACTATTAAAATTGCTAAAATCTAAGTTTAAAAGGTTAGCTTTCAGGACATGAGTTATCATCAGAATCAGTCACTTCAACATATGTGACATACCAACTGTGTGTACTGATATGGGAAATCACAAATTCAACACAGCTGGCTGATTAAAATCATACGTTCTTATTCAATGGTGAAACATATGAAAAAAGGATTGAAGATCCAGGGTATCAAAAACAAATTATTCAACATTTGTGTTGAGTTTAGTACAAGTATAGCACCAGCTTAGACAAGCAAAAATAGTCACCAATAATATTTAAGACTGTACAAAAAGAAATTAACAGTTTACTGCATACAATCTACAAACTGATCATTTATCAAATTTACAGGATTATTAAATCACATCAAATCTATTTAAATGAAAATCAGTGATAAAGAAAAAGTGAATGTGCAACAGAGAACCATTTTCCATTATTTAAAGTGAACTCTTTAGTTGATGTATCTATGAGTTATGTAATTACGTTTACCCTGAGGCCTTTGGAAAAAGATTGTTAAGGATTGGAGAGAGGAAATAATTTATTTTCTCGAATTAAAATATTTTACCATTTTAAAGAAAACTCCAGCCATCAATGCAACTTATTTAATACACAGAACATTCCTGGCTCTAACTCAATCATTCCATCTCAAAAAGTAAAACCAGAATTCAAACTAGATGCTTTATCTTACCTGAGGGCAGCCATTAGTATGTCAGAAAGACTGATAGCCTTATGTCACCAGATGATGCTAGGTTACTTGCTCCTGGCTACAAATTAAAAAAACTAGAATTTTTGTAGCTTGCTGTGCATGTTTTGCGTAAAGAATACACACAGATTAAAAGCCTTGCTTTTATAAAATGTATATTTCAAATATCTCAAGCGCCTTGAATAGCATGTATAACTTAAAATAATGCAGTTTGAACATAACAAATGTTGCAAACAGGATTCCACAAACTTCAATGAGATGACCAACCTTTGATGGCAATGTTGATTGAGGGAGGAATGATTGTATATGCTCAAGTAGCTCCCTGCTCTTAACTAAATAGTATCATGGGTTTTTTAACATCTTCCTGAATAGGCAGTTTCTTCATTCAATAGCTAATCTAAAAGATGGATCATCTTTTACCTATTTCTCAAACAGAGAACACCTCTGTGCTTCCTGAGATTTAACTTGTTTTGTATAAAATAAAGAGGAAACTACTTAGATTTTACATTTTGCTTGTGATTAAAACAAAAATAATGAAACTGCATTAATGTGCAAATGAAAAAAAGGAATAATTTACAGCAGACTTCAGTGTATTAAATAGAAGTGGTTTGGAGCTTGGAGTTTCTTTAACAAGTTCCAAAATTAAAACACGCAAGCTGTTAATCAATCTTTTCCAAAGAAAAAAGTATTTCTACCATGTTACATAGAAGCTATCCTCCCAAAGCACACAGAATTTTCCTGGTGAACTTGCATCACATTCATATTAGCAAATGTGTTGTGTTCTGTTCAGTACTTCTAAATGCATAAATTTATGTACAGAAAGCAACTAAGGAAGAAAAATGTGTACTTAGTGCCATGTGTGTTATATTTTGACACAAAACAAAAATGGTACACAGTTGATCTAAAATTTAAATGCATAGCTTCCCAGTCAAAATTTAAACAATAATCTTCAGGAACTGAAGCAATACAGCATGATTAAATCTTCCATTAGGCAATTATGTAGATGTTAATGCACATGATCCTTTTAGATTCAGGTTCTACATGCTTTTTATTTACTATTTTCCACATCAAGTTGGAAATTTTACTTTGAGTTACTGTTCTTTTCCAATGTGCATTCAAATTCAATAGTGTTTGTACAAGGGTAGTGGCATTGTGCTAACTTCCCCAGTGACTACCTGAACCATAGTTGGTTCACCCACTCATTTAAAGTTACAATTTTTTTCATTCTTTCCCAACACATGCACAAATCCAACTCTTCATGGTTAATGTTTCATTCTCCTGGTTTTCGATTTTCCTCTCAAATTATTTTTCATTTTTAATTTTCTATAATTATCATCTACTATTGCCAGGAAGTGAGAACATAATGAAACCTAAGATTTCAAGAATAGATTTTTTATTTTGACCACCAAAATCTGGTCCGCTCTTTTGATCCCAAATAATATATTTGTAAACCACTTTTGCAAAGAAAGAAAATCCTGTGTCCTTAACTCTGCTATTAAAACGCTGATGCATATGGGTCGCTAATCCTTTTACGAATGTATTTCTTACAACTAAAAAATGATTTAAAGTCGAGCTGCAATTACACAAATAGGAAAATAGATAGTTGTCGCAGTGTATATATTATTTGTATAAAGTGTTTTTAAAAAAGCTTAATTTTCAAATTGTATCAGCTGATTTATATCAACTGATCCAATGTATTATGCAGAAGCTCCTCCTAATTTTTCCTTTTGGAAATGATAGCACATTAATTCTTAAGTGACTCAATATAATTTATGCCACTGAGTGCTTGTTAATTTTTTCCCCTCTTTTTGATCAAAACAAAAATTCAGTGCTGCAGAATTGTAGACACTTGGTCTGTGCACCGAGTTGCAAAAAGTCTAACATCGGTACTGAACAGGTTAACAAACCTGTCATTCAAAACCACAACGTCCAAATCTGAGGTAAATTCTAAGAAATAATTAGGTATAACATATTTCAATTGATTTAAAATTCTTCATGTGGAAATTTTCATTTCCTTTCTACAGTTTGGGATTTAAGGTCATGTCTACAGATGCAAAGATTCAATCAGTTCATTCTTCTAGTCACAAATTCTCCCTCCCCAATATAAATAAATCAGTTGCTTTACGCTGCCACTATAAACTACGGATATTTATTACACACAGCAGTCTATACATGGGAATAAATCCATTGTGCTAAATAAATAATTGATAGGAAACAAGTGTGGGACTAAAATTTACTATGTTTAAAGGTTTGCAAAAATTACTTTTCAAAAGCACAGCTTGTTATTAATTTTGTCTCATGGATTATTAACATAACTGCAGTGTTACAAACTGTCAGACTTGCTGATCACAATATACAATATAAATTTTGTCTATGTATTAAACACAGAACTGCCTTAAAACAAAATGCTATGTTCCACTGAAATCAGTGGTGGGCAAATCCTCATGGGTCCCAATTCTTGGCATTGTGTTTTTAAATCTTGCTTAGGTCTAAACATTTCCAAATCACATTGCAGACAGAAGAGGTTCAATTCAATTGTTTTGGTGCACGCCAATTTAAATTAAAAACATTTGCCAATATCAAATGTAAAATTACAACTAAAGACGGTATTCTAATGGGTAATAAACAAGTTTTCTTCACAGAATAAAATCACAATACACTAATTTGTTTGATCCTAATTCATACACTTAAATATTTAATTCACAGTCATTTTTAAATATCTTGTCATCACCTTTCAAAGAATAAAATTGCTTTAATAAACTCAAATGACTTAAGTAACTGGATGAATCTCTTAAAAAAAATCCAGTATTCTGCAATTTGCATTTTGGAATCAGTACACACTGGAGTAACCATAATATTTTAAATGTATTCTGTCATCACAAATCTTTGGTAGCAATGATTCCTGAAATCTAAAGGATGATGGATTACTGTCCATCTTTGAAACAAAAAAATCCTACTCTGCCAGCGCTAGTCTATGACACTAGCTTTGACAAGTGTAAGAAATTTACTTCATAAAATCATCCATATTTAAACTTAGTCAATACCAATATGCACCAACACTTTTGAAAACCGAGACACTCTCTTTACAGTACTATACAATGCTGACTCATTAAGAAATTAAGTTACGTTAAAAGTCAGGGTAAGGGACAGGACAGCTACTAACAGTTCACTTCTGGACTGATATTAGTGCTCCAATGAGCTCAAAAAGGATGTCTGCAAATTTAAATTTACATATTGATTTGGTAATGTGCTTATTAACAAGGAAAACACAATCAAATTCTAAGTTTATAAATCTAATATATTGGGAGAGAACAAAGAGGAAATTAGATATCCATAACGTCAGTTAGCAGTGGGTGGAAACTTAATATGGGAAGAATATAAAGATGCCCTCAGAAACAAATAAAACAATCATGGTTAGGGTGCAAGGAAATTTTTGTTGTTGGGGATGGTCTTTTAGGCTGTACTATGTTCTGAAAAAATTCAGCTGTAAAAACTGTTCAAAATAGTGTTTTATGCAACCCCAACATCAAAGGGACCTTAAGTTTTGATACTGCAGTTTTTGTACTTACATTTATGAAAGTCAAGATAAAAAATAATTTCAACATTCACAATTCCCAATATGCCCTCCTGTTTGCAAACATGGAAAAGTGCAGTGTTACCATCCTATAAATGTATAAATACCAGACTGCATAAAGGGTTATGGAATACAGCTCCAAAATTATTTTGAACTGTCAATTTTCCACAACTTTTATTATTAAAAATGCATTCTTCAGAACACTAGAAGTAATAACGGGACAGCAATATATTTAAGCTATTATAGAATATCTACAGTGCAAACGGAGGCCATTCGGCCCCATCATGCCTGCACTGACAACAATCCCACCCAGGCTCTATCCCCATTACCTATGTATTTACCCTGCTAGTCCTCCTGATATTAAGGGGAAATTTAGAATGGCCAATTAACCTAACCCCACACATCTTCAGAGTGTGGGAAGAAACCATCGCACCTGGAGGATACCCACACAGACACAGGGAGAATGTGCACCCGAGTGACCCAAGGCGAGAATTGAACCCAGGCCCCTGGCTCTGTGAGGCGACAGTGTTAATCACTGTGTCACCCTGTGAAGCAGCGGTGCTAATCACTGTGTCAATCTGCCACCCACAGTTAACTCTGGTTTTAGAATTGCTGGTCAGAAAGGCAGGAAACTAACATGTGGGGTTAAATCTCTCCTATAATGTCATAAAGTTATTTGTGGACTGACCAATAAAAATAGAAGATACCAGAAACACTTGTGGAAGCAGAGAACAAATATTTTAAAATGGAAAAGGATAAATATTTGAGAAGGGCCTATAAGGAAATCACAGGGGAATGGGGCTTAAGATAAAACTCTTTCAGAGAGCATGATGGGCCCAATGGACTAATTTGCACTGCCAACAAAAAGTTGAACAAGTCCAAATCAAACTAGGACTTTCATGTATATATGGGGGCAGGGGGGTGGCGGTGGTGTGTGCATGTGTGACACAGTAGCACCGTGGTTAACACTGCTTCCTCGTAGTGCCCAGGACCCAGGTGTGGAGTTTGCATATTCTCCCCCGATCAGCATGCATTTCCTCTGGGTGTTCCGGTTTCCTCCCACACAAAGATGTGCAGGTTAGGTGAACTGGCCATTTAAATTGCCCTTTAGTGTCAGGGGAACTAGCAGGGTAAATATCTGGAATTATGGGGTTTGGGCCTGGGTCGGACTGTTGTCAGCACAGGCTCGACAGGCCAAATGACCTCCTTCCATACTGTAGGGATTCTATGATTCTATAGTTCACAGAAATTTCCCAAATATATTGCACCAATCCTGCTATTTGCAGCCAACATTGTTCCAGAGTGCCTCTTATCAATTCTAAAGCACAATACAAACCAACAAACTCTCTACAGCTCAATAAGAAAATATTGCATCTGATGCTGGAACCTGTGGAACAATAAACTCAACTTCAGATTAGGACAGAAGAAAATCTGCATGGAAAAGATGAACAGGAAATGATGGAGTTTTCCAAAATATACAACACAATGAAGTGAACTATTTAAACAAAATACTATTTCCCTTTAAATTCCTGGTGTCATTTCTATATCCTCTGTCCAGCCAATAAAGTAATTAACACTACTTCAATTGGTCAGGTAGGTCTGCATACAATGCCTTTGTGGAAATTTTGGTGGTGTTAAAAAGTAAAATAACTGTCGAAATGTACTGAACAAATCCATTTTACCCAAAAAGATGTTATTTTGATTCGATATGCACCCATTGAAAGCAACAGTAATTGGCAATAATCAAAGCATTCAATTATTTTCATTTCAGCCAGTGCACTCTTTTCTATCAGAGCGATTGGAGATATGGGGCCAGTTTTTACATACTCACGTGTTTTCAATGGGAGAAGAGACATAAAATAGGTTGGGTAGCAAGACCACCACCTTCCTATCCACCCAAGAGCTAACCTCCATAATACGCTTGGCAGGCAGGTGCCAAAATTGGCAGCCCACCTGCCATTTGTTAAGCTTATTGGCAAACCCACTGAAATATGTGCTGCCCATGCCAAAACAAGGTTGCTGTGGGTAGGATTGGCCAGGTTAAGGCCCAGATGAAAAATGATGGGGGGGATATTCTGTGCTTATCAGGGTCACCCCTCTGCTCTGTCCCCGCCCCCCCCCACCCCCTTCTACCAAGCTGACTGCCCTCCAAAACCTAGCCATTCATCCCCAGAGCATTTAGATTGCTCCCTACCATAGAACCAGACTCTTTTTCTAGGCAGCCAAGATCACCACCATCCTCCTTTCTGCAGTCATAGTAATGCCCACTAGTGAGCTCTGGTGCTGCCAGGACTGCTGCAGCTGCTGCTCAATTAGATTGGTCAGAAGCGGGGCGGGGGAGGCGCAGGTTTGTTATGGTCATGTCAACTTCTAGCTGACTTTCCTTCCAAGAGGGCCCTCAGAATGCAGGCCACGGCTTCAGTTTCAGGGTGCTTTTGGATCACAACCGTAAAATGGTTTTCATTTCTCAAAACAGGAAGCTCAGCTTTCTGAAATCAGCCTCTGCTCCCAAAGTAGGAACATCTTCTGGAAAAGTGACACCATAGTGGAAACAATAATATTAGGAAATAAATTACTAATATTAACAGCAACAAAATAAAAGCAAATATCTTCCTTTCCTTATTCTGTCAACCTTTTGAACCCACATCATAGTCATCAGCTACAGAATACTAAAAGTCACAGCTTCCAGCTAAGGCCACAGTGCTTTTGTTGACAGATCAAGCAACTTTCTGGTTTTTACATGGAGTTTATATTTTCAAACTTCTATTGTGTCCATCCTTCAAAATGGCTAGATTGAAGTAACATTCCTAAATTTTCAGAGTTGAACACTAGTTAAGCAGACCATATTTACTGAAGCAGTTCCACCTTAAGACTGTATCAAATCACTGAAGTGTAATTCAATAGGTTGTTTGATACCGACCCATCTCCATATTATGTTTATTTAATTTGAAGTGGGTCACAAATAGAAATTAGCCCCACTGGATCTACAGCACTACTCATTTTCATATCCAAGGGAGGAAAAAAAGAAATCTAAAATGTTTGGTTTTTAAACACAAGTGAAAACTAAAGACAGAGGCAAACATGTTAGCAGCCTATCATTTTTCGCAAGTTAAAAACAAAGGCCAGTCTCAGCAATGCAGATAAAATTAATGCTCAATGTTCAAAGTGTTTTTTTTGTATACACCATTATTATGCAGCAATATTTTCATAATATTGTTTGTAAATAGATTCAGAGTGAAGAATATGAATGCCCGAGATCAGCGTGGGGCGGGGTGGAGTGGGTCTTAAAGACCAAGAACATGAAACCAAGATACCTAGATGTTAAACAAGTCGTTATGAAAACTTTTTCACATCCAGTTAAGACCAACAGCATTGCATTTTCCTCTCCTTTAAAAAGGGAGAAAGTAGTATTTGTCATTTTTTGGTTAATCAGAACTCAGTTACACTGGTGACTAGTTTATTCAGTAAGAATCCAACTTAGTCTGCTTTATAACAAACAAATAATTCCTAGAAAATGTACACATCCAACTGTTTTCGCTCAGTTCTCAGAAACAAGATTATATATATAGTATGGTCTTCATTAACCACACAGTGATTCATTAAGTTTAAAGTCAGCAGTTATTTACTTGAGCTGCCATTAATTTTGCAGCTTATTTCCCCTTGTGCTGCAAGAAATTGTATGTTGGTATTATTTATTTTCAAGAGCACAAAAAACTTTAAAAACTTAAGTCACTAGCACCTACACAATACAGTCATTGGATTGGTTTTCATATCTGAAAGGCTGAAACTTGAAAATGCATAGAAAAACAAATACCTCAAAAGTTGAATTTCAGATCCATTCCTTTCAGAAATTTCAAACCTCAATCTTTCTTCCATCACTGGGTGATGGCCAGAGCTCAACTGCAATATTGTGTGCAGTTTAGCTCAACTATCATTGGAAGGATATTATTGCCAAGAAACTAGACAGGTAAACTAAGATCCTGAGTGAAGGAATTTAAGTTACAAGAAAAGGTCAAGGAAGCCAAAATCATTTTCTTTGGATGAAAGTGTAGTTTTCAAGATTGCAAACTGAATCAACATGCTGATTCAGTAAAATGCTTTATTATGATAAAGGGATAGTAAAGAGAAATTAAAAATGAGAGCAATTAGAAGGAACAACATGCAGAACTGTTTCACTCAAAGGGTTACATTAGTTATGGAGCAATCATCAGGAAAGGTTGGTTGAAATCGATAGTACTAGTGGAGGTCAATAAACAATTGAATGAGCGTGAAAAATATTGAAAAAGGTAAACATAGAAATGATATGTCTGTTTGGACCTAACGGCCTTCTCCTGTTACTAGAAATTGTATTCTCTCAAATGAAGTTTGTTTTGTATTTCAGTCAGTGAGATAGTCTCCTGCACCCCTGCACAACAGATGTACTTCAAATCACACACTACTGCATTTTTGTACAATACTTTTCAAATAGATTCTTGGGAAAAGAAATGTAATTTCAATTCCAGTTATTTTAAGGAATTGCCCATCACTGACTCCATTATACTCTTCATCATTACTGCTGTGAAACCACTCTTACTACAATTAAAATATCAATAATTATCCAATGTTCATAGCTATCAGCAAAATGTGGAAAATTTAGTGTTTTGTTGCCAATCCATAATCATTGTAATTCAGATAAAATTCTTAGGATTTGTCTATACAGTGAACAACCATAGATATACTTTTCAGTTTTATAACATAATGGCTTAAACGTCAGCTAGTCATTGTCTAATATGACATATGTCTCACTAGCCCCAACATCTTCCCACTGCTCTCTATCCATTTCCCCTCCTCCATCTTCATCTGCTACATCTTCATCAACCATTCTCTCATTCTCTTCCTGCTCCAGTCCTCCTGGTTGTTCTTGTTCTTCTTGCTGTTCCTTAAAAAATTCTGGATCAACCATCAGGTCCATGCCATCATGGTCACCTTTTGGCTGTCTATCACCCCCGGAACAATCCAAACATACACCATAGCGTCGAGATCCATGCCTAATTCCAACACTGGCTGCCAGAGTGAAGAATTTTTTACAAACCATACATTTGTACTTCTTATCCTTCTTGTGTACCTGGAAGAGGAAAACAAATCAGGCATTATTAACATGTAAAATATACTTCTACATAAACCACAAATAAACGTGCAAATCCTAGTTAATTCATTTGTGATTAAGCTAGTAGTTGTCAAAATGGCTGCTATTACACCACAACATTATTCAGCTGTTCTACTAAATATACAAATGTGTTCTTTTATAAAGAAAAAAATTGGTTAGTTCGTTGGATAGTATGGGAAGAAGTTGGAACAGGAAGTTGAAATCCCGATGATGCCTAGCTCAGAATATCCAAGTCTGCAATGAACTCTTATTCAAGTCCACGTTTTTCAGGCCAATGATTTCAGCTGACATTCTAAAATTACAGACATCTTAAAAGGTGACAGAAACAGTGTAAAAAGACTGCTCAAGTTAGAATGCTTCTCTCCAGTCAACAATACTGCATTACTGCTTACTCATCCTTAAAGATGAGTTTGTTTACCTCATCAACCTGAGAAGAGGTAGCTGCGTTAAAGTTAGAAGTTTTATTTATTAATCACAAATAGGCTTACATTAACACTGAAATGAAGTTACTGTGAAAATCCCCTTGTCGCCACACTCTGGCGCCTGATCCTGTCGAAGAAAATGTGGTTACTATCCTGTAAACACGGCCAACTGAAGACATTGGAGCACTCAG
Organism: Carcharhinus amblyrhynchos; assembly: GCF_965287045.1. Classification (NCBI taxonomy): domain Eukaryota; kingdom Metazoa; phylum Chordata; class Chondrichthyes; order Carcharhiniformes; family Carcharhinidae; genus Carcharhinus; species Carcharhinus amblyrhynchos. Next base: position 49,066,004 of record NC_137331.1, read on the forward strand.
ATTCATGGGAGCTATTACAAATGGACGGTGTATTGTATCAAACATACTGTATAATGTTAAGTGAATACGAATCTCAGAATCACAGAACTGTTATGGCACAGAAGGCCATTTGTCCCATCATGTCTGCAGCAGCTCTCCAAACAAGTATAACTTAGTTCTATTTCGCTGCCTTTTTCCTCATACTCCTGCACACTGTTTCTATTCAAGTAATCATCTAATATCCTCTTGAAAGCCTTGATTCAACCTGTCTCCACCACACTTGCAGACAGTGTATTCTAGAGCCAAACTGCACATACGCAAATGTGTTTCCTCACATCACATCATAATTTTGAACATTTCTATCAAATCTCCTCTTAGCCTTCTTCTCTCCAATGAGATGGGTCCCAATCTATCCTCCTAACTGAAGTTTTTCATTCCTGGAACCATTCTTGCAATCCTTATGTGCACTCTCTCCAATGCATTCATTATAGTGTGGCACCCAGAACTGTACGCAATATTCCTGATGAGATTTCACTCATGTCTTGTAATAAGTTCAGCATAACCTTCTTCCCCTGTGCTCCATGCCCCAATATTAAAGCCCAGAATACTATATGCTTTATTAACTGCTCTCTCCATTTGTTCTGTCACTTTCATTGATCCACCCAGGTCCTTCTGGTCCACACGCCTTTAAGAACTTGTGCATGGAGTCAGAAGAGATAGGTGAGCATTGAATGAATACTTTTCTTCAGTGTTCACTAAGGAAAGGGTCCATGTTTTTGAGGATCAGAGTGTGATACAGGCTGATAGGATAGAGGAGGTAGATGTTCTGGGGGAAGATGTATTAGCAATTTTGAAAAACATGAGAGTCGATAAGTCCCCTGGGCCAGATGGGATACATCCTAGGATACTTTGGGAGGCAAGGGATGAGATTGTGTAGACTTTAGCTTTGATCTTTGAGTCCTCACTGTCTACAGGGAATGTGCCAGAGGACTGGAGAGTGGCGAATGTTGTTCCTCTCTTCAAGAAAGGAATGACCCTGGTAATTATAGGCCAGTTAGTCTTACTTCGGTGGTCGGTAAGTTAATGGAAAGGGTCTTGAGAGATAGGATTTATGACCATTTGGAAAGATACAGCTTAATCCAGGATAGTCAGCACTGTTTCATGAGGGGTAAGTCCTGCCTCACAAATTTGATTGAATTCTTTGAGGAGGTAACTAAGTGTGTAGACGAAGTAGAGCAGTTGATGTCATGTACATGAATTTTAGTAAGGTGTTTGATGAGGTTCCCCATGGGAGGCTCATGAAGAAGATAAGGAGGTGTGGGATAGAAAGACATTTGGCCGATTGGATAAGTAACTGGCTGCCTCATAAAGACAAAGGGTGGTGGTGGAGGGAAAATTTTCAGACTGGAGGCCAGTTACTAGCAGTATACCACAGGGATCAGTGTTGGGTCCTCTGCTATTTGTGATTTTTATCAATGACTTGAAAGAGGGGGCTGAAGGGTGGGTTAGTAAATTTGCTGATGACACCAAGATTGGTGGAGTAGTGGATGAGGTGAAGGGCTCTTGTAGGCTGCAAAGAGACATTGATGGGATGCAGAGCTGGGCAGAAAAGTGGCAGATGGAGATGAACCCTGATCAGTGCGAGGTGATTAATTTTGGTAGGACAAACTTGAATGCGGATTACAGGATCAACGGCAGGGTTCTGAGGAATGTGGAGGAACGGAGAGATCTTGGGGTTCATATCCACCAATCTCTGAAAGCTGCCACTCAAGTGGATAGAGCCGTGAAGAAGGCTTATAGTGTGTTAGTGTTTATTAACAGGAAGTTTGAGTATAACAGCCATGGGGTTATGCTGCAACTATACAGGACCTTGGTGAGACCACATTTGGAATATTGTGTGCAGTTCTGATCACCTCACTGTAAGAAGGATGTGGAAGCATTGCAGAAAGTGCAGAGGAGATTTACCGGGATGCTGCTTGGTTTGGAGGGTAGGTGTTATGAGAAAAGGTTAAGGGAGCTGGGGCTTTTCTCTTTAGAGCGGAGGATGAGAGATGATTTAATAGAGGTTTAAGATGATGAGAGGGACTGATAGAGTGGACATGCAGAGACTATTTCCTCAGGTGGATGTAGCTGTTACTAGGGGGCATAACTATAAGGTTCATAATGGGAGATGTAGGAGGGATGTCCAAGGTAGATTCTTCACTCGGAGAGTGGTTGGGTGTGGAAAGCACTGCCTGCTGTGATAGTGGAGTCGGACACTTTAGGAACTTTCAAGCGGTTATTGAAAATTAATAACTTTGGAGCACACCAGAATAATAGGGAGTGGGATAGCTTGATCTTAGGTTTAGACATAGCTCGGCACAACATCGAGGGCTGAAGGGCCTGTGCTGTGCTGTACTGTTCTATGTTCTATAACACATAACAACCTCATTTGTGTAGCACTTTAAACATCAAAAACCCTCACAAAAGATATAGTCAAAATACATGAACACCCAACCAAGTATAATTGGGAGGGGTGGGAGTGAGGGGGCTTGGTCAAAGATGCCGGTTTTTTGGAAGTACTTAAATGAGAGATAGAAGATGAACAGTATTTCAGAAAGGAAATTCAAAGTGACTGAAGACATGGCTACTAATGATAGTCATGATGTGGGTATGCCAGCGTTGGACTGGCGTAAACACAGTGAAAAGTCTGACAACACCAGGTTTTAGTCCAACCTATTTATTTGATAATATACTCACAAGCTTTCGGGTTAGTCCCTTCGTCAGGTGAATGGAGAGTTCTGGCCTCAGACAGAGCATATAAAGCACAGACAGTTTAGAGATTACTGATTAGAATGCGAATCCTTACACCTAACCTGCTGTTCAAGACCTGAAGTGGCTGATAATGTGAGTGGAAGGAGCACTGATCACAGTTTAAAGAGATGTGTATTGTCTCCAGACAGTACAGTAAGTGAGGTTTTGCAAACCCAGGCAAGTCACGGGGGTTACAGATAGTGCGACATGAACCCAAGCACTATCTGTAACCCCCGTGACTTGCCTGGGTTTGCAAAACCTCACTTACTGTACTGTCTGGAGACAATACACATCTCTTTAAACTGTGATCAGTGCTCCTTCCACTCACATTATCAGCCACTTCAGGTCTTGAACAGCAGGTTAGGTGTAAGGATTCGCATTCTAATCAGTAGTCTGTAAACTGTCTGTGCTTTATATGCTCTGTCTGAGGCCAGAACTCTCCATTCACCTGACGAAGGGACTAACCCGAAAGCTTGTGAGTATATTATCAAATAAATAGGTTGGACTAAAACCTGGTGTTGTCAGACTTTTCACTGTGTTTACTAATGATAGGCCAAAGTTGGGGGAAATCCCCAAGTTTGAGCTGAGGAACAAAGAGTTTGCAGCAGTTTACAAGATCGGAGGTGGTGAGAGATAGAAAGGGGTATGACCAAGAGGACTTTAAACACAACAGCAGGAATTTTAAATTAAAGGTATAGGGGAAACAAAGAGACAACATCAATCAGCAAGGGTGCAGGTGATCAGTGGGAGGAATGCTGTGTGGGTTAGAATACAAGTAGTAAGTTTTAGATGAGTTGAAATTTATGGAAGGTGAAGGATGGGTGGACTATCTGGAGAACGCCGGAATCGATTAAAGTTCTAATGGCAAAAAAAAATCGATGAGGGTTTCAGTGGTATATATACTGAAGAGATTAAAAAAAAGAAACTTTATGACGGAGATGATATGAAGTCAGACGCTAATTGGAAGGTTGACTAGTATGCCGAAGTTGTGGTAAGTGATTCAGTCTAAGACAATGGAACTCATGGCAATTGCTGAAAATGAGATGGTTTTGGTCTTCCCAATGTTTAACTTGAAGAAATGAGGCTTCCCAAACTTCATATCCAGCAAGCAGTTCAACAGGAGAAGAGATTCAGGGAAATGATGGGAGGGAGGAACTTGGTTTGGTAAGTATACTTGTGGAAGCCAATTTCACAAGTGTACCAAGTGTAAATAAGCAAGATAAGGGACAAGCATAGATCCTTGAGGACAGGAGTAAATGGTGCGGGGCAGGAAGAGAATTCATCATTGGTGATGCTCTGATTATGATCAAATATTTAAGAGTGGGGCAAGCAAGATCAGTTCCAGAAACTTGAACAAAGTTGGCATTAAGAGAGTTAAAGGTCACAGGGGGTATTATTTGTAATTCTGACTGAGGTTTGTTTCAGTTATGTGGCTGTGATGATCAGATCTGATCACAGCAATTCAAACATGGATCAAGGAAAAAAAGCAGAGAATTGGAAGGTGGCAACATGTTCAAGGATTTCAGGAAAGGAGGCTAGAGATAGGGCAATGGTTTACAAAGATAGAGGGGATAAGGGTAGCTTTTTTTTGAGGAGGGCATAATGAGTGGTTATTAGCTCAGGGACAAGTTTGGCTTGGTAAACAATCAGGAAGAGAAACTGCAGATGTAATTCAATAGGTAGCCAATCATGCAGAGATAATTTTCACACACTGTCTAAATGTTAACTGATATTTTTGCAATGTTGCGAAAAGACATCCAACTGTACAATTTTTTCCTTTCGCCCTCATGCGTAATATGGAATCTTCCATTTCCTGTATTGAGAAGCTGTCCCTTTAAGTTCATATTCAATTATTCAACTGGTGTTAAGCTTAGTTTAGCAGTGGCACTTATGCCTCTGGGTTACCAAAATTTCAGTGTAATATGGAAGTGCTGTATGGTCTTTGATGCTTTCTTTCCAATTAGATGTTAAACCTAGGCCCCATCTTCATCCTTCGGTGGAACGGATTATTTCCAGGGCAGGGGAATTCTTAGTCAACATTTTTAAATTTTTGATCGAGATCTTGCTCTAACTGGTTAACACTATATAAATACAAGTTTGCTCTTAACTAATGTGATGATTCCACAGGTAATTTCTTTTGCCGCTAAGCATTACAATTATAAGGTCCGATGCCTGGTTTGTTATGAGTCAGCAGAACTCACTCAATGGTGGGAATATGATTGTGCGACTTATATTCTTGAGAGAGAAAAACTGGTCAAAATTTCTGCTCCTGATTAATGGTTCCATATTAGAAATTGAGGGGGGATAATCTCTCCCTGGTGGCTTACAAATGCACTTTTAAGTCTTCTACTGCCTAAACTTCAATCCTCTCTTTATCTCAATACTTCTGCAATGGTTGATTTACTCAATCACTTCCTCATCTCCAAATCTGATGCTCCTGTTCACAGCAAAATGTTCATTTTCTCTCACCATTTTGTTCTCCTAGTAAGTCCAAGACTTGCAAGCATCTGGCGCACAACTGATGGTCATTCAAACCATATCAAGCATCATTGGGCTCCATTCTGCTTTGCCAAAACCTTCCTCCACTGCATCTTACCAAAAATAAAGATAGTCCTCAACTGCTTTACTCCAATCCAACAGACTCTTTCAAAGTCTTTCCCCTCCACCCTCAAGTCAAATAAGTGCAAGGACCGATTGTCTTTTTTTTAAAACCATTATGTTGCATAGCAAGAGTTTCACATTTCAAGGTGCCCAGATCACCAACAACCTTCCCAGTTCCTCCATGCTGATATAGTTAACCACCCATCCATTTACTCTGTCTACATTTCCTGCTGCCTCAGAAAAGCAGCTGGCGTAATCAAAGACTCCACACACCCTGGATGTACTCCCTTCCACCTTCTTCCGCCAGGAAAAAGATACAAAAGTCTGAGGTATCAACTGACTCAAGTACAGTTTCTTGCCTGCTGTCATCAGACATTTGAATGGACCTACCTGATATTAAGTTGATCTTTCTCTACACCCTAGCTATGACTGTAACACTACATTCTGCACCCTCTCCTTTTTTTCCCTATGTACAGTATGCTTTGCTGGTATACTTTTGATTGCATAGTAATACACGTGACAACAATAAATCAAATTAAAATTAAACAGGATTCTAAAATCTTCAGCCACAAAAATAGGCTGCTTAAAAATGGCAATTACACTTACCAAGGAATGTCTCTTTACATGTTCTCTTCGCGTGAACAACTTTCCACAGATGTCACAGGCAAAGGACCGCACTCCAGTATGTATTAGTTGATGTCTCTTCAATGTGCGTCGATATTTGGCAATATAATTACAATGTGGACATTTGAATTTGTTTTGACTTCCGATTGAAGCATCACCTAGCAGACACAGAATTCATATAGTTTATTTACTATATCTGTTAAAGGTTATTTCCAGTTAATGATATAATGAATTGAGTCTTTGGAATTGTCTTCCTCAAAAGACAGTGAAAGCAGTGTCTTTGAATATTGTTAACATAGAGGTGGTGAGATTCTTCATAGCAAGAGGCTGAAAGGTTATCAGAGGCAGGAGGTAGGCCAGCAAGAATGTAAAGTTGAGGTCACAATCACATCAGTCACGATCTTATTGAATGGCTGAGCAGGCTCAAGGGGCTCTGTGGCTTACTCCTGCTCCTAACTCATACATTCATATATTATGAGATATAGCAAACAATGAAAACACTTCCTCAACATGATACACAGAAACAGCAAAGTTAATCAAGTCTTTATGGAAATGCTCAAAGTTCACATATCTTTATTGGTTTGAACATCACTTCATGCAATATCGAAGTATGTAATATGTATATAATTCAGTCAATTGAAATAGACTCCAATAATTCTTTGTAGAGAGTTTTGGGGCTCGGGTGCCTTCAATAGGTTTAAGCAGACTACTTCTCTTCGACAAGTTTGACTTTACAAGCAATGTCCCTGAAACTAAACTTGCCATAGAATGGATTGAAAATAAAGAAACTTTAAACATACTGTAGATCGCAGCATGTAACGACCATTTTGAAACCTCAAAAATCATCCCAAAAATGAGGATCAACTTATCTGCAGCATTAAATGCCAGCTTAGGTTGTTGCCATTTTGAAATATGGGGAAAAATACATACAACTAGCAATTCAAAATTATATTTTTAATTAATTAACTCTGCAAGAATACTTTTAACCGTAATCCAAATTTTTAGAACTGTCAATTTCATTTCCTTCAGCATCTGGTGCAAGAATCACTTTGGCTACCACATCATCACAAGGATCTTGCTCTGGATCAGATTTAATGCTCTTGGTTTCAGAATCATCCTCCAACAGTTTTCAACTCCATCCACTGAATTGTATAATCTGCTTTTTTAGAACGATCTGATGATAGTGTACATTAATAATATTTTGTCATAACAATGACAATCACACAAAGCATCAGCAGCTGCTCATCCATTGCTGTGAGGACCATTCAGCCCTCCCTGATTTCCTGAGGGGGACCAGGCCCTGGGTGTGACTCCAGGTTTTTTTGTCCTCCTCTCGTCCTAGCTCTGGGCTCCCGAGCTTGCGGAAGTTAGGTTACAACAGTTGTGAAAATTAAAGTTCCATAATTGTAAAAATAAAAATTCTGAAGTAATGGAAAATGATTATTAGCTGAACACGTCCTTCAGTCAGGCCTTCGGTAAGGCCAACACTGATGTACGCAGGATGAACCAAATACAACTAAAACCTTGTTCAATAAACACTGCATTCTCGAGGAGGACAACAGTATGAAAAAAAGGGAACAAGTTACCATGGTGAAATCTTTGCTTGGGATTTGATTTAACCCACTTAAATCCGCTCATACATATTGCAATTCCGGTGCTGTAACCTTTTTGACAATCGAGGACATAAAAATCAGCCTGAATGGTTCGTCCTCTCATGCTGCATTTGGTCTTAGGCATCTTCAGGGCAGACTTCTCCTTCATTCTTACACCAGCCTTTTTATTTAAATCAACACCAAATTCCCTATTTGCAGCATATTTGTTTGTCAAGTTAGCCAATGTTATAACCCTTAGCTCGAAACCAGCTTTGTACTTTGTCCTTATTGCAGGAAGTCCCATTTCTGTTCACCATTTGCCGTGCAGAGTCTGTTTTGTGTGGCTGTGCCTTAAATGCCCGTGCATTTTCCTGATAGTACAGCCTGAATCGCCTGCCGGATCCATGCGCTGACTTATAAGGTCAGTAAAACTAGCAGTGCAACTGATAAACAGTTGAATCTGTAAAGTGGGCTGGCTTGATAGATTTTGTGGGAGGTTGTGTTTTGGAGTGCCAAAGCCATTTAAACTAGTGAACTTTTGAGGAAACACCATACTTGTAGCAATTCTTTTTAATCTAGGAGTAGTGCATTGACCCAGACCATTAGATTTTTACATGAGAAATCAAAATCAGATAAGCTTGCTTCAGCTTTCCACATTAAGTCTACACCTGCTTTGCATTTTAAAACATATTGCAACAGATCTTGCACTGGTGAAATTTACACAAATTAATGCTGAAGTGCATTACAATTTAACAGCAGCAGCCAGCAGAGATATAGTTTCAAGAATTGTAGCCTGTTCACAGAAACAGAAATCCTCAGGCCAGTTATATCTGCAAAAAAAAACTCTTCCAAGCATACCAATATTTTATTTTTAATCAGTTATATTCACTAGTAGGAATAACTGACAGGACAATTCCAATTCATGCAAGAACTATTTTTGTTCTCATTCCAAGGAAGTTGCAATATAGAAATTAAGTCATTCATTGGTTGACAGTGTTTTAAAGTTTTTAAAGTTTAAGGTTTACGTTTATTTATTAGTCACAAGTAGTCACCCAGCTAGTCCCCCTGACATTAAGGAGCAATTTAACATGGCCAACCCACCTAAACCCAGACATTTCTGGACTGTGGGAAGAAACTGGAGCACTCAAAGGAAACCCACACTGACAGAGAGAATGTGCAAACTCCACATTAATGGGATAAATATTTGAATAATGAATTTTATAGCATTCTTCTACTCTGTGCAAATCCACTCTCCAGTTAGTCAAGACTACATTTTCAAGTGAATTCTGAACAACATGATTACTTCAATGAAAATGTCACAAAACTGCACTTAGTGGGTTTCAGCCATTTTAATATAACTAAATTCCTGCATCAGTATGCTAATCTATATTTCCATTCAGATACAAACTAGCTTAACTTTCTCAGCAAAAACTGTATGAATTAACTGTTGAGTTGCAATTTTAAAAAACTGAACACATCCAAATTCTGAGAAACATTCCTTGAAGTAATTATGGCAGAGTTCTGCCAGGCTAGTGTCAGTATCAGCTCTGGGGTTAACTACTGTAATCATATTTTCCTGCTGTTTTCAGTTATTATTGATAACACTGCTTTCCCAAGTATTTTCTTGATGTGACTCCAGCGCAGGGGTGGGGCAGCATCAAAATAAATAACAGCAAAATAGTAACCTTTGTTATCAACTTGAAAAATACAAACACGTTTTTAAATTAAAACTACTTGGTGAAAATTTGTCTTAATGGGACTTTATCTCTCAAAGTCTGGCACTGTGGTCAATAAGACATCTACCAACGTGATCATAAAATCACGGAATCTAGACTGCAGAAGGGGGCCATTCAGCCCACCAAGTCTGCACTGACCACAATCCCATCCAGGCCCTACCCCAATAATCCCATGCATTTACCCAACTAGTCCCCCTGACATTAAGGAGCAATTTAACATGGCCAACCCACCTAAACCCAGACATTTCTGGACTGTGGGAAGAAACTGGAGCACCCAAAGGAAACCCACACTGACAGAGAGAATGTGCAAACTCCACACAGGCAGTGACCCGAGCCGGGAATTGAACTAGATTCCTGGTGCTGTGAGGCAGCACTGCTAACCACTGTGCCACTGTACCGGGGAAACTTCTACAACAAAAGGGAATTAGCATGTAGATGGAGCTGGACTGATGAATTAAAGAAAAGGTCCAGACTTTGCATAGGTGCATACATTGCCCAACTAAACCAAGCAATTAATTGAATGGGAGAGCATTAAAATATACAATGGAACTCCATATCACTAAAACAGGAAGCACAGAGTCTTTGAATTCCACAACTCTCCATTAGTGCTAATAATAAATGTTCCATTGCATCTCGAGCGAACAGGCAACTGATGGTAGCCAAAGTACAAGGACAGGACTAGTACTCTAAAACAAGCTCCTGATACCCTATACCAGCATAGATTAGACTGAAACATCACAAAGATATTAAAAGCACACAAACAACAATTTAACCCGAAGCATATTTGAAATTAGCAGTTTGGAGAAGGTTAGCAGATGGCCTAATGGAATGATCAAAAGATACCAATGATGTTCAGATTTGATCAATATCAAGATTCGATGCAGACCAATGTGCTATAAAAAAAAAGGGTGCACTTTAGACAGACACCAAAGTTGTTAGTGTGAAACTTGTTCACTTCCCTCCCCCCTCGGCGAACTGTAAGCAAGGATCCAATTTTTTTTCCATGTATCAAGGGACCTTGGAGTTGGTCTCATGGCTTTTTGGTCAGTCTTCATTCCATGACCATTATTATGGCCTCAGAACTTGTAATTCCAAAATCCTGTCCCATGGTGATCAAGACCAACACCTGGTTGATAACATTCTACCTTTTCAGCTACTTATCGAATTTCCTTTTAAATGTTATCTTAATTTGTGGTAGAATCCTGTGAAAAATAACTTCTAAATTTACCCCATGATAATCTTCAGTCTCCGATGTGACCACCAGGAGAAACAATCTTCCATAGTTTATCAAAATCATTCATGATTTTGAGCCTCCTGCTGAAGAGCTTCAGTTTTTCTATCTTTTCTTGTAACAACCATCTCTCATTCCTGGCATCAGTCTCGTGAAGCATTGGTTAAAAAAAAACATGAAATACATACCCGTCCTAAAATTAGATGTTTAAAACTGTACTGTACATCAGTGGTCCAACCAATAGCTTGTACAAATTCAACATTAATGTTCTTGCTTTTGCATTCAATGCCCCCAAGTACTAAACTCAGAAGTCCAATGATATTTTCTGGCCTTTTCTACTGCATTCCCATCTTTAAAAGATCCATATGTTTCTAGCAAGGGAACTTTCTTTCCATCCAATTGCTAAAGGAATTACAACAACAACTTCTTGTCAGGTATTGGCTTAGGTTCAATTTGCAGTACTCTTGTCGGAGTCAAAAAGTTGAGTTCAAGACCACTTGCTGACTGGAGTATAACAATCAAACTGACACACCAATGCAATTGAGGATGTGTGCACTTTTGAACAAAATGTTAAGCAGAGGCCAAGTCTACCCTCTCACAAAAGATCCCACGAAACTATTTCAGAGAGCATAGGAAGTTATTCATGGATGTCCTGACCAATATTCTATCAATCAATACCACAAAATCAGGTCATTATCACATTTATTTGAGGAAACTTGTAGTGTACAAATTGGCAGCCATGTTTCTGATATTAGAACATGAACTACACTTCATTAGCTAGAGAGAATTTGGCAAGTACAGCTCTTTTTTCATCTACATTACACCTTTAACACAATAAAACACTGTCATGTGGCATCTTGGGATGATTTAAAGCAAAATGTGTCACCGAACCACAAGTATGGCAGATAGCCAAAAGGTTGGTCAAAAAAGGAAAGATTTTAAGGAACACCCTAAAGGAGGAAGGAGGAGTAGAGTTTGGGGCCCAGGCAACTGGAGACGTAGACACCAATGGTGGAGTGATTAAAATCAAGAGGCCAGAATTAGAGTTGCACAGATAGCTTGGCAGCAATTAGAGAAATACAGAAGGCCTGAAGGAATTTGAATGCAAATTTTAAAATAAAGGCATCACTCAACTAGGATGCAATGTAGATCAATAGACAGAGGTGATAGGTGAGTTGGGATCCAGGCAGCTGAGCTTCAGATGAGCTCAAGTTTACAGGGAATAATGTACAGGAGCGCATTGGAAATATCAAGTTGAGGGGTAAAAAAGAGTTTCAGCAAATGAGCTGGACAAAACTAGAATCAAATACAATGCTAAAGTTTTGAGTGGTATAGTTTAGCCTTAAACAGTTGCCAAAGAGAGAAATAGAGACCCTGGTAGCTTGGAAATGGAGTTTGTGATGGGAACTGAAGACAACAAATGCCTACAGTCTTCCAAATATTCAGTTGGAAAAATTCCTGCTCATCCAGTATTGGGTGTCAGACAAGTAGTCAAACAATTTAGAGACAATAGAAGGCTTGAGAGGGATTGAGCTGAGGTTCAACTGCATGTCATCAACATGAACACGTAAACTGACACTATTTTCCTAATGTTGTCACTGAGGAGTAATTGGTAGATAAAACAAACATTACTATACAAAGTCAGGGAAGTAAAACCATTTTATAATAAATATTTTATACTCTAGAAATCAGAATTAATGAGCTAAATATGAATTAACTGGTAAACCCATGGTTAAACACCCCACATTTAATGTGCTAAGATTTCTTAGCAAGATGCCAGTGACCATGAATCAAAAGGTCTTGTTCAAACTCTGTCTCTGTCGCAAGGAATTTCAACTCATCATTTTCAAAAACATAATCTCTGAATCTCCTCAAAAGCTGCTCTGACTCAAGAGTGGTGCAATGACTGTTCACCCCTTACGATTTCATTGCTTCTCTCAAGACAGCAAAATCCATAACACCACCACAGAACTGTTTTATAAATTAGTATTCTTCAAATAAACTGATGTACAGATTGTTAAAACTTTCTAGAACAATGTTTAGCAACATTAAATGACTAATATTAGCAGAGGAAAAATACTGAAAGAATATAAGGAATTTAAACCAACAAATTCCTTGGACTGGATGGCCTACACTCTCAAATTCTAAAATAGATGGCTACAGGGATAGTATAAACGCAAGCTATGATCTTACAAAATTCTTTAGATTGAAGAACTGTCCCAAATTGGAAGTTGGCAAACGTAACATGCTTTTTAAGAAAGGATACAAGAGGGAAAACATTGAACAAAGGCCAGTTAGACTATCAGGATTGTGCTAGAATCTATTAAGGAAGTCTTAACAATGCACTTGAGTGGTATACAGTAAAATTAGAACAAGTTAACATTGTTTTACAAAAGGGAAATCCAACTTGATAACTTTATTAGAGTTTTTGATCATGCAACTGGTAGGATAGATAAAGGGGAACAAGTACACGTAGTTTACCTGGATCTCCAAAAGGCATTCAAAAACATACCACACAAAAGGTTAAATCGGCAAAAGCATGGCGGACAGGAAGCAAAGAGTGACATTTCTCAGGAAGACAATTGCATCATGGTAATGTCACTGGACTACTAATCCATTTAATGCTATGGGGACATTGGTGGAATTTAGATTTGATTAATAAATCTGAAATTGAAAGCTAGTTTCAGTAATGGTGACTTGGTGACCATGAAACTATCAATTATTGTAAAAACCCTATCTGATATATGAAATATTGCTCTACAGCTGTACAGGATCCATACGTGGAGTATGTGCGCAGAGCACAAGGAGGTTAGTATTGCAGCGATGTCACTAGACTAGCAACCCAGACGTCAGGCTAAATGGCTCATAGGTTCAAATCCCATGACGGCAACTGATGGAAATTGAATTCAATTAATTAAAAATCTGGAATTGAAAGATAGTGTCAGAACAGTGGCCATTAATCTATCACTGGCTGCTGTAAAAACCCGTCTGGCCATGAGTCTATTGTGGACTGTTGTAAAAACTCACCTGTTTCACTGAAATCTTTTAGGAAAGGAAATCAGCCAGCCTTACCTCTTCTAGCCAAGAAGAGGCACCAGACCCACAACAATACAGAAGACTCAGCTGTCCTCTACAATGGCCACAGATTATTTGGATGTGATTATACAAGGAACGCAGGAGGTTAGCATGCAGATACAGCAAGCACTCAGGAAAGCAAATGGCATGTTGACCTTTATAACAAGGACATTTGAGTACCAGGATAAATCTTGATACACTTGGACAGAGCCTGGTAAGACCACAGCTAGAATAGTGTGTGCAATTTTAAGGACAGAGATACTTACAATGGAGGCAGTACAGTGAAGGTTCACTAAATTATCTCTGGATGAGCTGACTATCCTATAATGAGGAGCTCAGTAAATTGAGTTTATATTCTCTGGAGTTTAAAAGAATGAGGGCCAACCTCATTGAATCCTACAAAATTCTGAAGGAGCTCGATAGGTAGACACAGAGAATGTTTCTGCTGGTCAGGAAACACGGGGGCACAGTCTTCAGAATAAAGGTCTGATCAGTGTAGTGATTTCTCCTCGTCTCAGTGCTTAATCAAAGGACTGTGAATGTTTGGAATACTCAACCCGAGAATGTTGTCACTGTCCCACTAAATGCATTTAAGGTTTGGATCGACAGATTTTTGGTCTACCATGGAATCAAGGGATATGGGGGGCAGGTGGAAAAGTGGAGTTGAAGCACTTGATTGAATTGAATGGCAAACCAGGGTCAATCGACAGTATGCTTCACTCCTGCTCCTATTTCTTGTGACATTATCAGATCACCAAAATAAATGATAATACTGGCATCAGCTTGGTATCTTTTCAGAAAAGAAACTAATTGTCATTTGTAAAAACAAAATTGCAGAGGAACATTGTAATCTGGTATAGCATAGGAAGTCTTTTCCAAAATTAAATCAAATCAACTTTTCAGAAATGTACTCCACAATTAGATATTATACTTGCGTGAAGGCATGCAGATAACCATTTAGAAGCAATCCATTATGCAGCACAACTGCTCCCATGACCATATATAATTTTAATTTTCCCCAAAACATATTACATTAAGACCATTAACTTATCTGAGACATTAAGGCTGAAATTATTACAATGAAAGCTCAAATCCATTATAGTTCTGTACCTCTTAAAGCCAAAAATAAAGTATGCTAGATGATCTCCTGATTTGTGTCACAAAGAGTATCAAAAGCATTTATATCATATAGGGCACAACAACAAAACGTTAACTTAGTGACTAAGTCAAACGTTCTATTAAATGGTATTTTGGAATTTTTACTGGTACATTTCAGGACTAAATTCCACAACTGCATTCATTATTCCACGAAAACTCCAAATTTTTAATTCTTTCATGGGATGAGTGTCACAGGCAAGACCAATTTATTGCTCATCTCCACTGCCCTCGAGAAAGTGGTGGTACGTCATCTTCTTGAACCACAGCAGTGCATCTGGTGCAGGTACACCTACATGCTGTTCGGTGTGTATTCCAGATTCTTGACAAAGCTTTCCTTTACCCCTGTTTCTATTATCTTATGATAAACTGAATAGTTACTAAATGGCACACCATAAGTGTCAATAGAGATAAATATATGATAGTTAGCTGTACTGATTGGAGTGGTGTGTATCTGTACTTAAAAGGGCAGTATTTGGATAAAGGCTTTTCTGGTGTGGTATTACAACCAAAAGTAAAACTGAGGCTTTGATTTAGCCAACCAATGGACTCTTGGTGCCTGAATATTGTCTGACAGTACCCACATTTGGTGTGTCTGAGTATATGCGCATATGCATATAACAGAAACACGCACTGCTGTGCAACAACATCATAAACTTTTATTTAAATAATGTTTTAGAAATTCATTTTCAATTTTTTTTAATCTAAGTGCATGAGTCGCAAAAACCCAGCTTGCAGGTGCAGCAGGTGGTCAGGAAGGCTAATGGGATGCTGGCCTTCATAGCGAGGGGGATTGAATATAAAAGTAGGGAGGTCTTGCTGCAGCTGTATAGGGCATTGGTGAGGCCGCAGCTGGAGTACTGTGTGCAGTTTTGGTCGCCGTACTTACGCAAGGATATTTTGGCCTTGGAGGGAGTGCAGAGGAGGTTTACTAGGCTGATGCTGGAGTTGAGGGGGTTGAGCTATGAGGAGAGGCTGAATAAACTAGGCTTGTACTCGTTAGAGTTTAGAAGAATGAGGGGAGATCTCATTGAGACGTATAAGATGATGAATGGGATGGATAGGATAGAGGTGGAGAGACTCTTCCCGCTCAGAAAAGACAGTAGGACTAGGGGGCACAGCCTCAAGATAAGGGGGGGGGTGGTTTAGAACGGAGTTGAGGAGGAACTTCTTCACTCAAAGGGTGGTGAATCTCTGGAATTCTCTGCCCGTTGAAGTGGTGGAGGCTGCCTCGCTAAATATTTTTAAGACGCGGGTTGATGGGTTTTTGATAAGAGAGGGGATTAAGGGTTATGGGGAGAGGGCAGGAATGTGGAACTGAGCCACGACAGATCAGCCATGATCTTATTGAA
Source organism: Carcharhinus amblyrhynchos (assembly GCF_965287045.1). Classification (NCBI taxonomy): domain Eukaryota; kingdom Metazoa; phylum Chordata; class Chondrichthyes; order Carcharhiniformes; family Carcharhinidae; genus Carcharhinus; species Carcharhinus amblyrhynchos. The sequence goes on from NC_137331.1 coordinate 49,082,142, forward strand.
TGGTGGGGCAGGCTCAAAGGGCCAGATGGCCTACTCCTGCTCCTATTTCTTATGTTCTTATATAAGCAACTGATCAGAAACTGCCACAAACTTTAGAAAAATATTCCAGTTTGACTGCTTAAATAATATTGATGGATTTTGGAAAACTGCCATGCTGTGTACCATCAGGCTATCTTGTTTGGCTTTAATTCAGTCAAGACTTTGAGTAGCAACTTTAAGCCAAACCTTGTGAAGAAGTTGCCTTTAATTCAAAATTCTAAAAGGTATTAAAATACAAATTAATTAAAATGGATAAATAAACTAGGAAGGGGGCAATTTTCTTATTTTTATCTTTAAAATAGAAATCCCAGTTTACAAAAAAAAACACATTAGAATTACCACTCAAAATATTTGCAGAGTATCAGACAATGGAAAAACCTGATTAAAAAATACCAGTTTGTGGACAAGAAATGTACCCAATTTACTTTTCTTTAAATACAAATTTTATGTGAATAGCATCTGCTTATCTCTTTGCATTTAACACTAATTCCTCCAAGGTTTTCTTGGAAAAATACATACCATTTAACCAAGCTTCTCTATTTTGAGCTTCTTGGAGCAATCCAAATCTGAATTGATCTGAAGTTCCAGCTGGAAAGAGAAGATTTTAATTAATAACATTTTGTTGAAGGCTACTTGATTTACCCTCTCTCAAAAGCTTTAACTAACTTATGGGGTATTGTTCCTCAGGTATTCACCAAAACCATGTCCAAGCAGCCAATATTCACAAAAGCCCAATGAATATTGACAGGTTATTTACAGTAGAACACATCACAACAGACGCCAAACCCATCATCTCATCACACATCCAGGGACGTGTTTATTTTTAGATGTCACTGGATACTAATCAGAAGCAGCAACCTTGACATTCATTCCCTTATTCAACTCAGATGTAAAATAATTGAGCTCCCTACTCTTGTTCAACCTTTGTCATCCTTCCATTTACAACAATTTTGAAGTATCCTGCAATGTAGAAATATCAGTCACCAGTTAAAATGGCTAGTGGAAGCAGACGATGATGTACTATCTCTTGCTACAAATAACAAGATTGCATAAATAATAGCTATATTTCATAAATTAACACATTTTATAGAGTATGTTTTTGTAACCACAAAAATAATTAATCATTTTAGTCTCAAGCTATCTGCAATACCATGGTAAACCATATAAAAGCAAAATTCATATTTTCAGCTATTTGGTGAAATAAAATTGGAAAAGTGATTAGCCAACTGTTCCTGATAACAATTGTTTGGAAGCCAATTTTTAAAAAATCTTTCCTGTTACACTGTCTACTTGAAAACCAAACTGATCAAATTATAACCAATACACAGGTGGTTTCTTTTGACATTAACTGTAGGGTATAGCTTGCTACCAGAAGCAATTTATATAATGTTGTTAGACAATAACGCACAGACCAAGAAAATAAATAAATGTGAAATTTTGAGCTTGGGTGACAGAAATCTATAACCTCTTTCATCATTTTACAATTTCTTTTCAGGAAGCTGTGGGAAAAGAAGTGGAAGTAATCTTTCTTCAATTACAAATGCTTTGTCAGGAACATCAGTATTGTTTGCAAAGAGAAGATAAGTTACGTTACCTTAAAAAGTATGACCTTACTCAAACAAATCTGCAGTTCAATCTCAACATATAACTGAAGCCAGAGAAGGGAAAAAAAACATCAAGTCAATAATGGTCTTCAGAGACAGAGACAGAGACAGGGTAATCCTCTTAATGCATAATTAACAAAAATTCTTAATTTTTTTTATTCAAAAGTTCAAGTTGTACCAAGTCCATAAGGGAACAAGGAAGCAGGAAAAGTTTTCATTTGTGGGGAAATGGACGACACAAACATGGCAAATTCTACCTGCAGGAACTAACTGAATGCCAACATTTGCTACCAGTTCTCTTGAAACTAAATGGAAAGCAAAAGCTGGAGAAAACAATCTTTGATGCAGCTGCTGAGACCAGTTTGAGTTTCTTTCAGAAGTAATCAAATCAATGGATGGAGCACTCACTGGACTGTGATAACACGTGGTCTTAAATTTGGAGAAAATCCTTTGAACTGAAGTCTGTCTGACATTCTGGAGTACGAGTAAAGCTGGTTCGCAGGCAGAAACAACACTGCTAGCTTTAATAAACATATTTGTGAGGACAGAAGTATGAGAAGGGGTGGGAATACTGAAGGTTACATCTCAGATAGCTTTAGGTTTCCCATCACTTTCTGAAGGCTCCTGTGGTCATTTCAACATTATCAAAATGAACTAAGCTCTTTCACACTCAGACGATAGTTAGATAAACTCAGCAGGGTTTGCATGCTAAGTCAAATGCTTCAAACACTATTATTCCTATCAGTTGTCAAAACATTAATCCTAAAAACAATCAAGACGCCCGAGTAATACTCTTAGAAATATCTCATTACATCTGAGCCAGTGTTAACTTATTTGTGAAAGAATACATACAGCAACAAAGGTACATTCGGTAATTTTGCCTCTCAAACCTGTTCATTCATGACTCAAATGTGACCTAACTTCAAATACACAAAGGCAAAATACTGCAGATGCTTGAAATCTTAAATATAAACAAAAAATATTGGAAATACTTAGGAGGTCAAGTCAATGACTTATCATCTGAACAGATTCTGATGTGGGTACTTCGAATTGCTCACTGTCCTCAAGTTGTCTAACTGGAGCTTTGCTTACCCCCTTGTATTTCAGTCTCCAAGGTATAAAAGGCAGCATTCCATTCAACTTTTTTGATTAGTTTCTGTACCTGTTCGTAATCATACCATTCTTTAGAAAGTACTTTGTTCTATTCTTATAACTTTCAAATTGGATGATCGCAATTGATAATTCCGAAATGAGAGAACTTTTCGAAGATTATTGGGGTATCCGCAAATTTCTCACTTACCCTCTTCAAAATCCTGGGGTGGAAACTATCTAAACTTGTGGATGTTATTCTTTAATGCCATTATTTTCTTCTTCATTTACTTAGTTTGCAAAAGTTTTGGTTAGTGCCTCAAAGATTCTGTAAGTAGATTTCATTTGAATGGATCGCCAGATGCTAGAGTACAGGAACAAGAGCAGACCATTCAACATATCAAGCCCGTTTCCCGTTTCATTTTGCTAACTGCTATGTATTTTAATTCCACACATTAGCTTTGGCCCATATCCCTTAATGCCCTTGTCCAATTGTTAAAAATCCCCCACTTTTTTTTCTGGTTGGTGGCAAGGGCAGGCAAACAGATGGACAGCATTAATAAATTTTTGAAATCGAAGAAGCAATAGGCTTTCACGATAATTGCTTGAAAAGACACACCATCTGGTATGGGACTGAGCCATTTAGATCAGGAGGACCCCAGGTTTGTACACAACTGCAGCCACCATGATTGACAAGAGCACATCATCAGCTTATGGTGGAAAATGCATTTCTTTCAAGGGGTCTTTGTTGAACTAAGCATCAATGCAACTAGAACACTCATCCCATAAAGCAGAGCCATTTGTGTGAGGTAATGAAAGACTAGGAGCAAGCTAGCTGAGTGGAAGTGGAAGGAAAAACCATAAAGGAATGTACATCATGATGTGGGATTTTTTAAAAATCATAAATGATGCAAAATAAATAAAATCCATTAAAAAAGGAAACGGTTAACAGTTTGAAAATGGCTTGAAAACTAGAAATCAATTTAAAGTTAACGAGGATAAGAATAACTAAAGTAAAACTAAAGGCAAATTTAAGAATCTGAAAAAGAGGTTAACAGTAGGATGGGGAAATCTAAGGCAGTTTGAGAAAGAAAAAATCAAAAACACCATCAAAAGGCACAGCACAGCATTTATCAGTAAAAATTGTCCAAAGGTGGGCTTAGCTGAGGTGAGGATTGCTGTTTGCTTGGGGTTTCCAAGTCAAGATGAATGTATTGCATTTCAAGAGTTGGAATGTCCTTGCTGGAAGGTTAGGTAGCACTGCAGTGGAGGGTTTCAACTAATTGGACAGAACGTCAGGCAAAGTGCATGCATACACATATGCACCATGGCTCACTAGTTGAGTCGGAAGGTCAAAGAGACGCAAGGTCAAAAATCTAGGCAGACATTCCAGTGTAGCACAGAGGAGTTACACATTGGCGGAGGTGATAGTGGATGCCTTGGTGGTTATTTTCCAGACGTCGCTGGATTCCGGGGAAGTGCCGGAAGATTGGAAAACGGCTAATGTTACGCCGTTGTTTAAGAAGGGTGCCAGGCAAAAGGCGGGGAATTATAGGCCGGTTAGTTTAACGTCTGTGGTCGGTAAAATGTTAGAATCCGTCATTAAGCAGGAAATTGCGAGGCATCTTGAAGGGAATTGCTTGATAGGGCGGACGCAACACGGTTTCATTAAAGGGAAGTCGTGTCTGACAAATTTACTGGAGTTCTATGAGGATGTGTCTAGGGCAGTGGATAGAGGAGAGCCGGTGGATGTGGTCTTTCTGGATTTTCAGAAGGCGTTTTACAAGGTACCTCACAAGAGGTTATTGCAGAAGGTCAGGGGACATGGAGTTGGGGGTAGGGTGTTAGCGTGGATAGAGGATTGGTTGTCAAATAGGAGGCAGAGAGTGGGGGTCAATGGGTGCTATTCGGATTGGCGGTTGGTGACTAGTGGGGTGCCCCAGGGGTCGGTGCTGGGGCCTCAGCTATTTACCATTTATATAGATGATCTGGAGGAGGGAACCGAGTGCAGGGTGTCGAAATTTGCTGATGACACCAAGATTGGGGGAAAGGCAAATTGTGCGGAGGGTGTGGAGAGTCTGCAGAAGGATCTAGATAGGCTGGGCGAATGGGCCAGGAAATGGCAAATGGAATTTAATGTTGGCAAGTGTGAGGTGGTCCACTTTGGTAGGAAGAATGGTAGGAAGGACTATTACTTACAGGGCGAAAAACTGCAGCAGGCGACGGTGCAGAGGGACCTCAGGGTCCTTGTGCATGAGTCGCAAAAACCCATCTTGCAGGTGCAGCAGGTGGTCAGGAAGGCTAATGGGATGCTGGCCTTCATAGCGAGGGGGATTGAATATAAAAGTAGGGAGGTCTTGCTGCAGCTGTATAGGGCATCGGTGAGGCCGCAGCTGGAGTACTGTGTGCAGCTTTGGGCGCCGCACCTGCGCAAGGATATTTTGGCCCTGGAGGGAGTGCAGAGGAGGTTTACTAGGCTGATACCGGAGTTGAGGGGATTGAGCTATGAGGAGAGGCTGAATAAACTAGGCTTGTACTCGTTAGAGTTTAGAAGAATGAGGGGAGATCTCATTGAGACGTATAAGATGATGAATGGGATGGATAGGATAGAGGTGGAGAGACTCTTCCCGCTCAAAAAAGACAGTAGGACTAGGGGGCACAGCCTCAAGATAAAGGGGAGGCGGTTTAGAACGGAGTTGAGGAGGAACTTCTTCACTCAAAGGGTGGTGAATCTCTGGAATTCTCTGCCCGTTGAAGTGGTGGAGGCTGCCTCGCTAAATATTTTTAAGAAGCGGGTTGATGGGTTCTTGATAAGAGAGGGGATTAAGGGTTATGGGGAGAGGGCGGGAAAGTGGAACTGAGCCACAACAGATCAGCCATGATCTTATTGAATGGCGGGGCAGGCTCGAAGGGCTAGATGGCCTACTCCTGCTCCTATTTCTTATGTTCTTATGTTCTTATTACCTTCTGAATGAGGTGCCAAAGCAAGACTTTGCCCACTTTCTCAGGAGGACAAAAAAGATCTCTCATAGGGCCACTTCAAAGAAACACATGGAAGTTGTCCTAATTGTCCTGACCAACAGCTAACCTCCAAACAATATCAATAAAACCCATGAGCAAAAAGGTGGCAGAGGTGATAACTTTGCACTGTTGTTCACTGAAGACAAGAATATCAGAGATGGTGAATCATGAATGAGTCAGACTTGGGTGAAAAATATCATGAACAGAAAGATTTTATTTATATTCATTAGACTAAAAGACAGACCAGTAGGGCTTGGTAGGACCCATCCTACGTGTGTGAAAGAGAAAAATGACAGAAATTGCAGATACCCTGGAACTTCCTTAGAGCTGTAATCAGAGGCAGAATGCCACTGCATGCCTATTTATCTACGGCAAATTTCCTTCATGCCTGTCTCGCCCAACTTTCTGACTCACACCTGGTGGGCATTGGCCATGTTCAATTTTCCCAAGTTTACCTGAACAGGCACTGGAGTGTGGCGACTAGGAGATTTTCACAGTAGCTTCATTGCAGTGTGAATGTAAGCCTACTTGTGACTAGTAAATAAACTTTAACTTTAGTGGGATCCAAGCAACGCAGCAGTCCTTGAGGTCCAGGGCCAAAGTGCAAGAGAGGCAAATGAATGGAGCACAGGCACCTATTTTACAGCAGTAGCTGCTGCAAAGCAGGTAAGTTTTAATGTTTGATTGAAGATTAATGCCCAAGTCAAGTAAATAGGGGACAGGCCAGCTCAGACCTGTGGAGGTTGGGTTCAGTCATGGATAAAAACAAGAATAGGAAATATGGGAGGAAGAACAAATTTGGATAATAATAGACCAATTAACTTAAGTGGTCAGAAAATATTTTAACTCAAAAATGAAAAACGAAAGTTAGAAATAGTGGAATGGATTTCAAAAAGGTGGTCTTGTTTCTAAACCTCAATTATTTGAGAAGCATTCAAACATGGTAGCTGGGGAAAATGTAGGGGTGTTGTGTGAATGGACTTTCCCATACTGCCAATCACGAGAAGACTGAATGGGACTTAATTAGGGAGATGACGACAAGCTGATGAGAAGTGAAGTTGAAGGTAGTTTGCCACGGGTAATTGAAAATTAACAGAGGTGTCCCACCAGATTGAGTTCGGCAGTCACTTTTCTTTAATGTGTATATCAATCATTTGGATGAATGCAAGCTATGATATCATCACACAACATTAAAATATATTTAATTCCTTTAAAGACCAGAGGTTTTCTTTGGATGTGGAGATTTTGATAAGGTGTGGAATGGGTCTAAATGTAATAGATAGATTTCAATGACGTGATGCATTTTGGTTTAACAAACTAGCAGTAACAATATTCTGAATGGAAGCAACTTCAGTGCTGCAGAAACAGATTTGTCACAGAACATGACAAACAGCACCACAGAACGACAGTCTTCAAAATAAAGTTGATGGAATTCTAGTTTTTCTCATGAAGAATAACAACCTAAAAAGGTAAATATAAATCTAGATAAAATCTTAAGAGCTTGGTTAGAGTACTGGGTATAACATATGGCTCCACTCCTAAGGTTCTTTTTGTGGGACATGGGGTTCACTGGCAAGGTCAGCATTGATTGCCTATACTTAACTGTCCTCGTGAAGGTGGTGTTGAGCCACCTTCTTGAACCCAGATAATTCTGTATGTTACAGCAACAGTGTAGGCACAGCAAAATAGTCACAAGTCAGGATGGTGCGTGGATTGGAGGGGTACTTGTAGCTGCTATTCCTGTGCTTCTGCTACCCTCGTCCTTCTAGGTGGTTTAGATCTAGGGCTTGGAAGTATTGTCAAAGGAGACTTGGCAACTTGTTGCAGTGCACTTTGTAGATGGATACATTGCTGGCACTATGTATCAATGATGGACTGGGCACAAGTAAAACAGCAGCTTTTTTTGTTTTTATTCCAATTCAATCCAATCAAGTCCAATTCAGAGTCTCAACAAGTTGAGATATTCCCGATCAAAACTGACAAGACAGGACTCTCATTGCCCGTCTTGGGCTTGATCTACATGATCCAAGCTGATTGGAGTAGGCATAGCTCCTCCTCCAAGGCTTGATCTCATTTGCATCTTAGCCAAAAGGCCGAGATGCCACTTTTAAAAATTGCTTCAAATGAAGCTGAAATGTAACCTAATGACTTGAACCAAGCACAGCATGTCATTACTACACTTGATCTTAGCCAAAAGGCCGAGACCTGGATGTTGTCAGGCTTCTTGAAAGTTGTTGAAGCTGCACTCGTCAAGACAAGGCAGATTATTGAGAGTTTCAGGTGACTGCCTCCAAAAACCATAACCACCTTCCTTTGTGAGAGGTATGATTCCAACTAGTGGACGGCCTTCTTCCCAGTTCCCACTGACTTCAATTTTATTAGGACAATATATAGAGTGGTTTACATAAGTGTTTAAGATGTTGGAAGGATGGAATGGGGCGAATAGAAACAAACTATTTCCAGTAGCTAAGGCATTCATCTCCATGATTTGAGAGTGAGGCAGCAACTGCATCTATTCAAAATTAGAGTTAAGGAAGCTGGATGAGAACTGTGTATGATTAGGGATAGTTGCTTGAACATATGATAGGGAATTTGTAAGAGCCTGTTTCCTTGGCGTTTTCTATCTATTCCCTTTGGGGGTGGGGGTGCGGTGGGATACACGAGAAGAGTGGTTGAGATGATGGAACTGGTTAAGGATATTAATCTGACTGCATATGTTTTGTGGGTCTCTGCTAGATTTTAAGTATTTCATAGAAAATGAATTATTCCACAAGTTCCCGTCCTCTGGAAAAGGGAGAAAACGTATACAGGAAAGAAACACAATTCACTTTGACACATGTTGCATGCTTTGCTTATACTTCGTGACTGACACATACCTGTAAATGAGTCTACAGGAATTTCCTGCAATCCATCCTCAGAAAATGCCATAGGTGGCTGTATCATTAAGTTATCCCCAACTCCCTCTTCAACTTTAGGTGCAACATCATATACAATTCTTCTGGTTATGTGGTTTTTTCTTCGTCCACTTCGAGGGACTGTCTGATGAAGCATTAGTTTTCCCAAATTTCCCCATGAGAAAGCAGGACTCTGATCTTGAGGTAGCCCCATTTGCAGATCTTTCCCACCATAATCTGAAAAGTTATCTTGACTCCAGGCAGAATCATTAATCTGGTAGCTCTCATTTTGGTCCATTGCTGAACCCATATCTAAACTGTAGCCCTCCATTTCATACCTAGCTCTTTCTTCATGTAATCCTCCAGCAGCACAGTTATTCAATGCATTTGTAGATTTGACTATCCAAGGGCTGCTGGGTTCATGTTTCAACATAGCTATGGTGTTGTCTCTTTGGGACCAGTTGGAGGCTTTTACTTTCTCGTACTGCATTATTATTTTCTCTGCTGCAGTGGATTTTGTACTGATGTTTAGAGCATCCTTTATGAAACCACGGCAAGCCTGAACAATATCAGTCATTTGTAGATAGCTTGCGACAGACATTACCTCAATTACATTTTGGCTGGTTAAAACCAGATGTCCAGAATACATGAAATCAAGAATGACTGTAAAACCTTGTACTGCAACAACATCAAGGTGAGTTACTGTGACCTGGTCACAACTTTCATTCGGAGTATAGCAATATAGAGTCTTAAAGTATCGGCTGCCTGCAACTAATATATTCTTGTGGGCTTTGAAAACCTGACCCTTCACCACAATGTTGACATCACACAGAATGCCTTGCTGCCGCTGTTCATTCAATTCCTGAAGCAGTTGATAACAATAGGAAATTTCATTTCGATCACTTTTGTACTCACTGTACATCTCATCTGTTGATTTGGATGTAATCGCATTCTCCTGGAAATAAAAACAAACCGAATTTAAATAATTAAACACAAATTATGTTCCATTACAAATCTTGAAGTCTTTTTCCTATTTGTAGTAAAATGAGTCAGGACTGGGGGATGAAATAAACATAAACTTGGATTTTCAACTGGATTGCGCAAGCTTTGGATGCAATATACAGCACTCTGCCTTCCTCCAATAGTGTGCTGCAAGTAAACCACATCCTACTGCATCTGTGCAATTCATGCCATTCGTCATTCATAACATGAATTGTTGAAGACAAAAAATTAGATTTAAGTTCTACTCCTTTGGATTGATTCAAACTCTGGCCTCAGATATGGTAGGCAAATTCTATCCATTTTCTTCTATCCCTAGCTTGTTTGCTACAATTTGGAGATGTCTGCATTGGACTAGGTTAAGCACAGTAAGAAGTCTCACAACACCAGGTTAAAGTCCAACAGGTTTATTTGGTAGCATAAGCCACAAGCTTTCAGAGTACTGTTCCTCCATCGGGTAAGTGGGAGTTCTGTTCACAAACAGGGTATAGAAAAGACACAAATTCAATTTACGAAATAATGGCTGGAACGTGAGTCTTTACAGGTAATCAAGTCTATAATGGTACAGACAATGTGAGTGGAGAGGGGGTTAAGCACAGGTTAAAGAGGTGTATTGACACCAGCCAGGACAGCTAGTGAGATTTTACAAGCCCAGGCAAGTCACGGGGGTTACAGATAGTGTGACATGAACCCAAGATCCCGGTTGAAGCCATCCTCATGTCCACACATGTCCTGTGTTTTTAAGCACCGTAAGTTGTTTTTTCTGTCTCAAATACCACCACCACCCCTCCCCCCCGCACGCACGTGACAGGACAAAGATAATGGCATATTTTGGTTCCAAATTTTTGTATGTTAAGTTTTTTTCCAATCAACAACTTACCAAAACTGCAATCTTTGTTCCCCATATTTAATACTGCAGTGCCAGTAACATGTGCATGACTGGTGGGTGACATTGGTTAACAATTAGGAACATGAATCAGAGATAATGTTTCCCTCCCTGAACCAGTTTTTTTGCAGATTCATCAAAAATTGACGATTAGTCCCTATCAAAGGTTTATTTATTTCTGTAGAGCATCTAAATGAGACAGCCTACTTTATAAATTGTGTAATGGGAATTCCCACAGTTACAAGGCATTTTTCAGAACACATTAGTGAGCAAGTTGATCTTTCACTGTGTTAATTATTTATTTGTGCTGTGCAGAAGTTTCAGTGTTGAATGTCATCAAATATAGCACTGAAACTAATCAGTAACCTGTTTGAGCTGTTTTACAAAAAGACACTAACTGTCCTTGGAAGGGAACATTTGAAAATGCTGCACAGAACACAAAAACACAGGTTTGTTTCTACAGTATTAATGCCATTCTTCAAACACTCATTTTTCTCTACTCTGTTCCACTCCTGAGATTACCTACAACCAAGAAACAGGTGACAGATTCCCACTGCTGCACAATCATCTGCCAAATATTCTTCGTTCAATGTTTTAGTAGCATTTATTGTTGTAATATCAGTATCATGTGGTGTATCACAATGCATGAACTGAAAAACAATACTTCATAATGAATTCCTTTACAAAGTTATAAAATGAAGCAGAACCTTACATCCTTAGACAATTCAAATAGATACACTGCAAAACATGAATGATTCTGATTGTTAAAGTTGCAGCAACTTGGAGAATTCTCATCACACCATTGGTTATTTTGACAATGACTTTAAACCATTCCCCTCTCATCTCCTTCCTTCCATCTCTGCAAAGTTTTCCTTTTGCTTAATTACTATTGAGCAAAAACTGAACTAGAGACTAGCCGTATAAAAATACTGCAGCAAAGCAGGTCAACGGCTAGGAATGCTGCAGCATGTAAATCAGTTCACGACTTCTCAAAGCTTGTCCATAATCTAAGGCCCAAGTCAGTGTAAACAGTACTGTGCCTGTACTGGCACCGCATGGACTTCAGCAGTTCAAAGCGGCCACTATCTTCTCAACAGTAATCAGGGATGGGACAAAGCTCATACGTATGAATAAAAATTAATCAATTATTGTTTCACAATGCTAAGCATGCTTGTTTTGAAGTGAAATTAAACTGAGGTGCTGATCAATCATGATCTAATTGAATGCTGAATCAAGTTCAAGGAACTAAAGAGGTTGCACATGTTCCCATGGATCACAGTCTTACAGATTAAAACCCCTGTAGAAAAATCCTAACAAATCACTGCTGAGATATGGGCAAATTGACTGCAGTACATTTCATTCATTATCGTCTTAAAAAAAATTTCTACAATAAACCCTATTTTAAAAGTATCTTATTTGCTTTCTGAATGGCTTATTTCAATTTCTAAAAACTCAAAGCATAAATCATTGGAGGATTCACTCGTATAAAAGTCGACATACTTGCATAAACAAATAAGCAATTTTTCGTGGCATTCCTTGTGGTGAATCAGGATATGATACTTTCAACAGGATTGTTATCAATGAAATGCAATAATGAAAGTGTTATAGGCACGGTAATCATTACTATAAGTGGACAAGATTATTTATTACATTTATTATTTATTACAAGATAACCCATAGTGTTGTTCACCTGTCAGTTTTGATACATGGGACCAGTACTAGGAAAAACAGGGATTTGTATTGCTGGGACAGCCTTCAGCTGAACTACTCTAAGACCATTATACTGGAGAAACAAATGTGGAAAGAGCTTTAAACTAAAAACTTGGAGGAAGGATTTAAGAACATAAGAAATAGGAGCAGGAGTAGGCCATCTAGCCCTTCGAGCCTGCCCCACCATTCAATAAGATCATGGCCGATCTGTCGTGGCTCAGTTCCACATTCCCGCCCTCTCCCCATAACCCTTAATACCCTCGCTGATCAAAAACCCATCAACCCGCGTCTTAAAAATATTTAGCGAGGCAGCCTCCACCACCTCAACGGGCAGAGAATTCCAGAGATTCACCACCCTTTGAAGAAGTTCCTCCTCAACTCCGTTCTAAACCACCCTGCCTTTATCTTGAGGCTGTGCCCCCTAGTCCTACTGTCCTTTCTGAGCAGGAAGAGTCTCTCCACCTCTATCCTATCCATCCCATTCATCATCTTATATGTCTCAATGAGATCTCCCCTCATTCTTCTAAACTCTAACGAGTACAAGTCTAGTTTATTCAGCCTCCCCTCATAGCTCAACCCCCTCAACTCCGGTATCAGCCTAGTAAACCTCCTCTGCACTCCCTCCAAGGCCAAAATATCCTTGCGTAAGTACGGCGACCAAAACTGCACAGTACTCCAGCTGCGGCCTCACTAATGCCCTATACAGCCGCAGCAAGACCTCCCTACTTTTATATTCAATCCCCCTCGCTATGAAGGCCAGCATCCCATTCGCCTTCCTGACCACCTGCTGCACCTGCAAGCTGGGTTTTTGCGACTCATGCACAAGGACCCCAAGGTCCCTCTGCACCGTCGCCTGCTGCAGTTTTTCGCCACGTAAGTAATAATCCTTCCTACCATTATTCCTACCAAAGTGGACCACCTCGCACTTGCCAACATTAAATTTCATTTGCCAGTTCCTGGCCCATTCGCCCAGCCTATCTAGATCCTTCTGCAGACTCTCCACACCCTCCGCACAATTTGCCGTTCCACCAATCTTGCTGTCATCAGCAAATTTCGACACCATACACTCGGTTCCCTCCTCCAGATCATCTATATAAATGGTAAATAGCTGAGGCCCCAGCACCGACCCCTGGGGCACTCCACTAGTCACCATCCGCCAATCCGAATAGCACCCATTGACCCCCACTCTCTGCCTCCTATTTGACAACCAATCCTCTATCCACGCTAACACCCTACCCCCAACTCCATGCCCCCTTACCTTCTGCAATAACCTCTTGTGAGGTACCTTGTCAAACGCCTTCTGAAAATCAAGAAAGACCACATCCACCGGCTCTCCTCTATCCACCGCCCTAGACACATCCTCATAGAACTCCAATAAATTTGTCAGACACGACTTCCCCTTAACGAAACCGTGCTGTGACTGCTCTATCAAGCAATTCCCCTCAAGATGCCTCGCTATTTCCTCCTTGATGACGGATTCTAACATTTTACCTACAACAGACGTTAAACTAACCAGCCTATAATTCCCTGCCTTTTGCCTGCCACCCTTCTTAAACAACGGCGTAACATTAGCCGTTTTCCAATCTTCCGGCACTTCCCCGGAATCCAGCGACGTTTGGAAAATAACCACCAAGGCATCCACTATCACCTCCGCCATTTCTTTCAGAATCCTCGGATGCATTCCATCCGGTCCTGGGGACTTGTCCACAATCAGTCCCTCCAGTCTGTCGAGCACTGCCTCTCTAGTAACAATAATGTCATTGAGACCCTCCAGTCCTACCACCTTTCCATCGCTAACACCCGGCAAATTATTCACGTCCTCCTCCGTGAAGACTGAAACAAAAAAGTTATTCAAGACCTCAGCCATTTCCCCATCTCCTACCACTAAGTCCCCCCTCTCATCCTCTAAGGGTCCAACGTTCACCCTAGCCAGCCTCTTCCTTTTTATATATTTATAAAAACTCTTGCTATCCTTTTTTATATTAAGCGCTAGCCCAGCTTCATAGTTTCTCCTACCCTTCTTTATCAACTTCTTTGTCAATCTTTGTTGACATTTAAACCTCTCTCAATCCTCTTCTCGCCCACTACTCTTAGCTACTCTAAACGCCTCCGCTTTTAATTTAACACTTTCCTTCATCTCCTTCGTTATCCACGGCTTATTACCTCTCCTCCTATGGTCCTTTTTAACTATCGGAATAAATTTCTGCTGAGCACCAAGAAAGATCTCCTTAAAGATCCTCCACTGCTCCTCAGCAGACCTACCTTCCAACACGCTCCCCAAGTCAACATTCGCCAATTCTTCTCTCATCCTACCGTACTCCCCTCTGTTCAAACAAAGGATGCGTGTCCGGGAACCCACTTTCTCCTCCTCCATCTGCACCAGAAACTCCACCATACAATGATCACTCTCCCCAAGAGGATCCTTCACCACAAGGTCCCTAATTCTACCCACCTCATTACATAACACCAGATCCAAGATAGCTCGCTCTCTAGAAAATTAAAGAAAAAGGACAAAGGAATAAAGCAGGGTAATGATATGGGTGATTAACTAGAGTATGACAGGAAGGGGTGGAGCGTACAAAGATAAGAGAGCACCAGCAAATAAGGTTAGAATAGGGAAAAAAGATAAAAAGGTGAAATTAATAGACTCTTTATCTGAATATATACATTTGCAAGATGGGTAGATGTATTCGGCAATTTGAGAACAATACAGTCTGGAACAAACAAGAGAACAGACTAATTGGGACTCAGTAGTGTGTAATTAGACAGTATTAGTTAATGACCTCATAGCAAAGGACCTTTCCAGAACAGTGATCATAACCTGAAAGAATTTCATATTCTGTTTGAGGGTGATAAATTTGTCTGAAATTGTCTTAAGCAAAGGCAATTACAACAGTAAGATGACAGTGTTGACTAAAGTGAACTTGAAATGTGGGTTAAAAAGATAATAGACAGACAGTAGCAGATTCAAGAAAAATAATCCACAAGGTAAGATGCACAATAAAGTGGTAGACCAGAAATAAAGCATAATAAAGATGGGAGAAATTGGAGAGAGAGAGAAAAAACTAGTAAATACAAAAACACTAAAAGCTTCCATGTGTACACAAATAGGAAAAAAAGTAGGGAGAATGGGCATTGGTTCCTTAAAGGGTAAAACTGAAGAATTAATGTAGGAATACAACAACATACAAGGAAGTAATTTAGTGACTGAACAAATCATGTTTCAACTTTAGTAAAATTGATTCTCGGGTCATATGCAAATTAATTTACCATTGCACTTAACTGTTACTGTTATTAATGGTTAACTATCATAATGTGGTATGCAAAATCACCAACTGGAGGCAGATTACATGTAAACAATTGTATTAAGGTGAGATAATGTGATTTTGTAGTAACTGGGGGCTTTGGTTGACCTGAGAAATGTTCCAAGGGATTGGACATGTTTGGGGTTATGCAGAACAGTATGGGAGAGTGATAAAAGTCTTTGATCTGGCGTCAATGGGGAAATTTGGGCAGAACTATAGCTGTAGACTTGAGATTTGACAGAGTTGTAATTGAAAATCTGATTTTTAGTTCTTGTGCATTCTTGGAATCTGTCAGAAGCAAGGAGAGCTGAATGGGCATAGAGAGAAGAAAAATAAAGTGTGGCACCACAAGTTTATGATTTTCAAATGTAAACTTTCTAATCATCATCAACAAAATACAGTTAAGCTCAGAAGAGATTTGATCTTTTTCTGATAATAGATAGAAATTGAACTGTTTACATTTTAAAATAATCAAACTAACAGTGAGATCAGGCTGTTTTAGCAACACAAGTATAGTTGATAATCAGGTGAGATGATCAGCTGTTTCTTCAAACATAGTTTTAACATACCACATTTTGGAATTGAATGCATTTCCTTAATTTCACAAGATGCAAAACAGGAGTTACACATGATCAGTGGTATATCTCTCCCTAATGCCCCTCACCCATGCAAAATAGAAATCCAAACAATTTTGAGCAGCATGTGGCGCTTGCATTGTTTCCAACCACATTTCCTATCTGTCCCCATAAGTTTTTGATAGATAAAGAGTTATCTAATGCAGCACTGATTAACTTCAATGACCCAGACTCCATCGTTTTCTGGGAAAAGCATTCCACAGATTAACGATCTTCTTACAGAAAAATAAATTTTTCTCCTTCCTATCTGAAATGGGAGGCCCTTTATTTTTATGTTCTAGTGTCTCTCACATTCGCCTGGTACCCAACCAGTCAAGTCCCCTCAGAATGCTATATGTTTCAATAAGATCAGCTCTCATTTTTCTAAAAACTCCCACTGGATATTGGCCCAATCTTTCTTCAAAAGATAAGCCCTTCATCCCAAGAATGAGTCAAGTGAACCTTTTTTTCACTGCACTGACTCTAAAAAAATACTTTACACTTAATGAAGTACTTCTGAAGTGTAGTTACCAATACAATGTAGGAAATATGACAGCCAATTTGCACATAGCAAACTCTCAACAGCAATGCGATAATGACCAGAGTCTGATTTTGTGATGCCGAGTGAGGGATAAATACTTGCCGGAACATTAAGCACAACTTAGGTGCTCTTCGTATCGTACCAAGGGATCTTTTACGTCCAACCAAGGGACAGCACCTCCAACAATTTGGCATATTCTTTGTACTGTTCTGAGGAACCAGCCTGATTTTTGTCATCAAGTCCTGAGAGAGGACTTGAAACCAAAACCTTTTGCCTCAAGAGGTCAAAAAACTACTATTAAGTCGCAACTGAAACTTATGATATGAACATACTGAAAAACAGGTCCACGGTGGCAGGCTATATTTTTAAAAAGCCTCATCTACAAAATTAATAGAACAGCCTGGGAGGGAAGAAAAAGGGAATCCTTACCTCCACACAGTTCTATCATCAACTGCCAAGTACATTTTTCATGTGACAGCCCTTCTGACTTTATATGGTCCAGAGGGACCTGGATGGAGGCAAATTGCCACCATTCCAGCTTTTGATGAGCTGCAATTGACCATACAGCCAGTTACATTTTGGAAGTGGGGGCAATTTACAAGAAGTTAAATTTCAAGCCAAAAGGGAGAGGAGGCAAAACTAATTTTAAAGTTTACTTTTACTTACAAAAGACAAATTGAACTGAAGAAAAGCAAAAAATGAAATTAAATACCATTATGACAACTGCAGATTTCTTTTAATTTACAAAACGCATTGTTTTGATGTTCTTGGTATTTTTCATCCTTCTGCTTAAAAATTTCTCCAAAAAGGAACACGAGGACAGGGAAAAAAGTAGGAAGTGATGCAAGAAGACAAGGCTAGATACATACATGTTGCGATCATGAATGCAAACATTACTAAAAATATTCCTGAATATATTCCAGCTTAGTAATTTGGTAGATTTTAATACAGCTGAAAATGCTCATCACAAAAATAAGCATTTTAAGATATCAATCCATCAAAGGACTTAAAACTATACCAAATCTTCGCGTTAGATTGAGCTTCTTTGAACACAAGAAATAAAAGCAGGAGTAAGCCACCAGACCCTTCAAACCTGCCCTACCATTCAATGCAATCATGACTACCTAAGCCAGCCTCAGCTTCTTTTCTGTGACATTTCCCCATAAGTGCTAGGAGCAGGAGTAGGCCGCCTGGCCCCTCAAGCCTACTCCACCATTCAATAAGATCATGGCTGATCTTTTTGTGGACTTAGCTCCACTTACCCACCCACTCCCTATAACCCTCAAATCCTTACTGTTCAAAAATTTATCTATTCTTGCCTTAAAAACATTCAATGAGGTAGCCCCAACTGCTTCACTGGGAAGGGAATTCCAGATTTACAACCCATTGGGTGAAGAAATTCCTCAATTCAGCTCTAAATCCTTTTCCCCTTACTTTGAGACCATGCCCCCTAGTTCTAGTTTCACCCACCAGTAGAAACAACTTCCCTGCTTCTATCTTATCTATTCCCTTCATAATCTTTAACGTTTCTACAAGATCTCCCCTCATTCTTCTGAATTCCAATGAGTATAGTCCCAGTATACTCAGGCCTCTCCTCCTAAACCAACCCTCCCAACTCCAGAATCAACCTAGTCAACCTCCTCTGCACCCCCTCCAGTGCCAGTATGTCCTTCAAGTAAGGAGACCAAAACTGTACACAGTATTCCAGGTGTGGCTTCACCAGCACCTTATACAGCTGCAACATAACCTATTTCTAAACTCCATCCCTCTCGCAACATTTCATTTGCCTTCTTAGTTACCTGCTGCACCTGCAAACCAACTTTTTGTAATTCATGCACAAGGTCACCCAGGTCCCTTTGCACAACAGCATGCTGCAATTTTTTACCATTTAAATAATAGCCCATTTTGCTGTTATTCCTACCGAAATAGATGACCTTACATTTACCAACATTGTACTCCATCTGTCAGATTCTTGCCCACTCACTCAGACTATCTATGTCCCATTGCAGATTTTCAGTGTCCTCTGCTCATTTTGCTCTGCCACTCAACTTCCTATCATCTGCAAATTTTGTCACACTACACTTTGTACCTAACTTCAAATCATCTACATAAATTGTTAACAGTTGCAGTCCCAACACTGATCCCTGAAGCACCCTACTAATCACTAACCAGAAAAACACCCATTTACCTCCTTTGCTTTCTGTTAGTTAACCAATCCTTTATCCACGCTAGCACATTATCCATAACACCGTGACCTTTATCTTACGTAGCAGTCTTTGGTGCGGCATCTTGTCAAATGCCTTCTGGAAATCTCGATACATCACATTCACAGGTTCCCCATTGTCCACTGCACACGTAATGTTCTCAAATTCCACCAAACTAATCAAACATGACCTGCCCTTCATGAAGCCATGCTACATCTTCCCAATGGGACAATTCATATGTCTCATTGTTTAGAAACCATAGAACCCCTACAGTGCAGAGAGAGGCCATTCGGCCAATCGAGTCTGCACCGACAACAATCCCATCCAGGCCTCATCCCTGTTTCCCTACATGCTAATCCCTCTAACCTACACATCCTGGGACACTAAAAGGCAATTTAGCTTGGCTAATCCACAACTCACACATCTTTGGACTGTGGGAGGAAACCGGAGCACCCGGAGGAAACCCACGCAGACAAGAGGAGAATGTGCAAACTCTGCACAGACAGTGACCCGAGCCGGGAATTGAACTCAGATCCCTGGAGCTGTGAAGCAACAGTGCTAACCACTATGCTACCGTGCCGCCATTTCTTTGTTGATGAAAGATTCAAGCATTTTCCCTACTACAGAAGTTGAACTAACCGGCCTACAGTTACCTGCCTTTTGTCTACCTCCTTTTTAAAACAGTGGTGTCACATTTGCTGTTTTCCAATCTGCAGGAATCACCCCAGAGTCCAGCGAATTTTGGTAAATTACCACCAGCGCATTTATTTCCCCTGCCATCTCTTTTAGTATGCTGGGGTGCATTCCATTAGGGCCAGGAGACTTGTCTACTTTTAGCCCCATTAGCTTGCCCAACACTACTTCTTTAGTGATGATGATAGTTTCTAGGTCCTCACCTGTCATTGCCTTCTTGTCATCAATTTTTGGCAAGTTATTTGGGTCTTTTGCTGTGAAGACCGACACAAAATATTTGTTCAATGCCTTGGCCATTCCCTCATTTCCAGTTATTACATCCCCTTTCTCATTCTCTAAACAACCAATGTTTACTTTAGCCACTCCTTCTTCTAATATAATCTGTAGAAACTTGCGCTGTTTTTATATTCTGAGTTTGTTTACTCTCATAGTCCATCTTACTTTTCTTTATAGCTTTTTTGTGGCTTTCTGTTGACCTTTAAAGATTTCCCAATCCTCCAGTTTCCCATTAATCTTTGTCACTTTGTATGCATTTTCTTTCAATTTTAAGACCTCCTTTATTTCCTTAGATATCCATAACTGATTATCTCTACAGTTCTTCCTTATCTCTGGTATACAAGCCATTTTCCTTTCCATGATCTATCAAATATTTATTCACCTGTACTTTAAATACTTCTAAATGATCCAGCCTCCACTGTCCTTTGGTGCAGAGAATTTGAGAGATATTCCTCCACCCCCCCCCCCCCCCACAGAAGACATTTCTATGCATCTCCATTTTAAATGATTGAACTTTTATCTTGTAGCTGTGTCCCCTTGCTCAAGGCTGCCCCACCAAGTGAAAGCATCTAACCACTTATCCTGTCACATCCTCTCAGGATCTTATATGTTTGAATTAGATTACTGCTCACTCTTCTAAACTCCAAGGAATACAGACCCAGACTATCTAATCTCTCAATAGGACAACCCCCTCATCCCAGGAATTAGTCTGGTGAATCGCCTTTGGGCTGCCTCCAATGTTACTATATCCTTTTTAAGATATGGGGACCAAAACTGCATGCAGCATTCCAGGTGAAGTCTCACCAACACCCTGCATAACTGCAACAAAACCTTCCCATTTTTAAACTCCAACCCCTTTGTAATAAAGGCCAAAATGCTGTTTGCCTTCTTAACCACTTATTGGACTTGCTTGCAAACTTTGTGATTCATGCACTGAACACCTAGCTCCCTCTATTCATTCACCTGCAGTCTCTCAATTTAGAAAATGATCTGCTTTTTGATTCTTCTGACCAAAATGCATAACCTCACCCTTCCCCACATTAAACTCCATTTGCCAGCTTTCCACCCAGTCACCCAATCTACCTATATCCCGGTGCAGAATATTCTCATCACAATCTTCCCGCCCATCTACCTTCATATCACCACCAAATTTGAAAATCTTACAATTTGTTTCTTCCTTCAAGGCCATTAACATAAATAGCAAACAGGTGTGGACCAAGACTAGTGCAGTACTCCACTAGTTACACCTTTCAACTCTGAAAAGGAGCCACTTATTTCAACACTCTGTTTTCTATGTGACAGACAGTTTTCACTCCATATTAATACTTGCTCCAATTCTGTGGGTTTTTACTTTATGTACCAGGCTCTTCTGTGTCAACTTGTCAAATGCCTTTTGGAAATCAAAATATACTGCATCTACAGGTTCCCCTCTATCTTTGAGCAAATTTAATCAGACATGATTTACCTTTCCTAAAACCATGTTGAATAGATTTGATTATATTCAGCTTTCCCAATTGATTAGCTTTTTCCACTTTGATTATTGAATCCAGCATTTTGCCAACAATAGATGTTAAACAAACTGGCCTATAGTTCCCTGCCTTTTTCCCTTTTGGAACAAGACTGTCACATTTTCCAATCTTCCGGGAGCCTCCCGGAATTTAGCGAGTTATGAAAAATTTCAATGGGTCCACTATCTCTGTAACCACTTCTATTAAAGCTCTTGCATGCAGACCAATGGGTACAGATGACTTTAAAGAGAAGTTTATTTATTAGTCACAAGTAGGCTCAGATTAACATTGCAACAAAGTTACTATGAAAATGTATAGCCAATGCACCTAACCTGCACGTCTTTTAAACTGTGGAAGGAAACCGGAGCACCCAGAGGAAACCCACGCAGACAAAAGGAGACTGTGCAGACTCTGCACAGACAGCAATCCAAGCTGGGAATTGAAAAAAATCAAAGGCCCCTGTTGCTGTGAAGCAGCAGTGCTAGTCAGTGTACCACTGTGCTGCCCTGTCTGCCTTTAGACTTTTAATTTATCCCTTATGATTGGGATTATTGTAAATTCTGAAATCAATCCATCTGATAACTTAGGGATATTAATAATGTCTTCAATAGTGAAGACTTTTATTTAGCATATCCATCATTGTTTGCTATTATCCAGCAGAGATCCCACATTTACCTTATCTGCCTGCTTCTTATTTATATATCCACAGAAACTCTTACTGTTTGTTTTAATGTTGCATGCAAGTTCGCTCTCAAATTTCATTTTCTCCCTTATGAGATTTTTAGTCTTTTGCTGCTAGATACTAAAAACTACCTAGTATTCTGGTCAACCACTATCCTTTATATCCCACTTTTCATTTAACATTATCCTTGGCCTATGTTAACCATGGATTTTCTCATGGAATCCCTCTTTTTGATTGGGATAAACTCCTGCTGAGTATCTTGCTGTTTGGGATAAACTTCTGCTGTTTGAATATCTGCCACTGCTCATCTTCTGATATGTACTCAGTTTGTTTACCCAGTTCACCTTAGACAACTCCTCTCTCATAGCATAATAACTGCTCTTATTTAAAGTTGAAGACACTGGTTTTGGACTTACAGCTTTCACACTAACTGCATCTGGAATTCTATCATATTATGGTCACTACCTCCTAAGGGTAGATCCCTTTTTAAAACTTTCTCATTACACAAAACCAAATTTCAAATAGCCCATTTCCGGGTAGGTTCCACAACGTATTGCTCTAACAAGATGTTCTTTAAAAAAATCAAAATCTTTCAATCTAGACCAATCATTGTCATTACACTCAAATGGTTAGCTTAATTTTGCCTGCTTGATGGCTTGCAAATCAGAATAATTATCAGAAGCTCTCTATGATGATTACTTTAGGCAAGGGGTAACCAGTGTTGTAGGCAGGGCTTGATTCTCATGCAATATTTTTAAAACCAGTGTAGAAGATTCTAGAAATGAGTGTCTCATTTAATAAGATTTGCGCTTAAAATTTGGAGATGATGATGTTGGGAGGATTGCATCAAAAAAAATCCAGCAGTCAAATGGCAACAACGGAAACTTCACTGCATTGCTAATAACATGACGATTAAAATTTAATTTCCCAAAAAGTTGAAAAGAAAACTACTGTATCAGTTTTAATGGAACACCTCAACTATTGTCACTCAATATGGAACTTTATTCTTACAATTGAAAGAGAACTTTTTAAACAAAGGCTAATTGAATCACATTTTGTGCATTTGATGAGCAGGTTATCTTGTTGGGAGTTATATTGTGCCTGTGTATTGCACTAAGAGGTTTGGCCGACACCGTGGAATTAAAGCAACAAAACATGCTAAATGGACACTTGCAGCAGAGAGCTATACATCCATGGCTTTACAGGGAATTGACAAACTGTAATTACTTTAAAAATTGGCTAAAAACCAAGGTAGAGTATTATAATGTTTTTAATTTATTTGTTCATGGGATGTTGCGTCACTAGCATTTATTGCCCACACCCAATTGCCCGAGTAGGTGGTTTTGAGGTGCCTTCTTGAACCGCTAGAGTCCACGTGATGTAGGTAATCCCACAGTGCTATTACAAAGAAATGTTGACCGAGTGACATTGAAGGACCAGCAATATATAGTTCCAAGTCAGGATGGGACATACAAGGTGATGTTTCCATATCTCTGGTGCCCTTATTACTCTAATTAGTAGAGATTTGGGAAGTATTGTTGATGGTGCTTTGGCGAGTTACTGCATCTTGTAAATCAGGGGTGTCCAGTTTGCCTGAAGGGCCACATTTTCAATTTTTTCCATCATTTAGAGGGGCAGTGAGCAAGTTTCTCAAAGCCAAGGAATTAGAAATTAATCTTGCTATTAATCAAAACCAAAAAAATGTGCATTTTTGTGAATAAGTTTCAAATGAAAATACTATTAAGTTACTTTCTTGTCACAATAGTGAGAAATCTGCCATTTTAGCCACTGTAGAGATACACAAATATGGTCAGTGATTCCTAAAGGACCTGTTACTGCTAAAACAATTTTCCATTTGAATCATCTCAGTTACCCGTACACGCACACCCCAACGTGTTGGCTTTCTGGAGTCTGGTGAAAATAACTCGTCCCCAAAGCACATACTCTTTCATGCTCTCCCTGAATCTCCCTGGCTCTAAGCATATCTAGATGTTTATCAAGAAAAAAAGCCACAGGAATCAAAAGTGTGATAAATTTCAGAGTATGGATGTGTTGAAAATGTTGAAGCAATCCTCAGTTAACAAAAATAAACTTCTCCAATCTTCTCAAAGCTTCAGTCACTAATTTAGCATCATTCAGGCTTTCAAAGATGTTCAGAACTAGATTAATACTATTCTGACCGATTGAAATTGGAATCAGGAAATTTTGACAGCACAGCAAGTGGTGTTCTGCAAACCAATACCAGTAAAACTTTACCTAATTTTTATGCTGTTACTTTGTGTGCTTGCTCAGCTTAAAAAATCATAGTACACTATCCCATACATAAACTGCCACAGGAGTACAAAAAATTACTTCCTTGAAGGCTCAAAGACAATGACACGGCAACATGCACCCACAAAGACTGGTAAGGTTTCAAACTCCAAGTGTTGGCTGGATAAACTTAGCATGCTTGCTTCCAGTCAAATCAATTAGCCTCATTACTCAATTTCATGAACTGAAAGAAGAAATTCTGCACTTAATCACTGTTCGGTGACCATTGCTTGAAAATGCAAGTTGAAGATAGGATTGGGCTTGGCTGGGAGATTCTCAATGGCTGAATATAACATCACTAGTACCCAAAAATGCCCAAGGCAAGCAGCCTATTCTTTAACAATGGTCCACAGATCAGACAGAAATGCTTGGTGGATCAGACAACCCTGTGTAAATGATATACTGTTGCCACTGTGTGTCAATGATAGAGGAAGTAAATGTTTAAGGGGATGGAGTGCCAATCAAGCCAGCTAACTGTTCCTGGGTGAGTCAAGCCTCGAGTGTGTTGGAGCTACACTCAATAACACATAGTGACTTGTGCCTTGGAAATAGTGGACAGCCTTTGTGGAGGCAGCAAGGAGTTATTTATTCCAGAATTTCAAGTTGCTGACCGTTTCTAGGGAGATTCAGTGAAGGCGATGCTATTGAATTTCATGGCAATGTGATCATTGCCTGACAGCCGTGTGCAAATTTCATAAGAACATAAGAAATAGGAGCAGGAGTAGGCCATCTAGCCCTTCGAGCCTGCCCCACCATTCAATAAGATCATGGCTGATCTGTCGTGGCTCAGTTCCACATTCCCGCCCTCTCCCCATAACCCTTAATCCCCTCGCTTATCAAAAACCCATCAACCTGCGTGTTAAAAATATTTAGCGAGGTAGCCTCCACCACTTCAACAGGCAGAGAATTCCAGAGATTCACCACCCTTTGAGTGAAGAAGTTCCTCCTCAACTCCGTTCTAAACCACCCCCCCCTTTATCTTGAGGCTGTGCCCCCTAGTCCTACTGTCCTTTCTGAGCGGGAAGAGTCTCTCCACCTCTATCCTATCCATCCCATTCATCATCTTATATGTCTCAATGAGATCTCCCCTCATTCTTCTAAACTCTAACGAGTACAAGCCTAGTTTATTCAGCCTCTCCTCATAGCTCAACCCCCTCAACTCCGGCATCAGCCTAGTAAACCTCCTCTGCACTCCCTCCAAGGCCAAAATATCCTTGCGTAAGTACGGCGCCCAAAACTGCACACAGTACTCCAGCTGCGGCCTCACCGATGCCCTATACAGCTGCAGCAAGACCTCCCTACTTTTACATTCAATCCCCCTCGCTATGAAGGCCAGCATCCCATTTGCCTTCCTGACCACCTGCTGCACCTGCAAGCTGGGTTTTTGCGACTCATGCACAAGGACCCCGAGGTCCCTCTGCACCGTCGCCTGCTGCAGTTTTTCGCCACGTAAGTAATAATCCTTCCTACCATTATTCCTACCAAAGTGGACCACCTCGCACTTGCCAACATTAAATTCCATTTGCCAGTTCCTGGCCCATTCGCCCAGCCTATCTAGATCCTTCTGCAGACTCTCCACACCCTCCGCGCAATTTGCCGTTCCACCAATCTTGGTGTCATCAGCAAATTTCGACACCATACACTCGGTTCCCTCCTCCAGATCATCTATATAAATGGTAAATAGCTGAGGCCCCAGCACCGACCCCTGGGGCACTCCACTAGTCACCATCCACCAATCCGAATAGCACCCATTGACCCCCACTCTCTGCCTCCTATTTGACAACCAATCCTCTATCCACACTAACACCCTACCCCCAACTCCATGTCCCCTGACCTTCTGCAATAACCTCTTGTGAGGTACCTTGTCAAACGCCTTCTGAAAATCAAAAAAGACCACATCCACCGGCTCTCCTCTATCCACCGCCCTAGACACATCCTCATAGGACTCCAGTAAATTTGTCAGACACGACTTCCCTTTAACGAAACCATGCTGCGTCTGCTCTATCAAGCAATTCCCCTCAAGATGCCTCGCTATTTCCTCCTTGATGACGGATTCTAACATTTTAACTACAACAGACGTTAAACTAACCGGCCTATAATTCCCTGCCTTTTGCCTGCCACCCTTCTTAAACAACAGCGTAACATTAGCCGTTTTCCAATCTTCCGGCACTTCCCCGGAGTCCAGCAACGTCTGGAAAATAACCACCAAGGCATCCACTATCACCTCCGCCATTTCTTTCAGAACGCTCGGATGCATTCCATCCGGTCCTGGCGACTTGTTCACAATCAGCCCCTCCAGTCTGTCGAGCACCACCTTTCTAGTAACAGTAATGTCATTGAGACCCTCCAGTCCTACCACCTTTCCATTGCTAACACCCGGCAAATTATTCACGTCCTCCTCCGTGAAGACAGAAACAAAAAAGTTATTTAAGACCTCAGCCATATCCCCATTCCCTACCACTAAGTCCCCCTTCTCATCCTCTAAGGGACCAACGTTCACCCTAGCCAGCCTCTTCCTTTTTATATATTTATAAAAACTCTTGCTATCCTTTTTTATATTAAGCGCTAGCCCAGCTTCATAGTTTCTCCTACCCTTCTTTATCAACTTCTTTGTTGACATTTAAACGTCTCCCAATCCTCTTCTCACCCACTACTCCTAGCTACTCTAAACGCCTCCGCTTTTAATTTAACACTTTCCTTCATCTCCTTCGTTATCCACGGCTTATTACCTCTCCTCCTACTGTCCTTTTTAACCATCGGAATAAATTTCTGCTGAGCACCAAGAAAGATCTCCTTAAAGATCCTCCACTGCTCCTCAGCAAACCTACCTTCCAACGCGCTCCCCCAGTCCACATTCGCCAATTCTTCTCTCATCCCACCGTACTCCCCTCTGTTCAAACAAAGGACGCGTGTCCGGGAACCCACTTTCTCCTCCTCCATCTGCACCAGAAACTCCACCATACAATGATCACTCTCCCCAAGAGGATCCTTCACCGCAAGGTCACTTGCTGCGCATCAGCCCTGGCCCGCATACTGTCATGTCTTGTTATATATGGACACAGGCACCTTCACTGAGAAGCTGCAAATGAAACTGAATAGTACTCAATCATAGAATGTCTCCAGCTCAGGAGGAAGATGGCACTCAACCAATCTTACCCATAACAGCTGCCTGCAAGAACTCACCTAGCCCTGCTGGCCAGCCTTTACCCACAGCTCTATAAACCTTTGCTCTTCAAGTGCTTATCCAATTATTCTTTGAAGATCCCAACTGTCTTCACCACATGAATCAAACATATGTCCCTGCTTCTGGCCTTATTTTGAACAACATCATTTTGAAGCAGCTGAAAACTGTTGGATTTAAGGCACTGCCATAAAGTCCTGTAAAGCCTTGGGCTGAGATGATTGGCCTCCAACAATCATCTTTCCTTGGCTTAAGTATGACTCCAGCCAGTGGATAGCTTGCCCCTTATCCCCACTGACTTCAATTTTTTGTCAAATGTTTTCTTGACACAAAGACAGGTTTTCTCACTTCTGCCATTCAACTCTTATCGATGTTTGGATCAAGGCCATAATAAAGTCAGGACGAGCCAGGTGCTCCTGATAGAACACAGCTGAGCATAGGTGCCCAAGCACGCACTACGGTTTATTCAGACTTAGACTAATAACTGGCAAGTAACATTCGTCCCACACAACTCCTGGTCAATGACTACCTCCAACATGAGGTGGTACAGGACACAACCAGCTCCCCATAACATTCAACATCACTGAAATCTCACTAACATCTCTGAGGTTCTCACTGACCAGAAATGAACTGAATCAGCCAAATAAATACTGTGGGTACCAGAGTAGATCACTGGCTGGAAACTGATCAAACTCATCCCCTGACTCTCTAAAGCCATCTACGTGGCACATCTCAGGAGTGCGATGGAATACTCTCCACTTGCCTGGACGAGTGCATCTTTAACACTCAAGAAACTTGAGACCATCCAGGACAAAGCATCCCACTTGTTCAGCACTCCATCCACCACCTTTCCTCCACTCCATCACAAGTGCTCCTTCAACAGCACTTTTGAAACCTGTAATCTCTATCATATTGAAGGGAGAATGACAGCGGATGCTTGACAACAGCACTACCTGGAAGCTTTCCTCCAGGCCACACAACATCTTGACTGGAACTATACCATGGAACTACTTCACTGTGGGTGCACACGCACGTACTTACACCAGACAGATAGCAACAGTTCAGGGTGACAGCACACCATCACCTTCTCAAGGTTAGTTACTGATGTGCAAAAAATGCTGGACTTGCCAATAACTCTCGTTCTCTGAAAGAATTAAAAAAGTTGGCTGAGACTGCCATTTGTGATGCTGGAAACTTAGGAGGAGGCCAAAGTGAGTCATCTCTACTGGCTGAAGTCAGAGTCATAGAGATTTACAGCATGGAAACAGGCCCTTTGGCCCAACTTGTCCATGCCACCTCTTTTTAAAGCACCAAAACTAGTCCCAATTCCCCACATTTGGCCCATTTCCCTCTATATCCATCTTACCCATGTAACTGTCGAAATGCTTTTTAAAAGACAAACTTGTACCTGCCTCTACTACTACCTCTGACAGCTTGTTCCAGACACTCGCCACACTCTGAAAAATTTGCCTCTCTGGACCCTTTTCTATCTCTCCCCTCTCACCTTAAACCTATGCCTTCTAGTTTTAGATGCCCCTACCTTTGGGAAAAGATATTGACTATCTAGCTGCTCTTATGCCCCTCATTATTTCATAAATCTCTCTAAGATCACCCCTCAGCCTTCTACGTTCCTTTCCCTATACCTCAAACCATCAAGTCGGTTGCATATTCTTCACCTCTGTCTACCACATTGATGTGCTGGACTCTACTACATTGAGAATGATTATGTCCACGGAGCCTTCTCCTCCCATTAGCTGCTCAGACTTGAATGACAGTGGACAACTTTTTGTCAGAAATGCAGAGCTTTGAACTGATTCATTGCTTGTGAGATTGCTTACCTCTGCTGAGACATGCTGTTTTCACTTTAGTATGTAGTTATGTCACAGTTTCACTCAATTGTCACATAATTTTTGGTTTTGACTGGTGGCACCCCGACATGTTTTTCTGTACTGCTTATTGGGGTTTTCTTGGTCCCCCAGCTTGATGGTAATGCTGGAGGGAGTTTTCAGGAATGAAGTTGCAGATTGCAGTGCAACAAAATTCTAGTTCTGTGGCCCACAGTACCTTATTGAGTTCAACATAAAGGAGTACCGATTTAGGAGGTGAGATAGCAGTGGTGGTAATTAGTCAGAGGTTTATTTACTCATATTTGATCTAATGCAATGAAGCTTCATGGTGTCTGGAAGCAAACATGAAGGACCAGAGTTGCTCCTTCCTGACTCTATACCACTTTCCATCATCTCTGGTGGTCTGTCCTGATGACAGGCAAGGTCATGCCCAGGAACTGTCATGGAGGGGTCTAAAGCATTGGTTGAAAGGCATGGTTCTGTGTCAACAACAATTTCAAGTTGTGGTCTGACTCAAATTTGGGACAGTCTCCCAAACAAAAGCTTTACAGAGCTGACTGGGTTGGGCGAGCCTTTGTGGTGGTCATTGCCTAAGTCAATGTCAGGTGATCCATCAATTATTTTATTATTCTATTATTGCTTTGGATTTTACCCTGTCCTGAACATCCTCATCCCTTCCAGCTCCTCCTTCATTAGTTTCAAGTCTTGTCTACTGCTTGTTATTCGCTTTGATAGGACATTGCTCCAAGCCCAGTTTAAATGAAACCTCTCTCAATGGAATAGCTCCTTCTTTTCCTGATGCCAGTGTCCCTTGAACTCCTGCTCGCAAAACCACTCAGTCACTCATTTAACTTTCTAATCTCTTTATCCCTATAACAACTGGCATGTAGCTCTGATAACAACCAAGATGACTAACTTTGAGGTTCTGCTTTTAAATTTGAATGCCAACTTGTCATTGATTCTACATGGACCACAACAAACACATGATGTCTCTAATCCTAGCACCAGATAGGCAACAAACTCATCAGAATTCCTGGTCACCGGTTGTTAAAAAAAAATCTATTCCCCTGATTACATCATCCTCCATCATTACCAGAGTGACTGACAACTTCCTTGAAGCTAGATCTTGGATTCTTGAACATGCCCAATCTGTCTCAAAGCAGGAAAGCTTCTGTTTAATAGTAGAAAACACTTGGAACCTTCTGCAAGGAACCCAAGCGAGACTTCTGATGGCTGACCAAAACTCTCAGCTGTCAGAAGACAGGTTCTTTGTCAGACATTGAGCCTCAAAGTTCTCGCCCACTCACACTTATGTGAATATAATGCAAATGTAGTTGTGCAGCAATACAGAGAATAATTTCTGAAAGGTCTTTGAAACATGGAAATGTCTAAAAAGATTGATTCCACAATTGTTAAAAGTCTCTCAAATTTATTTTCATCTTGCACATTCTATTATGGTAGTGTGACATTAACATATCTAAGGAAGATTTTTTTTTTAAATCATATTCTCTGCAGCTCTCACAGCTTCAGTGCTTTTCACTGTGGCACCAGGTTCTCTAGAAGTCCTTTTATTGCTACTTAAATGGGGTTTGTTTATTTTTACTTTGGGATTTTCTATGATTCTGCATTGTTAGGACAAAGGTCATGTGTTTTGGACAGTTTGTTTTTGCCTTCTTAGTGACTTTAAGGTTTAATTTTCTGTTTGGCTATTTCAGTTTTAGAAGGGGCATCAAACTGGAAAGCAGTGTCTCTCTCTCCCTCCTGGTTTTGGAAATTCTGGGGTTTGAGTAAAGAAGTTCCTCCTCAACTCCGTTCTAAACTGCCACCCCCTTATCTTGAGGCTGTGCCCTCTAGTCCTGCTGTCCTTTTGAGTGGGAAAAATCTCTCTACCTCTACCCTATCCATCCCTTTCATTAGGACTACTTATAAGCCAAACAGCAAGCGAGTTAGGGTACAAGACCAAAAGCTCCCAGGTTATATTGTGAAGTCTGACTAGACCCCAACTATTTACTGTTTTAGTATTGTGAGGATAAGGTATTTCACTCCAGGTGTATTTCTACTGATACACTAGGAAGCTTTTGTCAAAACAAAATTTAAAACACAGTTTAACTGTAACAAATAAAGTGGTTTAACATTTAAACAATATCTATACATGACAAAATAGGTTTCTTAGCAAACCTATCTCTATAAAGTACAATTCAAGTAATATTCCTCTTACAGACTTGAAACCCCTCTTCAAAATCAGTTAGTAACCCACAGGCTTACGTACTTATACTTGTTAACAAGCGTCTTTCTCTGGAGAGAAAGAAAGGGAGGGTAACACACCTGTCTTCCGATAGCCCCAAACAGCAGCCTTTCAAGAGGGACAGAAATACACCTTTTGCTTCTTTCAGGACCACACAGAAACTGATCTTGATTTTTCCCTTTATGCTAAGCTCTGCCCATGAACACCTGACTGTCTGTCAATCAACTTAATCTAAATGTCATGCCACTCTGAAACCCCAGGGGAAAATAAACAAAATGAACAAAAATATATCAACTCGGATTAAAACAAATGCCCCATTAGCTCAAATCAATCATTAGTCTGCATTCTCTGCTTTGAGCTACCTGGTGCCCAAACAAATCAGCACCATAAAACAGAGCTGAATTTTAAACATACCTCACACAAGTATTATCACAGGTGCCACACCGAGTGGATCAGATCTAAGCTCTGTAGTCCTGTCACATCCAGTCACGAATGGTGGTGGACCATTAAACAACTCATTTAAGAAGGAGGCTCCACAAATATTTCCCATCCTCAATGATGAGAGAGCCCAGCTCAGTACAAAAGGCTGAGGTATTTGCAACAATCTTCAACCAGAAATACTGAGTAAACATCTTGGTCTCCTCTGGAGATCCCCAGCATCAAAGATGCTAGTCTTCAACCAATATGACTTACTACACTTAAAATCAAGGAACAGCTGAAGGTACTAGATACTGAAAAGGTTACAGGCCCAGACAATATTCTGGCAATCATACTGAAGACTTGGGCTCCAGAACTTGTCACGCCTCTAGCCACGCTATTCCAGTATAGTTACTATACTGGTAACTATACAGCAATGTGGAAAATTGCCCAGGTATGTCCTGTACACAGAAACAAAAGACAGGACAAATCCTATCTGGCCAATTAACAGCAACAAAAACAGAAAATGCTGGAAAATCTCAGCAGGTCTGACAGCATCTGTGGAGGGAGAATAGAGCCAATGTTTCGAGTCAGGACTGAAGACAAGGAAAATCAGGCAAGATTGATACAAGTGAAGGTGAGGGAGGGGATAATTGATAGGAATGCATAGACAAGAAAAGGAAATATAAATGGTAATGATAAAAGATGAGAATGCTGCTAAGAGTGTCCATTAAGAGATTGGAATGTATAAATGGCAGAACAAAAGTGCAGAGTGTAGGAATGCATCAACAGGCCCTAGTTTTTTGTTGGGGGGAGCACAAATTTGAAGCCGTAAATCTTTGCTTTACTTTGCTGTCTACAGAGCTGATTCTGATTAGGTCCTTTGCTTTTTTGTGAGAGAAGGGACATTCCATAGTACAAATACGATCTCAGATTCAAACTAGAACAAACAGCCATTTCAGGTCACAGGGAAAACATGCCGAGAGGGAGCTTTACTATATATGGATTTAATTCACTTTATTAAAAAAAACTCCAAGTAAGTAATCCTATATTTTCTTGATTCCAAGTTCCAAAGAAACGCAAACAGAATGGTTCAAAGTTGTCAGCTGGGCTTGCGAGGACTTAGTATTGTCAGGCTGACTTGTAGTACAGTATGCCAACAAGCTGTTGTCTGGAATTGGTAGGACAATATCTAATAAAAAACATGCATGCTGCTAAAGCTTTTAAGGACATGTCCGGAATGGTTCTTAAGCTTATAATGGTTTCTTTAAATTGATCAGAAAGTCCTAAATATGTTATTCTGTAAAATGGATCCATCAAAGTCTTTTGCATGGATTTAGCATAAAATCATATACATTCATTGTAGAGTCATGGAAAGCTGCCCAACACATTCAGCTTTGTTCTAAGGTACCAAGTTGACAAATCACACAATGACACCCATGGAGGCCATCATGCCTACACTCTTAGGAACTATCCAATCAGCTCAATTTCCTTGCAAAATTGACCCATTCAAGTAGTTATTCAACTCCCTATTTAAAATTATTGTTGAATCTGCTTCCAGTACCCTTTCAGAAGATGGGAATTGCAGATCAAACTCAATGTACAATTTCTTTTCCATATTCTTTTGCCAATTACTTAAACTTATGTCTCTGATCATGGAACCTTCTGTCACTGAAAACAGTTTCTCCCTATTTACTTTCAAAAACCCTTCATAATTTTGAACACTTCTCAAATCAAATCTCCTCTTTACCTTCCCCACAAGAAAAATATTCCCGGGTATAATTTCAGTAATCTCTTCTGCATCCTGTTTAAATCTTTGATAGCCTTCTTAATGCCTTGTGTCCAGAATTGGACATAATACTCTGTACTCAGCCAAGGTTTTTGCATAGACTGTCTGCCATTATTGTATAGTCCTCAATCAAAAAAAAACAAAGTCTTCTCTACTTGCCATGCCAGCTTCAAAGACTTTTGTATATACATACTCAAGTCTGTTCCTGCATGCCCTTCAAAATTGTACCATTTTAGTTTATATTGTCTCTCATTTGTCCTACCAAAATTTATCACTTCACACTCCTCTGCACTGAATTTTATATGCCTTTTTTGTCTGTCATTTTACCAGTTTCTCTCATTCTGAAGTTATTAGTCACATCATTGTTTATTACATGAAGTCTCATGTCAGTTGCAAATTTTGAAATTACACCCTGTACACCCAAGTCCAAGTCATTATATATCAAAATGAGCACGCAATGCTAGTCCCTAGAGAATACTGCATTCTTCCCTCCAATTTGAAGAACTACTGTCCACCTTTACTCTCCGCTTTCTACCCTTCAGCCAATCTCAGTCACGTTCCCATTGTCCCCGTACTCCCGTGGACTCTAATTTTACAAAGAAATCTACTGTGCAGGATTTGGGTAAACACCTTTTAAAAGCTCATATATTCAAAGAAACATCAATATCAACCATCCCTATATTACTTCAAAAACTAAATCAACTTTGTCAAACATGACTTCAACAAACAACTAATTTTCATTAGTTAATCCATGCCTTTTCAAATGCCAACAAATTTTTTTTCTGGATTATGGTCTTGTAATAGATCCCCACTACATTACTTTGATTGGCCCATAGTTTGAGTTTCTAGCTCACCATTACATTGAAAAAAATCAGGGAGTAACATTTGCAATCCTCCTCTCCCCTAGCACTGCTCAAAGAATGATTGAAAATTGTAGCCAGAGCCCCTGTAGTTTCCATTCTTAACAATTTGAGCAGTGTTACTTCTTTTTGACAATAACAGGATAAAGTGATAGCTAAATTCATGTGTACAATGTTTGTGCTTAGGAACAGAGAATGCTTGTCAAATACACTCCCAAAATACACATTTACCAAAATGACATTTGTTCCACTGGAACTGTGGACACTGGCCTCATTTCAGCATTGACAAATTAATTGGGTTAAGGGAAGGTAAGTCCCTTTACCCTGATGGCTTGTATCCTAGGATTCTGAAAGAAGTAGCTACAGAGATAATGGACGCATTGTTTGTAATTTCCAAACATCCTTGGATTCTGGAGAAGTACTGGAGGATTGCCAAAATGACACTCTTATTCAAAAGGAGAGGGAGGCAAAAAGCAGGTAACTACAGGCCAATTAGCCTAACATCTATTGTTGGAGAAGTGTTGGAATCAATTGTTAAAGAATAGCAACACATTTGGAAAATCATAATCTAATCAAGCAGAGGCAGCATGGCTTCACAAAAGGAAAATCGTATCTGACTAATTTTTCAACTAAGTCTCAACCAGAGGGGATGGATAGAGGGGAACTTGTAGATGTGCTGTATTTCAACTTCCAGAAGGCGTTCAACGTGGTAACTCACAAAAATGGTAAATCATAAGGTAAGAGTCTTATGGTGTTGGAGGTAATATATTTTGGCATGGATAGAGAATTGGGTAATGAACAGGAAACATCAAGTGGGGGTAGAGGGCTTCTTTTTCAGGTAAGCAATTGGGTTCCACAGAGATCAGTGCTGGGACCAGAACCGTTTACAAAATTATTAACGACTTGGAGGAAGGAAGCAAATGACCTGTTGCAAAATTTGCAGATGATTCAAAAATAGGTGGAAAGGCAAGTTGTGAGACGGCTACAAACAGTTTACAAAGAGATATAGATAAGCTACGTTGGCAAATGGAATACGTGAGAAATTCTTAAGTTGTTCATTTTTGAAGAAGGAACAAAAGAACAAAGTATTATTTAAAAGGAGAAAAACTGCAGAAAGCACAAAGGGACTTGGAGGTACTTGTGCATGAAACACAGATGCAATAGGTAATCAGGAAGGCAAATGGAATGTTGACCCTTATTTCAAGGGGGTCAAACTGTAACCATAGGGAAGTCGTGCTACAACTGTACTGGTGAGGCCACATTTAAAGTAGTGTGACAGTTATAGTCCACTTTTTTAAGAGAACATATTATTTCATTGGAGACAGCTCACAGAAGGTACACTATGATGATCCCCGGCATGGAGGGA
This sequence comes from Carcharhinus amblyrhynchos, assembly GCF_965287045.1. NCBI lineage: Eukaryota > Metazoa > Chordata > Chondrichthyes > Carcharhiniformes > Carcharhinidae > Carcharhinus > Carcharhinus amblyrhynchos. The sequence continues at coordinate 49,118,222 of NC_137331.1, forward strand.
TTGTCTTATGAGGACTTTACTCTGGAATTTAGAAGAATGAGAGGTGATCTCATTGAAACAGAAGATTCTTAAAGGGTTTGACAGGTTCAATGCTAAGAGGATCACCATGATCCTATTGAATTGCGAAGCAGGCACAAGGGGCCTAATGGCCTACTTTACTTTCTATTTCTATGGTCTTATTATCCCATAGAAATCAGTGAATCGGCATAGCAACAACATCAGCATTTGTGTCACAAGATCTAATTTTAGTAAACAAGTGCCATGTAGTAATATTGGTAATGGTACGACATGGTGCATTTTTTCAACAAATACCTATCATCATTTAGTCAGAAAACTCTGCAGTCTATTACCAAGCTTTGGATTCTGGCACGGAAATAACAAGTTACAACAGACCTCAGTAAAACTTGCAGATTTTTGACCAGCCTCCCTCCTCCACCCACTCGTCATAACTGCTCTTTATATCACCACCACTTGTTGGGCATGCCAGATAGTGGTTAACATGCTACTACTGCTAAAAAGAAACAATTGGACTCATCAAGTGACATATTGCTCAGCTTGCATCTTTTCAAGTGCTAAGTTTCAGAGCTCTTGAAACAGGAACGCTTTGCCTGTCATTATCCACCTCAGAGATAATGAAAAAATACATTTTACGTATCACTTGCCTTGGTTACACTACCCAAAATAAATCCAAACCAGTATTATTGCTGCGTATATTCAACATTATTATTACTCATATGCTACAGGAAGACTACTTGAACTAAGCGCTTTAATCTTAAATGATATGTTTCATAGATAATCCTTTAATTCATCACCTCAAATTACTCCCACCAAAATGAAACCACTCACATATCTTAGAGTAACAAAACTTTAAATCCTCTCTGGACAGAATAAAGCCCACCAACACTGGATAATTTCACTAATCAAGACGTTTGTTTTATGTTCTGCTCTGTATTAGGTGAATATGGAATTTTGCAGAAGACACAGTAGAAAATGAGATGACTCTGTCAACTCAAACTGATGTGATGGTTTCAAACAGTTGACAGCGGTCAACTCTAAATATTAGCCCAATTTATCACCATTGTATGCCAAGGGTATCTATACTTGATCTTAGCCAAAAGCAAAGAAGTGATCCTGTTTCTTGGTCACACTGGAAAAACAATTAATCTTGTAGATAATCTTAATACATTGTTTATCTCCGAATGACCCAAGAGAATTGCCTCTTAAATAACAGTTAAGAACTGAATCTAAGGCATAGCACGCTTTCAAAACAGTTGAGCATCTTAGAAGCATATAGCTTCTAATTTTAAAAATTAATTAAAGCAGGATTTTTAAACAAACTTCATAAATTGAAGACTTTGATGGAAAAGCAATTTTTAATTTTGTGTCATTTTCTATTCCATGGCATCTGCAAAACTCCAAATTCAAACAACTCCTTCCAACAATTCCCAAGGTATATATTTGTGTCAAGGTTGTCAACTTGTGTCATAGTTATTGTGTTCATGAAGAACACAATTAATTTAACATAACCAGGTTAATGGACATGATAATGAAGGATCTTTGTTCATTTTTTGCAACAGCAAGATAGTGTGAAAAACATTTGATGTGATTTGGCAAGTGAAAATTAGAAAAATTAGATACCCATCACCTAATCATCCAGAAAAGGTTGTATTGTTTAACATGTTCTGCGCTGCACAAATTTCCATAAGTTTCACGTATTTCCAGAATTGAAATTTTAGAAATATACAAATGAGTAGTAGGAGGCCACTCAGCTCCTTGAGCCTGCCCTGCCATTCAATAAGATCATGTTTGATCTGATTGTAACCTCAAATACACATTCCCAACTACTCTCGATAACTTTTCTCACCACCTTGCTTATCAAGAATCTATCAACCTTAAAGATATTCAAAGGTTCTTCATCCACTACCTTTTGAGGAAGAGAGTTCCAAAGACACACTACCCTCAGGAATTAATTCTCCTCATTTGCCTTAAATGGGCAATCCCTTCTTTTAAAGCAATAACCTCCACCTCGAGATTATCCCACAAGAGGAGACAATTCTTTTCATGTCCACTCTGCCAATACCCCTCAGGATCTTATGTTTCAAACAAGTCACCTCTTCTAAATTCCAGTGGATACAAGCCTAGCTTGTCTAACGTTTCATTTAATACAACCATCCCAGAGTACTTATTAATCGAGTAAACATCCTCTTGAGCTGCTTCCACTGTATTTACATCCTTCCTTAAGTAAGGAGACCAATTTCATAATCAGTCCTTTGGATGTAGTCTCACCAATGCCCTATGTACTGAAGCATAATTTCCCTACTTTTGTATTCAATTCCTCTCACAGTAAAAGCTTTCCTAATTAATTACCAGCCTACATAACCAACTTTTTGTGATTCATTCACTGGGACACCCGGAATTCTCTGCATTTCAGGGCTGTGCAATCTCTGTCTTTGAGCAAGGTTTTTTCCCTCTTCCGGCCGAAATGGACAATTTCACATTTTTCCACATTATACCTTAGTTGTCAGATCTTTGTCTATTCTGTTAACCTATCCAGGTTCCTTTGCAGCCTCCTTATGTCCTCTTCACAACTTATTTTCCTATCTATTTTGTATCAATAAAATTAGCCAACAATACCTTAATTCATTTAGATAATTGGAAATTGGAGTCGAGGTCCCAACACTGATCCCTGTGGCACACACCACTCATTACATCTTTCCAAACAGAAAATGACCTATTTATGCCCATTTCCTGCCAGCAAGCCAATCTTCTATCCATACCATATGTTATCCACTACACTAGGAGCTTTTATTTTCTGCAATAGAATTTGCCACAAGCACAACCAGTGTGGTACCATTATTCATGGGAGGAAGGAATAAACTAGGAAACGACAGGCCAGTCATTCAAACCTTAGTGTTGGAGAAGCTATTGGAAATTCGGAGAAACAGAATTAACCTCTCTTCTCATCCTCAAACTGAATGTAACATTCAATTATAGCTTACTTGTGTCATTGGTATCTATATGGATCATGATGACCGGATCCTCCCCCTTTCAAGTTCCTCTTCAGTGCCAAGTAGATGTCCTGAACCCCGACAGGCAACACAACCTTCAAGACTCTCACACTTGGCTGCAGGAATAGGGTCAATCCCCCTCATTATAATCTCTTCTCCTACCACCGTATTCCTTTTACTTCTGCCTCTTCATTGGCTTCCTGTGCCATTGCCAGTCAGCTCATTCACCCTGCAGCCCGATTCTCATCCAAACAAGCTGAAAGAGCCTTAACTATGTTAGACAATTGCAAAGTCTTAGGCTAACACACTTCTGCTCTCTGGGTCCCCTTACGTGTCCCACTCACATTCACATCCTTAGGCATCACTTAGCAGATACTCACCAAACTGATAGTTTCTTCCCCTGTGGTAGAGGAAGAACTAATTTCGACAGAGTGGAAAAGTTAGAAAAAACAAAGAAACAGCATCCAACTCTTCTACTCACCCAACTTACAATACTCTTCAAAGTCACACTCTTTGCAGCAATAGGACTACTTATTTAGACAGAAACTAAAGACTTGACTTAGCTGCAGGTACAGAAAAAAAGTTTAAGCTAGTTCCCTTCATTAACAAACTTCAGCTGCTCTCCAGTGGAGTTTGTACATCCCTGTTTAAGGCGGATTGACATTTAAAATTTAAACAATAAATTTCAGTCAGATGTTAAATACAAACAAAATTAGATTTGTAGAGATTCAGATTCCCTCACTCACCCAACTCCCAGCACTCTTGATCAAAGTTGCACTTCAGTGCTACCTATTACAGATCCAACATCCAAAATTCAGCACACTCAGGAACAAGACTGTGCCTGATTCTGAACTACACACTGGATCAGATGAATACAGGCAGGTGATAAAGGTAAGTATTTTACGTGAAAGTTTCTGAACTGACCTGAAGTTGTTTCATTTTATGTTTCAGAGGTCAGCAATCCCCCTCCCCCCCAGACACGTATGAACCATAGAATCCCCAGATCCTCCCTCCATCCTATCCCCATAACTCCGCACATTGACTACGGTTAACCCATATAACCTAGGCATCTTGGAATATTAAAGAGTGATACAGTATGACCAATCCACCCAACCTTTGTAGTATTGGGAGAAACCGTACCATGCTGAGGAAACCCACGCAGATACAGGGAGAACATGCAAACGCCACATAGACACTGTGCCACCCATGATATATTTTTGGTGAGGCAAGTTCCTCATATTTGATTCCCATATTTAATACCCAGGGTTTAGAATGAGGACGCCAAAAAACACTTTTACATGATTGTAATGATTTCAAGAAAACACCTACATAACCACATATTATTTTTCTAAGACTTCACACTTATAAAACTTTATGACATAGGAACAGAATTAGGCCATTCAGCCAACTGTGGCTGCTCCATCATTCAATCATGGCTGATAGGTTCCTGAAACCCATTCTCCTGCTTTTTCCCCCCATAACCCTTGATCTCTTTACCAATCAAGACCCATCTACCTCTGTCTTAAATGTGTTCAATGATTGCTCTCCACAGCCTTCTTTGGCAATGAATCCATACATTCACCACCTTCTGGCTGAAGAAATTCTTCTGGGAATACTCGCATTTTTTCCACCTATTCATCACATTTTGTGGGCAGAAAGAAAAATGTCCTGTTTGCGGACAAGATTTGGAGTACTGTATCGTCTATAAGATCCTAAACAAGAATATAATCCAGAAATACACATTGATCAATGAACACCATAAGAGACCATCAGACCTAGCTGCACGTTTAACAAACAAGAAAGGATACCCATGTAATCAGAACGGACAATGGATAGATCCACTGTTCTTTATACAAATGCCGATGTGATGTCACTTATAACGTAGGCATAAGAACACAATGGAAGACAACCACATGGTTTGCTCTGACATTCTATGTTATCATAACTGAACTTCTGCCTTAACTCCACTTTCCCATCCTGCTCCCTATAGGCTGATTCTGAGAATTAAGAAAAATCCACATATTTCTAATTAAAAAAAAGGGAAAGAAGAAATGAGGAACAAGTAAGTTGGATTTGAGACAAGGAGAGATCAGCCACCATGTGATTGAATGGTGGAGCAGGTTCAAAGGGCTGAATTTCCTACTTCTGCTCCTATGTTCCTATTTTGACCCAGAACATACTCAATGATGGAACACCCACAATGTGTCTGGGTAGAAAATTACAAAGATTCACAATCCTCTTGAGAAGAAACTTCTCTTCAGTTCAAAGTGACCTCTTATCCTGAAGTTGTGCCCATGTTCGAGATTATCCTATCAAGCCCTTTCAGAATCTTGTTTGTAGCATTTAATCAGTGATTTCTAATTCCAGAATGTATAGGTCCAAATAACTTAGCTTCTCACCAATCTAATGAACCTTCACTGTAGTATCGCCAATGTAAGCCTTTCCTTCTTTAAGTGCAACCTTCTTGCAGATATTTTGGAAGTTTAACATACCTCCAAAAAAATTTAATATACAAGTTAACACGTCCATCACAGGACCATGCAGGTACTATTCAGCTGCAAGTAGAAATGTATATACAATATCACCTAGTGCTGTGAACATTTGTTTTCCCAAATTTCTGGCATGCTTTCCAGATTTCTGAAGCAAGTTAACCCATTAGTATAACATTAAATGATGATTTCAGCAAAATTATCCAACTTGTTGAGCTAAATTATTAAAAATATATCATATAAACAGCACACAGAAATATAATCTTATTTATTTTGATTGTCAAATTGAAAGTACACAGATAGTATGGATACAAATAGGTTTAATTTAAAACACAGCAGTTTTTTGAAATATATAATGAATATATATTAAAATTAGGTGATTGATTATCCAATTTAATGTTTGTCATATAGGACAAACAAAATGTGTGCGTTAGGCATCAAAACAAAATCAAAATTTCTGCAGCCAAACACTGGGTTTAATATTACTTTCCCTGTCTGGGAAAAAAAATCCACTCTTGGGTTATGCAAATTCAACTGATCTTCACTCTATGTAAGAACATAAGAAATAAGAACATAAGAAATAGGAGCAGGAGTAGGCCATCTAGCCCTTCGAGCCTGCCCCGCCATTCAATAAGATCATGGCTGATCTGTCGCTGCTCAGTTCCACTTTCCCGCTTTCTCCCCATAACCCTTAATCCCCTCTCTTATCAAAAGCCCATCAACCCGCGTCTTAAAAATATTTAGCGAGGCAGCCTCCACCACTTCAACGGGCAGAGAATTCCAGAGATTCACCACCCTTTGAGTGAAGAAGTTCCTCCTCAACTCCGTTCTAAACCGCCCCCCTTTTATCTTGAGGCTGTGCCCCCTAGTCCTACTGTCTTTTTTGAGCGGGAAGAGTCGCTCCACCTCTATCCTATCCATCCCATTCATCATCTTAAACGTCTCAATGAGATCTCCCCTCATTCTTCTAAACTCTAACGAGTACAAGCCCAGTTTATTCAGCCTCTCCTCATAGCTCAACCCCCTCAACTCCAGTATCAACCTAGTAAACCTCCTCTGCACTCCCTCCAAGGCCAAAATAAGTTAATTTTCTTTTGAGAAATCCCTTGCAGATCTTTCCAACTTTCAATAATTTGGATTAAATTGGTTTAAGTGTTTTGAATTGTTTATCACTTAAGATGTACAATATCTGATTTCGGACAGCTACTTCATTAAATGAACAGTCCAGCTGTTTACATACATTGTAATGTACAATTTTCTCCTTTTCATTCCGATTGATCATAATGGTATGTATGTACCTCGAGAGAAACTAAGTCAACTAAACCCAAATACGAGTTAAACATATTAATTTGTTAAGTCTTGTTTATTACATGGATTAAAACTTCGAACTATCAGTTTCACATTTGAACATAGAAACCCTACAGTGCAGGAGGCCATTCAACCCATCAAGTCTGCACCTTATCCCTGTAACCCCATATATTTACCCTGCTAATCCCACTAATCTACGCATCCCGGAACACTAAGGGGCAATTTAGCACGGCCAATGCACCTAATCTGCACATCTTTGGGCTGTGGGAGAAAACCAGAGCACCCAGAGGAAACCCACGCTGACACAGGGAGAACGTGCAACTCCAAAGAGATGGTGACCCAAGCCATGAATTGAACCCAGGTCCCTGGAGCTGTGAGGCAGCAGTGCTCACTACTGTGCTGCCCTATGTAGCTTGGTTTTGCACTGAGTACACCTTGAAGCGAGTGTTCAGGTATATTAAATTAAAATGGGATAAGATATCAGCTTCTAACACATACTGCTGTCAATTAACTTCCTAATATTTGCACCAAGGATTAAAAAGTTATACACTCAAGTGGAATGGGGAATTCACAAAAATGACACAATTGTTAAGAATTTTCACATGCTTTTTGATAGATTCAGCACTATTCCCGGCTACTCAGATGCACAAGTCAATCTGAGCCACCAGAATCTGACCCTTAATTTCCATGCTCTAAATTGAAAACAAAATACTGGACCGTCAGGACTGCTAGTCTATTAGATCTATTCAGAACTACACGTCTACAAGTTTAAATTACACGGCTTCTGTATTCCTTGGGTTAAAACATTCTCCCACTAACTTCCTGCAGTAACATCCCACTTTTCCTTTAGTAATCCTCAGTTTATGTCCAAATAAGAGACTTGCCTTCACTTATATGACATTATATGGTTAACATAACAGCAAAACTGGATACGTAGCTCTCATTAAAAATGTCACCACTGAAGTGTCTGCCCATAATAAGTAGTAATGCAAACCTCCCCTAGCCCCTTTTTTTAAAACTTAAGGACAGAACACTAAATGCTTGAGGACCATGTTAGTTTGAACTATTTAAAGGCGGATTAGATCAAAATCACCTCATCAAATAGCTCATGACACCACCACTAATTTTATTCCGAGTAAACAAAATAATTTTCAAACATGTGTTGCTATATACAGCGAATACTAGTCAGGTTCTGTACGTATTTAGATGATCAGCTGTATGAAATCAATTTTAATTCATCATGGATTAACAATCTGCTTAATGCAAACGCCAAAAAATTGGACTGATCTTGGTCAAAGCAAGTGTAAGCAGTACTGTCATTAACACATACTTAATGGTCCAAGCATACTTGCTGATGGATGCCCAGCAGTACACTCAGGTCTAGGCTCAATCACATATTCCTTAAGTGTACAAGGTATTTTGTCTCACTGTGTGAGTATTTCAATACAGGAAACAGAGTGATTGGAACAATAAGCTGACACTTTGTACTGTAAAAATAAAAAAAAAAGCTTTTCTTAGCTTTTGTAAAGGTGTACCCCTTCTCAAGGCAGCAAGGCTCTCAGGTACATGCATTAACTTTGGGCTATTTGTTTCCAAGTCATTGAACTATATTTGCTTCTGTTTTTGTTTCAAATTCCAGCATACACAGTAATTTGCTTTTTTAAACAACATTTGTTGTTAAACTAACTACTACATGAGCATAGTTTCCATTCAGTTGCAGATTAGTTAGGCACTTAACCAAACATCTTTCATTAGAAAAAATGCTAGAAACAATTAAGGATCTAACAGCAAGACATTTACAAAGTCATAACACCATCAACATGATTTTATGAAAGGGAAACTGTAATTGTCTGAAAAATGTTAGTTTTTTGAGGATAGAACAAGCAGGGTTGATTAAGGAGAACCAGTGGACGCTGTGCATTTGGGTTTCCAAAAGGTATTCAGTAAGATGTTTCATAAAAGATAATAACGCAAGCTAAGAGCTTATGATATAGGCTAACAAAAACAGATAAATAAGTCATTTTGGGTTGGCAAACTTCACCTGGTGGATTATTACAGATCAGTGCTGCGGCCATAACTATTTACAATCTATATTCAATGATGTGGATTGTAGCCAGATTTCCTGCTGATACAAAGGTATGTCAAAAAGCAAGCTTTGCAGAGCATAGCATCTGCAAAGAGATTCAAATAAGTGAGTGGACCAGAAAATGGCAGATGGAGTGAGTATCAGGCATGAAGTAAGGTTGTCCAGATTAGTATCAAAAGTAAAATATTATTTAAAAGGATAGAGACTGCATAATGCTACATCAAAGGGATCTGGGTGTCCTCTTGTAAAAATCACAAAAAATAGAGGTACAATAAGTAATTACACAGGCATTTGGAATGTTGGCCTTTCTTGTTAGGGGGATGGAGCACAAAAGTAGGGAGGTCTTGCTACAACTGTACACAGCATTGATGAGACCAGACCACAAGAACTACTAACAGTGTGGTCCACTTATTTCCAGGGGAATACAGCTGGACTGGAGGAGTTCAGAAGTTTCTCTAGGCTGATCCCTAAGACGAAGGAGGTTTTTTTTAAAATTCATTCATGAGATGTGGGCATTGATAGCTCAGCCAGCACTTATTGCCCATTCCTATTTTCCTTTGCGAAGCTAGTGGTGAGCTGCCTTCTGGAACTGCTACAGTCCATATAGTTAGTCTAGGTACACAGTGCTATTAGTGAATTTCAGGATTTTGACCCAGTCAGGATTATGGAGGAGAATTTGCAGGTGGTGATATTCCCATGCATCTGCTGGCCCTTCCCTTTGAGGTGACTGAGGCCAAGAGTTTGGAAGATGCTGGCAAAGGAGTCTTGGTGAGTTGCTGCAGTGCAACTTATAGATAATACACAATACTGCCATTTTGCATCAGTGATGGAGGGAACAAATGTTGAAGATGGTGAAAGGGGTGCCAATTAAGCAGGCTGCTTTGTCTTAAGAAGTTGTGCCTGTACTTATTGAAGTTTAGAAGAACGAATGGTGATCTTATTGAAATATACATGATTGAGGGTACTTGATAGGATAGATGCTAAGAGGATTTTCCTCCCATTGCAGAAATCTAGAAATAGGATGAAAAATTTCACAGATAAAAGATCATGAAATTAAGACAGAAATGAGAATAAATTTCTTCTCTCAGTCATCAATCTTTGGAATTCTTAATTCTAGAGAACAGTGGTGACACAGTGGCAAAGTGGTTAGCACTGCTGCCTCTCAGCGCCAGGGATTCAGGTCAATTCAGCCTCAGGTCATAGTGCAAACTCCACACGCACATTCTCCCCGAGTCTGCGTGAGTTTCCTCTGAGCACTCCAGTTTCTTCCCACAATCCAAAGATGTGTGGGTTAGGATGTCTGGCCATGCTAAATTGACCTCAGTGTCAGGGGGTAAATGGGAGGGAGGGATTATGGGAATAGGGCTTGGGTGGAATTGTGGTTGGTACAGAGTCAATGGGTCAAATGTCCCGCTTTTGTACTGCAGGGATTCTATGATTCCAGTGAGGCCCAGATCATTGACTATACTTTAAGGTGGAGGTAGACAAAATTTTGACGCCCAAGAGTCACGGGTTATGAGAGCTGGGTAAGTGGAGTTCAGGCCACAATCAGATCAACCATGATATCACTAATGGCAGAGCAGGCTCAAGGGCCAAATAGCTTCCTCCTGCTGATATTTTCACATTCAGCAAAACAGGCGACAAATCTTGTGCTGCTGCTGTATTTGTGCTACAAATTAACTGCTACATTTTAAATGTTTGCAGGAGAATTATTGGTTAGAACTGATTGAAATCTGATTATTGGCTGGTTTTTCAACTTTGTATAAGCCAAATCGATCAAAAGAGAGAACATTTTTTAAAAAAGAAAGGGCCAACTGACATGTCTCATTCTTCAAAACCAAAATCACAACTGTAGTAATTTGAAATCACATACTTAGTCTAACTGAACAGCTAGACACTTGTCAATGAATGCCATTTATACAGTTGATGACAGCCAGTTTTTGATACATGGGAGATTCCAGGTTCTTACTTCTGAATTGTTGTGAAGCAATAGGAATTTATGAACTGTCCTCACTCAGACACTGACACTTTGGTTCTGGCAAACCCCTTAATGCCACCAAATTAAATTGAGAACAAAAGGTAGTTGGTAACAACTGTTAACGTAACAGTTTATAGTTGCACAGTTCATGTAATAAATAGACCATCATGGAATTCATGGCAGCAAGTTCATTGTTTTAGGTTTTATTTTCTATCAGCTTGAGTGCATAATCTGGTTGATATGCTTTGTTTACACTGAAATCATCTTTGTTTCTGTTCGATCTTTTCCTTATTTCCTGTTGTTTAATCCTCATTTTCTACAGCAGGAATTCAATTTAATTTCAAATGACTGCCCATTGGTTCCTCCCCCAAATGCTGACTGTAGGGAAACCACAACTAACCCAATTTTATCCTTACCCAGTATCTACATAATTCAAAGATGGGTCACATTATCAGGGGATTGGCCAGTTCTGTCAGGCATCAAACCCAGGATTTTTCATGTTTATTCAGTTCAGTTTCAAAAACATTAATGATTTTCAACTCCAATCAGCAGGACCCTGTAAAATAATTGAAGGTAGGTCCATTTTCTGTGCCTGGGATTAGAAATTCAGCAAACATAATTGGCCTGAGCAGAAAGCCCATCATAAAATGGCAAATATGTTTCATAGATTGAATATTACAGAATAATTAAAGATATGCTTACTGAAGGACCTGGTCTTGAATTCTAATATAAACAATGAAAAGGCTAAAAATTAAAGTACCAAATTTGTGATTGAAGTGAGATGGAGATTATATGGATTGTTTCACATTGATTACCTGATTTCTAATAATTGCATCAGAAACATGGAAAATTATGAAGTTTCTTCACATAATTGAGAACATTAGTTTTTATAAGCTTACAGATCTTAATTTCAACTCAATACAACAGTATCATCTGCATTTCAGACATCACATAAACTGTCCTTAACTGTTTCAGCTCATGGTCTAATACTAATCTGCTTCATAATTCATGGTTCAAAAAGTACTACCACTTGGCCTTTCGGCTAAGATCAAGCCCAACATGGGCTGCAATGCCTTATCTTGTCAACTTAGATTGCGTTGGTCTCTCTTACAAGAACCATATGTATAATGTACAATTTTTACTCGATTTCAGATCTCCATTGTCCACCTCATATTTAAGACAATAACCGTGGGTCAGAAACTTGGAAAGCAGAAGTACATTAACTGTAAGGTACATTTGAATTAAATAAATTTAACTCTTTAAAAAGGAGTTATGTGAACTGGTTTTTATGAGCTGGCTGCATTTAACTGCCAGATTGTCTTTAATTTCCACATCTGCATTAGTAAAATGCTAATTTAACTTGAAAGGCATTTAAAAGGTCATTTTTAAATATTAAATTTAATCTTACTGCCCCACACAAACAATACAGTGATTCAATTATCAAATACACAAAAAAACTAACACTGCATTCTTCAGAACTTGAATGTTATCAGTGAACAAATCTTTATTGAAAATCTTCATCTCCTTTTGTTTGTACTAAACTTCATAGCTCAGCTTACTTTGCCTGTTCTTTAAATGTTGCAATTTGCATCTGACGATTCAGTTCACTTTACATTAATAAAATTATTTGGTCATTTTAATTAAGCAATGCAAGTAACAAGCATATCAGTCTAGTCCTAGTAAAATGTTAAATGAACAGACTTCAGAGCAGAAATATTTTGAACAGAAATTGACACAAACCCACCTAAACCATAACCAAACAATCAAATCCTGGCAAGACCAATTTACGCCAACAATTTCAGTGATTTTCACTGTGGCATGAAATTAATTTAAAAGTCGCTCACAAATGTTAGCTTTCCTCAAATTAAGCCAATTCTTGCTTCATAAACTTCTGTTCACTGTATCAACAGCAAAAGCAGAGAGAACAGGTAAAAGATAACAAAAGAAAGATGTCTAGAAGACAAACATGAAAGTGAAAATAAAAACTAATGAACTTATATATTAATTTATTAATCATAATAAAAGCACTACAATCAAAATTGAAAACTAAATAAATTTGAGATCTCAGCCAAGATGAAGGCTGGCAAATTTGAGACTACGCATCACAATGGTCCCACTGAGAGTAAATGCCACTGCACTGATGTTTTTAAAATGGTAATATTGAAATATTTTTCCAGTAACACTGCTGGAATAAAATCTTCTAAAGGGGTTCATCTTTGACTAAGGAAAAGTAAATATTTAATTCTAGTTGTGTCTGTTTCACTTAGGAAAAATAAGTTTCTTTTAAACAACCTTGTGTTATACAACATCTGTACTGGGAAACCAATAGATCCCAAGAAATTAATCTTGCACTCTTTTGAAAAAAATCCCAATTACCTAGAAAAAAAAACTTTCTATTGGGAATATACCTTACATAAAAAGTACTGCCAGATAGCTTCATAAAAAGTTTCAGGTACTAATCAAGATGATATGCACTTGCAAAGTAAATACCTAGTAAATTGCTTGGAATCTGAAATAAAACACCAGGACTGATCTCCGGATTTTTCTATTATTTGCCCAATACTACTTTGAAATGTCTACTTCTTGAAAGGTGCTACTCCGAAAGGTCTAAATCTTGAAGAGTACCTGGATAACTCCTTATTAAAATATAAAATATTTCAATAGAAGTTAAATTTTAAAATCTTACAACTGAATTAACAATAGTTATTCAGCCAAGAGAATACTTCATACAAGTGTGTAGTGAAAACACTGGCAAGAATTTCTCTAAACCTGCACAATTCTATGAGGTATTTTCAGCAAAGCTGCTCACAGGCTCCACCCATTCAGCTGATGTGAAAAAGAATTGATTGCAAGAATTCTGCAAGACATATAATTGCATTAAAATGCTGTAATAGATAACACATACAGATGCAATACAGTACAATCCTGGGGTTCAAGTCATATTAGTAAACTTTTACTTCCACACAAAGTTGATGTTCTCATAATCTGTTGATTCTTTTAAAATCTTTATATAACCCCAGCTATATTAGTCTATATACATCATGCTCTTATTCCATTTTCATTGACATTTCATCCTGAAATAGTCAGTTGATTTCTATGCACCTATACCCATTTTTTCTGTGAAACTCCATCCTGAGTGTACCCTCCACCTGTGATGTTACAAGAACAAGAAGAAAATTGAAGGAATTGAAAAAATGAAATTGTAAACAGGACTTTCAGATAAAAGTAAATGAGTGACAGTGGGCTCATCTGGAGTAGATGCAATTACAGTAATTTGAGACAGACTGTTCTTCTAGGCTGGTACAATACCTTTCACAAGGCAGCTGTGCCTTTTCAAATTACCCTCTCCATAATGTTGTCTTTGGGAGTTATAAAAAGGAATGTTGCAGCAAGAAGCATGTTATAAAGAGGGTTTTATATAATTTGTCGATTAACATTAAATAGCCCAGTATATATCGCCACAGAACATTTAATTTTTGCCTGCCAGTTATCAAAAACTACATTTCTGCTCTTGACTTCTCCAATTTAGTAACGCAACCTATAACACAAATAATGTTTGCTTCTATAACCCAATAATAATACCATGCTGTTATTATTCAAATCCAAATTTTAAAAGTTGATTGTTTAATATCTGGGTTTGAATTAGGCCAAATTTATGTGGCACCGTGAATAGGTATTTGCAGTAGGAAGTGTTATCGCAGACTTTTATCTGAAACTTGCATTTTAAAAACATTCCAGAAACCCATGTCTCTCCATTATCACAGTTCAACAGCAGAATGAAACTAATGCAGTCATTGGGTGTAGTTCTGTGAATTCTGTATATGATAATTTACAGCTCTCTTCAGGATGCACTGCAAAAACATATTATCAATGTCTGATGATTTCTCCATTATCGAAATTGGCTCAGGCCGATGTCACTGGTGGTCACACTTGGTATGTTTAACTTAGAACCTAGGGACAAATTTCAGAAGCATATCTATATCTAAGTCTTACAACCTTGATGTTTAATATAAATTAGTTTGCTGTTGAACCAAACAAATTCCCCAATCAGTTTTGAAAACAGCATTTTGCAAAATCCTGATCAAGGGTTTACAGGTGGCCTAATAACTAGCGTTCTTCAAAACCTAACATGCTGCATTCCAGCATTTTCAGTTGCTGATTTTGAGCATCTACATTTTCTTATTCAAAATTATATTGTTAATGTTTTAAAGTTCGAGCTGTAAATGCAGCACTTAATCTAACAAACGTTTCAAGTATGCTCTTTAATTAAAAAAGAGTCAATTTTGATTTACTTAGTTTAAATAAAAGGATCAACTCGCCTTACATTCTGCACTGCTGTAAAATAAATCTTAAACCAAACGGTATTATAGCTGTGCGAGGTTAACAAAAGTCAAAAAAAAAGTTGGAAATCACAAACGTGGAAGATCTGGTGCTTTTTTTGGTGCTGCCTGGGTCTCCCATCCCCTTTCCAAATACAGGGTGTACTGGACTGTAATGTGATCCCCCCGGTGTTATGTTCCGATCCACGGGACACGGTGCCATGTAAACAGGGTACGAGATCGAATTCCGTTCCGATCAATAGATCCAAACTAAATTCAATCTGTTGTGTAAATGGATTAAGAACCTTGGGGGATGGGACTGAGCAAGAGAGAGACAGACAGAGAAAGCTAACTTAAACCGTGACGCCTATCATAGCTTCGAGTAACCTGAAGAGCCACTAATATAATCAAGGCTTTAAATCTGAAGTAAATGGAGTCACAGCAATCGAAACGAAAACAGGATCAGCAATGGCTACTTAACACCATCCCCCACTTGGGGAGGAAGCCGAGACTGCCTTTTGCAGTATAATTTATAGCCAGTCTCACCTCCATGCAGGCTGTCGCCGACGGGTCATTCTCCCGGTGCTCGGTGTAAAGGTGATGCCGCAGCAGTGTGGTTCTCCTGTAATTGCGGCTTCCTTTCACGAACTTGTTGCGGTTATTGTTGCTCCCCAGGCCGCTGTTGGCCCGCAGGCACCAGGAGCAATACATGAGGCCCGTCTCCTGTTCATACTGAAGCCACGGAAACTCCTGCAACCACGACCTCTGGAAAGTGCGCTGTTGTGGCAGCAGTAACGACTGAGGCCGCCCAAGCAGGGTCAACCCGACTCCTCTCCGGCTGCAGCCGCTGTTTTCATCCTCTTCCTCCTCGGCCTCTTGCCCCACTTTGGCCGCAGGTCCTTCCCCGGAGGTCACGGTTCGCTCCTCGCTCCCAGGCCTGTCTGCCCCTTCCTCCTCCTCGGCCGGCGGCGGCACCGCCTCCTCTTCCTCTTCGGACTCGTTGCTGCTGATGGAGCCGCCGTCCACCACCCGCACCGAGACCTCTTGCTCCGGGTACTCATCGTCCACCACCACCGTCTCGACCCAGTCCTCCTCCGGGGCGGGAGCAGGAGCGGCCTCGGCCTGGGCACCGTCCAGCGCGGGGAGAGCAGCCAGTTTACTCGGACTGACCGAACAGAAGGCCCCGTTCGAAGCCTCGCTGCTGCTGCTGCTGTTGTTGTTGTGCGGCCCAAGTTCGGTTTCGATCTTGGGGGTGGTGGCAGCGGCTCCGGTGCGGAAAGCCAGAGAGCGCCTGTTCCTCTCGCCGGACATTGTGTGTGTGAGGGAGGAAGGGGGGGTGGGGGAGGGGAGGGGTCGCTGATCCGAGCCCTGGCCCGGGGGGGGGGGGGGGGAGGGCTCCTTTCCCGCGAGAACCTTTTTTTGGGCTGCTTTTCCACCCCCCTCCCTTTCCTTTCTCTTTGCCAGTCAAACTCCGGAGCCGGATGAATTGGTAAAAGTTGCGGGGAGACCAGGGCCGGGCCGCCTGAGGAGCCGGTGCTGGGCAGTGGGGTTTTCTTGGTTGGGCCGCCTCGCGTGCGATCCACTGTCCAGCCGCTCGTGCCGCTGGCTCGCGCTCTCTCTCCCTCCCTCCCTCGCGCTGCTCCCCGCCCCCCCTCTCCCTCCAGCCCCCAACGGCTCCCAGTCCGCGAGACACGCAGCGGACGCCAACGGGCAAAGCTCCCAGACTGCACCGCGCGCCGCACCGTTGCCAACCAGACTCTCAGACCAAGTCCGCTTCCCCGACTAACCAATGGCCGAGTCAGTCACTCTTTAATTTATCATAACATAACAGATGTACATCATCTGTTTCCCTTCAATTAATCCCCATTCATCTTGCAAACGGTTCTTAGTTTCCAGCCACAGGTCTCTGTTCCTGACCATCGCAGTAAGAAGTCTCACAACACCTGGTTAAAGTCCAAGGGGTTTATTTGGTAACAAACGCCACTAGCTTTCGGGGCTCTGCCCCGTCGTCAGGTGAGTTGGGGGGGGGGTTCTTTTAGGTAAAGGTGAGTGGGGAGTTCTGATCCCTCTTTCAGACACACTCTCGCGCGCGTGCACACACACACGTTCTTTCACACACACTTACACCCACATACACACTCAACCCCCTCACTCACACATTCTGTCACACGCACTATCACAAACAGGGCATATAAAGACACCTGCAATGCGTGACCATCAGCAACACAGATGATGGCCAAGAGATATTATGGCCAGACTATTATTAATCTAGCAACCCAGCTAATGTTCCAGGGACCTGGGTTGGAATCCCGCCACGGCAGACAGTGGGATTTTAATTCAATTTTTTAAAAAATCTGGAATTGAGAATCTACTGCCGACTGTGAAATGATTTAAAGCAAATTATTGCGGATGCTGGAATCTAAAACTAAAAGAGGAAATGCTGGAAAATCTCAGCCGGTCTGGCACCATCTGTGAGGAGAGAAAAGAGTTGATGTTTCAATGACCCTTTTGTCAAAGCTCTCTCACCATGAAACAATTGTCGATTGTCAGAAAAACCCATCTGGTTCACTAATGTCCTCAAGGTAAGGAAATTTGCTGTCCTTACCTGGTCTGGACTACATGTAACTCCAGAGCTACAGCAATGTCAACACTTCTCTGAGGGCATCTGGGAATCACCAGCCAATGACACCCATGTCCCATGACCAATTAATCCTGTTTGTTTTTTGCACAAGTGTGTCCAGTTCTCAGGAAAGAATTAACCGTGCTACACTTAGCTAGCACACAATTTCCCACTTCCCTGAAAGGCTGGGTGTTTGTAAACTGCGATGGGGATCGGGTTATATATTTGTGACCCCGAACATTGTGAAATATCCGGCTGTGGAATTGCCTTAACTTGGATTGTGTCTCCAGAAAGCAGTTTTGGAGTACTTCTTGTTAGGATGATGTACTGGTGTCCAGAGCAGTGATTTGATGTGATAAATCAAGAGCATCATAAAGAACTTGACTGACAGAATCCTAAAAACATTGCCTTCAGTACAGTTATTTTATTCTCCATAGCATATTAACCCAATAAGCATTAAGCAAAGAAGTAAAATTCTGCAATACTAGAAGTCTGAAACAAAACTAGAAAATGCTGGAAATACTCAACAATTCAAGCAACACCCTTGGAGAGAGAAACGAGGTTAATGGGGTTCCAGGATTTTTATGGCCATCCCCTGCATTTTTGAAGGCAGGGGTCATGCAAAATGCAACCCTGCATTTTGCATGACCTGTGGCCTGCCAACCACCATCCCAATTGCTCCCAACTGTTTTCCATTTTACAGGGGCATCAGATGACCAGCGTGCCGTTGAGCCTATTGAGGCCCTTAACTGGCCAATTAATGGCTCCTTAAGTTCTTAATCCTGCTTCCACTTTTTTTTTACCTGCAGCAGGGCAGTGCCAAGTGCTAAGCAAGTACCCCAGCAGCTTTCACTGGGCAAGCTGGTGTCAGGGAAGGGGAGATGGAATCATTCTTTGGGGTTCCCTTTGTGTACATCAGATACATCCCTCCCCCAAGAACATATCCTTCCTTTAGCTCCCCCCATCTGTGGCCTTCAATTCCAGCCCACCTTGCCAATCCCTGGTAGTCCTGGATCCCAGACTTACTGAATTCTGGACTCCATAGCCTTCCCTTTAAGATATCATTATAGTCCCAACAGTGGGAACTGTTGGCACCTTGTGCTTCTGGGACCATAGAGTTGCCTCTTTCTTTGATGGACGGGTTGCCAACCAACCTTTTCAGCAGATGTCAAGATAAGGGCCGGAGGTGGCATGGAAGAATATGACTCTGTAAAATTCAACCCAGTGTTTCAGATCAGTGATGTTTCATTAGAACTTCACTAAATAAACCTGATCATTATAGAGAGCAACAGTAAAAGTTACAGGCCAGAAATGCCAATTCCAGCACATAGGAGCAAAATCCTGGAATTTTCTGACAGCACTGTGGAATACCAACTTCAGACGGACTACATAAATTAAAGAATGTGACTCACTGCCACCTTCTCAAGGGCAATGAATACCTTACCAGAAATTCGCATGTTCTAAAAACAAATACAAAAAGAAACCGCCTTATGGTTGCAATGATTTTGTATAACTTTTCTAACAGCACATCATCACAATGCGTACACTAACCCAATTCCAGTCATAATGCCATTTCAAGTCATGCTGTCAAAACACAGACACTGATTACACCTCAACAGTAAACCTAACACATTTATCTCCATTAGATTGCATGGGAATCTTCCGTGTGTCTGCTAATTTTGTAAATTTAATACTTACTATTATTATGCTCACTATACCTTATACTGTCATTAAAATATCAAAATTGTGCTCTCAATACTAAAATTCAATGTTATGTATAGATAATGATGAAAATAATGGTCTTAATACCAAACTCTGTTGTTCTCATTGTATACTTCTTTCCAATTAGAAAAACATCTGCTCATCTCTATTCTCTGCCTCCTATTTAGTAAGAAGTGTCACAACACCAGGTTAAAGTCCATCAGGTTTATTTGGTAGCCACTAGCTTTCAAAACACTGTTCCTTCGTCAGGTGAGTGGAGAGTTCTGATTGTAAACAGGGCATATAAAGGCACACACAGTTTACAGAATACTGATTAGAATGCGAGTCTTTGCAGATAATCTGCTATTCAAGTATTAAAGGTGCAGACGTTGTGAATGGAGATAGCATTAAACATAGGTTAAAGAGATGTGTATTGTCTCCAGTCAGGACAGTTAGTGAGATTTTGCAAGTTCAGGCAAGTGATGAGGGCTACAGATAGTGTGACATGAACCCAAGATCCCAGTTAAAGCTGTCCTCATTTGTGCAGAACTTGGCTATCAGCTTCTGCTCAGCGACTCTGCGCTGTCATACGTCATGAAGACCGCCTTGGAGAACATTTACCCGAAGATCAGAGGCCGAATGCCTGTGACTACTGAAGTGTTCGCCAACAGGAAGGGAAGTTACCTGGTGATTGTCGAGCGGTGTTCATTCATCCGTTGTTGTAGCGTCTGCATAGTCTCCCCAATATACCATGCCTCGGGACATCCTTTCCTGCAGTGTATCAGGTAGACAATGTTGGCCGAGTTGCAAGAGTATGTGCCATGTACCTGGTGGATGGTGTTTTCACGTGAGGTAATGTCATCCATGTCAATGATTCAGCATGTCTTGCAGAGATTGCTGTGGCAGGGTTGTGTGGTGTTGTGGTCACTGTTCTGAAGGCTAGGTAGTTTGCTGCAGACAATGGTCTGTTTGAGGTTGTGCAGTCGTTTGAAGGCAAGAAGTGGGGATGGCCCTGGCGAGATGTTCGTCTTCGTCAATGACATGTTGAAGACTCCGGAAAAGATGTTGTATCTTCTCTGCTCTGGGGAAGTACTGGACGACGAAGGGTACTCTGACCACCTTGTCTCATGTTTGTCTTCTGCGGCGGTTGGTGCAGTTTTTCGCTGTGATGCGTCAGATCTATTGATCCATGAATCGAGCGCCATATCCTGTTCTTATGAGATCATCTTTCAGTGTCTGGAGGTGTCTGTTGCGGTCCTCCTCATCTGAGCAGATCCTGTGTATATGGAGGGCTTGTCTGTAGGGGATGGCTTCTTTAACGTGTTTAGGGTGGAAGCTGGAGAAGTGGAGCATCGTGAGATTATCTGTGGGCTTGTGGTACAGTGAGGTACCGAGGTGACCGTCCTTAATGGAAATGCATGTGTCCAAGAATGCAACCAATTCCGGAGAATAATCCATGGTGAGTCTGACAGTGGGATGGGACTTGTTGATATCATCATAGTTTCAGTGATTGTTCAAAGGAAGAAAATGTCATCGATGTATCTAGTGTATAGTACTATTCTTTAGCCAATTTCATGCCCAAGTTTCATTGTCCCTTAAGTACCATTTGTTTCAATTTTCCAAGTAAATCTGTTACAGGTTTTGTTTCTGATACCATTTGGAGGTCCAAACATATAACATCGACTGCACTACCTTTATCACCCTTTTCTGTTACTTCATTAAAGAACTCAATGAGTTTTGTCAGACATGATTTGCCTTTAACAAATTCATGATGGCTGTTATTTAGTAACATATGTTTTTCCAAGTGAGAGTTTTTACCTTAACTATGGTCTCTTTATAGCTTTCCCACACTGATGTCTGTAGTTACCAAGTTTAATCCTCTCTCCGTTTTTGAACAAGGGTGCAACATTTGCAATTTCCCGGCACCACTCCAAAAAGGATTGAAAATTGTGGTCAGAGCCCCTTCCTTTACCACTGATGCAATGTGTACAATGTACAAGATGCACTGGGCAACAAACATATGGGAACAGCACCACCACCAAGTTCCTCAATAATTCACACACCATGCTGACTTGGAACTATATTGTTGTTCCTTCATTGTTGCTGGATTAAAATCCTGGCACTCCCTCCCTCACAACTCTGTGGCTGTATTACATAATCTGAACTATAGCATTTCAAGAAGTGGTTCACCAACACTCGATATTGAGCGGTTCTCAATATCACTCAGAGAAGGGCAACAACGTTGCCCTACAAACGAAGTTCACATCCCAGCAATGATTTTTTTTAAATGGAGAAATTTCAAGAGCAAATTATATTCAGTGTAAATTGAGTTTTCACAAATTATTACACTTTTATAAGAAGTCATGTTGGAAAATGGCATGGTCACTGACCATAATCATCTGAGTGAGTTTCCACCAATTGTGCCCATTTGTGGGATTTTAAGAAGTCTCCTTAAATTAAGCTGTTTCTTGAAGGTGCAAAACACTAGTAGTACTAGCACCTTTTAATATGTTCAAATATTTAAAAAATAATAATTACCAGAGAACTTTATTAATATACACCAATGAAACTAATAACTTGTTCTATGTAAATATGGAACTGTCAAAGACTAGTATTTTAAACTTAAATAAAGCAATTATGAGAGCATGAAAGCAGAGCTAGCCAAAATGAACTTGCAAATATGCCTCAGGGATAGATCTACAGATGTTCAGTGGCAGATATTTAAAAGGATATTACAGAGCAGACACATTTCAATGAAAAAGAAAAATTCCAAAAGCCCATTATACAAAAATTAAATACTGTATTAAACTTAAAAAATATATATATTTGTGCAAAAAAGAGTGCAGGTCAGAAGATTGGAAAGAATATAAAAAAAGTTAAAGAATGACAAAAATATTGATACAGAGGGGGAAAAAAAACTAGGAGAGAGAGAGAGCTTGCCAGTAATATAAAGATAGACAGTAAAAATCTTTAAATAAGAAAAGAGTTAACAAAGTGAGCATAGGTCCTATAGAAAGTGCATCTGGGGAACCGATAATGAAATGTAGGGCTATGGCAGATGAATTTAACAGGTATTGTACATCAGTCTTCACTATAGAGGATACTAGTGACATCAGGAAATGGAATGGAGGGAGGAACTCAGGAAAATTTACAACCACCAGGGAAGTGGTATTGAACATACATGTAAACATATGAAGGGTGGTAAATACCACTGTAGGCACAGACAAAGTTTACAGTTTATTTATTAGTGTCACAAATAAGTTTGCATACTGCAAGTTAATGTGAAAATCCCCTAGTCGCCACACTCTGGTGCCTGTTGGGTACACTGAGAGATAATTTAGCATGGCCAAAGCACCTAACCAGCACAACTTTCAGACTGTGAGGAAACCAGAACACCCGGAGGAAACGTCCTCAAACATGGGGAAAATGTGCAACTCCACACAGACGGTTACTTGAGGCTAAAATTGAACCCAGGTCCCCTTGGCAATGTGAGCAGCAGTGCTAACCACTGTGTCATCCACACAAGCACATGATGTGTGGTGATAATGGAGACCTGGTTCAAAATGGCAGGACTGGGTAACAAATATTCCTCCTGACAGGTATTGCTGAATCCTGTGCAAATTGAAAATCTGGAATCATGTTGGAACCTCTCAGTTTTAGCTTAAAATCACTGAAGTTCTTTTGAGGTTTTGACATAGGCACAGAAATTAGGAGAGAAGAGTCAGGCTACATCTTTGCCTTTCAAGGAAGCAAATCAATTATGCACTCATGAGAGTGTAGAAGCAAAGGACACCATAAGAAATGACATCAGAGGTAATGTGTGCCAAGAGCCTGCGCTTCAGCAAGGATGCAATGGGACACTTTTGTGAAATGGTGAAGGAAGACCGGAAACCAAAATTTAACTTCCAGACAACTTAACAGTAGAGATGAAACTCGCGACAGCACTGATTTTTTTTTGAGTCTGAATTCTTTCAACATGACATCGGTGACATTCACCCGGAAGATGACTTGCCAACAGAAATGGAGGAGCTGGGCAAGGACAACGTAAAGCCTGTTGCAGACTACCTCCTGGTGCAGATGGGGAAGCCCAGGCTCCAGGTGATGCAAAGGCAGTTTGAGATCACCTGGCAGCTGCTGCTTTTGTACCTTGAGCTTGTGAAATATACTATTTATATGTCCAAACACTCCCCTACCTTCCTTTCCCCGACTTCTTTCCCTCCTTTACATCCATCCCTCCCCCCCCTTACCTCTTTGTTTAGAAAAAGGCAACAGAATTATTGTGTTAAAGTGGAAAAATATTTCATTTTTTGTTAAGGTGAAAAATATATTTTGTTGCAAGAAATTTTGAAAAGTTGAGGTTGTTGTACCCGTTAATTCTCAGATATTTTCGACCAGTTTGCTTACTCTAAGGTTTTACCCCGGTGTCTTTATTTGCAAGATGGATAAAGGACAAACACAAGTAAAGCTTCAATAAGTTTATTAATAATAACATTATTAACCCTTAAATTATCCACATAAAACAAGAGGATTTTTTTTTAACCAAAAATATACTTTATTCATAAAAAAACTCAATTAATCTATTTCAAATATACAGGGCTTTGAATAGCAAACACAACGTGGAATCAAAATATTTTTACAGATCTGTACAAATTACAATGACTACATTTCAAAAATTAAAAACTATATCCATGCCTCAATATTTACAGATTTGTGCTGATTACATTTCAATACCTAAAACTTTCTACATGCCTCAATAAATTACTGTGTGCCGTTAATGCTCAGATTGGCACACAGCTCCGCAGGTCGAGGGTATTCTGCAGTTCCCGGGCCCTCGGTCTGCCTCCGTTAAAAGGCCTTACAGTGTGGCCTTTCCCCACTGTGCCTTTGCGGCAGCTGCCCCAAGCTTCAGCCCGTCCCTTAGCACGTAGTCCTGGACCTTGGAATGTGGCAGTGTGCAACACTCGGTCGAGGACAGTTCTTTCAGCTGGAAGGTCAGCAAGTTTCGGGCGGACCAAAGTGCGTCCTTCACCGAGTTAGAACAAAAGAACAAAGAACAACCCAGCACGGGAAACAGGCCCTTCGGCCCAACAAGCCCGCGCCGCTGCATCACCCTACACCTATTCTACCCTGCATGTCTACGAATGGAACCCTACTCAGTCAGATTCAGGGAAGAAATAGTGTCAATTTGGTAAAAACCGATTAGCCTAAGAGCACATCTTTGGGGTGTGGGAGGAAACCGGAGCGCCCAGAGGAAACCCACGCAACCACAGGGAGAATGCGCAAACTCCCACAGACACAGGCCCAAATCCATGTGTCTGCACAGCCAGCAGTGCTAGTCACTGAGCTGTTGCGGCGCCCGTCTACCGGTCCAGGATCAAGCACTCACACCGACATGAAGTACTAGGCCACTCCTGGACTTCCAAGAGCAGCCCACGCACGACCCGCCGTGTGCATGCCCCTCGCTTGACACGAGGTGGACCTCCACCTGTGGAATAAAGACAAAAAATATTAATCATACAGCCTGCCCCTCCGGTGTCTCCTGAGGTTTAACCCTATTTAATAGCCCCTACCATATCCCTCCATTCTCGTTTCACTCATGTGCCTATCTAACTGCATCTTAAACGAGTCCAACATTCCTGCCTCCACCACCCTACTCGGTAGCGCATTCCAGACCCCCACAACTCTCTGCGTAAAGAACCTTCTTCTCACCTCCAAATTATACCTCCCCCCCCACCCTTAAATGATGACCTCTCGTGTTCGTACCCAGTCTAGGGAGCAGTCTCTCACTATTAACTCTATCTATTCCCTTCAGTATCTTATATACTTCTATCATGTCCCCTCTCAATCTCCGTCTTTCCAAGGAGAATAGCCCCAGTTTCTTCAATCTCTCCTCGTAACCCAGTCCCCCCATGCCAGGCAACATCCTGGTAAACCTCCTCTGCACCCTTTCCAGAGACTCCACGTCCTTCCGGTAGTAAGGTGACCAGAACTGGACGCAGTACTCCAAATGCGGTCTAACCAACGTTCTGTACAACTGAAGCATTAGACGGCAGCTTTTATACTCTATTCCCCGTCCTATAAAGGCTAACATCCCATAAGCCTTCCTAACAACCTTCTCCACTTGTGACGCAACCTTCATGGATTTGTGAACCTGCACTCCCAGGTCCCTCTGTATGTCTATACTCCTAATCAGCCTACCTTTTATCACATAGCTCCTCTCTGCATTATTCCGTCCAAATTGATGACCTTCCAGCAGCAGTTGATATTTGTCTCGGTGTGCGTCCCCGGAAACAGCCTGTACAGCACAGAGTCCTGCGTCACCGAGCTGCTCGGGACAAACCTCGACAAATACCACTGCATCTCACTCCAGACCTTTGCAAAGGCACATTCCATAAGGAGGTGTGCGACCGTCTCATCCGCCCCGCAGCCGCTTCGAGGGCAGCTTGCAGTGATGTTGAGACTTCAAGCGTGCATAAAGGATCTGACAGCCACCTTCTCACCACCAGCCAAGCCAGATCTTGGTGCTTGTTTGTCAGTTCTGGTGATGAGGCATTCTGCCAGATGACACTGACAGTCCGCTCAGGGAACCTTCCGACAGGATCCACCGTCTCCTTTTCTCTCAGGGCCCCAAGGACATCACGCGCTGACCACTGCTTAATCGCCGTGTGGTCAAAGGAGTGTTTCCGGAAAAATTCCTCCACGAAGGACAGGTGCTGCGGGACGGTCCAACTACTTGGAGTGTTCCGCGGCAGTGTGGCCAGACCCATCCTTCGCAACACTGGGGACAGGTAGAACCTCAAAACAAAGTGGCACTTGCTGTTAGTGTGCTGAGGATCTACGCACAGCTTGATGCAGCCGCACACAAAGGTAGCCATCAGGATGAGGGGATACCCCAGATTCAAGTATATTACCCGCAAAGATGGCTTGGTGAAACTGCAGGCTCGATTCTCTGAGTCCCGCTGGTCTGTCATCACAAAGGTGAGTCTTGATGGCAGCTTCTTCCTTCCTTCCTTCTCTGGTCAGTCTTCTGGATTTTTTTTGTTTACTTTATTCCAATCCAATCAAGTCAGAGTCCCAACAAGTTGGGACATTTCCGATCCAAGCTGACAAATCAGGGCTCTCACTTCCTGTCTCGGGCTTGATCTACATGATCCAAGCTGATCGGAGTAGGCATAGCTCCTCCTCCAAGGCTTGATCTCATTTGCATCTTAGCCAAAAGGCCAAGATACTGCTTTAAAAAATTGCTTCAAATGAAGCTGAAATGTAACCTAATGACTTCAACCAAGTGCAGCATGTCAATACTACACTTGATCTTAGCCAAAAGACCAGGAATGATCCCTAAGAGTCTTCCGGATAGTCAACGGTCACCTCCTTCATCAAGTCTTCGCTGCTGGTGTCTGAAAATGTGTCCCTTTATTCCCCTGCCTGCTTGCCTTTCCAGAAACTTCTCTGGCTTCCAGCCAATGAGGTCCCAGGAGGGGGTTCCGATACCCAGTGGGTTTCTTGATGTGTGCCTGACAGAACACCAGGGTCCGCCCCTTGGTGTCCATCTCCATACTGTTCTTATATGTAACCTGTTATCAGATAAGCCAACTTGCAGGAACTCTTGGTGACAGAAAGTCTGGCCCAATCTGGGCTTCTAACAATAGACCGGTGCATTTCAATGGGATGCAATGGTCTCCTGCTAGGTATCTGTAGGGTGCAACGACCTGTGATGGGTGATTGATGAATCAGGCCCAGACGTGTTTGTGTATTGCACAATTGGCCTGCCTGGCGTTTGACTGTGTTTGATTTTAATAAGCCCAATTCTTTAATTTAGTATATCAATTTTATCAGCCTTAAAACTAGGCCCTTTTTATATTACAAGGTAGTTGTTAAACATCAGGTGTTAAAATTGAATGTTAAGTTGTGTTAATATGGTATCAATGTTTGTATTTATAACATTATTTTTGTTAATAAATGTTTTCCATTAAACTTTACAAAATTCTACTTGTGCTTTATTGAAACATTAAAACAAAACATTTAAATATGAAATTATACAAATACTTTATTGAAACATCAAAGCAGATCAGTTACATGTGAGATAATCATAAATGAAGTGAATAAGGCAGAATAATACTAATGATAAACCCGTGGTGGTTTTGATTTTCCATGGCCTGAAATGTGAACTCTCTCACTCAACCTCATGAACTAGGATATCTGATCACGATCTGAGAAGTTCTGACTTCTCTTCTTCCCAACTGCATTATCAGTTTCCAAGTTCCAAGTGAAAATATACAAACATATGTAAGCATAGCGCATGTAAAGTTATAAAATAATATAATGCAGGTTGAAAATGTAATTTCACTGATTTAAAACAAATAACAAAACCCATGCTCATTTATACATATTAAATAATACGTTCAATCATAAAACTAAAATTCAACATACCTTTATAATAGCAGGAAGTTCTTTTGATTTCTCTGTCTTCACTGTGAACTGCTGTTTCAAAGCTAGATCTCAATGGGTATTCCCAGTCTGGCCCCACCATAAGGTTGCATGGCTCAAGTCCTCATGTGCCACGCTGGGGTCTGCAGAGACTGTAATGCTGAAGCCAAAAACTGCTGCTCCCATCAGGAGTTGAATCATAATTTTTGAATACAAGTAAGTGGGCAAGATAATCAAATATTTTTGGTAGCCCATAGCTTTCTGCCTCTACTTGGAAGTTTGATTTGATTTGATCTATTATTGTCACATGCATTATTTTCTTGTGCACTATACAGCCAAAGCATACAGTACATAGAGAAGGAAAGGAGAGTGTGCAGAATGTAATGCTACAGTCATAGCTAGGGTGTAGAGAAAGATCAACGAAGTGTGAGATAGGTGCATTCAAAAGTCTGACAGCAACAGGAAAGAAGCTGTTCTTGAGTCAGTTGGTACATGACCTCAGACTTTTGTATCTTTTTCCCGATGGAAGAAGGTGGAAGAGAGAATGTCCGGGGTGTGAGGGGTCTTTAATTATGCTAGCTGCTTTGCTGAGGCAGCCGGAAGTGTAGACAGAGTCATTGGATGGAGGCTGGTTTGTGTGATAGATTGAGCTACATTCTCGATCTTTTGTAGTTTCTTGCTGTCTTGGGCAGAGCAGGAGACATACCAAGCTGTGATACCACCAGAAAGAATGCTTTTTATGGTGCATCTGTAAAAGTTGGTGAGAGTTGTAGCTGCTATGCCAAATTTCCTTAGTCTTTTGAGAAAGTAGAGGTGTGGGTGGCTTTCTTAACTATAGTGTCAGCATGAGGGGACCAGGATAGGTTGTTGGTGATCTGGACACCTAAACACTTGAAGCTCTCAATTCTTTCTACTTTGTCCCCATTGATGTAGACAGGGGCATGTTCTCCTTTATTCTTCCTGAAGTCAAAGACAATGTCCTTTGTTTTGTTGACATTGAGGGAGAGATTATTGTTGTTGAACCAGTTCACCAGATTCTCTATCTGTACCTTGTCTTGTCATTGTTTGAGATCTGACCCGCTACGGTGGTGTCGTCAGTAAACTTGAAAATGGAATTGGAGGGCAGTTTGGCCACACAGTCATAGGTGTATAAGGAGTATAGTAGGGGGCTGAGAATACAGCCTTGTGGGACATCGGTGTTGAAGATGGTGGAGGAGGTGTTGTTGCCTATCCTTACTAATTGTGATCTGTGAGTTAGGAAGTTCAGGATCCAGTTACAGAGGGAGGAGCCGAGGCCTAGGCCACGGAGTTTGGAGATAGGTTTTGTGGGAATAATGGTGTTGAAGGCTGAGCTGTAGTCAATAATTAGGAGTCTGACATAGGTGTCTTTGTTATCTGGGTATTCCAGGGTTGAGTGCAGGGCCAGGGAGATGGCATCTGCTGTGAACCTGTAGTTGCAGTAGGCAGACTACAGTGGATCCAGGTAGTCCAGGGGGCTGGTATTTGTACCATAACTAGCCTTTCAAAGTTATGGGTCATGGAATGAAAGGACAGAGGTGGAGTGGCAGAGGAGATTATTACAATGCTAGGGAGAGCGGATATTCTAAAGGAATCGAGTACAGAATCTATTTGGTTAGAGGTTTTAAAAAATGACAATATAATAACATTACTTCTTATATGCTATAAGCTACCAATTAGTGGGAAAGATATAGAGAAGCAGATTTACAAGGAAACTGCAAAGACGTACAAGAACTCTAAAGCAATGATAAAGGGGGGGGCTTTAATTATCCTAATATAGATTTGCATCATATTGGTGTAAAGAGCAGAAAGAGGAACAAAGTTTGTTCAGGAGGATTATCTTAAGTAATATGTTTCCAGCCAATGGGAAGACAGAATAGTTGGATCTGGTTCTATGGAATGAGGTTGGTCAAGTATCTATAGAGGAAATGTAGAGAACAGTACTCATGTCATATAAGCTTTTGAGTAGCCATGGGAAAGGACAGGAGCAATTTAGTGTAAAATTACTTAATATGAGTGGGGCCATTTTCAGTGGGTTAAGGATGGATCTATCCTCAGTAAATTGGAATGAAGGATTGACATGCAAACTGTAACAGAACAATGGATTGCCTTTAAAGAGAAAATGGTTGAGGTACAGTTAAGCTATATTTCCATGAGGGGGAAAGATAGGCAAACAAAACCAGAACTTATCAGATAGTGAAAGAGATACAGAATAAGATAAAGTCGAAAAAGGGTGGGGATGTCAGATTGGTAATTCAAGTGAAAATCAGGTTGAATTTAGAAAGTTCTGAAGGGAAGTGAAAAATGAAATAAGAGAGAGAATGACTCATATTAAAGGGAATCCAAAAGTTTTCTATAGGCATATAATTAGTAAAAGAGTACTGAGAAGAGCAATGAATCTGATTAGAGACCATGGGGATGATTCTCCCATCCCACTGCGCTGCTTTTTTAGTGCAGCAGGCCAGGAGACTCAAGTGGAGGCAGTTTTGTGGGCTCCCCGCTGGACACCACAGCCTCTGCATGTCTCCTAGTGTCAGATTTCTGGCACCGTCGGCTCCATGCCAGAAATTGGCATGGAGCTGGCTAATATATTCAAGAGCTAATTTGAATCTAATTTAAACCCAATTAGTGGGCCCGGGACTGAAATCCACGTTGCCACCTTGACAGTACCAGCCTTGGCCCCTGGTACTGCTTAAGGAGTAAAGTTCCAATGCCCAGGGGCCATCTTGATATTGCCCACTGGGCATGAGGCAGTGTCAAGGGGGCGGGGCCTGATGAAGGGCGTGATGGGAATGGAGTCTCTGGGGCACGATCAGTGGGGGTCGGGGGGTCCACTGCAACTCTGTAGTTGGGATTGGTGGGAGAGGGAAGGAGGCTGGCCATCGGGATGGGAGAGGAGGGGGCGTATGTTGGGGTTGGCACTGCAGGGGTGGAGGGGATTGATGTGAGATCGAGGTTGGCCCAGGCATGTTCGGGGGCCAACGATTGGGCATTGGGTTGGGGGGGGTGTTGCATGACCAGCAATGCTGGGGTTGCGGGGCTGGCCAGCGGTTGAGCTGGCCAGCAATTGGGAGGCCAGCAGACAGGGACCACTGCACACATGCTGATCTAGGCGCTGAAAGATTGGCGCATGCATAGTGGCCTGTTCAGCGCTATGCTACCAGCCTCTCCAGCGGGAAAAGACCCCACCCACTGATTTCTGGAGTGATTCCCAGTAGTGCACTCTGCAGTGCACAGAGTGTGGGAGATTTTGAAACTCCTGCTGAAAAATGTAACATGATTTACTCTAGTTTTTATGCAAATTTGCACTTAGAATTTTTCTGGGAGAATTGCCCCCCATAATGGAATTTACAATGGAAGCAGACGCATGGTAAATGCCCTGCCTAGCACACAATTGAGCAGTTCCATGTATGAGTTTCAGTGCTGATGTGACACGGAGTGTCATTTGGCTGATCAGATTTTGCCTATTAGTTTAGGGGACTGTGTACTGAGAATATTAGAATATCAAATATATTTTGCAACTTGTGCAATCCTTATAAATCTGAATATGCATGTAAAGGTATAGCTTGGGTGAAGGTGCAGTGTATTACAGTTAATTTTTTCATGTTTAATAAATATTTTATTCTTGTGACTGTTTATAAACAAAAAATAAAACTTATGACCTATCGAGCTGGAGTTTGGTTCTAGGACCTGCCCACACAGTAGTAACATCAGCTGGGATCATAACACTTACATTTGTGCTGATGGGTGCCAGTCCAAAATCTTTGGCAACAAGTCTCTCTTTTCAGCAATATTTAGCAACTGTATTCTATTATTTTGTGATTTTGTCAGGTAGAAAGGAGATATGATGCAGGTGTTCAAAATTCTGATGTGTCTGGATTGAGTACTTGGAGAAATTGTTCCCATTGGTGCAAGGGTCGAGAACCAAAGGACACAGATTTAAGGTGATTGACAAAAGGCAACATGATGAAAAACCTTTTCATGGAGTGAGTGGTTAAAATCTGAAATGCATTGCCCGAGAAGATGTTGGAGGTAAATCAATCGTGACCTTCATAGGGAATTGCATAAGCATCTGAAGAAAAAAGAAAATCAGGACAAGAGGGAAAGAACTGAGGAGTAGGATCTAGCTAAATTGTTCTTGCAGAGAGCTGGTGCAGACTTAGTGGGCCAAATGGCTGCCTTAAATACTGTAACCGTTCCATGATTCTTTTTAAAATGCAAAATTAGCCATCACTAAAATTTTACCTATGCAAATATACATATTACAGATGTAATAATTATTAATCAGGGGTTCATAATAAGTAAATAACTCTATAAATATTTGAATTAATTTAGGTTCTTTTTTTTAATTCATTCTTTTGAAACGTATAGGTGTTGCTGCCCTGGCAAGCATTTATCCCCAATTGGCTTTGAGAAGACGGTGATGTGTTGCACTACAATTCATGTGGTGTAAGCACAACCACAGTGCTGTTAGGAAGAGACTTCCAGGATTTTGACTCAGTAACAGTGTAGGAATGATGATATAGTTCCAAGTCAAGATGGTGTGTGGCTTGGAATGGAACTTGCAAGTGGTGGTGTTCCCATTCATCTGCAGCCCTTGTAGAGATTGCAAGATTGGTAGGTGCTGCCAAGTAGTTTTGGTGAGTTGCTGCAGTTCATCTTAATGCAGATGGTGCACATTGCTACCAGTGTGGAGGGAGTGATTGGTGGATTGGGTGCTGATCAAGCAGGCTGCTTTGTCCTGGATGGCATTGAGCATTGGCGTGATGTTGGGGCTGTACTTTTCCAGGAAGGTTAAGATATTGACTTTTCTCCTCCATCTTAACACCCCCTTTTTTAATATTCCATATATGTATTGCTCAATACAAACACCTGCCCTGTCACACGAGGTCATCAGTCCTCTGTTCTTAAAGTTGTGATTTTTTTTTGTTGCAGTTTCTACAGTTCTAACACATTCTCCCTCCCTTCCGTCTGATGAAGAGGCAAAGGACTCAAAATGTTAACTCTGTTTCTCTCGAGTAGATGCTGGCAGCCCTGCTGAGTTTTTTCTGGCATCCTCTGTTCTTGTTCCATCACACTCCTGACTTGTAGTGGGTAGACAGTTAACAAACTTGCTGCAGATTTCCTAGCCTCTGAGATGCTCCTGTAGCCATAAATGTGCAGGTATGCTATGTATCTATGGTATATCGACATCCACATGGAACATATGTAGCATGTGAAACATTTTCCCAATATGACGTTATTCGGTTTTCCTCAGTCTATGCATTGATCTTAAGTTTCTCACTTTCTCCCAATTTCTTTTCATGTTTCTTTTGTTCTGAAGCCAGCTTTGAACAGGCATTAAATGACCTATTAACAGCCAAGCTTTTTTAGAAGAAATACTTCCTTAGACAGCACCTTACAAAGCCATGACAGCTACCATCTAGAAGGATAAAGGTAGCAGATGCATGGGAGCACCATCGCCTGGAAGTTTTGTTCCAAGACACACACTATCTTGACTTGAAAATATATTGCCATTCCTTCACTGGGTCAAAATTCTGGAACTCCCTCCCTAATAGCACTGCGCGTACACCTATACCACGTGGATTGCAATGGTTCAAGAAGGCAAATCTCCAGTACCTTCTCAAGGACAATTAGTGATGGGCAATAAATGCTGGCCTACTCAGCGATGCTCACATCCCAGGAATGATTAATATAAAAAAAACCTCCAATTGCTCTTTAACAAACAGAAAACATGATGGGACCATTTTCTTCATGAATTCACATTTGCATTGTGGAGCTTCATGTACAAGCACAAATTACAATTTCAGGGGTATGTCTGAATTCTTGCTTCCATTAAAAAACAAAAACTTTGCAAGAAAGATCTATTTGTGACATACTAGGGATGTTAAATATAGTATGAAATTAAAAGAAGCGTATAATATTGCAAAGAATTGTAGTAAGCCTGAAGATTAGGAATGTTGTACAAACTGGCAAAGTACTACCAACAAGTTGATAGAAAATGAAAAAAATAGAATATGAGAGCAAATTAGCCAAACAGATTATAAGAGCTTTTGCAAGTATATTGTGAAATTTAGGGGTTTCAAGGTATAAAAGCTTCTAGTTAAAATCTCTAAGTTCTGAATTCTTAATTTCTAACACTAGGGTCCTCAGTTTTGCCTGAGCCAACAAGGTACGAATAACTAGTATTTATGAATCAAGTAGAATTTATGAGCCATAGTTTCCCATATATTCAACAAAAAACAATGAAGACAACGTAGAAATGTTTTTTCCCACAAGTTCTTCGGATATTTCAAACATTGCCAGCACAGTTGATGTTTTTCTCTTCTGTGTCTCTGAAATAACATTGAACTGTATCACAGAAAAAATCATATCACAGAAATTATGGTAAAACTGTGCCAACAAAGACTTTAATTTTCTAATTTTTAATCCTATTTCTCATTATTCTGGAATTCCTCATTTGGAAATAAGACAAATTCACCTCAACATTGGCTTAGGTCATCTGGCAACGCTCCACCTCTGTAACTAGAGGTATGTTGGTTGAAGACCTTGTTCCCTGGACTCCTGGAGTTTACGTTCCATTG
The DNA here is from genome assembly GCF_965287045.1 of Carcharhinus amblyrhynchos. NCBI lineage: Eukaryota > Metazoa > Chordata > Chondrichthyes > Carcharhiniformes > Carcharhinidae > Carcharhinus > Carcharhinus amblyrhynchos. The sequence goes on from NC_137331.1 coordinate 49,152,760, forward strand.
TGAACAAATGGCATAGTTTCTTTAATGTGGAGCAGTTACAAATGTTACTACATCCTCTTTGACATACTTTAACCCAAGTCCCGCAGATACTAAAGCCATTTAGAACAAATGTTAATAACCCTTTCTACCATAATATCAAAACAGAAAGAAAATTTCCTTCTAATACAGCCCTACATATATGGTTAATCAATTAAATGAATGCATGGGTTTAGTTTAAAGAAAATGGTGGGATTTGCTGATGTTATTGCAGAAGGACAGGGAGAGGTGAGAGTGGGGGCAGCCATTGGCTGCTCAGTGCAAAAAATATTAAAGGGCGGATACCACAATGTAACTCATCAGCATCTTTGGCTTTTAAAAGATTGGGGTCAATTGTATGGAAGCAGGGGTACCGAATTGAAAAACTTTCCAACTCAAACTTCCTGCCTTAATGGTGAAAATCTGGCCAGAAGGTCACGCAGAAAGTTTGAAGGAGTAAGCCTGATTTTTTTTAGGGGAATTTGAACATGCCAGCTTCTGATTGACAAGTAAGACCGCTGAGCACAGACCTCTATATTTCATATAGACTCCTATTTATTGACAACAGCTCAGTCTTCAACACCAATATGCCTACGAAACTCATCTCCAGACTGTGTGGCCTGGTGCTCAGCTCCTTCCTCTGTGACTGGATTCTGAACTTCCTAATTCACAGACCACAATCAGTAAGGATAGGCAACAACACCTCCTCTGCGATCACCCTCAACACCATTGCCTCACAAGGCTGTGTTCTCAGCCCCCTACTATACTCCTTATACACCTATGACTGTGTGGCCAAATTCCCCTCCAACTCGATTTTCAAGTTTGCTGATGACACCACCATAGTGGACCGAGTTTCAAACAGTGATCAAACATCGTACAGAAATGAGATAGAGAATCTGGTGAACTGGTGCGATGGCAATAATCTCTCCCTCAGTGTCAACAAAACAAAGGAGATTGTCATCAACATCAGAAAGTGTAGTGGAGAACATGCCCCTGTTTACATCAACGGAGACGAAGTAGAAATGGTCAAAAGCTTCAAGTGTCTAGGTGTCCAGTTCGCCAACAACCTGTCCTGGCCCCACATGCCGACATTGTAGCTAAGAAAGCCCACCGACACCTCTACTTTCTCAGAAGACTAAGGAAATTTGACATGTCAGCTACCACTCTCATCAACTTTTACAGATATACCATAGAGAGAATTCTTTCTGGTTGGTGAGCAGCTTGGTATGGCCCTTGCTCTGCCCAAGACCACAAGATACTATATAAGGTCTTGAATGTAGCCCAATCCATCACGTAAATGAGCTTCCCAGCCACTGACTCTGTCTACACTTCCCGCTGCCTTGGCAAAGCAGCCAGCATAATTAAGGACTCCATACACCATGGACGTTCTTTCTTCCACCTTCTTCTGTCGGGAAAAAGATACAAAAATCCAAGGTCATGTACCAACCAACTGAAAAACAGCTTTTTCCCTGCTGCCATCAGACTTTTGAATGGATCTACCTTGCATTAAGTTTACCTTTTTCTACACCCTAGCTATGACTGTAACACTATATTCTGCACTCTCTCATTTCCTTCTCTATGAATGGTATGCATTGTCTGTTTAGCACACAAGGAACAATACTTTTCACTGTATACTAATACATGTGACAATAATAAATCAAATCAAACTTTAGATAGATGTTTTAGATGGTCTTATTTTGTTTCACTTCGAAGCAGATTTAATAGCTTTAAACTGAACAGCAGGCAGGTGCAGATGGATATCAGAGCTATCTATTTTTTCTTTAGCTCCGTCACTGACCCCTTCAGTTGCCAGGTGTTTACTTCAGCTTGTGAATTATTCAAAAATAGTATTTTTGTTTCAAGTGGAGTGGAAAAAATTACTTTTTTGCAATAAAGCTGGTGTATGTTCTCACTGTATATTAATGTAGTAACTTTGTACATTTGTATTAACTTGTCCATTTTTATCTCTTAAACTAGCTCATGTTTTTATTTTGCTTCTTAAGTGCATTTTAAGTGTAAATTAATGAGATTCTTCCAGAAATACTCTGGCTTCACACTATGTGTACATTATATTACTGATGCCCAATTAAACCTAGCTGTCATGTAGCAATGGAAACAGACAGATATGAAGCAGGGAGCAAAGTTGGGGATTTTACAGAGCTGTTGATTGGTGAATTTTAACAGAGCCTTTAGCAGTACAGATGCAGCAGCAGGTGTTGGTAGATGTGCTGGAGGAGGAGTACAAGGTGCAGGAGTGGAGGCTCAGAGGACTAGAGCCATTGTCACTCGAGGCAACACATCTTGTGAACTACCTCGGTCGGCCTCGTTGAAGTGTTTATGTGATCATCTCATTTATAATTTGCTATTATGTCACAGAGATCTTAGATAACGTGTTTTGACATGCTTATGACTACTTTAAATTCAGCATGAGGATCCAACAGTAATGGAGATGTAGTGTAGTTTTATGAATGGTGCGGCATTTCCACGGCACAGGACATCACTTTCATCAATTTCACCCATGCAGCCATTTGGGTAACTGTTAAAAAATTTGGTGTTCATCAATAGATAGGAGCTTGATTCTGTGAACTTCTGATCTTGTGTAATCAGAGACAATGAAGTGTACATATAAATCATGTTTTCCAGTACCCATGAAGTATTTATATAATGTGAATCATAGTTTCCAAATCTTCCAAGGCAAAATGATGTTAAAAAGTTGGCTCTTTGGAGCTAGAGATAGCTGCTAACTTGAAACATGTCTCTGGCGACTTCATCCTGTAACAGAAAATGAAGCATATTTGAAAGGCAAAGACTTTCCTAAGCAGTGATTTAACTAATATTTTAGATAGTTTGACTGCAGCAATAGAACCAGTTGGCAGAATAATAATGTTGTGCTGTGCACTGTGCAACACCATTGTAGAATTGCACACTTGAGTAGCAACAAGGAGGAGCAGTATAATAATTTGCAGGAGACTCCACAGACAGACTCCATGTACCTGCTCAGTTTAAGGAGTTATTCTCTTGAAACCTGTTCAGTCACCATGTGGAGCAAAAGTGGTCACAGATCTTTTATATTTCATTCATTTATTGCTAATTTCTGGCTCTGAAACATTATTGTCATTGATTTATTCCATTTACAGCAATAAATAATTTTTGCAAACTTCTGCTTTTGTTTGCTTTTTTCTATAGTAATGAAGCATGAAGTCTCTTATAATTCAAACTTTGTAACTCCACTTTAAACTTGTGCTACAGCAGAAAAGCTACACCCAAGAGAGTGAATTTCATCACCTTTTTTTGAAAAATAATTTTTCATAAGGACACTTTGCTACTTTGTCCCCTTAAATTGTTTTCCTTGTATTTCCTCAATCTTTTTGGCCCTTTCCATAATTCCCCACTGAATCTCTGATTGGCCTATTTGTATTTATGGGACTATCAATTGGTAGAATCAGTAGAATCAATCGTGAATGTAGCCCAATCCATCACGCAAACCAGCCTCCCATCCATTGATTCTGTCTACACTTCCCGCTGCCTCAGCAAAGCAGCCAGCATAATTAAGGACCCCATGCACCCTGGACATTCTTCCACCTTCTTCCTTCGGGAAAAAGATACAAAAGTCTGAGGTCTCGTACCAACCGTCTCAAGAACAGCTTCTTCCCTACTGCTGTCAGACTTTTGAATGGACTTACCTTGCATTAAGTTGGTCTTTCTCTATACCCTAGTTACGACTGTAACACTACATTTTGCACTCTCATTTCCTTCTCTATGAACGGTATATTTTGTCTGTTTAATGCACAAGAAACAATACTTTTCACTGTATATTAATACATATGACAATAATAAATTAAATCAAATCAAATAGATGTGATTTTCTTGAATTTCACCCATTGCATTCTGAGCTGCCTGTGTTATCAGACTAAGATTCAGCTGAAGAGTTTCTGAAGAATCTGCAAATGTTCTATTGTTTGGAAAGTTTTTTCAACCCTTTGTTTTGTTCTTATACTGCAAAATCTGAGCAGTTTGTTATATTGCCTTCTCTGCTGGGGAGGTCGAAATCAAGTTAGGTCAATAATGGCTGTCTGCAGTTAAGCATAAGCTAGCCTTACTCAATGCAACACAGAACAAAGAGATGATGATGAGGCCTGGGTGGAATTCTTTTTTACATTTAATTTGAAAACATTTTCCTTTCTGTGTAAGATCATCCAAATTTGCACAAGTGGAGAGATACAATGAAGTATATGCTACAGGCACAAGAAACTGATGATTGGGAGGACTATCAACCCTGCCTTTCATTCCAATTTCATTCCCTGCATGATTGTTGCCTCAGGTTGGATCAAACTGTTTGCAATCTCCTTTACAATTCAACTCCCAACCTCTGATCCCACATTCTCTCCATTACAAGAACCGCCTACTTCCATCTCCATAACATCACAAAACTTAATTGCTACTTCAGTAAATTCAGCTGAAACCCTCATTCATAACTTTGTCATTGCCTGACATAACTATTCCAATGCTTTCTTGACAACATCACATCCTCCATGATGTGTAAACTTCAGATCTTGAGCCTGGATCTTATCCTGTACCATAACTCTCACCTTATTTTTGCTGACCTATATTGGTTTCCTGTCCCAAAATGCCTCAATTTAAAAATTATTATCCTTGTATTTAAAACCATGGCCAATCCCTTCTTATCTTTGTAAAACTTGCAGCTTTGAAACACACCACCGCCAAACTCTCTTCGCTCTGACTCTGGTCTTTTGTGGACTTTGCATTCTCCGCTGCTTGCCCAACCTACTGTAGCCTCAGCCTTATGTTTTGGAATTACCTCTCTAAACATCCCCTCCTCCTTCCACTCCCAAACCCATAGAATGTAATCACCTCAATGGCGTCCATAGCCCTGCTGAATACCAATATTTAAGGGGTCGGTTTAGAGAAAGTATAGCCCTCAGTAGTATCTGTAAACCATTCCATACTTTGTAAGTGATTCAAGCAAGTTAGTCAATGCAATGCAGGGGCACTTTGACCTATCCAGACCCCATACTTGAAAATTTCAATGACTTGCTTGGTTTTTATCATTTTGCTCATTTGTACTTCTTTGTAATGCTGCTCTGCAATGCTGTGGTCTTATGAAGAAGTGTCATGTCCCTCATGTTTTAGGTATCTGGGTATCCTTTGTCACCCACAGTCATTCTGACTCTTGTCCTTGGTCAGACACTGGACTGTCAAAGTATCATGGCAGTTCCCGGAATATTGTAACTCATCAAAAGAACTACCTTGTAATTTGCAGCTGTCATTGTCACTATTTCTATAGTTGTATCTGAATGGCGGAAGTGTGGGAGGGAATAAGAGGGTCAGTAATGTTGTGGGGGTGGGACAATGTCTGTGGGGGACGCATGGCCTGGGAGGAATATGGCAGGGGAGTGTTATTCTATCATTATTTTTTACTGCTCATGCACAGTTGGAGGCCCCGATAGGAGCTGCAGGGTTTTGAGCGCGTTAAGCCCTGCTCATAGGCTTCTGCAGCACAATTCAGAATCGCAGATATTTTTGCAGGCAGAGCGCGTAGAGGGGTGCCTGAGAATGGGTTTAAAAGTCGGATCTGAAATACTCGCAGTTTCAAGTCCACCCAGAATTTTGAATTAAAGTGATGAAATAGGGCCCTAAGTGTCCAAAATTCCAGGAGATCCAAAGGCATGATTTCTTATTGCTTCTTCTCAGAATGTGGGCATCTCTAGAAGTCATCATTTATTGCCTCCCAATGGCTTTTGAGAAGACCCAGTGGGCCTTCTGAACTAGTACAGTCTTTGTGACGAAGGTATGGCTGTAGTGATGTTACATAGAGAGTTCCAGGATTCTAACTCAGGAATAATGATGTATGGGCAAGTCAGCATGGAATGTGACTTGGAGGGAAGTATGTGTTAAATGGATCCAAGCCAGATTTCCTTATTTATTCTTTCATGTTATATGGCTTCACTGACATTTGTTGCCTCGGAATTGAGTAGTTTGCAAGGCCATTGCAGAGGACATTCAACAGTCAATCACACTGGTATGCCAGGAGACCAAATTAGATGGGGGATTTCCTTCCCTAAAAGGCATTAGTAAAGCTGATAGATTTTTATGACAATTGACAATGGTTTCAGTTCCACAATTATGGAGATTAGCTTTTAATTTCCAGATTTTACTAATTGAATTTAAATTCCATTATCTGCAGAGTTGGGATTTGAATCCATGTTCCTAAAGCATTTGTCTGGGCCTCTGGATTGCTCGTCCAGTGACATTACCATTACACCACCAAGTCCCCCAAAATGAAGAACAAAGCAAGACATAGTTCTTTTAATTGATAGATTTATTCACAGAATGCAATATTACAGGTCTCTGCCAACCAACTAGCAATCCACTATCCTGGCTGACTCTCTTTATATTTGCCCCTTGTCCTTAGTAAAACAATGCCCATCATCTGCATCGCTTTAACAAGATAATCAACCATCAATACTTGATAGTGATGCTGTTCCGGTACATTTGCTGCACTTGTTCATTTGGTGATATGGATCATAGATTATGAAATTGCTGTGAAGAAAGATGAGCAATTTGCTATGGCGTCTCTTTCTATATGGTGTGCATTAATTACAACCATGGTCACCGGTTGTGCATTTTAGACTAGTGATGAGGCAACGATTATTGTAATATATTGCAAAATCTGAGCAGTTCGTTATATTGCCTTCTCTGCTGGGGAGGTGTAAATCAAGTTAGTTCAATAATGGCTGCCTGCAGTTAAGCATAAGTTAGTCTTACTCAATGCAATATGGAACAAAGAGATGATGATGAGGCCTGGATGGAATTCTTCTTTACATTTAATTTGAAAAGAATAAGAGTTGAAGAACACTGTGATACATTGTCGGAACTTATAGGCCAAAACAGACTGAGCACCAAATTCTCCATCCTTGCTTCAATGGCAGCGGGGCATGAACAGCCAGAGAATTCTGGCCATAAGTTGACTTTGAAGAAAATTGAACAAATTGAAAACAATATATGCACATTGTATTCAGATAGAAATTGAGTCAACACAATACATCATTGAAAAATTGCGCTGAAGGCATTTTTGGGACAATGGGGGAATTCAACCTAACAAAGAGCACTTGCATAATTATGAACAATGGTTACAAGTTGGCTGAAAGCAAATGAAATAGGAGATGAAGGTAAAGTAAATGCTTTCCTCACCATGATGGGGCCAGGTACATTTGAGGTGGCGTCTAAACAAGATTACCCCGAGAACCCATTACTATGGATTATTCTGAAGTTAATAAGATGCTGAATGCGTGTTATTGCTTTACTAAGGATGAGATTGCACTGAAAGTTGCATTCTATGAAAGGAAGCAGTTTCCATGTGAGACTGTTGCAGATTAGTCTCAAATTAAAGAAACTGTCTTCACCATGGGTACGGCATCACCTTAGAAAACAACCTTAGAGACACATTTGTTGGAGGCCTAAAAAACAGCAAAATCCAGGCCAAGCTTTTGAGCAACGGATGGTGTGGAAGGAAGCCTGCGATGAAGACACAACCGTAGAAATAGCAACAGTGACAGTTGAAAATTACAAGGTAGTTCTTTTTTTGAGCCGACAGAGATCCACTGGATTTCAGTGAGATCCAGGCCACAGAGCAGCCACAAATTATTTAATTTCTCCTGAGTTCAGGGAAACTGTGGGAAAGTTGGTCATACCCAGACAACATGCAGGCATAGAGGAAATGGTAATGCTTCAGGTCACAGCCATGTACCATGTTGAGGTCAGGGTAGATTCAAAGCTAGTTCAGGAGTTTAGAAATCCTCAATTGCACATATGATAGATTGAGAAATAGAAGATAATGTTTTTGAGCAGGAAGACCAAGAGTAGAGTCAATCAGAGAGCAAGAAAAACAGCACAGTAAAAGGGCTGAAGATAAATTCCAGTATTGTCATTAATATACCCAGTAACAAGCAATACCAAAGATGTAACAAAACTAACAGAAGCCATAAGCATTTCAAAAGGCATTTCACAGAATGTGAGTCTCCCAGTAATGATATGAGCAGGCTTTAGACAGACCAGAAGAACACATCATCATGCTAATAGGAAACACCTTAGTTTGACAATTGAACCATCAAGGGGAGGCATGTATATGTTTTTTTTTGAGCCAAAGAAGCTGAGGGGACAGACAGCAAATACACAGAGAAAACAATCAAAGGGAAAAATAGTATAATTGCCAACACTTGAGGAAGCAGGGGACAGTTTCCACCTAGCAGCTTGGAAATCAGTTCTAGCTAGCAGACAAGAAGCCAGAGTGCAGAAACCTTCATGGAGGCAATTAAAACCATATTGTCACTGAATCAAGAAGAGTCATTTCCTGGAATAAATCCTCAATCATGTACAGCGTGGTAACTATAAGATGGCCTTTACTTAGAGATCAATTGAAGTGGATGTTGTTTGGGAAGTGGGAAGTCCTGAAAGAGTTCAGATCTCTTAAATATACTTTGAATCACAAAGGGTCATGTCTATCCAAGCTGTGTGGGTATGTTTAGTAATTCCCATATTCAACTTGCTTAAATGATTATAGTCCGGTTTGTGTATATATGTCTTTATAGTCTTTAGTAAGTATTGTATAATGACTAGCCTGGATTCTTTCTACCATGGGTCTTCCAAGTGACTCCTCACACCATTCCCATAAACAAAATTATACACCACCATGAACCAGTGTTCCCAGTCGGGACACCTGGGTTTGTGACAGTGCCCACAGTAAAAATGAAGGTCATAGATTCACAACTTACTTTCATTGTTGACTTGGCTACAGCTATGTCTGTTACCCCAGAAAGCAAGTACAAGAGAAATCACTGAGTCATATTCCCTTATGCAAAACAGACCAGTTATCCCAATAACATCATTCCAGTGTTAGGACAAGTCATTAGAGTGGAATATGATGGTACATCCCATTACTTGCCATTGATAATATTAGGAGGGAACAACATTTCTCCTCTGGGAAGGGATTGGCTTAAGAAGGTACAGTTAAACTGATCTGAATTATTTCGATAGGAATCAGAAAAAAATACGTCTGACATTGAGGAAGTGTTGAGAGGGCGTCAAGTGGCCTTTGAGCAATTAAACCCAATTGATAAAATTAGGCATTGCAAGGTCAAAGTCAAATTAAAGGACAATATACAGCTGACATTTTGCAAGGCTAGGCCAGTTACTTGTGCACAATTAAAAACAATAAGTAAAGACCTGAATAGAATAGAAAGAACAGGGGTAATTAAAAAGGTGAAAAGCATGGACTAGGTCATACTCATTGTGAATGTTCAGAAGGCAGACAGGTCCATTTGGATTTGTGGAGAGTAAAAGCAAACAGTAAATTAGATGTATCAGGAATGACACACATTCCCTGCACTCTGCTGCCTGGGCCATGGTTGGAGGTAGAAGCGCACTGCTAGAGTATGCTCCGGCAGCACTACATCAAAGCATATGAAAGCAGTAGTAAGAAGCTATTTTTGGTATCCAAAGGTAGATACTGATATTAAAGAGTTGTGAAATGTGTCTCAGAATCAGAAATGATCCAACCAAGGATCCTTTCATTCCATGGTCAAACCCAAGAACTATGGGAATGAGTAAATGTCAATTTCTTTGAAACAGGAGGGAAATAGTGTTCTGTTTTTGCCAATAATTAAACATAAGAACATAAGAAGTAGGAGCAGGAGTAGGCCATCTAGCCCTTCGAGCCTGCCCCGCTATTCAATAAGATCATGGCTGATCTGAAGTGGCTCAGTTCCACTTTCCCGCTTTCTCCCCATAATCCTTAATTCCCTTGCCTACCAAAAACCTATCTACCCATGACTTAAATATATTTAGCAAGGTAGCCTCCACTACATCAACGGACAGAGAATTCCAGAGATTCACCACCCTTTGAGTGAAGAAGTTCCTCCTCAACTCCGTTCTAAACTGCCTCCCCTCTATCTTGAGGCTGTGCCCTCTTGTCCTACTGTCCTTTCTGAGCGGGAAGAATCTCTCTACCTCTACCCTATCCATCCTCTTCATTATCTTATACGTCTCTATAAGATCCCCCCTCATCCTTCTAAACGCCAACGAGTACAGACCCAGTCTATTTAGTCTCTCTTCATAGTCCAACCCCTTCATCTCCTGTATTAGCCTAGTGAACCTCCTCTGCACTCCCTCCAAGGCTAAAATATCCTTGTGCAAGTGCGGCGACCAAAACTGCACACAGTACTCCAGCTGCGGCCTCACCAGTGCCCTGTACAGTCGCAGCAAGACCTCCCTGCTTTTATATTCTATCCCCCTCGCTATAAACGCCAGCATCCCATTCACCTTCTTGATCTCCTGCTGCACCTGCAGACTGGGTTTTTGCGACTCATGCACAAGGACCCCCAGGTCCCTCTGCACCGTAGCGTGCTGCAGCTTTTCGCCCTTTAAATAGTAATCCCTCCTACAATTATTTCTGCCAAAGTGGATAACCTCACACTTGCTAACATTATACTCCATCTGCCAGGTCCTCCAGGAGGCAGAGAGTGGGGGTCAATGGGTGCTATTCGGATTGGCGGTTGGTGACTAGTGGAGTGCCCCAGGGGTCGGTGCTGGGGCCTCAGCTATTTACCATTTATATAGATGATCTGGAGGAGGGAACCGAGTGTATGGTGTCAAAATTTGCTGATGACAGCAAGATTGGTGGAACGGCAAATTGTGCGGAGGGTGTGGAGAGTCTGCAGAAGGATCTAGATAGGCTGGGCGAATGGGCCAGGAACTGGCAAATGGAATTTAATGTTGGCAAATGTGAGGTTGTCCACTTTGGTAGGAATAATGGTAGGAAGGACTATTACTTACATGGTGAAAAACTGCAGCATGCGATGATGCAGAGGGACCTCGGGGTCCTTGTGCATGAGTCGCAAAAACCCAGCTTGCAGGTGCAGCAGGTGGTCAGGAAGGCGAATGGGATGCTGGCCTTCATAGCGAGGGGGATTGAATATAAAAGTAGGGAGGTCTTGCTGCAGCTGTATAGGGCATTGGTGAGGCCGCAGCTGGAGTACTGTGTGCAGTTTTGGGTCGCCGCACTTACGCAAGGATATTTTGGCCTTGGAGGGAGTGCAGAGGAGGTTTACTAGGCTGATACCGGAGTTGAGGGGGTTGAACTATGAGGAGAGGCTGAATAAACTAGGCTTGTACTCGTTAGAGTTTAGAAGAATGAGGGGAGATCGCATTGAGACATATAAGATGATGAATGGGATGGATACGATAGAGGTGGAGAGGCTCTTCCAGCTCAGAAAGGACAGTAGGACTAGAGGGCACAGCCTCAAGATAAAGGCGGGGCGGTTTAGAACGGAGTTGAGGAGGAACTTCTTCACTCAAAGGGTGGTGAATCTCTGGAATTCTCTGCCCGTTGAAGTGGTGGAGGCTGCCTCGCTAAATATTTTTAAGATGCAGGTTGATAGGTTTTTGATAGGCAAGGGGATTAAGGGTTATGGGGAGAGGGTGGGAATGTGGGACTGAGACACGACAGATCAGCCATGATCTTATTGAATGGCAGGGCAGGCTCAAGGGGCTAGATGGCCTACTCCTGCTCCTATTTCTTATGTTCTTTTGTTCCTCGCCCACTCGCTCAGCCTGTCTAGATCCCTCTGCAGACTTTCCACACCCTCCGCACAATTTGCTTTTCCACTCATCTTTGTGTCATCAGCAAATTTCGACACCCTACACTCAGCCCCCTCCTCCAGATCATCTATATAAATGGTAAATAGCTGAGGCCCCAGCACCGATCCCTGCGGCACTCCACTAGTCACCAACCGCCAATCAGAACAGCACCCATTGATACCAACTCTCTGCCTCCTATTAGACAGCCAATCCTCTATCCACGCTAACACCTTACCCCTAACTCCACGCCCCCTAACCTTCTGAAGCAACCTTTTGTGCAGCACCTTATCAAACGCCTTCTGAAAATCGAGAAACACCACATCCACAGGTTCCCCTCTGTCTACTGCACTAATCACATCCTCATGGAATTCCAATAAATTTGTCAAACACGACTTCCCCTTAACGAATCCGTGCTGCGTCTGCTCTATCAAACAATTCTTCTCTAGGTGCCTCGTTATTTCTTCTTTGATGACGGATTCCAGCATTTTTCCAACAACAGACGTTAAACTAACCGACCTATAATTCCCTGCCTTTTGCCTGCTACCTTTTTTAAACAGCAGCGTAACATTAGCCATTTTCCAATCTTCTGGCACTTCCCTGGAATCCAGCGAAGTTTGGTAAATAATCACTAAGGCATCTGCTATCACCTCTGCCATTTCCTTCAGAACCCTGGGATGCATTCCATCCGGTCCTGGGGACTTGTCCACCATCAGTCCCGCTCGTCGATCAAGCAATTCTATCAAGTGGATGAATGTTGGGTGCCACACTCCTGCTGCAGTGAAGACAGAGATTTTGGTGACCAGCTAAGTCTCCATTCACTGCAACAGGATGGGAAAATCCCACTGGCATGAACAGTCAAACAAGTCCGGCCATTACGTCTGTGCCCAATGCCCCAAGAACCAAGACTACCAAAGTATTGAGAAGTCTGTTTGCAATTTATGGGTTGCCAGATGTCTGATAATGTCCCATAGTTTGGAGCAGAAGAGTCTGAAATATATCTGAGTAAGAATGGAGTCAAACACACCACCATATCACCCAGCATCAAATGGAGCTGCAGAAAGAAGTGTCCAGATTGTGAAGAGGTCTTTGCTGAGGCATTTGCTAATTGTCAAGCTAGGCAGTATTTTATCTCTTTTCTCTTTGTCACTAGGGCTGGAATTTTACCATCCTGCCCACCACAGGAATTGAAACAGGCGAGGCATAGACCAAGGAAATGTCCGTTGACCTCAGGCTGAATTTTACAGTTTGGAGACTAGCGAGGCTGTAAAATCCTGCCCAAGGTAGAAAATTTTCTTTTCTCTTACAGGCTAACCCCATTGTCTATAACATTATGAGTTAGTATTTGAACATGCTCCTCAGATAACATTTAGTTTAGTTAAGCCTAGTGACAGTATTAAAGAGAAAAACTAGACAAAATGATGGTGAGTCATGATGCACAAGGCAAGAAACTTAGAGAGTTCAATGCAGGTCAGAAGATGGTGGTAAAAACCAGTGAGATAATAAGGAGAAGTATGCGATTGGAGTTGTAAAGAAATTAGATACATTCACACATCTATTGAAGATTGGGGGGAGATTCAGTCAGTATGATTGTACACCATCTCCTTGAAAGAGGCAATCTGACAAAGGAAGAGCAGGACAAACCCCTATAAACCAAATTCATCCTACAGCCTGAAGTGAATGTGGGAAAGAAAAGTCAAAAAGAAACTGGAAATTTGCTAATATTACAAAATCCACCAGTAGAGTGAAGTGATTAAAACAAATCAATTAATGTCACAGACCCAACCATTAAATGGAATGGTAGTCAAAGTTCAGCTCTGACACAGAGATATTGAGAGACGAGAATCATGCTATTGGAAATGGAAGGAGATACCCAGAGATAAAAAGAAGCTGGATAGCTTATTTGCAAATATGTAGGGAGGAATAAGAAATAAGTTGTTCTTTTCTTTACTTCTTGTCAAATGATAATGGGTGGAGTTCTCCCAAAAACATTCTAAATGCCGAATTCATGTAAAACCTGGAGTAAATCCCACTGTTTTTTTCAGCAGGATTTTCAAACTGAATTTCCAACACACCGTGCACTGCAGAGTGCACTAGTGTGAATCTCATTAAAAATTAGTGGATTGGGCCAATTTTCTCTGGAAAGGCTAGCAGCATAGTCTGTCAGCGCTGAAATTGGCGCATGTGCAGTAGCCCTACACTGCCGGCTTCCTGATCGCCAGCCAGCTCAATCACTGGCCAGCCCTGCAGTGCCCCCATTGCTGCCTGTGCGATTCCCCCATTCCTTGATTGCTGGAGTACCGGGTCTTCCTCGACTCCCCCACAATCTCACGCAGCCCCAACCACCCCAGTAGCCTCGTCCACTCCCAGCCACAGGCAGCCCCGAATGCTGGCATCCCTCCCTCTGTAACCAATACCAACGATGTGGATATGCCGGCGTTGGACTGGGGTAAACACAGTAAAAAGTCTGACAACACCAGGTTTAAGTCCAACCGATTTATTTGATAGTAAACCCACAAGCTTTTGGGGTTAGTCAGACTTTTTACCAATACCAACTGCAGAGTGGCAGCGGGACCCCTCCATGCCCACTGATCTCTCCCCAGGGGCTCTGCCCCCAAGTAGTCCTGGCCCCCTCTGGCTCAATGCCAAACGAGCAGTGCCAAGGTGCCCCTGGGCATTACCACTTTACCCCTTGGGCAGTGCCAGGGGCCAGACTGGCACTGCCAAGCTGACAATGTTCAAGAGGCATCCCCCCTTACTCCCAACCTCCTGGGGAGCTGCTGTGGCCTCCCTTAACTCCAGCAGAGTTGGGCCACTAGCTCCCTGCCAGTGGGGAGCTGTTGTAAACCCTGCTAGAGTGAAACATGCCTGGTGGTGGTGGGGGCAGGAGTTAGATGCTAGCAGGCCTGGAGACTTCAGTCCCAGGCCTGCTAATTATTTGTAAATCATAATTAGCATAATTTATACAGCTCTGCGCTGATTTCTACATGGAGTTGACACTGCCAGAAATCCGGCAGCCTGAGTCATGCAGGGGCCATGGCGCCCAGCAGGAAGCCTGCTACGCAGCCTCCGCTTGAGTCTCCCAGCCCACTGCACTGCTCGACCTGGGAAAATTGCCCCTGACATTTTTGTTAAACCCATACTGATGTTAAGGCAAAATCCACTTTTGTAACATGTAAATTACTCACATATGTTTTGCTTGTGATTACGGTAAACCAAGTAAGCAACCTAACCTGTTAAATTTTTAGGCATTGTTGATGTTGGATTATTCATATTGTTTTCTGGCAACTATGTACAGTTACCATTCTATACTTTACAAGTTTTTCTTTAGCGGGTAGGAAGTATAGTGTACTGCAAGATCTAAGCATTTTGTTACATTGCCTTCTTTGCTGGGGAGATGTAAGTGAATTTACTTCAATTACGGTTGCCTGCATTTAAGCAAGTATTAGTCTTGCTCAGTGCAATGCACAAAACATGATCAAACAACTGCTTTGTCCTGGATTAGTTTGAACTATTTGAGGGTTGATGCAACTGCATCTATCCAGATAAAAGGGGAGTATCCCATCACACCCCTAATGTGTACCTTGTGGATAGTTTTTGTGGAACCTGGAGGTTAACTGATCGCAGCAAACTCTGACCAGTTTTAGTAACTGTAGCATGATTGCACCAGTTGAGTTTCTGATCAATAGTGGCCCCAGGATATAGATTAAAAGAGGAAAGGTGGGTAGATTCTCTCTAGTTGGCTTTGCTCATTGCCTGGCATTTTTATGGCATGAATGTTACTTGCTGCTTATCAGCTGAATGCTATCTAAGTCTGACTGCATGGGGCATGGGCTGCTCCATTTTCCAAGGCAAGGTGAATTGGAACTGAACATTGGGCATTTATCAACAAATAGCCACACATCTGATCTTACAAGCAAATTTTATTGACGAAACAGCTGAAGACAATTGGGCCTAGAATACTGCTTTGAGAAATTCCTACAGTGATGTCCTGAGGCTGAGGTGATTGGCCTTCAAGAATCACAACCATCTGCAGGCTGGCAAACTAAGGAGGAGCTGAAAAGCATTATCCTTCCAGTTGAAAAAGGCTGTTAGTACTTTACATGGAGACAGTGGTGTAGTGATAATATCACTGGAGTAGTAATCCAGGGCACCAGGTTAATTCTGTGCAGACATGGGTTCAAATCCCATTGTGGCAGCTGGTGGAATTTAAATTCAAGAAATAAATCTGGAATTAAAAGGCTAACCTCGATAATGGTGACCATGAAAACCATCACTGATCTTTTGTCAAAAAACTCATCTGGTTCACCAATGTGCTTTCGGGAAGGAAATCTGCCATCCTTACCTGGTCTTGCCCATGTGTGACTCCAGACCTACAGTAATATGATTGACTCTTAATTGCCGTCTACAAAGCCTTAGCAAATGATTCAGTTCAAGGGCAATTAAGGATGGGCAACAAATGCTGGGCCTCGCCTGCACTGGGCTGGGCGAATGGGCCAGGAAATGGCAAATGGAATTTAATGTTGGCAAGTGTGAGGTGGTCCACTTTGGTAGGAAGAATGGTAGGAAGGACTATTACTTACGGGGCGAAAAACTGCAGCAGGCGACGGTGCAGAGGGACCTCGGGGTCCTTGTGCATGAGTCGCAAAAACCCAGCCTGCAGGTGCAGCAGGTGGTCAGGAAGGCGAATGGGATGCTGGCCTTCATAGCGAGGGGGATTGAATATAAAAGTAGGGAGGTCTTGCTGCAGCTGTATAGGGCATTGGTGAGGCCGCAGCTGGAGTACTGTGTGCAGTTTTGGGCGCCGCACCTGCGCAAGGATATTTTGGCCTTGGAGGGAGTGCAGAGGAGGTTTACTAGGCTGATACCGGAGTTGAGGGGGTTGAGCTATGAGGAGAGGCTGAATAAACTAGGCTTGTACTCGTTAGAGTTTAGAAGAATGAGGGGAGATCTCATTGAGACGTATAAGATGATGAATGGGATGGATAGGATAGAGGTGGAAAGACTCTTCCCGCTCAAAAAAGACAGTAGGACTAGGGGGCACAGCCTCAAGATAAAGGGGGGGCGGTTCAGAACGGAGTTGAGGAGGAACTTCTTCACTCAAAGGGTGGTGAATCTCTGGAATTCTCTGCCCGTTGAAGTGGTGGAGGCTGCCTCGCTAAATATTTTTAAGAAGCGGGTTGATGGGTTTTTGATAAGAGAGGGGATTAAGGGTTATGGGGAGAGGGCGGGAAAGTGGAACTGAGCCACGACAGATCAGCCATGATCTTATTGAATGGCGGGGCAGGCTCGAAGGGCCAGATGGCCTACTCCTGCTCCTATTTCTTATGTTCTTATGTTCTTATGTTCACTGCCCACATCCCATGACAGAAAGCCTTTGACTTTTGTGCTCAAGACCTCGACTTCAGCATCCTTGAGGATGGGAATGTTCAGGGAGCCTTGTTCTTTCAACATTTGCTTCATTGCCCACAATCATTCACATAGCAGGATAGCTTTTCTGGGATCACAACAATTTGTATTTATATAGCACCTCAAGGTACTTTACAAGAAGGAAAGAAAAGTTTTTGGAGGGAATTCCAGATTGGCACCTGAAGGCACTGTCACCAATGTTAGAGCAATTAATATCAGGGTTGGTTAAGAAATCAGAATTGGAGGACACATTCCTCTGGATAGCTGTAAAGTTGGGAACAGTTAATTCTATCCATAACTGTAGCCTTGTGGCAGTTTGTTTCAAAATTCATTTATTGAAACTGACTGTGGACTGCCAAAAAAATTTGGTTAAAGGAAATCTCTGACCACAGATGTGTCAATCATTGAAGCCACTAGTGACCCAGTTCACCTTTCAGCAATTTTAACTACTTTGTGTGTTCAAGCTATTGCTTCAGGTCAGAGCCTATCCTTTGATCTTTCGACAGGTGACTTTCAACCACCCCACAGCTATTCTGAAACAAGCGCAGTCAACACCTGCATCTCTCAGAAATACGTTAAAGCAAATTGCCATTTATTAATGTTGAATGTTTGACAATGATGAAGGTGTTTATCTTTCCAAATAACAGCCCAAGGTTGATTACCCAATTACCATTTCAGACAACTGTTGTGTGGATCACAAAAAGCCCTTGAAATCTTATCCCAGAAGACTTAGTTGTGTCCAACTGCAGGTCTTGTGCTGACAAAATGTTTTGTGGAATCTTGGGTATTAACCCATTAAATGCTATTTCTCTACACAATGTAAGTCAAAGATTTCTAGCAGAGATAAAAGTTATGTTTTTGTTACACACACCTTCTGGAATGTTATGCTCTTCCAGTGTTGGAAAATATTGTGATTTCTGATTGCGCTGCCAGCTTTCGATGCACGCGAGATTAGTGTTTCTTCAGTTGCCAAGATCTTATCCCAACCATTTGGTTCTTGGCACTGAGAGATCACAATTTGTAATGCGAGTCATTGAGTGAGCCTCAGCAAGTTTTATTTCTCAGTGCTGTTATTTTTTGCACAAGTTAACAATGGTTGCTGACTGAAACCCCAACTGTTAACTAATGCTCAAAGTAAAATACAATACAGACTAACATAGAATTGAATACAATGCACAAAAATACAAGTTGCTGTCAGAATAAGTAATTACGTTATTAAGATCTCAGGAGATTACTATTAAAGCTGTTGGGAACTACTGAAACGTACAATGTTCGAGTACACGATGATACACCTGTATCAAAAACTCAGATCATAGAAACCTTCTCTGTTGAGTTCAGTAAGAAGAAGAAAGAATCAAGGAGCATCTGAGGGGACATCTGATGGCCTCTGCGTAATGTAATATGTATTTATTAGTCACAAGTAAGGCTTACATTCACACTACAGTGAAGTTACTATGAAATTCTTCTAGTCGCCACACTCCTGTGCCTTTTCGGGTCAATGCACCTAACCGGCACATCTTTCAGACTGTCGGAAGAAACTGGAGCACCTAGAGGAAACCCATACAGATACAGGGAGAATGTGCAGATTCCACATAGACAGTCACCCAAGCCCAGAAACAAACCCAGGTTCCTGGTGCTGTGAGGCAGCAGTGCTAACCACTGCGCCACTGTGCTACCCCATGCAATGAGAAACACAAGAGAGAACATCAGAAAAAAATGGGTATTGTGATTAATGATTATTTTTTCCTCATTCATATATTTTGTTAGTTATTTTCTGAAGTTATGTGTATTTTCTCCATGGTGTACAGCATTTACAGAATAAAGGTTGGCATCTGGTTTATCCCAGAGCTGCACTTGAGCCAGCTGTAAGGAGCTGTCAATTGGATGAAATCTATTGCTATGATATATGCAATACTAGAGACTGATTTTTAAGCCTGGCTGCTCAGTGAATGCTGTGTGGAGCTGTATGTACACAGGCCTCCAATGGTGGGGGATTGTTCAAAGAAACTGCATAACCCACATTACAGGTGCTGGAGTGTGGTGACTAGGGGATTTTCACAGTAACTTCATTGCAGTGTTAATGTAAGCCTTACTTGTGACTAATAAATAAACTTAAAACTTACTCCTGTAGCATTCCACCTAATGCTATTTTAACTCTCGAGTTCTTGGGCGCATGGAAGTTGCTCATCGCGGGCATGAGGTGGCTTGATAAATAGTGAGTTGAAGAGGCCCAGTCATTTAATTTAAATTCGAACATTACTTGAATAGTAAGATGCATGTATCACACACTGTCTCCAAGCAGTTGTGGCAGCACGGTGGCACAGTGGTTAGCACTGCTGCTTCACAGCTCCAGCGTCCTGGGCTCGATTCCTGGCTCAGGTCACTGTCTGTGTGGAGTTTGCACCTTCTCCTTGTGTCTGCGTGAGTTGCCTCCAGGTACTCCGGTTTCCTCCCACAGTCCAAAGATGTGCAGGTTAGGTTGATTGGCCATGCTAAGAAATTGCCCTTTAGGGTCCAGGGATGAGTAGGTTAGAGGGATTAGTGGGTATAATATGCCGGGATATGGGGGTAGGGCATGGGTGGGATTGTGTTTGGTGCAGACTTGATGGGCCAAAGGGCCTCTTTCTGCACCGTAGGGTTCTATGATGCTATAGAAGCTGACAGCAAACCAATAGAGGCCCAAGTAAGTAACAAATATTTACATTTTTGAGAGATTCCTTGAGGCGCAGGAAAAGCTTGAGCTTCCACTTCCCTGGGTTACCAACTCAACCCCCTCCCTCACTTCTCCAACAGTGATTATTTTGCTGACATATTTGCCGGGGAGCGCTTACATTGGTCCCAAGGGACAGCCTGCAGTTGTACAATTTTCAACTCACACCTGCCTGCAAGTCTCTGCCTCATACTCATCAGTTTTGAGTGGCATTCAGCATTGTTATGTGTTAATGAGGCCTGCATGCTCCATCTGCTTCAGCTCGATACCTGCTGAAAGATAACATCATGGATTCCACCTCTGAGACATTGTCCAGCCAAATGATTCCATTATCTGCAAAGATGTATTACGTATGCAATACAGATTTAATTCACATCTAGCGACCAAGATTATTGGGCTCTTCATATGGCATAGGAAAGCAACAGCTCTGCATATTAATACAAATTCTCGAGATCATTACACATTCACAAGAACATAAAAAATAGGAGCAGCAGTAAGCCATTCATCCCCTTGAGCCTATTCTATCATCTAATAAAATCATGGTTGATCTTCTACCTCAACTAACCTTACCACACAACACCATATACCTCAATTCCTCAGTACCAAAATCTACAAGCCTTCAGTGTTGAGGAGGAACTTCTTCACTCAAAGGGTGGTGAATCTCTGGAATTCTCTGTCCGTTGAAGTGGTGGAGGCTCCCTTGCTAAATATATTTAAGTCACGGGTAGATAGGTTTTTGATAGATAAGGGAATTAAGGGTTATGGGGAGAAAGCAGGAAAGTGGAACTGATCCACTTCAGATCAGCCATGATCTTATTGAATGGCAGGGCAGGCTCGAAGGGCTAGATGACCTACTCCTGCTCCTACTTCTTATGTTCTTATGTTTATGGTCTCTAGAGTTAGAATTCCAAAGATTCACATTTTTTTTGGGTGAAGAAGTTACTGCCCATCTCAGCCTGAAATAGCCAATGCCTTATTCTGAAACTATGACCTCTAATTCTAGATTCTCCAGCCAGTAAACACCCTCCCAGCATCTAGCTTTGTCAATCCCTCCAGCTGCCATTTGCATATGAACCCTCATTTTGTGCAATAACTCTTTTATAACAGTTTATTGAATGTTTTTTGAAAATACCAAATACAATACATCACTACATCCATTGCACTCCCATTATCCACCCTGCTAGTTGCATTCTCAAAAATCTCAAAATAAATAGACAGACATGATTTCCTTTTTATATATTCCTGTTGACTCTATCCACTTATATTTTGATTTTCTAAATGTCTTATTACCATGTACTTGGACTCAGTCGGACTAGCATGTAATAGAAAAGAACAGATAGTGCTGGGTGAAATGGGCCAGTAACAAAACTTGCATTTATATAGCACCTTTCAAGACCTCAAGATGTCCCAAAGCATTTTTCAGCCAATGCTTTTGAAATGTACTCACTGTGGTAATGTAGAAAATACCACAGCCAATTTGCATACAGTAACATCTCGCCTTGTATGGGAACCCATACTATCTATCCCAGTTACATAAATGCATCAATCGATCAAAGAGAATCAGCAAAGATTTGTGAAGAGGAAGGCAAATCTGACAAACTTAGTTGACATTTTTAAGGATTTTACTAGCATGGTGGGTAGAGCAAAGGCTATGAATGATCTAAATAGACTTCCAGAAATTATTTGATGTAAGGGATTGTTTCCAAAAACTGAGAGTCTGTGGAGTTGGAGATAATCATGTCACTTGAGTTGGTAATTGACTGGGATGCAGAAGAGATAGAATAGGGATAAAGAGAAGAATCTTTGATTGGCAAAATGTGACCAAAAAAATCTATTGATCTCAGATTTAAATTTATTAGTTGAGCTAACATCTATTGCTTTTTGTGGGTAATTGTTCCACACTTTTACCACCCTTTGCATGCAATTGTTCCTGAACTTCTTTTCTAAATAGTCTATGCAGAGAATAGGGCTAACATCAGAAATGCCTGTCACTTGACAAAGTGACAAAGATCTGGAGGGAAGGCAAAATACACTGAGATGTACGGAGAGCTGCACATAATGTTTTTATGAACTACAGTTTTAGTAACTTTCTGAGGGGAACAGTCAGATCCAAAAGAATATTATTTATTCTGAACACAAGATAAAACAGCATGGCTCTGATTTTAAATATATGACCCTTATCCTTCAGTCATAGAATTAGTTTCTCCTTATTTATGCTATCAATTCCTTTCAAAATCCTGAAAATCTCAAATAAGTTACCTCTTAACTTTCTATACTTTGTGGAATACAAACTTAGTTCATGTAATCAATCCTCATAAACTAAACCATGGACCCCACTCTGTTCTGGTGAATCTGCAATGCACTTCTTCTCAGGCCAATGTATTGCGATGATACACATGCACTCAAGATAAATATATTTTGTTTTATTCCTGTTAATCTGTTATAGTTTAGTTTTGTCTGCTCACTTAAACCACCACGTGTCTGTCATTTGATGCTCCCGTCTTTTCTACTGACAATTCATCAATCATGGTGTCATCGGCATCTTGGATATATGGCTCTCTACTGTCTTTTTCTTTGTTGAGTTCTCTGTGCAAAGGCAGGTACTTGGTATTTATCCTCCAAACCACAGCAAATGCCATGATTGTTTTATAGAGTGCAGAGATATGCCCTGAGTAAACTTCAACCACAACAAGAATCAGACCCCTTGTTGTTGGTGTTAATTCAATCTATATGTTAGCTGCCAGGCCAACTGAGCTAACCGACCCTGTCAATTGTCTGAGTCATTAATAAATAGTGAATAGTTGAGACCCCTCTACAGAATCTTTGTGATACCATTTGTTGCTTCCTCCATATTAAGTGGATATAAATGAACCTTGCTCTCAGTCTTCTCCTGTCTAAATGCTCTTTTAACCAAGGTAAACACTCGTTTTGTGGGATAAGTAGATAAGGAGTTGGACATATTGCTGAAGGAGTAGTGTAGGAAAAAGACATTCAATTTCATGTCTATAAAAGCATAGTCTTGAATGTTCTTAGGGCAGAACCAGATAGATTTTCGATTAATAAAGGGGTGAAAGATTATTGGAGTAGGCAGGAATGTCTGTTGAGGTTATAATCTGATCAGCCATGATGTTATTGAATGGCAGAGCAGGCAATGGTCGACTCCTGCACCTAATTCACATGTTTCTATGTACGTATGTTCATATGTACGTATGTTTTATGTTCACGGAGGCGGCTCCTTAATTGGCCACCACCAAATGATTGTGATCAACATCCCATCATGGCTACTTCTAGGTACCTGAACCACAATGGAGACCGATGTCAGGATTGCAACTCAACAGGGAAAATTCAGCCTGTCATATTCTCTCTTATCTTTGAAGTAATTTCATGTTTAATCACTGAAGTTGCTCCTTCCATCTCTCATTTACCCAATTTTATCTGCAGGAACACTGTATAACGTGGTAAATTTAGTTTCCAATTTGGATCATCTTTCAGCCACGTTCCAGTAATAACTACCATGTCATATACTCCGAGTTGAATTTGTGCCTGAAATTCATTCAATTTGTTGCTTATACTTCATGCATTTGTATAAATGATTCTTTAGCTATATACCCTCAGCTGTCTTTTGGTTCTAACATATTACTCACACATTTTTTAATTCTATTCCTGGTATTATTTATTCTTTGATGGAATGTGGGTCTTGCTGGCTTTACAAGACCTTTAGGACTTGAATAGCAGGTTAGTTGTAAAGACTAGCATTCTAATCAGTAATCTATAAACTGTCTGTGCTGTTATGTGCTCTGTCTGAGGCCAGAACTCTCCATCCACCTGATGAAGGGAGAAACCCCGAAAGCTTGTGAGTTTACTATCAAATAAATCGGTTGGACTTAAACCTGGTGTTGTCAGACTTCTTACTGTGTTTGCCTGCAGAAGGCAGAGAGTGGTTGTGGACGGGTCTTTTTCTGCATAGAGGTCGGTCACCAGTAGAGTGCCCCAAGGATCTGTTCTGGGACCCTTGCTGTTTGTAATTTTCATAAATGACCTGGATGAGAAAGTGGAGGGATGGGTTGGTAAGTTTGCCAACGACACAACAGTTGGTGGTGTTGTGGATAGTCTGGAGGGATATCAGAAGTTGCAGCAACACAGAGATGGGATGCAAGACTGGACGGAGAAGTGGCAGATGGACTTCAACCCGGATACATGTGCAGTGGTCCAATTTGGCAGGTCCAATGGGATGAAGAAGTATAATATCAAGGGTAAGACTCTTGGCAGTGTAGAGGATTAGAAGGACCTTGGAGTCCGGATCCATAGGACTCTTAAATCAGCTTCGCATGTGGAGGATGTGGTCAAGAAGGCGTACAGTGTACTAGCCTTCATTAATCGAGGGATTTAGGAGTCCGGAGATAATGCTGCAGCTTTATAAGAACCTTGTCACACCCCACTTGGAGTACTGTGCGCAGTTCTGGTCGCCTCATTACAAGAAAGATGTGGAAGCTATTGAAAGGGTGTAGAGGAGATTTACAAGGATGTTGCCTGGATTGGGTAGCATGCCTTATGAGGATAGGTTGAGGGAGCTCGGTCTTTTCTCCCTGGAGAGACAGAGAACGAAAGGTGACTTGATAGAGGTTTATAAGATGTTGACAGGTATAAATCGGGTGGATTCTCAGAGGCTATTTCCCAATGCTGAAATGGTCGCTACTAGAGGACACAGGTTTAAGGTGCTGGGGAGTAGGTACAGAGGAGATGTCAGGGGTAAGTTTTTTACTTACCCCTGGTAGTGGTGGGTGAGTGGAATCAGCTGCCGTCGATGGTGGTGGAGGTGAACTTGTTGGGGTCTTTTAAGAGACTTCTGGGTGAGTACATGGGATTTAATGGGTTTGAGGGTTATAGATAGGCCTAGTAGGTAGGGATATGATCAGCGCAACTTGTGGGCTGAAGGGCCTGTTTGTGCTGTAGTTTTCTAGGTTCTATGTTCTACATCCTACAGTCAGGCACATAGACCTGCTGTTAGTCTAGATTATTCTTTTTTTTAGGGTTTGTTGTATTTATTTACTACACACTAACTTGCATTAAGTACTGATAGAAGAACCTTCTTCCTCGCTATACTGGAATCCCACCCTCACCAAATCCCCAGCTTTTGCATTTTATGACCACTCTGTGCTTTGACAGACACAGTTTAATTTTGTGGGCATTTTGAACCACACCTAAAGTGTCAGTGCTGATTCAGCTTCCTGTTCACAATAATTACTACCTATTTGTGGGTAACATGTTTACAAATTTGGTCATCGCACAGTTTAAGCTATTGCAGGCAGAGACGGAATTGGTAACCAGGCAGTCAAGAAAGTCCAGGCAGGTAATGCAAGAATCCACTGAATGCAGCTCACTCTCCAGCCAGTAGTCAGCTCAGAATGACACTGAATACCGATGAGAATGATTGCTCTTCTGTGGGTGCAGGCAGATTGAGTCTGTGGCATCACATCAGGGGGAAGATTAGAAAACAAATTTTGATCGGGAATTAAATAGGGGAATAGGCAGGCCTTTCTGCAGCTGCAGATGTGAATCTGAGATGATGTGTTGTCTCCTTGTTGTCAGAATAAAGGACATGATCGAATGGCTACAAAGCACTCTGATGGAGATGGATGAACTGCCAGTGGTTGTGGTCCGCACTAAAATCAATGACACAATCAGAAAGAGGGATGTGGTTCTGCAGTCAGAGTTTAGTGAGGTAGTAAAGAAACTAGCAAGCAGGACTTCAAAGGTAATAACTTTTAGGTTACTCTTGGTGCCATTTAGGGTTGCCAACTCTAGCTGGGCATATTCTGGGAGATGTCAATAGAAGTGACGGGACTGAACACCAGTAGTGTGATGCAAGTGAATGAGCAAATCTGGGCAGGGAGTGAGACTGGGAGAGATGGAAGTCCCAAGCGTCATATGCTAGGCACTGGATGCTAATGTAAGATGTAGCAAATCCATCATTTGGATGAAATCCACAGGATACACGGACATTATATTAAACCTGATACAACATGGCCAATTTCAATGGAACAACGGAGATTTTAAAGATAGCATTATTTTAAAAGGTTACATTCAAGCAAAATGGCTGCAAACCAGACATCAGAATATACACCACCAGACCACCCAAGGAGTAAACAAAGGGGGCTATGAGTCGTGGCAAAGTTATCTGACAAAATTGTGCACAGGAATGTCGATATACCTGACCGACTACAGGAGAGACAATGGAAATGGTAACATGTTTTACCCCAGCTACACAGATTAATGCCTCCACTAATGGGAAAACATTTAGCAATTCCAGGAAACCACCTTGGGACACTTAGCAGCCCATCAGATACCTTGTAAAACAGTTTGGGCTCTATGTCATTGAAACTGATTTGATCAGTTTCAATGACAAAGTGCAATAGAGGCAGATTTCAAAATAGACTTGGATAATTATCTGAAGAGTAGAAATTATCAGTGCTGTGGGAGAAATGCAGGGGAATGACACTATATGTATTGTTCTGGCAAAGAGCTGACACAGACATGATGGAATGAATGGCCTCTGACTGTGCTGTAACCATTAAATGATTCTATTCAGGCAATCATTAATGTCTGATTAACAGTTAACTGCCATGGACAGATAATTTTCCGTTAACAAGATTGCACTTTGTTTTACAGCTTTTTAAAGTTCGAATCTAATTTAAAATATTAAACTAAACTTTCAGCTTGAGATATAGTGTATAACACCTGAGAGTTTCCACTTTAATCACATTCCCAATTTTTGCATTTTATTTATGATGCACTCCTTCCACACCCATTCTCTGTGGCCATACAAGGTAACTGCAGGAAGTTTAGAACCTACTTCACCCAAAGACAGTGGAAACAGTGTCAACTGAAAGTTTCAAGATTGATGTCTCTAGATGTTTGTTAGGTAAAGGTATGGAAGGATATTATATATGGTCTGGTAAATCGAGTTGAGGCACTGCTTAGCCATTATCAAACAATGATGTGGAGATGCCTGTGTTGGACTAGGGTGGGCACAATAAGAAGTCTCACGATACCAGGTTAAAGTACAACAGGCTTATTTGGTATCATGAGCTTTCAGAGTGCTGCTACTTCATCATTGAAGGAATATATATACATATATGATGGAGGGGCAGTGCTCCAAAGGCTTGTTGTGAGACTTCTTACAGTGCCCATTATCAAACAAAATAGCGCAATGACTTGCAGGGTTGAAGACTTTCATTTAGTTATATTGGAGAAAAGTACCACATTTATTATAATGTATACAGCTCAAAGTTTATTAAAACCTAAAGCCAATTTCAATAGATTCCAGCAATCTCATCCATTCACTGCCAGATTTATATCTAAATGTTACAACTTTATTGAAAGCCAGGTGGATTACTATCTTTGTTTCTAAAGCTGCCTGGGGCATTAATTGTAGACGAGAGTTCTTTTCTGTCTACATAATTTCTAATGTAAACACAACTGAAAGTCCCTTAGGAAGCAGCTCAGAGCTTCTCTTTATCGAAAACAAAACACTGATGTGCAGGTGCTTTCGACGAACCTGGTTATGATGTAGGGGGAAATTAACTGAAGCAAAGTATTCAAAATTTAGGAACAACAAAAGGTTTATGGAGCAGAAGTTCAGCTTGTGACTAGCAATTAAAACTCAGGAGCTGGGGTAAGTATGGGCACCTTGCTGATGCCCAAAGTCTATCCTGTTGTATTCCAGAAAGCCAGTTATGAAGGGTAGAACTAGAACTGATCTTTACATGTTGTGGTGTTTATTTACAAAGTTGCATATTATAAGAATACACTTCTGAACACAACCACTACTGTCTGAGTCTCTGTCCATTTTTGATTTGTGTTTAAATTCAAATTTACTGATTCAGAAGCAGAACTTGGAAATATTGATCAATTCTTGTACTCTTAACTGGCTCTTTGACCCCGGGCACCCTTGAACCTGCCATTTATAGGGAGCTCAAATGAATCTCCAGTTAAAATCCTCATCTGCAAGCAATTAAACACAATTAATATACAATTAACTTGTCAGATGCAATATCTGGTGGGCCTGCTAATGGAAGAGTAGCCCATATGCTTGAAGCATGCACAATACTGTTGAAGTATGTAAATTTGTCTTATGCCAATTGTTAGGTACATATTGCAAAATACAATATAAACAGGTGTGCCACGTGTTACATATGCTTGCCAATTGTACCAGTTCTTGACTCACTTAATTAGTCGTCCTTAAAGGGACTACAGGAGGTCATTCAGAAATGGTTATACTTTATCTATTTAATTTCAAGATAGAATGGATTTGGGAGTCTAAAGGATAGTTATTCAGTATTTCTACCTTGATGCATGGCTATGTGATTCATGTTGCCCTGGGGATGGTTTTAGGAGAAAATAGTCCACAGGAAACCGTTGTAAAATTATCTTGAAGGTTTACCCAAAAAATCTACAAATCTCCTGGATGCAGCCAGTCTGCATGAATGTGAACAAGAGACAGCAGAGAGCTAGAGGCAGCCAATATTGTTCACCATGCAGAATGCAGGTCAGAGCTCACGGTCAGAGACCAAGTTCACAAAGTTTAAAATGAAGCAGGGAGATTTGTATAGCTAGAGAGAGGGATCCATCCTCACATTAAAAATCAGTTCAGCAATTAAAAATTACTCAGCTGGAAAAGGAAAAATGAAGCAATTCATCAGAAGCTCAGAATAGCTTTGGACTAGTTCCTGCAAAATGGAAAGTCCATTCAAAGGACAGAGAAAAGTGTAACCATGGAGGGAGGTTTTGGGTCATTTTAAAAATTAAATGGGGGGGTCTTTTCTGTAGTTTATAATATGTTGCCGGCTGGATAGTGTTTAAACAATGTTACGCTCAGTTTGTTTGTAAAAATGAAAGTCTTAAAACTTTGAATCTCGTGTGATTCTTTCAGTCGGTCACTGGAATCTCTTTAAAATTTATTGGTCTTTGTGGAGATTGTAACAATGTGAACAATAATACTTGTTTATTAATTCTGCTCTGCTGCTAGTGGATTGAATTCAAGGTGTACACATACTGCATCTGACAGATGGGTTGGCCAACGTATCCGCAGGGTAAGATGCAGTTGGATAAATGTCACTGGACTCTTGCAGGGTGCTGCAGCAAACTTTTTAGGAAATTATTGCAAAGCACTGTTTGTTATTGTTCAGTTTCATGTTGTATTAAAAGCTTAGATGGTTTGTATATGTTGCTATCTCTTTAAAGAGTGCATAGTTAACACAGCAGTTTACAGCAGTATAAATACAATGATACTTCCTTCAATTGTGTGTACCTGATACAACCATATGTTTGTAAACTGAGCTCCCTGAGCACATCAAAGGGGATCCCTGAAGTCATCAGATTTCTGTCCATCTGTCATTAGATTTCTCTGTGTGGTAACTTACTGCCATACTATTTCTGTTGCTGAATGAAAATTAAACAGATTTTCTTCTGTGATCTACCACTGTGCTGTGCCTGGTGATCAACACAGTGAGATGGAAAAGTAGTGTGCGAGGCAAATAATCCAATTCACGTCTGATGCCAAACAGTTTGTTATCTTTCCTTTTGAATCACTTCACATCCAAAAAGGGAATCCTATTAGAATGAAATTGACTGGATTTCAATCTCATTAGCGAGTCCAGCATGCATACTTTCCCCTCCTGAATGCTTCCCACGTCTCCAGTGAGCCCTCACGCTGATGCAAATCACCAGTGCTCTATAAAAGTGTGTCTCTGACACAGCACTAATGAAGGAGAGTGAGGGGGTGAGCACCAACCCCTGGGGTGCAGGAGGTGGGGGGGGGATCTCAGCCACTGCCATAGAGGGGTGAGGGGGGGGGGGGGTACCTGCACGGGTGGAAGGATTTGGGTGGGATGGGGAAGGCTCATGCCAGTCTGGGGGTCCTCAGGTCGGGGATTGCCATTGGCTTGGGGCTTTTGTTATGCACATTTCCCCTGCCCACTGGATGACTCCAAAGGGATTGCTTGAAGTAGTGCATGGCACCGGGGATGGTGTTGGATTGCCAACGTTCAGACTCATGGGGACATGGTTTGCTGGAACAGAGTGAAGGGCATGGAACAGATAGCGTTACAGGCTGTCTTTTTGTCGCTCTCCTCGCTCCTTCCTTCCTCACCTGCTCCCACCATCCCCCAAAGCAAGATGGATTTTGCGTTATAGCCAGCAGAGATGATGGTTATTCTCGTGGCTGCTGAGGTGGAAGAGGGAGACAGCCATCCACAGCCAGTATAGCTGCAGCTGGAAGACAGGGTTAGAGGGAGATTGGGGTGGGGGGAGTGGCAAAGACCCAGGGTCAACAGGACCCGCATGTCATTTATTGAGATGCTGGATGCCCCACCACAGGTTCCAGCTCAGCAGAGAGATAGTGTGGCAGCTGTACCAGATCCTCACGGACCTGGCACCTTGTAGGGTACGAAGCCACCTGCTCCCTTTGGCAGTGAAGGTCACAGCAGGCCTCAGCTTCTACACCACTGGGTCCTTCCTGGCTTCCAACAAAGGCCCCTGCAGCATCTCCCAGTCCTCTATACGCAAGTTCATCCATGAAGTGATGGATACCCTGTACACCCAGGCAGACAACTACTTGACATGGATCTGGGTTGCAGGCTTTGCCATCATCACTGGGATGCCCACGTGTAGGAGATTATCAATGGGTTGCAGGTTGCCCTGCACGCCCCAAATGGTTCTTTAACAGGAAGAGGTTCCACTCACAACCTTCAGACTGTGTGTGACCACCTGCTGAACATCATGCATGTGTGTGCACACCACTGAGGGAGCATGCATTTTAGCTCCATGCTTCCTTGGATATCCCTGGGATCTTTGAGAACCACTCAGGCTGTGGGACTTCTCCAAATAGCCTTGTAGTTGCTAACAGCCCCTCCTGCAATCCCCAGCACTGCCTTCGCATCTTCAGCAGCTGTTTGACGGGGTCAGCTGTCTCCTTGACTCCAGGAGACCTCCACCAGCCTGAGCCCTTGGATATTCCCGCCGCCATCTGCTATACATCTGCGGCTGTGTAGTGCTCACCGGAAAGTGCTCTAGAAACCTCACTGCTAACATGTCCCAGGTGACTGTATCTGCACCAGTCATGGTACATGTGATGCCTGCGTCAATTGGTTGGCACTTTCCTCTGAGGTTTCTTCGAGGCTTTCCTCCGAGGTTTCCTTGGACCTTCCGTCCAGGGTGTCGACAGTGGTAGAAGTGGAGACCGAGAGGGTTGGGGGAGGTTGCTGACTCCTGACAGGCCAATCTCATTGGGGCTGCCTCCTGCAAAAGAAGACACATGGTTCAGTGCAAGAGAGGGACAACTCTCTGGGCAGATTGCAACTTACCTGAGATAGGTCATCTGAATGAAGTTTTTGTGGCTTCTTACTTTTGTCATGCATGCCGACCTGGCTGTCAGTCAAGGCTCTATCCTCAGCCTCCCCTGACAGCCCCATGGCACGCTCCTCAAAAGGAATCATGAGATGCGGACTTCAGGGACTTCACCACTGGTCTGCTCCTGCTTCTTCCTGTCATGGGCCATCTTCTTTTGTGGGGATGGGTGGGGGTGGGGGTGGGGATTGAAAGCCTCATGAATGGAAGGGTGCAGGGTGTCAGGGTGCTGGGAAATTGGGTGGTGCCTGTCACGACCATGCCTCAGCATGCAGGGGTTGTGATGGGGAGGGTGCAGAGGGTTTAGAGGATGGTGCTAGGGGGTTGAGTGCTGGAAGGCCATGAAGTGTTAGGGAATGGATAGACATGGACATTCCAGGCAAGACATGCAGGACTGATGGTAGAATGGGATGGCACTTATACCCGCTGCTCTAATGTCGTTATTCATTTTCTTTCTGCACTGGCCCCCAATCCTCCGCATTAGTGCACAGGCACTGATTGCTGCTGTCATCGTTTCCCAAGCAGTATTGCCAGCCTGATACCTGGGTTGCCAATCATCTGGGGAAGAAGATGGCCCTCCTCTCCTCCACGGTGTCCAACTCTCCCTCCATAAACTGCGGAGCTGCTCTATGAGGTGCCATCTTCCTGGCGTGACTGACTTTGTGTGCAACACTAGTGTTTAAATAGAGCTGGGCTATAAAATGGCCAAGATTTTATTTTGGTAGATTGTGGTCTCTGTTGGATGGACAGTTATGTTCAGGAGTGTATTAATATTTACAATAACCATCCCTTTCCCCTAACACACAAAGAAAATTGAAAATCACTGCAACAGAAAAGGATAATTTATCAAAGTGTTTTAGGATTAGGGCCAAAGAGAAGTAAGGTGAAGTAGACATTCTGGAAATGAAGAAGGGAGAGGTAGGCAAAATAGAGGAAAAGACAGAATTAAGGGGAGAATATCATTTTACTGAACATGCCAAATGGAAAACTGGTGGAATTGGTTTGGCTATTCATGACAAACCCTGCCTGATATTGAAATCAATGGAGGGTAAAATTGGTGGAGGATCTGATCTCATTAGTTTCCTACCAGATGAACAAGGTCAAACTTAGCCCAGAAAGTCAAAAAGTTTCTTTGCTCAATCTTATTTGATTTAATTGTCATTAAGAAAGGAAAGATGGAAGGATGTTGCTCTCTTTTCTACCTCTTGACTGAATAAAAATGTTTTAACTCCTTGAGCTGTAATTATTACAAGCAGATGAATGACAGGTTTCCTCATAAGTTTTAAAAAAGTATAAATATCAGGAATCAGAATGGGCGGGACAGAAAATTTGGCAGACTATTTAAAGATCCATCGAGTTCGGGTGGGTATTTCTAGTCTTGGGGCGCACATAGCCAGAAAATCCTGCCTCTGGTTTCTGTTATTTAATTGCAACATTCATCGTCTTCGCAAATGGTTTCAGACAACCTGGCCATTGATAAACAACAGGGTCCAAGTTTCATCTGTTTATATAGGATAGGATATTTTCACATTGGATATAAAATAGGATATCTTCCATTAGTGGGTGAGCTTATTCAAATAATTAAGGTGAGTGGTTTACAATGGACTTGAGGACATTTTGGCCTTGGAGAGTGACCATCCATAGTTTCCACTGAAATTTTTGCTTTTAGTTTCAATGCCTTTTTAAGGAGTGGCACAGTGGCACATTTGTTAGCACTGCTGCTTCACAGCACCAGGAACCTGGTTTGATACCCGGCTTGGGTCACTGTGCAGAGCCTGCATGTTCTCCCTGTGTCTGCTTGGATTTCCTCCGGTTGCTCTTATTTCCTTCCGCAGTCCAGAGATGTGCTGTTTAGGTGCATTGGACATGCTAAATTCTTCCTCAGTGTACTCAAACAAGAGCCGGAGTGTGGCAGCTAGGGGATTTTCACAGTAACTTCATTGCAGTGTTTATGTAAGCGTACTTGTGACTCTAATAAACAAACTTTAAACATAAATTTGTTGATTAGTTTATTTTATCGATATACTCATAAAGACTACAGGTACTTCAGCCTGATGATCCTGGTGTTAGGTAGCTCAGTGCAGAAGCAATGGGTGTGGGGTGGGCAGATTGAAAGATGTGTTTATTAGCCTGTTCCCGGCCAAGGTAATCATTAATGGGTCCGGGCAGCAGGCATTGAGGAATCATTTGTCCTGATTGTCTATCACTCTTCCATAGCTACATCTGAATCAGGGTGTCCTTGGAAAGGAGCATGCAGTGTCCACTTGAAGTTTTCCTCAAACAGTGGATACTGCAGGGGCTGGAATGCATTATCAGTCTTGGAATGACATTTTAATTTAATTTGCTAAGTTTCTGTTGAAGTTTTTTTTTGTTTTTAATTACAGCTGCCAATTTGTTCTCTTTTTAAATTGTTTTACTCAAAAGCATATAAAGAAAGACTTGTTAAGACTGGTGGTAGCTGTAGGATTCAAAGATACAGGCTGGAATTTTACCAGCTTGTCCACCATGGGAATTGGAGCAGGCATGAGGCAGAGCATGTGAAGGTCTGTTGACCTCGAGCAGGATTTTATGGTTTAGGGATGAGCGAGGCTGTAAAATCCCACACACACACTGTAATGTTTCATTCTGTAAATAAGTCTAAAACTGAGTAAAAATTCATCACCAACAGGCTGTAAGAGGTTTAAAAGTGCATACCTTCGGAACCTATTGAGAGAACCTGGTGGTCTTCCATTTAGATGGCAGGACCTCTCAATTTGAGCAAAGTGCCCACAGAGGCGGGTGGTCTTTAACTGGCTATTTATGAGACTCAATTAACCATCCAATGTGTAGCTAAGTCTCCAGGTTTCCAGCCATTGACAAGATAGCATGGGGCTGGAAGAAGTCAGGTCCCTACCCAATGCCAACCCAAACCATTTTGCCATCCCTTCTGACTTACAGCTCACCACAATGGACTAGGACAATCCAACCCCCTTTGTCCCTTCCATCTGTCCTATGGGGTTACATGTGGCTCAGGCAAAAGCGGTTGGTGCTGGTTCTGGTATTATTCCTCCTATTGATGTTGCTTCTTTTCTTGTTCCACGGCAGAAATGCAAGATAGGCTTGCACAAATTTCTCCCACGCTGTGGTGAAGAATGGTGATCGCGAAGTGTAGCTGAAAGTCAATAAGCTGCAAGGCAGATGAAGTCACTACCAAAAACTTACCAATCACCTGCCAAGCATTGGAAGCATACTTTGAGAAGGAGTGCTGTAGAAAGCAGCCTCTCACCTGGCTGTGACTGGAGCTCTGGTGTTTCATTGATCAAAGGTTTCCTACCTGTCATTTTCACGGTGGAAGCATTCTCCACTATGCACTCACCTTAGTGACCCTAATGGGTTTCCGACAACTTAGAAACCAGATTCCCTCGTTGCTAAAGCCCGAATTAGTTAAAATACAACTTAATGACTTACAAAGGTGATACCAGAAATCAGATTTACAAGGGTGATACCAAACTATGTGGGTATGCAAACCAGGAAAGGATTGACAGACTGAGTCCCTTCTCGCTTGGAAAAAAAAGCCAAGGGAGAACCAAATAGAGGTCTTTAAAATTCTGAAAGGTTTTAATATAGTTGCTATAAAGAAAGCGTTTTTTCTTGTGGGAAAGAGCATAGCCAGAGGCCATCAATATAAGAGAGCAAGAAATCCAAGAGGGAATTCAGAAGAAATTTCTGTATCCATAAAGTGGTAAAAATGTGGAAATCAGAATGGTTGAAGCAAACAATATTGATTAATTTAAAGGGACAAGCATATGAAAGAGAAGATGGTTATGATGATAGATATTGATGAGCAAAACAATGAGGAAGCTCAAATGGAGAAGAAATTTGGAAATTCTTGATGTCTTATGCAAGAGTTTGATGTTGGCTGGTTTGCTTTTGGCCAATTCATTGCTCGGCCTATTCTCTCCCGAGTGTAAACTTTCCACTTTTAAGATATTTGTATTATCTTTCCTGTCTCTGAGTCACGCACAGTCCACAGCTCAAATAGTACTCAAGTTGCAAAAATGCTATAATTTGCTGTAATGTTACCCCCTATTCATAACTTATTTAGTTGCTTTTTTTCTACTCAGTGGCTTCTTGAATGTTACGTCAAAGGCTAGCACAATCTTGCTGAGTACTCAACTAATATGTGTCTGGTGACTTATTCAAACTCCAGCAAATGCAGCACAAAATTATTTTGTGTGTGTTACTTTTTACTTTGCATTATGTAATTCGTGTTCCAGATAGCTTTAATATTGTGTACACTTATCTATTTTTATTCATTCATCATTTATGGGCATCACTGACCTAGCATGTCATTTATACCATATCATTTATATCATGGCAACACACCTTCAATTTTGATCCCAATTGCTGTCTTCATGCATGCTCAATAACAGGGTAAGAAAATAATGGGAATAATTTGAACTACAGAGTTAATTGTGTATCAATTTTGTTTAATTGTGTGCAAGTGATGGGCATTTAGTGAAGATTCACTTAAATGGACA
Organism: Carcharhinus amblyrhynchos; assembly: GCF_965287045.1. Classification (NCBI taxonomy): domain Eukaryota; kingdom Metazoa; phylum Chordata; class Chondrichthyes; order Carcharhiniformes; family Carcharhinidae; genus Carcharhinus; species Carcharhinus amblyrhynchos. The sequence goes on from NC_137331.1 coordinate 49,188,472, forward strand.
CAGACAAAAACTGTGGTTGCTTGGTTCAGAGGTGTCTGGTTAGAATGCGTAACTCTAAATAAGTATAACATGTGAGAAGTTTGGTGCTAGTTCAATCCTTCACCGCTGGTTTTCTGGAATTGACATGGTAGCAAGATAGTAACCGAAAGGTGAAGGTTCGTAGGTAAGGGGAGGAAGAAATCATTCAGAAAACAATAATCCTAGTTGTCATTTTGAAAGCAATTCTAAATTTTTACTGTATGAATTCCCTCTGATATTCAAGAAGTTCGAACCTACCAAAAAGGAAACAAGATATGGCCTTGTTGTTATCACTTCCAAATAAAGTAAGAAGTTTTGTGAGCTGGATTCTTATCAATTGGATACCAGTAAAGGTTTGGAACCTCTACTCAAGTTCTTGGATAAAATTTAGATGAATGACGATCTGTTAAATGCCTATGAGGCATGTTTAGACTTTAATAGAATCACCATTTGTTTTCCAAAATCTATGTAGAAATCTGTCATGTACTTTAACAGATTGTAGAAGAAATTGACAAAATTCAATCTGGGGATTTCTTGTTCTTAAATTGCTGTATTGTATAGAAATATCTCATTGGATAGGTTCCTGCTTCTAACTAGTTTTTGGTTAATGTGTTGGCTCAGTTATTTGCTACCTTGAAAGAAATTGCTGCAAAACAATCACTTTTTTCAGCCTTTGTGGAACAAATGGGACATTTCACGGTAAGAAAAAATAGAGAGCACAATGATTGCTAGATTTCAAAATGGTCTATATAATGGACAAAGGCATCAAGGCAGACAGAATGGAAATAAAAGCACTTTTAGTAGACCTATTCTTTTATAGCAGAAGACATAATTAGAACAACAATAATTGGCACATTAATTCAGGGTTTTCAAAAGAATAAGTAAGAGGTTCTTCAGCTGTGACTCAAATTATGATGAAGTTCCCAAAGCAGAGAGGCATGATCCTTGAAATGACACATGAGATGGAGAATTGTAGGTTTGGAGATCAAGATCATGATGAATCCAAAATACATCTCCTGGTCACAATAGGTTCTGTGATGAACCTGTTAGTGGCAGACTAAATAGCTCTTGCACTTTGACTGTATATGGTACATATTTATGACACTACTTATTATCATGACAATGAAAAAGTTAAGGTCCATTTCTCACAAACAATTGGAAAATCACCACTCTGGACTGATAGAAGTAATTGAGGTATCCTGTACCTCAAGTGCTCATGTGTTTTACGGTGATGGTGCTGAGGAACAGAATATAAGAACATAAGAAATAGGAGCAGGAGTAGGCCATCTAGCCCTTCGAGCCTGCCCCGCCATTCAATAAGATCATGGCTGATCTGTTGTGGCTCAGTTCCACTTTCCCGCCCTCTCCCCATAACCCTTAATCCCCTCTCTTATCAAGAACCCATCAACCCGCTTCTTAAAAATATTTAGCGAGGCAGCCTCCACCACTTCAACGGGCAGAGAATTCCAGAGATTCACCACCCTTTGAGTGAAGAAGTTCCTCCTCAACTCCGTTCTAAACCGCCTCCCCTTTATCTTGAGGCTGTGCGCCCTAGTCCTACTGTCTTTTTTGAGCAGGAAGAGTCTCTCCACCTCTATCCTATCCATCCCATTCATCATCTTATACGTCTCAATGAGATCTCCCCTCATTCTTCTAAACTCTAACGAGTACAAGCCTAGTTTATTCAGCCTCTCCTCATAGCTCAACCCCCTCAACTCCGGTATCAGCCTAGTAAACCTCCTCTGCACTCCCTCCAGGGCCAAAATATCCTTGCGCAGGTGCGGCGCCCAAAACTGCACACAGTACTCCAGCTGCGGCTTCACTAATGCCCTATACAGCTGCAGCAAGACCTCCCTACTTTTATATTCAATCCCCCTCGCTATGAAGGCCAGCATCCCATTCGCCTTCCTGATCACCTGCTGCACCTGCAAGCTGGGTTTTTGCGACTCTTGCACAAGGACCCCGAGGTCCCTCTGCACCGTCGCCTGCTGCAGTTTTTCGCCACGTAAGTAATAGTCCTTCCTACCATTCTTCCTACCAAAGTGGACCACCTCACACTTGCCAACATTAAATTCCATTTGCCATTTCCTGGCCCATTCGCCCAGCCTATCTATATCCTTCTGCAGACTCTGCAGACTCTCCACACCCTCCGCACAATTTGCCTTTCCCCCAATCTTGGTGTCATCAGCAAATTTCGACACCCTGCACTCGGTTCCCTCCTCCAGATCATCTATATAAATGGTAAATAGCTGAGGCCCCAGCACCGACCCCTGGGGCACCCCACTAGTCACCAACCGCCAATCCGAATAGCACCCATTGACCCCCACTCTCTGCCTCCTATTTGACAACCAATCCTCTATCCACGCTAACACCCTACCCCCAACTCCATGTCCCCTGACCTTCTGCAATAACCTCTTGTGAGGTACCTTGTCAAACGCCTTCTGAAAATCCAGAAAGACCACATCCACCGGCTCTCCTCTATCCACTGCCCTAGACACATCCTCATAGAACTCCAGTAAATTTGTCAGACACGACTTCCCTTTAATGAAACCGTGTTGCGTCCGCCCTATCAAGCAATTCCCTTCAAGATGCCTCGCAATTTCCTCCTTAATGACGGATTCTAACATTTTACCTACCACAGACGTTAAACTAACCGGCCTATAATTCCCTGCCTTTTGCCTGGCACCCTTCTTAAACAACGGCGTAACATTAGCCGTTTTCCAATCTTCCGGCACTTCCCCGGAATCCAGCGACGTCTGGAAAATAACCACCAAGGCATCCACTATCACCTCCGCCATTTCTTTCAGAACCCTCGGATGCATTCCATCCGGTCCTGGGGACTTGTCCACAATCAGCCCCTCCAGTCTGTCGAGCACCACCTCTCTAGTAACAGTAATGTCATTAAGACCCTCCATTCCTACCACCTTTCCATCGCTAACACCCGGCAAATTATTCACGTCCTCCTCCGTGAAGACAGAAACAAAAAAGTTATTCAAGACCTTAGCCATATCCCCATCCCCTACCACTAGCTCCCCTTTCTCATCCTCTAAAGGACCAACGTTCACCCTAGCCAGCCTCTTCCTTTTTATATATTTATAAAAACTCTTGCTATCCTTTTTTATATTAAGTGCTAGCCCAGCCTCATAGCTTCTCCTACCCTCCTTTATCAACTTCTTTGTCAATCTTTGTTGACATTTAAACCTTTCCCAATCCTCTTCTCGCCCACTGCTCTTAGCTACTCTAAATTCCTCCGCTTTTAATTTAACACTTTCCTTCACCTCCTTCGTTATCCACGGCTTATTACCTCTCTTCCTACTGTCCTTTTTAACCATCGGAATAAATTTCTGCTGAGCACCAAGAAAGATCTCCTTAAAGATCCTCCACTGCTCCTCAGCAGACCTACCTTCCAACGCACTCCCCCGTCCACATTCGCCAATTCTTCTCTCATCCTACCATACTCCCCTCTATTCAAACAAAGGACGCGTGTCCGGGAACCCACTTTCTCCTCCTCCATCTGCACCAGAAACTCCACCATACAATGATCACTCTCTCCAAGAGGATCCTTCACCGCAAGGTCCCTAATTCTACCCGCCTCATTACATAGCACCAGATCCAAGATAGCTCGCTCCCTCGTCGGCTCCAACACACACTGTTCAAGGAAATTATCCCGGCAGCATTCCAAGAACTCCTCCTCGAGCCCACCTCGTCCAACATGGGTCGACCAATCAATACGCAGATTGAAATCTCCCATAACTACTGCCGTCCCATTCCTGCACGCCGCACTTATTTGCGTGTTAACAGCCCGCCCCACCTCCAGATCATTATTCGGGGGCCTATAGACGACACCCACCAGCGTCTTCCTCCCTTTGCTGTTCCTAATCTCCACCCACAACGATTCCACGTTCTGCTCTTTGGCTCCGATATCATCCCTTGCTACCACCTTGATACTATCCTTAATCAGCAGAGCTATGCCACCCCCTCTTTCCTCCTGCCTATCCTTCCTAAACACTTGATAGCCCTGTACATTCATCTCCCAGTCCCTGTCACCTTGCAGCCACGTCTCTGTAATGGCCACCAGATCGTATCCATTTGTGTCGATCTGCGCCACCAGCTCATCCACTTTATTCCGAATGCTTCGTGCATTCAGATAAAGCGCTTTCATCCCAGCCTTCACCTGGACCCTATTTGCCGTAACGCCACCAATTGAGACATCCTTGGCCTCTTCCCTTACCTGTACCCTATCCTTAACTTTAGACCTCGTAGCGTCACCTACCCTCGCACCCTCCCCCCCTAATTAGTTTAAAGCCCTGTCTACAGTCCTCTTTACTCGATTCGCCAACACTCTGGTCCCAGCACGATTCAGACCAACTCCATCCCGCCCGAACAAGTCCCACGTACCCCAATACTGGTGCCAATGCCCCATAAATTTGAACCCATTCCTCCCACACCAATCCCTGAGCCACCCATTCACTTCCTTTATCCTGTCAACCCTACGCCCGTCTGCACTCAGTTCAGGCAGTAGCCCAGAGATGACCACCTTGTCGGTTCTACTTTTTAATTCCATTCCCAGCTTCTCATACTCCCTCCCCAGATCCTCAGTCCGCACTTTGCCTACGTCGCCGGCACCCACATGTATTACAACGACCGGGTTCTCACCCTCCCATTCCAGGTTCCTCTGCAGCCCAGCTGCGACATCCTGTACCCGAGCACCAGGCAGACAACACACCCTTCTGTGCACTTTGTCATTGTGACAAAGGACAGTGTCAATACTCTTCACCCCACTATCTCCAATCACTACTACGTTCCTTTTCCCCTTCTCTTTGCCTATGTCCTGCTGCATCACTGTACCGTGTGCAGTTTGCTCACCAACCTCACCTGCTCGTCCTCTTCCAGACTGGAAGCAAGAACCTCAAACCTGTTATGCAGATTAAGAGGCTGAGGCCTCCGCTCCTCACCCCCCTTCCTCCTCCCAGCAGCCCCCTTTTGTCCCTGACCCTTAGATTTAGCCAGTCTAGGGGCACCCTCTCTCCCCCTGATGAGCCTCAGTGTCTGTAGCTCAGAGGCCAGCTCATCCACCTTGAGCTGGAGCTCCTCCAGCAACCTGCACTTACTGCAGACATGGTCACTGGGAAGGACCCTGGGGTCCGCCAGTTCCCACATCATACAGAAACCACACATCACATGCCCCTCCATTATTCACTGTAATTTTTTATGGGGAAAAAATTTTTTTCCTTGTTTCTTGCTGTAGTAGTTTTGAAAAAAATTTTTTTTCCTTGTTTTTTTTCAAACAAACTCACCTGGCCTTTTTTCCTTCCAGCCCTTTTTGATATTAAGCCCTATTAACTCACTCTGCTTCCCACTCACTCCGCTGCCCGCTCAGACGCTGCCCGCTGTCTACACCAGGCCTCCTTTTAAACCTGGCGCTGATTTAAAGCAGGCTGGTCCACAAATGCCTTTTCACCACACCCTCAGAATTCTTAAAGCAGTAAATACAATAAATAAATGCTTTAAACAGTTCTACAAAGAGTAAAGTGCTTTAAACTTATTTTAAACAGGTTTTTAACAGGTAAAATCTTAGCTCTCTCTCTCTGCTCCAGCAAACAAATATAAGCCCTGGATAGTGGCAATGTGAGTGATCGTGGCATACAGGGCAGTACCAGCACATCCAAAGACCAATTGCCCATACTGGGTACTCAGATTATGTGTGTTTGAGTGAATGGAAGAATGTGACAAATGTGACAGTTAAGAAAAGTTATTAGCAATTTTAAATATTGGTTGAATATTCAGGTTGATAGTTAAGAAGCAAGGTCCATGGACCCGCAAAATGGGCTGCAGATTAGAGTAAGAAAGCACACTGCAAGTACAGATCGTGGATTCAGAATTGACTCTTGCATCAGAAAATGATCACGTATCAGCAAATGACCTGACAATTGCAGTGATAGTCTTGGCAGACTTAAAGGTGCAAGTAAATGTCATAGCTTGAATAGTTAATAATGAAATAAAGGCCATTGAACAGCCATGGAACAGAAATAGAAGCAGAATTTCTTGTGAAGTTTTGGTACAGGCCAGTAAACTTCAGAATAAACTAATATGAGGCAAAACAAAGTGAATTAAATAGTTGAAGAAAGTTTGGAGTTTATTCTGAGGTAACAGATAAGGGACACTTGACTTTGTCCCGTGGGTTGATTTGTACTGAAAAAGTCCCTTGTAGATGAGAGTTATAAGGTCAAACTGAGGCTAGTTGCGAGGCATTTTAAAAAATGACTGGATAATACAAAATGTTAAAACATAGAAGCCCTACAGTAGATAAGGTGGCCATTTGGCCCATCAAGTCTGCACCATCTCTCTGAAAGTACATCTTAGTCAGCCCCACCCCCACCCTATCCCCATGCATTTGTCATGGCTAATCCACCTAACTGAAAGAAAACCATGTGAACTGAACACGTATGTTTAAGAGCTGAATGATGCTTCCAAGGTTTGGTAAATTTCATTGGGATGTATTTTGCTGGAAATCAGTTGAATTCAATTTATAACAGATCCTGCAATTTTTTGTTGTTTTCCATTCAGTCATTTTAATGACGCATGTTGATGATTTATTATGGAGCCTATGTCCAATTCTCTTCCCGCACCTAGTGGGGCACTAAGGCAGACTTTTGTCTGTTTCCAGACCTAGTAATTCCCAGAACTGGTCACTAGTCTGTTGCTAGGGACTTATAACTTGAGAGTTGTCCACATCAAGTGTGGCTGACCAAGAGACCAAGAGCCACAGGTTGACACACTCAACCATCTGACCACGTTATGAACACACCTTCCTTGGCCACAAAGTCCTGGGGTGGGAATCAAATCCAGAGCTTCTGGCTCAGAGTTAGGGATGCTACCCATTGTAGCACGGACCTTTTCATATGAGGCAGTACTGCAAAATTTGAGAAATGTGCCTTTAATAAAATTCAATTAGAATTTAAAATATATTTTGGATATTAAGCAGAGTAGGTTTAGAATTATTTTAAATTAGTTATCCTATCTTGAACATGTTATTCCCATCCCAGTTAGTCATATTTATCATAAGAAAAAAACTGATCCTATATCTAAAGAGGGGACAGCAATTTCAAAACTTGATTGAATTGCTTGGGTAATCAGAGTAGAGTTGAAAGCAAGCTGTTATGTTCCAGTTATGTGTACCATAAAGAAAGTGGCCCAGAAGTGGGAAGGGAGGTTGTAAATCACTGCTGCTGTTTATGTTATTAGGTCTTGTGTCAGTTATTATGACATTAGGCCTTGTTTTTGTGGATACTACAATTGATCCTGTTTGAATTCTTACTATATGCCTATTCTGTCTTAATTCATATTTCACTAGCCTAAAGTTTAACTATGTTACACTGCACCTTGCTTCAGTGTCACTGCACATAACCGTATAACAGTTATTACACTAGACCTTGTCTCAGTTATGGCTGTACTCGACCATATCTCATCTTTCACTCTGCACTGTATCTTTGTATATAACACTGTCTGCAGTTTAACTTATTAATGCACAGCATCATATTTCTATATACACTGTATTTGACACTTTGTCCATTACTTCTGCACTAGACGATGTTCCTGGTCCATAATGTACTAGATACAGTGTCATTTATTAATGCACCAGGCCATACCTCTCTGTATACTACAATTGACTCTTTTCAGTAATTATTGAATTCGATGATGTCTCAGTTTATATTACATTATATACAGCTTCACTTGTAAAAGTACAAAGCCATACCTCTATACATGCTACAAGTGACCATTTCTGAGCTGTTGGTTCATTGTACAAAGTCTCCATTATAGTATATTAGGCTCCATCTTAGACGTGGCAAAGAACTGCAGCAGGCGACGGTGCAGAGGGACCTTGGGGTCCTTGTGCATGAGTCGCAAAAACCCAGCCTGCAGGTGCAGTAGGTGGTCAGGAAGGTGAATGGGATGCTGGCCTTCATAGCGAAGGGGATTGAATATAAAAGTAGGGAGGTCTTGCCGCAGCTGTATAGGGCATTGGTGAGGCTGCAGCTGGAGTACTGTGTGCAGTTTTGGTTGCCGCACTTACACAAGGATATTTTGGCCTTGGAGGGAGTGCAGAGGAGGTTTACTAGGCTGATACCAGAGTTGAGGGGGTTGAGCTATGAAGAGAGGCTGAATAAACTAGGCTTGTACTCGTTAGAGTTTAGAAGAATGAGGGAAGATCTCATTGAGACATATAAGATGATGAATGGGATGGATAGGATAGAGGTGGAGAGACTCTTCCCGCTCAGAAAGGACAGTAGGACTAGGGGGCACAGCCTCAAGATAAAGGGGCGGGGGGGGGGGTTAGAACAGAGTTGAGGAGGAACTTCTTCACTCAAAGGGTGGTGAATCTCTGGAATTCTCTGCCTGTTGAAGTGGTGGAGGCTGCCTCGCTAAATATTTTTAAGACGCGGGTTGATGGGTTTTTGATAAGTGAGGGGATTAAGGGTTATGGGGAGAGGGCAGGAATGTGGAACTGAGCCACGACAGATCAGCCATGATCTTATTGAATGGCGGGGCAGGCTCGAAGGGCTAGATGGCCTACTCCTGCTCCTATTTCTTATGTTCTTATGTTACAGTATTAGATTCTGTTTCATTCATTACTGGACTCATCTGTGCCTCAAATCATAGCACAAAAGGTCCTGTCCCAATTATTAATAAACTAGACACTGTCCCTGTTCTTACTGCATTTTAAAAGACCTCTGCTAGGCAGAGAGTCAGGGTTTGAGATGGATATTACTTTTTTTCCAAAAAGCTAGATATTTTTGTGTATGGTAAGAGAGATCACATTTGGTTGTAAGAATACATTTTACCTTGTTAATAACTATTAGGTGCTGTGTGCTATTTCTAATTGTCTTAGCAATACAGGTGTAATATTGATGCTGAAAGGTTGGGGTGAATCTTGTAACATTCTCTTAACCCAGCTTCATTTTAACTTTCCCTTAGCACTGTAACTGTCTATATTATGTTTTAGCAACTTGCGATATGACCGTACTGGTAAAAAATTTAATTTACTTTCACCCCTGTCTGTTCTAGTTTTCTAGAGTCGAGAATAATAGAAAGAATGAATCATAGTAGGATGTAACACAGAAGGAGGCCATTTGGCCATCATGCAGGCGCTAGCTCTTTGAAAGAGCTACCCAATTTGTCCCATTATGTCACTGCTCTTTCCTCCATGGCAGTGCAATTCTTTTCCCTTCCAATTTATCCAATTTATCCAATTCCTCTGTTGAAAATTACTATTGAATCTGCTTCCACCACCCTTTCAGGCAGCTCTTTCCAAATCATAACAACTTGCTGTGTAGAAAAACAGATACATTTTAATTGGGTGTAGAGGCAGTAGCTCTTCTCTGGAGTTTCTTTTGTACGCTGATGATCAGGCATATTGCTGCTAGAATTTGGGTAAAACATAAAGTGAGTGCAAAAAATTCAAGCAGTTCAACTTCAGATTGAATGAGAGCATTGAGGTGCAGGGCCTAATGTTAAACAAAGCAACAGTGACTAAGTTCTAGAGAGACGAGACAGGTATTTTGAACAGCCTGTCTCAGCACTTGGCAGCCCTGATGACTGCCTCTGATTGGCATACAGGGTGGTGGACCTGATGCTATCTGGCACCTGCCCTGCCAGAGTGAAGATCCTACCATTCAGATGAGTTTCTCCTAAGGTGATCAATGCGAGCGAAGAAATTTCTCAACTCCACAATCTGACTTGGGATCGAGATGCCTAGGCTTGTACGTCCCACCCTGTTTGTTGTTGAGGCTTGAGGTATACTCAGTGCTGTATTCCACAGCACCTTACAATATATTGTGACATGCGCTTTGAGCTTGCACTCAACTTGGATTCCATGGAAATTAAGGAAGCTACTGCTAATACAGCTGATAATGTTGACAGCATGGTGGCACAGTGGTTGGCACTACTGCCTCACAGTGAAAGGACCCGGATTCAATTCCAGCATTGGGTACCTGGTTTTTTGGAGTTTGCACGTTCTTCCCACGTCTGCGTGCATTTCCTCCAGGTACCTTCGTTTCCTCCCACAGTCCAAAGATGTGTGGGTTAGGTGGATTGACTGTGCTAATTGACTCTAGTGTCAGGGGAATTAGCAGGGTAAATATGTGGGGTTGCAGGAATAGGACCTGGGTGGGATTGTGGTTGGTGCTGACCCAATGGGCCGAATAGCCTCCTTCTGCACTGTAGGGATTTTATGATTCTATGATGTGTTTAAAATGCTTGGAAAATCACTTTGATCACCCATTTAAAATGGGTGTTTCATGGGAGCCTTGTTACAAAATCTCACTTTTCTTCTACATAGGACTTCACTCATTGCTGAACTATTTGTTGCTTCACCTCCTGTACTTGACTACAAATCAGGCCATTTCAATGGAAGGAATGAGTTTTTTAAAAAATGTGCTGCTTAACTGAGTAAAAAGTCTGACAACACCAGGTTTCAGTCCAACCGATTTATTTGATAGTAAATTCACTAGCTTTCAGGTTAGCCCCTTCGTCAGGTGAATGGAGAGTTCTGGCCTCAGACAGTTTAAACTGTCTGTGCTTCATATGCTCTGTCTGAGGCCAGAACTCTCCATTCACCTGACGAAGGGGCTAACCCGAAAGCTAGTGAATTTACTATCAAATAAATCGGTTGGACTGAAACCTGGCATTGTCAGACTTTTTACTGTGTTTACCCCAGTCCAACGCCAGCATATCCACATCATGACCGCTTAACTGAAACAGCAGCCTTTCAAGAGGTGCTGTCCCTGCAATAACCTGCTCCCACAGTCTCAGCATCTTTCCAGTGCACTATGTGCCTCTGTGATAAGGTCAACTATGTGGGGCACAGTAACATTGCAGTTACAAAATAATTTCAGGCATTATGGATGCAGATCAGAGGCAATTTTTAAAGCTCAATCAAAACTTGAAGTTCAGAAATTTGCACTTCAACCTCTGAGCACTGCTGATGAAGAAACTAATTTGCAACTGTAACTATTACAAGAAAACATCAACAAAAGTGCACAAGGTTGTTAACCATATAGTTGTTTCCCACTATGGTAAAGAAACATATGTAAAGGTATTACTTAAACAGCTTTGACATGAATCCCTGGCATGTTCATGCCCAGAATGTAGCCACTTCCTGATTCTGAGTGTGCTCTTCAGGATATCTCAAGTAAAGGGTTAGATAAATTGCCAAATGAAGTGAGAGAATGAGGAAAATTAGCAGCTCAATCAACCCATACACTCACAACTCAAACTGCCTGAGGCAGGAATCCTGTGAATAGACAAGAAAGCAAGAAAGGAAAAGATATATCTGAGATACAGTAATTTTGTTTTGTTGTATTGTAATTATTTTTGGATATTGGATTATAGAACAACACTGGCAGCAGCCTGGTTTAGGGCAGTGTGTGGGTTACGGAACACAGGACGCCTAAAGGGCAAGAGAAACATATACACGTAAAGAAATCTGAGGGAGGCATAACAAAGGAAGGTAACATTAGAAATTTTAGAGACAGGAAGTGCTCATTTCATTTAACAAGCCTGTTGCAATTTGATCAAATAGATCCTGACCGACACTTGAACTCAGGACGCAGTGAATGCACTGAATCCTAATCACTGTACCATCGCCGAGTTATACTATCAATTATACTTTTGAATAATGCAGTTCTTTCAAACTGACATCGTAGCTGCAATTATCCACTTGTTGGTATTGGTACTGGTGGCAAATTTTGGAAAATGTGCACTTTTGACCATTGCAGATGTGTCTTCATTACTCGCCTGCTCGTCCTGACCAAGAAGCTACAGCAGCGATGTATACATGTACCATACTAATGAGATCCTTTCAAATATTTGATTTTTGGGCAGAAGTCCTATCCAACACCACATCCATAAATTTTAAATGGATTGTAAAGGGAGGTTAATTATACTCTCTGTCTGAAAGGACACCATGATACAATGACAATTTTCTAAAATAATTTGTCGTCAGCAAATATTTCCAATATTAATGTATATTAAAAGATTCTGAAGCAAACAATTTGTGTTAATTATTTAGGGTTCACTAATATTGAGTACTGACATGGCTGCCAACTAACATTTACAATTGTTTGTCCTTATTGTTCCTGAGCGACTCATGAAGTGAATGCTGGTGAACTGAAAGAAGCATCTCAATTTCAAATGTACATTTTATCTCTGCCCATCCAGCAAAAAGTAGGTGACAAGCAGTTAAAATGGCCAGTTTAACAGCACTGATTCCCCTTTCTTCCCTTCAAGTTGCCACCTTAAACTACTTTTCTGAGCACTCCATCTAAGCACCAGCTGAAGGTATTGTCCCTTCTTTGAATATTTAGGTTGGGTCCAGTGCTGCCAACATTACCCAATCGCAATTTTAACCGGAAACTTGTATAGGCAAGATGTTTTTACTTGTCACTATGACACCTACTGGGAAGTAGAGCTACAACCAAAGGGACCAAAAAATATTAAGTAGCTTTGACTTTCTTTTACTTGTGAAGTTCTGCATTTCCCACTAGAAAACCACAAGTTGAATCTATCTTGGGCTTTCTCCCATCCTTTGTCCATAATATTCCCTGCAGCTTGGAAACTGACTGCTGCCCACTTTCTAGCCATCACTTTGCCTGCATGATTTTCAGCTAGAGTTACAATAGGACTATTGTTACCAACATGACAGAAAAACTGACTGCACAGAACCTCTTTCCAATAGTACTTAATTACAAGAAGGTTTTTGAAGAAGACTACATCTATACTGTGAGACCATGATAGTAACATTCATAAGACTGAATATCAGTGTCCTTCAATGAAGGAAATCTACCATCCTTACCTGATCTGGTCTGCATGTGACTTTAGGTTCACAGCCATGTGATTAACTTTTAAATTCCCATTGAAATGGCCTAGCAAGCCACTGAATTTAACGAACAGCTGAAAAAAATCAATTAAAAGGAAAGAAACAGGACAGACCACCCAGTATAGATCTAGGAACTGGATCCCCGGCATACCCAGCCCTGTCAATCCTGCAAAATCCTTCTTTCTAACATCTGGGGAATGTGCCAAGACTGGACAGCTGACTCGCAGACTAGTCATACTCACGAAATCATATCTTACAAATAATGTCCCAGACATCATCCCTGAGAATGTCTTGTCCCGCTGGCAGGATAGTCCCAGCAGAGGTGGTGGAGGCACAATGGTATACAGTGGGGAGGGAGTTGTCCTGGGAGTCCTCAATGTCCACTCTAATCCCCAGGAAGTCTAATGGCATTAGGTCAAACATGGGCAGAGAGATCTCCTGCTGATTATCATGTAGCATCCTAGACCACTTCCCTCTGCTGATGAATCAGTTCTCTCCATGTTGAACATCATTTGGAAGAAGGACTGAGAGTGAGAAAAGCGAAGAATGTCCTCTGGGTGGGAGAATTCAAAGTCCATCTCCAAGACTGGCAAAGTAGCACCACTACTGACCAAGCCCTAAAGGACATGATTGTTAGACTGGGTCTGGAGCGGGTGGTGAGGAAACCAACAAGGGGGAAAAACATACTTTAACCTCATCTTCATCAGTAGATGCAACTTTCCATGATAGTCTCTGTAGGACTGATATCAAGAAATGGCTGAAGGCCCTGGATATTGCAAAGGTGGTGGGCCATAATTATACTCTGGCAATAGTACTTAAGACCTCTCCTTTAAAACATGCCACACGCCTAGCCAAGCCACTCCAATACAACTACAACACTGGCATCTACCTGACAATGTGGAAGTTTGTCCAGGCATGTCCTGCATACAAAGAGCTGGACAAATCCACTCAGCCAATTGCTGTTCCTTCAGTCTACTCTCGACCAATGGAGGGAATCACCAACAGTGCTATCAAGTGGGACTTGCTCACTGATGCTAAGAGTGGGTTCTGCCAGGGCCACACAGTTCCTGACCTCATTACAACCTTTATTCAAACATCGACAAAAGAAGTCAAAAGGTGAGTCGAGAATGACTATCCTTAACATCAAGGAATCCTTGGAAAACTGGAGTCAATTGAAATCAGGGAGAAAGTACTCTGCTGGTTAGGGTCAGAGGAAGATAATTTGGTTGTTGGAGGTCAATTATCTTAGTTTCAGGACATCATTAAAGGAGTCCTTTCGGGCGGTGTTCTAGGCTGCTTCATCAGTAACCTTTCTTTCATCATAAGGTAAGAATTGGAGATGTTTGCTAATGGCTGCACAATGTTCAGTGCCATTCGTGACTCTTCAGATCCTGAAGCAGTCCATGTCCAACTGCAGCAAGACCTGTACAATATCCAGGCTTGGGTTGGTAAGTGGCAAGTAACATTTGTGCCACTCAAGGCAATGACCATCACCAACAACCATTGCCCCTTGACATTCACCATTGTTGAATCCCCACTATCGACATCCTGGGGATTACCATTGATCAGAAACTGAACTGAACTATGCTTATAAATACTGTGCTACAAAATCGGCCAGGGACTAGGAATACTATAGTGAGTACTCACTTCCTGATTCCCCAAAGTCTGTCCACCATTTACAAAATATGATTCATGAGTGTGATGGAATGTTCTTCACTTGCCTGGTTGAGTGCTGCTCCAGCACTCAATAAGCTGGACACCATCCAGGACAAGGCAGACTGCTTGATTAGCACCCCATCCATAAACAGTTACTCCCTCAATCACTGATATGCAGTGATCATGTGTACCAACTGTGTACCAACTACAAGATGCACTGCAGGAACTCACTGAGGTTCCTCTGACAACACCTTCCAAACACATGATCACTGCTATCTAGAAGGACAAGGACAGGAGATGCATGGTAACACCACTGTCTGGCAGTTCCACTTCAAGCCATGTACCATCCTGACTTGGAAATATATTGCCATTCCTTCACTGTCACTGGGTCAAAACCTTGGAATTCCCACCGTAACAGCATTGTAGGTGTACCTACACTACATTGACTGCAGCGGTTCAAAGAAGGTAGCTCACTACCACCTTCCCAAGGGCAATTAAGGATGGCCAATAAACGCTGGCCTAGCCAGCAATGCCCACATCCCATGAATGAATAATGAAGAACCTCAGGTAAATGAAAGCTTCTGATTGCAGCACACTAACACAATGAACACCTTTGGGAAAACGTTGTTACCTCAATGATTTATAACCAACCCAACCATAACATTTCATGTTTTAAGCATAGTAGATGAAAAAATCATCAATTGGGGAAATCAGTAGACTCTAAAGGAAAAGTTGATGGAATTGAAGGCAGATAACTTCACAGGACCTGATCACAGAGTACTTAGGAAGTGGCTCTCAAAATAGTGGGTGCATTGGTGGTCATCTTTGAGGATTCTATTGGCTCTGGGACAGTCCCTGTGGATTGGAGAGTAGTGAATGTCACCCCAATATTCAAAAAAAGATGTACAGAGAAACCAGAATTATAGACCAGTAAGCTTAACATCAGTAGTGGGGAAAATTCTTGAATCCATTATTAAGGCCTTTATAGCAGAGCATTTAGAAAGCAGTGGCAGGATCAGACAGAGTCAGTATGGATTTGAAAAGGGGAAATCATGCTTGATAAAGCTGTTGGAATTCTTTGAAAATGTAACGAGTAGAGTTGACAAGGGGGAACTAGTAGATGCAGTATATTTATACTTTAAGAAAGTTCTGCACATGAGATTATCTTGCAAGATCAAAGCACATGCGATTGGAGGAAGTGTATTGAAATGGGTAGAAGACTGGTTGGCAGAGAGGAAACAAAGAATAGGAATTAATGGGTGCTTTTCAAATTGGCAGGCAGTAACTAGTGGGGTGACTGGTGATTGGTGCTGGGACACCAGCTATTCACATATATTAATGATTTGGATGAAGGAACAAAATGTACCATCTCAAAGTTTGCAGATGATACCAAGTTGGATGGGAGGGTGAACCGTGACAAGGATGCAGTGATCTTTCAGAATGATCTGGACAGGTTGGGTGAGTCAGCTAATCAATGGCAAATGCAGTTTAATTTGGATAAGTGTAAGATTATTCACTTTGCAAGCAAAAATAAGAAGGCAAATTATTATATGAATGGCTGTAAATTGGGAGAGGAGAGTGTGCAGCTGGACCTACGTGCCCTCGTGCACCAGTCATTGAAGGTAAGCATGCAGGTGTAGCATGCGGTATAGAAGGCAAATGGCATGTTGGCCTTCATTGTGAGAGCTTTCGGGTGCAGGAGTAAGAATGTGTTGTTACAATTATAAAGGGCCTTGGTGAGGCCACACCTAGAGTATTAGATGCAGTTTTGGTCTTCTTTTCTGAGGGAGGATGTTCTTGCTCTTGAGGGAGTGCAGCAAAGGATAACCCAGCTGATTCCGGGGATGGCAGGACTGATGTCTGACGAGGGATTGACTAGGTTAGGATTGTTTTTGCTGGAGCTCAAACAAATGAGGCGGGGGGGTCACAAGAGACTTATACAATTCTAACAGGTCTAGACAGGATAGATGCAGGGAAGATGTTCCCGATGGTGGGGAGTCTAGAACCAGGGGTCACATTCTGAGGATTCAGGGTGGACCATTTAGGACAGAGGTGAGGAGACGTTTCTTCACCCAAAGAGTGGTCAGCCTGTGGAATTTATTACCACAGGAAGTAGTTGATGCCAAAACATTGAATGTATTCAAGAGGCAGCTAGATAAAGCACTGGGGTGAATGGTATCAAAGGTTATGGGGAAAAAGGATTAGGCTACTGAGTTGGATGATCAGCCACGATCGTAATAAATGGTGGAGCAGGTTTGAAGGGCCAAGTGGCCTCCTCCTGCTCCTATTTTCTATGTTTCTATGTAAAGTCAACTCAGACTCACGCACAAAGACGCCAATCACATCTGCTTGACCTGGCACACCTACCTCGAAATGAAAATATAAAATTGATTGTGCAGTTTCTGCAACAGCATGAAATCACTTATTATCTTACATCCAGTTCAACAGCAGGCAACTCACATCACAGTGACATTTCTTTTGGTGGCAGGTAAGGTTTCCTGCACATATATTTTTACCTTATTTTCCTTATATAGCACATGGATCAGCTTTTATTTTGATCCATTTAAACCTGGTCAAAGGTGATCCTATGATTTGGATGTCCTGTTAAAGGTCAGGGAAATGTGGCTGGACTTTCTCTTGTTCAAAATTGTCATTATCTGTCACTCAGGATATATTTTTTTCCTGTCAATTGTCAGGCTAATGCTGTTGTCGGCAGCATGGGCTGCTTAATGATCAAACAAATTGTGAACAGATTTGAACACTGCAGAAGTGAACAACCTCATACCTTACCTTATTATACATTCTGCATTTCTCAAAATAGAAGTACCAACAGGAAATGTTTGTCTACAACACATTGTGGAGCTTTTCTGGCTGATTCTTTTTCTTCCTGTCAAAAATTGGTTCCTGAAACCCAATAAATATTTGATCATGGCAGAAATATCTGGGTCTACCAATCAGGGTCTCCATCACTAATTCCATCAGAGTATGGAAAGTTCATTAATTACCCTGGATGCGTATCTATGCCATTACAATAGGCATTTGTTTATTGGAGAAGGCCTGGATTCTTGGTTAACATTCATCAGCTCCAGGACCCAAATCCTGGAATCCCAAGAATATGCAGCCCATTGGCCTTGATTTTAAAATCCCTCACATCTCCATCAATTCTGGGATCCCAAAGTGGATCCCTACATATGTGACGCCTGGTATCAGTATGCCTCTTTTCACCAAATGTAGATGCTCATGCTCAAATACAATTAAAGATTCTGCCCCTTGGAAACAGCAGTGCAGGCCAGGAACTAGCCTATTCAGGACCTAACCTCCATCCCACAGGTGTTTGGAGTTATAATGAAAGTCGGCCCAAGATTATGCCGGCCACAGTAACTAGGAGATAAGACTTATGTGAGTAAAAAGCAATTAAGTGGTGCAGAATGCAAAATTACATCCAGGACTGCATTCTGTTCATTCTCACAATTGGGTCAATGATTTGATTTATTTGTTTTTTATTCTTGTTGTTAAAGCACTGCTGCCTCACAGCACGAGGGAGTCAGGTTCGATTCCTGGCCTGGCTCACTGTCTGTGCATAGTCAGCATGTTTGCCCCATGAGTCACCTAATGAAGGAGCAGCGCTCTGAAAGCTCATGATTTCAAATATTTCAAACTGTTGGACTTTAACCTGGTGTCTTGTGAAACTTCTTAGTGTGCCCACTCCAGTCCAATGCTGGCATCTCCACCTCAGGTAATGATAAAGTGACAGATATGCCTGGCTAAGAGATTGCAGAATGTCGTGTAAGACTAATATGCTGATTTTGATGGCCCACAGTGTCTCATGAATGTCCAGTTTTGAACTGTTACTTCTGTTCTGCATCTATCCCAGTTAGCACAGTGCCACTTAACATGATGGAGGTTCTCAAAGTAAAGATCTGCATTGCCACTTCTACCAATTTTGTCATGGACAGATACGTGTGTGGCAGATAGATTGGTGAGGACATCATCACGTTGGTGTTTCCTCTTTCTTGGTTCCCTTAACACCTGCCACAGGCTCGGTCTAGCAGATATGTCCTTCAGCCAGCTTGGTCAGTAGTTGTACGAACAAGCCAGTCTTGATACTGAACATTTAAGTTCCCTATCTAGAGAACATTTTGTGCCCTTACTAGCTTTTTTGCCACTATTTTTCAGCAGGGAGGGTGGTTGGTTGTAATCAGCAGGAAGTTAATTTCCTTGTCCATGCTTGACCTGATGCAATGAAACTTGATGGAGTTGAGGACTCCCAGGATAACTCCATCTGAGTGCATGCCACTGTTGGTGGGCAGGATGAACGCAGAGGCAGTGGAAGAGTCTGTGACGTGGGCTGTAAGGCATAATTTGGTGAGCAGACTATGGTAGGCTGTTGCTCTCCCAATTTTGGCGTAAGTCTCCACATGTTAGTGAGGTGAACTCTGCAGGCTTATTGGGATAGGCGTAACTTTGTCTTTTCCAGCACCTGCTTGGTGCCCAGTGGTCCATCCAGATTTATTTTTAAGAACATAAGAACATAAGAAATAGGAGCAGGAGTAGGCCATCTAGCCCTTCGAGCCTGCCCCGCCATTCAATAAGATCATGGCTGATCTGTCGTGGCTCAGTTCCACATTCCCGCCCTCTCCCCATAACCCTTAATCCCCTCTCTTATCAAAAACCCATCAACCCGCGTCTTAAAAATATTTAACGAGGCAGCCTCCACCACTTCAACGGGCAGAGAATTCCAGAGATTCACCACCCTTTGTGTGAAGAAGTTCCTCCTCAACTCCGTTCTAAACCGCCCCCCCTTTATCTTGAGGCTGTGCCCCCTAGTCCTACTATCCTTTCTGAGCGGGAAGAGTCTCTCCACCTCTATCCTATCCATCCCACTCATCATCTTATACGTCTCAATGAGATCTCCCCTCATTCTTCTAAACTCTAACGAGTACAAGCCTAGTTTATTCAGCCTCTCCTCATAGCTCAACCCCCTCAACTCCGGCATCAGCCTCGTAAACCTCCTCTGCACTCCCTCCAAGGCCAAAATATCCTTGCGTAGGTACGGCGCCCAAAACTGCACACAGTACTCCAGCTGCGGCCTCACCAATGCCCTATACAGCCGCAGCAAGACCTCCCTACTTTTATATTCAATCCCCCTCGCTATGAAGGCCAGCATCCCATTCACCTTCCTGACCACCTGCTGCACCTGCAAGCTGGGTTTTTGCGACTCATGCACAAGGACCCCGAGGTCCCTCTGCACCGCCGCCTGCTGCAGTTTTTCGCCACGTAAGTGATAATCCTTCCTACCATTATTCCTACCGAAGTGGACCACCTCGCACTTGCCAACACTAAATTCCATTTGCCATTTCCTGGCCCATTCGCCCAGCCTATCTAGATCTAGTTGTTTCACATAAATGACTGATTTGTTAGGCCATGGCAGTTAAGAGTTAACCACATTGCTGAGGGGCTGGTGACACATGAAGGCCAGATTTCTTTCCCTGAAGGACATTTGTGAACCAAAGGGGTGTTCACAACAATCTCGTATTTCCTATCATTACTGAGACTACCTTTTTATTTTAGATTTATTAATTAATTCAATTATACGTGCCCCAGCTGCTCTTGTGGGATTTGAACACTTGTACCCAGAACATTAGTCTGCATCTGGATTACTAATCCAGTGACATTATCACTCTGCTACACTTCCATTTGAATCAAAGAAAGAAAGAACAATCAAAGTTCTCAGCACTGGAAATCATTCAGCCTTTGTATTTATGCCAGCTCTTTGATGGGGTAATTCAAAACTAATTCTAATGCCCAGCTCTTCACGCTCCATCCCTTCAAGCTCCTACCATAGCCCTACACATTCCTCTGCAACAAACATTTCTCAAGATTTCCTGTAAAGGGAGCAGTGGTTTTTGCCTAAACAGCTCCCTCTGGCAAAACATTTCAAATGGAATTTTCTCTTCTGGAGACCAAGTTCAGAATTTTACAGGTCTGTCACAACGTGGCAAACCATTCAAAAACCAAAATTGACTTTGTCAGGACTGGAAAATCCTACCTGCAGGAAGGGCTATAAAACTCCACCCTCAGTACAGAAGTGGACAGGTTTCATGATACATTTCTGGCTGGGCAGCATGGCAGGAAACGGCACCTGATTTAACTGGGAAGCTGACTAATTATCACCAAGTATCTCTCCTAATCATTTGTCTGCTCCGAATTTACCTAATGCAGTCAAAGGTCCAGGCACCTTATTTAAATGCCACCCGAAACACACATTACTCTCAGAAGACCAGAAATGTGCAGGAAATATTTTGATTTGGCTCCACCAAAGGAAAAAGCCGCTTCTAGATGTCAATGTAGCTGACAAAATGCCGGAGTGAGGGCGGCCCACAACCTACAACAAACTATTCAACAGTTAGAGAAGACCTGTGTTTTTTAAAGGGATTACAGGAAAAGATACAGATCAAAAGATGGCTGATATTTAAAGGGACCTCTTCTGGAAAATTGTAGCCTGTTGGGAGGACATAGAAGTTCACACTTGAAGTGACATCAAGGATCACTTCAAACAGACACACTTGAAAAAAGATATGAAAAATATAAAACTTCCTGGGTTCATGAGGACATCAGACATCCAGAAACACCAATCTCCTGTTGATTTGTATCTCTGAATGTGTAAGACGATTTGAGATGAATGCAAAAAATGGATATTTCCCCTCCCAGGAATACACAAGCAAAATGGATTACAAACTGACTGATGATATGAGTGGGAGAAGCAGAAGAGCAGAAGCAAGAAGAATAACAACAGGCTTCTTTGCCTCTCACTCTCTTACCACCCACCCCCCCCTCCACCCCCCCCCCCCCCCCCCCCCCCACCCCGGACAAGCCGACAAGTATCTCCAACAGATCGTAAATCTGCCAAAATCAGCTCTACCAAAAAAAATCATCCAACTGAATGGCTGCAATGTACCACCATCTATGCCTCATGGACAAGGTGTACGCACATAGGTGTGTGCTATAGTACGTTTCCTCAGTGTACTTTCTCTTTGCCTCAAGAAAATCTGATTAAATTGTCTCCTTATAAAAAGTAAATACATTTGGATGGGAAAAGAAATCCATGAGGAAAAGATCTTTAACAAACCTTTTGCTACAATCAAAAAGGGACAGCCAGTTTATTCCTCCCCATCTGTTGTAACAAAATTGGGGATTTTGTCCAGGTTTGTAATACTGATTCAACAATGGCTTTGTGGGGCACCCTCATTCATTTAGTCTGCCACACAGCAATGTCCTCCACCTGATAGCTGGCCCCAGGAGTCCCATCAGCCACACCTTGCCATTCTGGGAGGTGGTTGCAAGATAGATGAGCTGGTCAGGCACCTGCCCAAGAAATGCCATCCAGTGCAGGAAGTGGATGAATGATCTCATCTACTCCACCAGGGTAAGTAAACCTTCAGCTCAATCCAATCTGACACGTTTGTAGAGGCATCATGCACTCAAAGGGTTGCACTGCTCAGGAATCTCACACAATATCAGTGGGGACATACCAGCACTGATTTTCTCATGGACACTTTAATGTCATCAGCATCTCACCTATCGTGCTGCACAAAGTCCTTCCTCTGCTCTTTCTGGGGAGGGTTCAGCACACACATGCATGCTTCCCAACCTCTGCTTCATCTCTTCTCCTCACTCCATTCCATTTATCTTCACATGTCATAACATTCAAGGCTATGGGCCTAGTGGTGGTAAAAAGGGATTATGTGCGAGGTTAGGTGTTTCTTATGTATCGGCAGAGACTCAATGGGCCAAAGGGCCTCTTCTGTACTGTATGATTCTATGATTCTGGACAGGGTAAGCTTCCCCAAAACTGGAAGATGATAGTTCAAACTTGAGGAGGGACAGCAGATGTCAAAGAGCTGTCCCAGTTTGAGGAGAACTGATACACAGGCAAAGACAAGGATTGCTCCAAAAGGGAAGGTGAGATTGATCTCTCCCAATGAGCCAGTATGGATGAGCTCTCCATGAATTGATCACATCCTGATTATAAATCACGTGCAATATTATATTCTGCCTGCCTTTGTCCTAAATCTATCTTCTCACTCCTACAGGCATCAGCAGGCTGAGACGGACTACCAGACCTACCATAAGCCCCAAACCTTAGGCCACCTCAGAGGAGGACACTGAGGATGAAGACTGTGGGCATCAGATGAAGACAAGCCACCACATTCACCTGCACCCTCACCAGCATGCAGGCACATGGACCAAGATTAGGATTAGGGTCAGATTCTGGGGCAGCAGTCAGATGCAGTGACAACCCAGGTCTCTGCCACTTGGAGGATTGCTGGAGATCAGACATCTACAGAGTTTGAGTCAGATGGTGAATATCTCCACAACAAGTAGCAGAAAATCAGGTAGATTTGCTAGAGACAGTCAACAGACTGATGCGAAGGATAGAGGAATCCATCTGTTTTCTGTCTGATATTGTGGCTCTGATATACGAGCACCTCAAAGTCTCCATGAGAAGTGTGGAGGCCGCTTTGGAGATGTTGGTCCAGCAGATCCTGCCAGAATTTGCGCTCAGACCTGATAGATATTGGTGGGATTCATCAATGGTAGGCAAGAAGAGGGTGGGGCACCTTGAACTCCCTCCAGGAACCCCTTTGCCCCACAGAGTCTTGTAGGGCCTCCCGGGTCCTTGTAGAGAAAAGGTTCGTAGCTGGAAATCCCCAGGGCCATCCACCCAGCTGACTGCAAGAGTGTCCAGCTGATTTCAATCCCTGTTGCCTGTGACCCCATCACCTCTGCTGAGGAGGCTGAGGAGAGGACACTCAAAGCAGGGTCCTCCAAGTCTCAGCTCGCTTGAGAATGCTTGATAAAGTCATCAAAGGCAACAGAGTCTGACAGTCAGCTGGCTGCCTCCACACTGCTACGGATGTCAAGGATGCACTAACACGTAGGGATAAGATTAGAAAAATGACAAACTTAGACATCACTTCTGGGTCACAGGTGTTCAGCTATGATATAGTATACACTTTTGGAAATACATTTACTGTTAATGAGAATAGTCTCATCATTTGAAAGCAACATGCAGATGCAGCTACATGCCCTCTTATTGCAAGAGTCAGCCATGCACCGACTCAGCGTTTGCCTCTCTTTGTAAACTTCACATTCATATGATGTGTAGCCAAGTCAATATAATTAGGTTATGTCAGAAAGATGTATCAAATTCTTTACTGGAAGTATCTGCAAAATGTTTTAGTAACCTCTACTTCTTACAAGACAGAATGAAGTTCGGCACACTCAATGGCCTTGGAGAGATGGCTGCAATTGTTTCTCAAGATGAGATGGCTGTCTTCATTGGTAGTGCCAAAGGACAAGACTGGCAGGCATGATGCTCTCTCCAACCATGCCTGTATCTGGATGTCTGCTAAATGTTTCTCATTGAAGTGGTGATGTCAACATCATGTCCTGTGACACAGCTTTATGCTCTTGTGCCATCTTGCATTTCCCAGAGTACAAGTTGCACTTTAGAATCACACCTTTCCAAAGATTAGGGCCTAGTGAATCAAGTTGAACTTGCTTTTAATGTTACTGGTTGTAAAATCCTTTCAGTGCACTGGCACTAAGGAACAGTGTCAATGTGGCTATGTCCCACTGCACCTTATTCCTCCTGGAATCTTGTGGCTATCAGTGAGGCATGGGCATATCTTCTACATCATGCTTCTTCAATGACATCCTCATATGAAAGAGGAAGTCTTTTCAAGTTCCTACTCTTCCTGATCTTCATTGTGTGAAGAGTTCTCAGCCTCCTATATATCTCCCTTTGGCAAGGGGTCCCCTTTGAAGCCCCAATTGTGAAGAGCACAACAGCTGATGATTATACAGGACATCTTCTGTTGAGACCCCAGCAGAGCCGCACGTGAGCGATCCGAACATCAAAAGCGCATCTTCAGGATGCCAATGGCCTGCTTGATGATGGACCATGTCTAGCTATACTCCACATTATATCTCTCCTCAGAGAGGCATGGGTATCATCAGTCATCATTTCAGTAGCTCCAAGAAAGCAAGCACAAAGGAGCTGAATTTTCTCATTTTCCTAAACTGATTACTGGATCTAATTTAAGTTATAAGGAGGTTGACATCAATGTTTATCTGTAAACTCACCCCGCAGTCTTTCCTTGTGATGTGGTATCACACAGCGATTTTTAATTCTCCCTTATCATTCAGCTTTTTCTGCTGTTATTGCTCTGCCATGCTTATGTTCACATTCCATCAGGAATCACAGATTCTAAAGGGCTGACTTTAATCCTGCCGGCCTAATGGGCTGGTGGTCAAAATGGCAATAAAGTGCTTCCCACTTCTTTCCGGATGTGCACCTGTCTGCCACCATTTTCATAGCACATTTCAAGAAAAGCAGGGAGGGGGCCTCATCAATATGCAAAACATGGGTTGCCAACTATAGGAACATGACTATTTTCACTTGAGATTGTAAAAATTGTGCATACTACCAGGCTGGCAGGGAAACCTGGCAGCAAGCAGGAGCAGGGCTGGAGGAGAACCAAATGTGCAGGTGCTTTGCGGGCCAGGAGGAACGGGATATTTCTCTGGGCTACACAAAGAAACACTGAGTTCCCCTTTGTGGATCAGAGGGTTGTATTAGGTCATTCATATTATTATGAAAGATCAAAGGAAGCTGAAATGGGACATAAATGCTGGCATGGGCTGAATGGTATATTTCTGTGCTGTATGTCATATTTAATCCTATGAACTGTGAACTCCTTGGCTAATGGAAAACCCATTAACTTACAGTTTGTAATGGTCTGTTGCTAAGAAGAACATGAGAGGACACAAGGTCATGACCTTGGACCCTGCAATAAGGACGCTGCAACAGCCACAAATCACAGACTTTTGTCAACTGCTAATGAAAACAATAGAAAACAGACATAAAACAGGAAAGGTTGTGACTTTAGACATTGCAAAAAATGAGGACAGTTTCTGGCAGCTGGCAATCATAAGACTAAGCTTCAAAAAACAGTGTATAACTGAGAGGCCATTGTCAAGAAGCAACAACAAAGAAAAAGGATGCAGACAAGGAAGGATTGGTTTGTCAGACATTCCTGGGCTCGCCTCCAGAACAAGGCTCTGAGCAATCTGTATTCTGAACAACGTTCCCAGTTGTGGGTATTGTTTAGAGCTATGACTTACTATTGTTTGACAATCAAATAGTGTTTAGTAATCTTGGTAACACTTTCTGTGGTTGTTGTTTCTGCTCCAAGTTAGAACCTGGATTACGTAGGATATACAACAGAAACAGGCTATTCAGCCCAACAAGTCCATGCCCGAGTTTACGCTTCACTCCAGAGTCTTCCCATCTTTCCATAAACTTCTATTCCCTTCTCCTTGTCTACCTTCTCCTTAAATGCCTCTGGAATATTTACTTCAACCACTCCCTGCAGTAGCTAGCTTCGTATTCTCACCACTCTTTGGTTAAAGAGGTTTATTTTGAATTTCCTATTGGATTTCTCAGTATCTCATAAGTTCATAAGACACAGGAGCAGAATTAGGCCATTTGACCCATCAAGTCCGCTCTGCCATTCGATCATGGCTGATGTGCTCCTCATCCCCATTTTCTTGCCTTGTCTCCTTAACCTTTCAATCCATTAGCAATTAAAAATTTGTCTAACTCCTCCTTAAATTTACTCCCTGTCCCAGCATTCACCACAGTTTACGGTAGCAAATTCCACAGATTCACAACCCTATGGGAGAAATAGTTCCTCAACTCTGTTTTAAATTTGCTACCCCTTATCCTAAGATGATGACCTCTCATCCTAGAATGCCTCATGAATGGAAGAATCTGCTCCTGTCTACTTTATCTATACCTTTTAACATCTTGGATACCTCAATTTGATCTCCCCTCATTCTTCTAAATTCCACAGTGTGTATAGGTCTAATATTACTAGATGCCTATATTGATGGCATCTAGTAATGCTCTCCCCTACAAGAGGAAACACTTTCTCCGTATCTACTCTGTCAAAACCATTAATAATTGCAAAGATCTCTATTAGGCCACACTTCAATTTTCCTCTTTCAGGAGAAGAAACCAAGCCTGTTCATAAATGAGAACAAAAAATGCTGGAAAAACTCAGCAGGCTGAGCAGCATCTGTGTAAAGAAACAGAATTCATGTTTCAGATCAATGGATTTTCATCAGAACTGAAGAAAGAAATGCAAGTTTTCAAAGCAGTGGAAGGGAATGGAGTCGGGGTGGGGGTCAGGGAGAACAAAGGATTTAAAAAAACAAAATGTTTCATGATGCAACAGCCAAAGAGAGTCGTAGTAAGAAACAAAGATGGTGTCCAAATAAAGCACGAATTGCTACATTTAAGACTATCTGAATGCAATATCAAGAAATAAATAAAGAAACAAGACAAAGACCAATACAATAAAATAATAGATGGAAGAAAAACACAGACAAGATGGAGGACAAGGTTATGATCTAAAGTTATTGAACACAACGTTGTGTGCAGAAGACTGGAGAATGCCAAGTTGAAAGCTACCCCTCGAGTTTACCCCTCTGATCCCATGCGACTTCACCTTCTGCATCAGTCTGCCATGAGGTAGCTTGTCAAAAGCCTTACTGAAGTCCATGTAGACAACATCCATTGCCCTACCCTCATCAATCATCTTCGTCACTTCCTCAAAAAACTCAATCAATTTAGTGAGACATGACCTCCCCTTCACAAAATCATGTTGCCTCTCACTAATACATCCACTTATTTCTAAATGGAAGTAAATCCTGTCTCGAAGAATCTTCTCCAATAATTTTCCTACCAATGACGTAAAGCTCACCGGCCTGTAATTACCTGGGTTATTCTTGCTACCCTTCTTGAACAAAGGAGCAACATTGGCTATTCTCCAATCCTCTGGGATCTCCCCTGTGACACAGTAAAAAGTCTGACAACACCAGGTTTTAGTCCAACCTATTTATTTGATAATATTCTCACAAGCTTTCGAGGGGACAGCCTCTTCGTCAGGTGAGGCTGTCCCCTCGAAAGCTTGTGAGAATATTATCAAATAAATAGGTTGGACTAAAACCTGGTGTTGTCAGACTTTTTACTGTGTTTACGCCAGTCCAACGCCGGCATACCCACATCATCTCCCCTGTGGCCAGTGAAGATACAAAGGTTTCTCTCAAGGCCCCAGCAATTTCCTCCCTTGCCTCTTTCAGTATTTTGGGGTACATCCCATCAGGCCCAGGGTACTTATCTACCATAATGTTTCTCAAGAACCTCAAAACCTCTTCCTTTTTGACTCAAACTATCTACACACTCTTTCCCAGATTCATCATCCACCAAGTCCTTCTTTTTGGTGAACACTGACGCAAAGTACTCATCTAATACCTCGCCTATTTCCTCTGGCTTCATGCACAAATTCCCTCCCCTGACCTTGAGTGGGCCAACCCTCTCCCTGGCTACCCTCTTGCTCTTTATATATGTATAAAAAGCCTTGTGGTTTTATTTAATCCTGCTGGCCAATGAGTTTTCATGACCCCTTTTAGCCCTCCCTACTCCTTGCTTAAGTTTCTTTCCATTTTCCTTGTATTCCACACTTGCTTTGTGTGTTCCCAGTCTCCTAGCCCTGACAAATACTTCCTTTTTCTCTTTGACTATGCTCACAATATCTCTCCAAGGGAATTCAAGGTTCCAAAACTTGCCATACTTATCCTTCTACCACAAGAGAGTCCATCTTTGTACAGACGGTCAGCAACCACAAGCACCAGAATATTGCCTAGTCAGCAGTTTCTGTACATTAGAATCTATACCATCTTAATTTTACTCTGCAAAGATGGCTGCTTAGAGGCCAAGGATGCCCTTCAGCCACAACTACTGACAGCACTGCATGAACCACTGATAGAAGCACAATAAATTCAACATGGCCCATTCAGCAACTAGGATAAATGTGGAATATCATTGGCATCTTGAATCAACACTTGAGTTATTTCAACTGAATAAAAATGTCTTAGAATGTATGCTCCGTAATTTACCAACATAAAAAGTTTAAGCATGGAAGGGAATAAAGCCATCCACAACCAGGGTTGGAGAAGGAAATATTGACCAAAAGAATGATGATCCAGAAACACTTCCAGAAACATTTCCTCAACCAGGAAGATTATTGATATTTAGTTAAATGCCAGAACTGGCACTTTGATTGTTGTTGTCATACGCTCAATGAAATGACTAAAAACATTGTGTGAAAGAGCGTTGTCTAGTACCTCACAACTTTGCATTGCTAGTACTTCATTCCGCACCATCAGACAGAAACTACCTCTGGGCATAGATTAAACATAATACAATCAATTTATTTTCCCATTTTCTGCTATGTGGTGCTGACATTATCATTTTTTGCTCTGTTACTTCTTCTTAGTATCTGTGTATTGTTTGTGTGTTTTTATTCTTCATAGCCAACTGCTTTTAAGTGACTCCCAAGTGTAAGGAGTAAGTATGCTGGTTTATTACTGAGTCTCAAGCAGAGTCAAGTGGGATTGAGGTTGGGTCTTGACAGGAGATGTGGCTCTGACCACTTTAGTCACATCACTATTCATTGGCCCAGAGAGGACGTAAACTAAAATAAAATAGGTTGTTAGTCACACAGAGCTGCAATGTGTCAAAAAAGAGAGAAGCTTTAACAGCATCTCTTTGACTAAGATGAAAAGCTTTAACAGCATTTCATCTTACACTCATCAGGACAAATGCAAAAATGCCACATTTCAAAAGGAACAATAATTTATACTGCACGAGAAAAGGGAGGTTTTTCATCTGTTGAAAGCTCACTCGACCTTAAATGTTAACTTTGTCTACCTCCACTGATGATGTCAGACCTACTGATTTTTTTGTAGCATCTTTTATTTGTATTTCAAATATCCAGGATCCACATTATTTTTCTTTACTTTTAGGTGGTAGGCTAATCTGTGTCAACTTCTAGCATGACTGATATTGAGTACTTCCTTAGCCTGACTACTAATCTGCATGAAGGCATACTTTGGACTGGAAGGCAATGTACGACACAGAACAGAGGTAATGTTTGTAGTTAGACCAGCTGCCAGGTTGAATGAAGATCACAGTCACTGTTGTAAGCAATGCAACTGCACGATTTACCAATCCACTTCATCAGCTCGAGGTAAGAAAGTTGAATCCAGTTAGTCTTCTTTGGGGTAATGATCTATAGCCTCATTTGGATCTTAAGCTATTTGAGGGTAGTGGAATTCCTGTTTCCACACATCAGCTACTACCATCTACATCTGAGGATAATATGTGTGCACTGAGTCCTCTGTGTACAGCATAGAAAAAGGTAATTCAGCCCATAGTGTCAGTTCCTACTCTTTGCTAGAGCAACCCAAAACTGATCCCAGACTCCCGTGTTCTCCCTGTAGACCTATTTTGATCTGCATCAAATATTTATCCAATTTTTCCTGAAATCTTACACTCAACAATTCAATACTCCACCAATATTCTGCATTAAAAATACTCCTAACTTTAGGCTGGCACAGTGGCCAGTCACACTGCATCACAGGCCAGGGACCCAGGTTCTATTCCAGCCTTGTGTGTGTGGAGTTTGCTGGTTGCAGAAATGTTTCTGGATCAACATTCTTTTGGTCAATATTTCCTTCTCCAGCCTTGGTTGTGGATTCTCCTCATGTGTGTGTGGCTTTCCTCTGGGTGTTGGCTAAATTGCCCCTTAATATCCAAAGATGTGTAATTTAGGTGGATTGGCCATGGTGTATTGCCCCTTAATATCCAAAGATATGTAGGTTAGGTGGATTAGCCATGGTAAATGCATATGAATAAGTGGCTCTTTCAGAGAGTTTTGCAAGCTGATGAGCCAAATGGTCTCCTTCTGTACCGGATTCTATTAACTCCTCCCCTCTTTTAATCACAATTTTATATTGTAAGCTCTTTGAATTTGTTACCCAGTCTCAACAAATAGTATTTCCCAATGCAAAGCTGTATCTTGCTGAACATGTTGCATTATTTGCCCTTGATATGAGGGCTGTAAGAATATGTGGAATTTCTTGGATCTATCAGTAGCCTAGTTTCAAGTGTTCAAACATATTCCAGTACATTAACTGTTGTCCATGTACTGAACAGGTAGCATTTCTAAAAGTGCCTAAATCATTTTAGAGTCTACTTGTATTGATAGTTAAGACTATGCTGCTTTGCCATTCGACCTTCTGTCAGCATTGGAAATCAATGGGGCGGAAAAATTCAATTTTCTGACAGAGCTGGTGACAGAAGTGCAGAAATAAAAGTCTAGGCTTCTTGGCAGGAGTTGGTTACTTCAGTGACAAACATCCAGAGGAAGTGAGGGCAGATGAGGAAAAAAGTTAATGACCTCAGGAAATCTGCCAGGATTGGGTAGTCAACATTGCAATATATCAAGTTGATGCTCAAAGCAGGCAGGCTACATTTCCTTTCAGCCTTGTACATTCTGACTGAGCTGGCATGAATTCCATATAAATGGTTCCCCAGCACTTGTTCCACGACTGCAGGGAATGGCAACCAAGAAAGCAGCACTTTCTTGGATACTAGATGAAGTGGAGCAGAGGTGGGACACCCTCTACCTCCACTCCAGGAGATTCTCCCCATGTCTGCGTGGGGTTCCTCCGGGTACTCTAGTTTCCTCCCATGCTCCAAAGATGTGCAGATCATGTTGATTGGCCAAGCTAAATTATCACTTAGTGCTAGGGGGACTAGTAGGCTAAATATGTGGGGCTGCAGGGATAAGGGCTGGGTGGGATTGGGGTCAGCGCAGACTAGATGGGCCGATTGGCCTCCTTCTGCACTGTAGGAATTCTACGTCAGTCCCCATGGTGGGACAGTTCCTAATCCTGTTCATCCCCAAAGTAAGATGTTATGTGACCATCCCAAGCATGTCAGCCAATTTCGGCCTTGACCACTGCACAGGCTTCTTCTGCCTCCTCCTCTGTGTAGCCACCTTCATTGTCCTTCTCGGCATCCTCCTCATTCAAGATGTGGCACTCTTCCATCTCCTCCAGATCCAGGTGGTCTCCCTTCTGCAGTGCCAAGTTGTGGAGAGCACAGCAAACTACAATGATGTGGGAGACCCTCTGGAGGCTGTATTGTATGGACGCCCCTGACCGGTCCAGGCACTGGAACTGCGTCTTCAACAGGCCAATTGCCTGCGCAACCAGCATGTGCATTGCAGCATGAGCCTCATCGTAACGAGTCTCCGCTGATGCTTGTGGTCTCCCCATTGGTGTAATCAGCCTTTGCTGCACTGCCTCCAATACAAATATATCCTTCCTTGAATATGGAGACCAAAATTGCATACCGTGCTCCAGGTGTGGTCTCACTAAAGTCCTGTACAATTGTAGCAAAACTTCTTTATTCTTACATTCCAATCCTCTTGCAATAAAGGCCAACATGCCATTTGCCTTCCTAATTGCTTGCTGTACCTATGTGCTCAGTCTCTGGTGCCTGAGCACTCCCTAGTCTCTCTGATCATTAACATTCACACATTTCATGCCTTTTAAAAATTAATCTGCTTTTGTATTCTTCTAACCAAAGTGATAACCCACTTCCCACACAAAGGTCAAATTTCTGTCATTTTGTCTGCTACAGGAATCATAGCAAGTGAGACAGAAAATTCAGCAGACCGTTCAAAGATCCGTTGAGCTCGGGTGAGAATGTCCAGTTGTGGGGCGCGTGTCTTCAGAGAATCCCACTCTATAAACCATCTGTCATCTTGTTGCCCACTCACCTAATGGTCTAGATCTTTGC
Organism: Carcharhinus amblyrhynchos; assembly: GCF_965287045.1. Taxonomy (NCBI): domain Eukaryota; kingdom Metazoa; phylum Chordata; class Chondrichthyes; order Carcharhiniformes; family Carcharhinidae; genus Carcharhinus; species Carcharhinus amblyrhynchos. The sequence goes on from NC_137331.1 coordinate 49,220,805, forward strand.
AGCCTTTCTGTGTACTCCTTACAGTGTACATTTCCACTCAATTTTGTATGATTAGGAAAAATAGAAACATTACTTCTTGTTTTTGTCTAATTCATTAATATAGATCATAAATAGCTGAAGCCTCAGCATTGATTTTTGTAGCAATCCACTAGTCACAGTCTGCCAACTTGAAAATTATTCCCCATTATGCCTATTGTCTGCTTCCTGTCCATTAACCAGTCCCCTATCTATGCTAACAGATCACCCCAATGAACCCTTTAGCTTTTTTAGTACTTTTTTCTACACTGATATTAATTACCTTAATTTCCTGGCTCTTATTAGCCTCTAAGTTACCCTGTATTTCTGATATGTAAAACTTGTGTTTTCTACTGTGAAGATGGACACAACACGTTTGTTCAAAGTCTCTGATATCTTTATTTCTCATGATACTTTCCCTTGTCCCTGTGTCGAGGGGACCAATGTTTACTTTAGCTCTTCTCTTCCTTTACATATATTTGTAAAGGCTTTTAAAATTAGCTTCAATGTTTCTGGCTAGTTTATGATCTTTATATTTTTTCCTCCTGCCTTGGACTTACTACTGTTCTTTGCAATGTTATAAGCCTCTTCTGTTGATCTAGCTCTACCCTTAACCTCTTTAGTAAGCCATGGGTGGATCTTTCTCACTGAGGTTTCGTTTTTCAATGGAATTTTTTTTATTGAACATTTTGAATTTTTCTTTAAACATTTCCCGCTGTTTATTTACCATCCTACTTTCAAAGCCTATTTATTTACCCAGTTAACCTTAGCCATCCTTCTCCACATACCTAAGAAATTGCATCAAAAAAGATTCTTGTTTGTGATTGGTTTGTGTTATTTTCAAACTTAATGTGGAACTGTATTATGATCGTGAGGCGTGCGTTTTTCATTAGAAAGACGGAGGCTGATGGGAGGCATAGACAGGGTGGATAGTCAGAGGCTTTTTCCCAGGGTGGAACTGTCAGTTACAAGGGGGCACAGGTTCAAGGCGAGAGAGAGAAAGTTTAAGGGAGATGTGCAGGGGAAGTTTTTCACACAGAGAGTGGTAGGTGCCTGGAATGTGCTGCCAGAGGAAGTGGTGGAAACAGGCACATTAGCAACATTTAAGAGGCATCTGGATGGGTACATGAATAGGGAAGGAATAGAAGGACAAAGTCCAAGTAAGTGCTGAAGTCTTTTTTAGTTAGAGCATCATGATCAGCATAGGCTTGGAGGGCCAAAGGGCGTAATCCTGTGCTGTACTTTTCTTTGTTCTTTAATCACTATTTCCCAGTGGACCTTTTGCTATGACATTACTAATTAACCCAGCCTCATTGCACAATAATGTACTAGATCTAAACTAGTTGGTTCTGTAACATGTTGCTCCACGAATTTGTCGCAAAAGCATTCTATAAACTTATCTTCCAGACTATCTTCACTAATTTGATAGCGTAGTCTACATCAAGATTAAAATCCATCATAACTAAAAGTTAAAAGAAATTATTTATTAATCACAGGTAAGGCTTACATTAACACTGCAATGAAGTTACTGTGAAATTCCCCTAGTTGCCACACTCCAGCACCTGTTCGGGTCAATGTACCTAACCACCACAGCTTTTAGATTGTGAGAGGAAACCGGAGCACCTGGAGGAAACCCATGCAGACACGGGGAGAACATGCAAACTCCACACAGACAGTGGCCCAAGCCAGAATCAAACCCGGGTCCCTGATGCTGTGAGGCAGCAATGCTAGCCACTGATTTTTGATTTGATTTGATTTGATTTATTATTGTCACATGTGTTAACAAACAATGAAAAGTATTGTTTCTTGAACACTATACAGACAAAACATACTGTTCATAGAGAAGGAAACGAGAGAGTGCAGGTTGTAGTGATACAGTCATAGCTGTGGCTATGTGGTGGCACTCCGTCACCATGCTGCCCCATTTACATTACATTGTCTTTGTTACAAGCTCTAATAATTTCTTGGTTTAATCCTCTGTCCAATGAAAGAACTACTACTGGGGGCAGGGTGGCCTATAAACTATCCTCACCAACAAACTGACATTTGCAGTTCACCATCATGGCTGTCCCTGGTGAACTGCGGCAGGCCCAGACATCATAAAGTCCTCAAAGTTACGTTTACTTGATAATGAAAAGTACATGTCAACTTCATACTCACTCCTATCAGTAATTCCCTCAGCATTGTGTCAAGTTCACATATGCACTTCCAGAGCTTGTTCAAAGGCTCCATTGAGCACAATATATTAGCATTACTGACCTTGGTGAATGTTTAGGTAAGGGGACACCTGGCTGTGAACAGAACCTTGTGGCCACTAAACAGACAACCAAAAAGTAATACACTCTTAACGATGAAGGCATGAATGCTGGGACCATAATGTGACTAAGAGGGGCTTCGCCTCAGCATTTTGAGGTGGCAAAGTCCTCAAATTTATTAGCGAGCTTACCACATGTTCAATCAGAAATGGAAATGCTTATGTCACACAGGAATGCATGTGAGTTCTGAGGAGGGACTCCTAGCATGTAAACCCTGTTGGATTACAGAAAGTACATGGTGTTCCAGGATACATGACCCTCTCTCTCTTTAAACATCTCTCCTTCTACACAAGACCTTGACTTTTCTTTAAAGCAGATAGCCTGGGAGTACGCCTCAGCTTCAATCTTACAGTACTAAGAAATAGCATTACATGTGAACCAGGTTCTCGCACAAGAACACTTCAAAGTAAAGATGATGCATCATTGAGAATGGGCACACTCTGTGGTGTGACTGATGCAGAGCACATAGATGAGAGGCACATGATAGTGACTTCGGTGATGATCTGGGGGAGGGACCATGGTATGACACTTGATTGACATTGACACAGCTCATCATAAAGAGGAGGCATATACAAAAGAAGATGTGAAATGTGTTGTATGTGGATTGGTGAACATTACAAGTACATGGTTAACACCTGTGCCACTGTAGTGCTCCGAATATTTCTTAGATTTCCTAACCCTACTGTTACGTCTTGGTGTTTCTCTGACATCCCCAGTGAAGATGGAGAAGGCCTGCTGACTGCGATGCCCTGTTATTTGTGATTACTTTGATGGATGTTTTTTGGATGGCTAGGTGGTGGAGACACCCAGCCTTCTTTGTGTCTTGCTGTGAGGCAGGTGTACCCTCGTCAATCTGTGGAGTGGGAGCTGATGGGGCCACAGGAAGAGAGAATTGGGATCAGATAGACACTCCCAGAATCACCTGGCTGAGGGGAAGTTCGACCCTCACGGTTAAATGTAAGCTTCAATTTATTGGAGCGCGGAGATAGCTTCATTTTGGAGCATTCTTTTTTCCCCAATTTTTTTTGTTCAATTTGTAACAAAGTGCTGTATATTTTGTATTATTATATGATGTCTTACCTTGTATCATTAGCAGTGTATTGTCCCTTATCAAGTGCTTGTGTGAAAAATGTGGTTGTAATAGAAAATGTAATAATATTCAGAGTTCCCGAGCAAGGAAGTGGTGGAGGTTTGCCCACGGAACCCGTCCGTATGTGGGTCACATTATTTCCTGAAGTGGGCTACACATCTCACGTTACATGGCAGCTAGACGTGCACTTGTTGATCCTCTTCCTCATTGGTGACTCTGTGATGAGAAGGGACAGATTCGTCTGAGATCAAGCTGACCTACTCCCCTTTGGCATGGCCACTGATGGATACCACCAAGGGCTACAATGAGGGAGCACTGCTCCTGGATTTCTGATGTCCTGGTTCAAGGTCTCCGAAGCTACCACCAACCTGCCACTGTCGACCTTGGTTCATTTGCATGCCAGTGGTTTCACCCCAGATTGAATGCGAACAAACTCCTTAGGTTTCTCAGTTGAGGTGTCCTTGGAACCAGAGCTGAGAGCCCTGGCCTGCGGGTGTCCATGGGCACTTTCCAGAGGTACCTATGAATGAGAGTAGTGAAAATTAGTGCATGGCAGAGGGCTTGAAAGGAGGACAATGCACTCAGTGTCAGATGAGCTGGTGCAGGATTTTCACTGGGTGTGAGCTGCCCACTTCCCCATTACCACTGGCATGGCCAGCATGATGGTTTACTTCTCAAAGTGAGTGAGGATCCTAATGTCAGCGATTCCACCACTGGCCTGGGACTTCTCCCTGTTGTTATGTGTGAGCCTGTTCTGCAGGTGTATGAGGAGTACACATACCAAGACAGACGATAAGGATGCCCTACATGTGTGTGTGTGGTAAGTGAAGCCGTGGGTGGGGTGAGGATGTGAGCTCAAGAGGAAATGAGCCTAATAGAGATGCAAAGGTGTGTTTGAGAATGAGTGGTGATATCTATTGACTTGGCAGTGTGCAAGATCAATGTAAATGTGTGCTGGGATGGTGAGCCCAAGTTAAGAGTAATGAAATGATGGACTTACCCTGGCTGCCTGGATGAGATCATTCATTCTCTTTCTGCAGTGGGTGTGTGGTCCTCTTGTGCACGGAATTGGCACTGATTGCCTTTGCCACTGGCTCCTAAACTGGAATGTTGAAGTTGGTGGACGTGTGGCCATGAAAGGAATACAAGAAATTTCAGTAATCCTCCATGCATCCAACAGGTGACACATGGAGGAATCTGGGCACAGAAATCTTCTTTAGTTTCAGTGCAATGTCTCAATTGGAGCAGTTCTGGTTTCCAGATAAGAAGGAGTCTGTGCTCTGGTGTGCTTTAAATATGACGCCCAGGGTGAGGAAATGGTGAGATGACATCAGGGTGGGTGAATCAGGTCTGCCTGCTATCAGTGATCTGATGTATATTTAATTAGCTGCGAAGCATATGATACAACACAGAAACTCACCATTGGAGCCAATGGGAGAAATGTTGTTTCCACACTCACTGCGGTACTCAGTGTGCAGAACATCCCATGTAAAACTGCAATTGCTGGAGACAATATTTTTTTACAACATAATCCATTTTTTCTAGAAGTTGATGATTGTTGCTCCTGAGGTTCCTTTTGATGATGGGGAGAAACTGTTCCATTGGCAGGAGGGTTGAGAATCAAAGAACACCAAGTGAAAAGTTGTTGAAGGCAAAAGAACGAAAGAGGACACAAGGAAAAGCATTTTTATTCAGTGAGTGATTATGATGGAATACGCAATCTTGTGAGGGGAGGCAGATTCAATTGTGAATTTCAAAAAGGAATTAGATGAACACCTGAAGAAAATGAATTTGCAGGGCTTTGGGAAAAGAGTAGCAATGGGACTAGCTGAGTTGATTTTGCATATAGGCAGCATGGACATAATGGGCCAAATGGTCTCCTTTGCTGTGTAACCATTCTATGATTCTATAACTTTGAGGTTTTCACAATCAAATACAGCTACATAGTGCTAATGCTCTAATGGAGAGAGGTGTTTATAGTCCTTTGTGGACAATGGTTAATTACTTCCTAATGCTCCACTCACCCTAAAACATGATGAAATTTAAACTGGATCAGAGACTTTGCTATTAAATATAAATGTTATCTAACCAGAGTAAAGGCATTTGATCCTCCTTACATCATGAACTGAAATATACTTTGACCCCTAATCACATCATGACCCCACATCATGAACTGAAATATACTTTGACCCCTAAAATACATAGAAGAACGTACTGCAAATTTCAATTCAGAGTAATACCTCAAAAATTCTATTGATTATTTTGAGATGGAACCACTGGAAAGAGATTAGTTTAAAATGTCTCATTACACGTTAATGTAGCTTAGAGTAGCCTTCTACATTAGAGCACCCACCTCAATAACAAATGTGTTTGTCAGGGTTGAAGATGATTCTGTAGAATCCAATTGGTTAGACTTACCAGAAACTTAGTCCAGAAGTTCCTTTCCACAAAGCAACATCTAGTGGGCAAATGAATAAATTGCAACTACTTGCCTTCAAAGAAAAGTCTACACAGTCGCTTTGATACTAACTAAATGCAAATTATTAGAGTGAAAACAACTTAAGATAGAAATTGAGCACACTGGATGTGCAACATTTTACTAAGACCTGCTGCATTTTACTAAGTTCATAGTTGGAGCAGCAAACTTCTTTCTCATCCATCAATCCACAAAAGTACAAATGGTTTATGGAATGTTTTACAGAAAGGTGGCAGTGTGATCATAACTCAATCTGGCAGGGTGACAGAGAATGTTATGAAGGGAATTGTTGATGAGAAAAGCACAGTTAACAAAAATACTCAAAATGGAGTTTGATAAGGCTGTCATTCCATGAAATCCAAGTTAGATTGACAGTGATAAAACCCTCTGCTTTGGAGTTGTTGAAGGGTATCCATGGGTGTGAGGCTGATTGCAACAACATGGTCCCTGAAAGGTATTTCTAAGCTGATATAAATGTAGAATGTATTAGTCTGCTCCATTTTTTAATTTTTGAATTATTCTCTTCCTTTTATTAATTCGTGCACTTTGTTTTCTGTAACAGCTTAAGTCTAATAACAGAATCATCCTTCATTTTCTTTCAATCATCCAAGGAGTGTTCAAAATATTCATAGTTGGAGAAGCAGGTCTCTTCTCTCTGGTTGATGAGGCTTATGTGTCAGTGCATTCTGTTCTATAATTAATCTGAATAATAGAAATGAATCAGACTACAAGCATATTAGTCTTTTGTTAAGTCAGATTGCTTATCTATTTAAATATCATGACTGATTGGAATCTATTATAGAATTATGAAGTAAAAATTGGTCACTCAACAAATGGTATTTCAAAAACTACCTACCATGACTTGGAAAAGCTATCAGCCACTGATCTAAGTAAAAATGCTAGGATTCACCTATCATGAATCTTTGCCACTACCTGGAGTTGGGGAGGATAACTGATTTTCATTTGACTGATTGGTACCTTAACTCCTGTGGACACTTCTAGGATTCCTGCCAGGGTGGGAAATGCAGACTCTTGCAATTGCTGATTTCCTAATCAAACTCCCCAGCCCAAATTGCAGGATTTAAAAGGCCAGTTGACCCTCTTGATAGGTTTTCTTCAGGCGTCACGAGAGGACCCAAACCTAGATCCCCAGGTAAGCTCCCAATCCACATTGAACAGGCTCATTTCTCCTGGTCTGTTAATGTTTCAGTATATAATTGAGGCTAGGGCTGAAGACATTTTGACAATGGGAATTCCCTCCTACTGGCCCAGTAAGGTGGGTGTGGGGAAGATGAAGGCTGTGCCTAAAATATGGCCCTTTCCCAAGCACTTTCTCTTGGAATATTCCAAAATGGTCAGTGGATTGGAGATTCTATGATTCTATGATTTGTCAGACCTGTGGAGAGAGAACAGAGCCACTGGGCCCTATTTTACCATTTTTATTCGAAGTGCTCGGCAGTCTTGAAACTGGCAGTGTTTCAGATTTGACTTTTAGACCTGTTCTTAGGTGCCCCCATACTCTGCCTGCAAAAATAGTAGTGATTTAGAATCACACTGCACAAGTCTGTGGGTGGTGTTTAATGTGCCCAAAACCCTGCAGCTCCGATTGGCACCTCCAACTGCATATACGCAGGAAAAAAAAAGAATGCTGCTCCCCTGCCATATCCCTCCCTGGCTGGGTAATGCCTCCCCCAGCCCCCACAGACACTGCCCCACCCCCACAACATTACTGACCTCCTTGCCCCCACAATACCCCCCACCACCACCCAGACCATGTCCCTCCCTGCCCCCCCCACTGATCTCAGGCAGAGTGGCAATGGACCTCCCTTCCCCCCACTTATCTCAGTCAGAGTGGCAGCAGACCCCCTCTTCCCCCCCTCACCCTACTGATCTCAGGCAGAGTGGCAACGGGCCCCCTCTTCCCCCCTATTGATCTCAGGCAGAGCGATGGTGGACCCTCTACCCCCCTCTCCCCCTACCCCACCGATCTCAAGCAGAGCGCTTCGGAAGGTTGGCACTTACCTCCCCTCTAACTGGAGGACTCGATTCAGACCTGTTTTGCACTGAATCCGGATGGGCGAACATGTTGGTAAAGGGGGAAATGCCAATAAAGTTGAGCATGCAGCCCATTAAGTCAATTTAAATGCATGTAAATGTATTTAAATGGCCATTGCGCCCGTTTCAGTTGCGGTCTCAATCGCAGCCATTTTCGGGCCTTGGTAAAAGGGAACTGGTGCGGAGGTGGGCGTGGTTTGCACTTCCACCCCATGCCCGATTTTACCAAGTTTTCACACCCAAAAGTGGGTGCAGTGTGAGGGTAAAATCGGAATCCAGCACCCACACAGTATTTTGCTTCTGTATATTTGAAATTTGGTTCAAATGCGAATTTGAAGGATTGGGGAAAGAGGTGCTTTCGGAAAGGTTTACAGTAACATGTATTGTAAATTGGGTAATTAAGAGAGTTAGGGAAGGAAGGGAAAAAGGTGCTCTTTTACTGTTTGCCTCTTCAGCCTTAATGAAGTAGTCTTATTCTGCTACAGGAGTTATTTGGTGAGTATCTGGTAAGTGACTGAAGTTTATTCTATTCCTAAGGTTCAAAAAGACTAGCAACTGGTGGTAAGGCTAATAAAATATATAAAAGCAAAAATAAAATATATAACTGAATAAAATAAATAAATAGTTAATTAGAACACATTATGGATAGCAGGTCAAGTGATGTGTCACATCTTCAGCACGTAGGAACTCCTGAATCCAGGGCAAACACATCTGCAGTAAATGTTTGAAGTTTGAGCCTCTTTAGCCAGAGACCGAATACAGACACTACAATGCATCAGAGAGGGGAAAGTTACCTGGATTCTTTGTATCTGTAGGAAGTCACACCTCTCAGGACAGGGTTTTCTGATTTGATCAGTGGTCAAGGAGAGGAGAGTGTGACTGTGAGTGAGACAGGTAAGGGGACTCAGAGGGCAGGAGCTCACAAACCTCAGCCTTTACAATTGTCCAGCAGATGTGAGCTTTTCTCGGTTTGTATGGATGTGGGGGCTGCAGTGGGAGTAAGTTAACTGGCTACAGCACCACAGCACAGGGACTATTCGAGTGGCAGGAAGCATAAAGGAATGTACTGGAAGTAGGGGACAGTATAGTAAGAGAGATTAACATTATTCTCTGCAGTGAAGAGCGTGAGGCTATGTTGCCTGCCTGATGCCAGGGTTTGGAACATTTGCTTAGTGCTGGAGAGAAACTTGCAGAGGAGGGGGAGGACACAGTCAACATGATCTATGCACATAGCAACGACATCAGCAGGATAAAGAAGGCGACCCTGCATTGTCAATACAAAGAACAAAGAAAATTACAGCACAGAAACAGGCCCTTCGGCCTTCCAAGCCTGCACCGACCATGCTGCCAGTCTGAACGAAAACCTCCTACCCTTCCAGTACCATATCCTTCTATTCCCATCCTAGTCATGTATTTGTCAAGATACCCCTTTAAAGTCATATCTGCTTCTACTACTTCCCCCAGCAGCAAGTTCCAGGCACCCAACATCCTCTGTGTAAAAAACCTGCCTTGTACATCTCCTTTAAACCTTGTCCCTCACATTTTAAACCTATGTCCCCTAGTAATTATTGATTCTTCCACCCTGGGAAAAAGCTTGTGAACATCCAATATGAGTACCTAGGTACCAAATTAAGAAGTAGAACCTCAAACCTCAAAATCATAATCTTTGGATTATTGCCTGAGCCATGTGCAAAGTGGCATAGGACAAAAGGAATAGAGAGATGGATTTGTGTCTCAAAAACTGGTGTGGGAGAAATGTGTTCCAGTTTGTGGAGTACTGGCACCAGTATGGGGAAAGTGGGATCTGAATCTTTGGGATGGCCTACACGCAAAACTTTTGACAAATACATGAATAGGATGGGAGTAGAGGGATATGGTCCCCAGAAAGATAGGGGGCTTTAGTTCAGTCAGGCAGCATGGTTGGTGCAGGCTTGGAGGGCTGAAGGGCCTGATCCTGTACTGTAATTTTCTTTGTTCTTTTTGACAAACATGCCGGGACCGGTATTCTTGCAAGGCACTAGGAAAATGTAAAGGATGTTAAAAGTGAGGATAAGGGATGAAATTTGGGAAGATGGCATAAATCAAAGAGCAGAAACAAGACCAAAGAGGAAGTTATTATTATGGGAATTGAAAAACAGATCATGATAGGAAGGAATAGAGAGTACTAAGTCAAACAGTAAATCAACAGGTAAGACAAAAGGTTATTAAAAATAATAAAAGGATTAAAATAAAAGCTCTGTATCATTCAAAACAACAGATTAACTGAGAGTGTGCACTGAAATGGATCTGTACAATTTGATAGCCATTCTGAAAACATAGTTGTAGGAGGACATGAATTTGGACCTGAATATTGAAGGGTATAGATATTTAGGAAGGACAGTTAAAGAGGAAAAATGGACGGGTGGCTTGGTTATTTAATGATGGTATTAGCACAATAGTTGGGGATGGCTTAAGAAAGCCAGGATACAGAATGGTTGGGTAGAGATGAGAAATGGTAAAGGCAAGAAGTCACTTCTGGGGGTTATGTGCAGCCCTCCTCTAACAGTAACCACATGGTAGGGTGCAGCATAAAGGAAGAAATAATTGCAGCTTGTCAGAAAGGTATGCAATAATTATGGGAGATTATAATTCACATATAGACTGGAAGCTTAGATAAAGAGTTCCTTGAATGTTTTCAGGATAGTTTCTTAGAACATGTTCAGCAGCCAGAGAGCTACTAGACCCAGTATTGTGTAATGAATGGGATTAATTAATGATCTCACTGAGAAGGCGGCCCTAGGTAACAGTAACCATAATATGATTGAATTTTATAAGCAGTTTGAGGGAGAGAGGAGATGGTCTGAGAAGGGCAATTATGAGAGCTGAGTTGGCAACTTAGGTTAAGGGATAGGTCAATAGAAATGCAGTGGCAGATATTTAAGGGGATATTACAGAATGCACAGAATAGTTACATTCCAACAGATGAGGAAAAAGTCCAAGGGGTGGACCCACCATCTGAATCCATAACTAGTAAGGTTAGAGATAGTTTCAAATTTAACTAAAAACATATAATTGTGCTAAGGCAGGTCAGAAGATTGGACAGAATATAAGGAAAGCAGGGATGACTAAAAGATTAATCAGGTTGGAAAAGTAAGAGTACATGTGAAAGCTAGTCAGAACTGTAAAAACAGAAAGTAAAAATATATTTAAAAAAGAAGAATTAACAGAGTGAGCATTGGTCCTATAGAATATGAGTCTGAAGAATTGATAATGGAAAGCAAGGAGATGGCAGATGAACTGAACAGTTACTTTGCATACGAATTAGGAATTGGAGTAGGTCACCTGGCCACTTAAGCCCACTCCACCATTCAATAAGATCATGGCTGATCTGATTGTAAATTCAATCCCACATCCCTGCCCATCCCTGATATTCTTTCACCTCTTTGTTAATCAAGAATCTATCTAGCTCTGCCTTCAAAAATTTTTAAAGACCCTGTTTCCACTGCCTTTTTGAGGAAGAGAGTTTTAGAGATGCTATGAGAGAAAATAAATTCTCATCTCAGTCTTAAATGAATAATTCCTTATTTTAAAACAGTGACCCTTAGTTCTCAATTCTCCAACAAGAGGAAACATCCTCCCCAAATAAGATCATAAGAGTAGAAGTATTAAGATGTAGGAGGAGATGTATATCATTCGGGCCATCAAGTCTGCTTCACCCTGTCAAGACCCCCCACCATCTTAAAGGTTTCAACCAATTTGCCTCTTACTCTTCTTTTTGTTTAAATTATTGTTTTTATTAAAATTTTCTTTATCTCACATATTACAGTGACAAAAAATTAACATATTCAAAAGGGTTATAATTTACACAGTCCATTAATCATCTATTATTGACTATTTACAGAAATATAAAAGAAACAATGTTACAAAGGCATTTTTAGATTAAAGATTCAAGTTGCACATATGGACATGTGTTGTTAGGTTAGGATAGGATGAGAATGGAGAAAAGAGGTGCTGTAGATTAGTTTATGTGAACAATATTCCCATTACTGGGATCCATCTTCGAGAGAATTTTTCACTTTTAAGCACAATGCATAAGTGATTCTTTCTTTCTCAAATAGTTCTCTGACCTTAGACAACCAGGATTTCTATGTTGGACATGCAAATTTCAGCCAATTGAAGGCAATGCCTTTAATGGCAGCTATGAGCAAAATTTCTAAAAGATAATTATATTTCCTCCCTCCCATCCCTTCGTGAATTATCCCCAGTAGAGCAGTTAGGGAGGTCTGTGGGATGTCAATGTGAAATACCTTGATCAATGTTTTGAACATCCTATCCCAGTACTCCTTTAACTTTGGGAATGACCAGAATGTGTATAAGTCATGACAATTGGTTCTCCAAAGTCTCTCCATAATTGTTTGTGTGGGCCATGCCAACTTTTACAGTAATACATGATGTTCTGAAGTACCTAGTAATGAGTTTCCATTTATATTCTCTCCAGATGTTTGAGCAAGAGACAAGATAGATCTCACAACAGATTTCATTCCAGTTCCATTAGTATTTGCTGTTATAGTTCCTCCTCCCATTTCCTTTTAATATGTAAGAAATTACTAGCCACCACGGAGACCAAAATCTTATATATATAGGATATTACTTTTGCTCCAGCGACACCTCATTGAATGTGTGCAAAGTATGACTCTTTTGGAGATGGACTTCCAACTTTGTTTAGGTCTTCATATTTTAAAATGAAGTGTCTTATCTGTAGGTATCTTAAAAAGAAAATCAGTATTTGGATGGCCAAATTCCCCTTTGATCTGCTCAAACGATTTTACAGTATCTTTGATTTGGAAGATGACACCATATTCAGACCACTTCTTAAAGCCGTTAACTTGCATGGGGTGTTTTTTATGGACCCAATAGTGGGCAGAGCCAAGATTGAGCAGGGTAAGTCAAATGATTTCTGAATTTCTTTCCAAAATATTGATAGTTCATCTTGTCCATTCACTTACTCTGCAGTCCCTTATATCATTATGCTTAAGTGGCAATGCTGTTAATGGGAGTTAGCATGCAAGTTTCTCCAAGTTTAACTACTGTTTTCACTCTGTCTGTTAACCATGCTGTCATAGATTTTAGTTGACCTGCCCAAAAACAGAATTTAAAATTTGGGAGTGCTAAATCTCCTTCCGATTTAGTAAGCTGCAATGTTTTACATTGTATTCTGGGTCATTTTCCTTGCCATATAAAATAGGAGATCAAACGATCCAGCATGTTGAATCAAAATTTTGAGATCTGAATACGTCGCATCTGGAACAAGTACAATAATCTGGGAAAGACATTCATCCTAATAGTTTTAATCTGCCCGATCAAAGAGAAGGGAAGTGTTAGCTACCAATCTAGATCATCTTAATTTGGTTAATGATACTGGTGTAATTTCCTCCATATATTTCATTAGTTGATGATGGAATTGAATACATAAGACCATAGACATAGGAGCAGAATTAGGCCACTTGGCCCATCGAGCCTGCTCCGCCATTCAATCATGGCTGATGTTTTTCTCATCCCCATTCTGCTGCCTTTTCCCCATAGCCCTGATTCCCTTACTAATCAAGTACCTATTTATCTCTGTCTTAAATATATTCAATGACCTGGTCTCTACAGCCTTCTGTAGCAAAGAGTTCCATAGATACACCTGTCTCTGGCTGAAGAAATTCCTCCTTATCTCTGTTTTAAAGAATTGTCCCTTTAGCTTGAGGTTGTGCCCTCTGGTTCTAGTTTTTCCTTTTCGGGGAAACATCCTCTCCACGTCCACTCTATCCAGATCCTGCAATATTCTGCACGTTTCAATAATTTCCCCCCTCATCATTCTAAACTCCAATGAGTACAGACCCAGAGTCCTCAACTGTTCCTCATACGACAAGCTCTTCACTTCAGGGATCATCTCGCGAACCTCCTTTGAACCCTTTCCAAGGCCAACACATACTTCCTTAGATATGGGGTTCAAAAATATAGTGGATGCCTTGGTGGTTATTTTCCAGACGTCGCTGGATTCCGGGGAAGTGCCGGAGGATTGGAAAACGGCTAATGTTACGCCGTTGTTTAAGAAGGGTGCCAGGCAAAAGGCGGGGAATTACAGGCCGGTTAGTTTAACGTCTGTGGTAGGTAAAATGTTAGAATCCGTCATTAAGGAGGAAATTGCGAGGCATCTTGAAGGGAATTGCTTGATAGGGCAGACGCAACACGGTTTCATTAAAGGGAAGTCGTGTCTGACAAATTTACTGGAGTTCTATGAGGATGTGTCTAGGGCGGTGGATAGAGGAGAGCCGGTGGATGTGGTCTTTCTGGATTTTCAGAAGGCGTTTGATAAGGTACCTCACAAGAGGTTACTGCAGAAGGTCAGAGGACATGGAGTTGGGGGTAGGGTGTTAGCGTGGATAGAGGATTGGTTGTCAAATAGGAGGCAGAGAGTGGGGGTCAATGGGTGCTATTCGGATTGGCGGTTGGTGACTAGTGGGGTGCCCCAGGGGTCGGTGCTGGGGCCTCAGCTATTTACCATTTATATAGATGATCTGGAGGAGGGAACTGAGTGTAGGGTGTCGAAATTTGCTGATGACACCAAGATTGGGGGAAAGGCAAATTGTGCGGAGGGTGTGGAGAGTCTGCAGAAGGATCTAGATAGGCTGGGCGAATGGGCCAGGAAATGGCAAATGGAATTTAATGTTGGCAAGTGTGAGGTGGTCCACTTTGGTAGGAAGAATGGTAGGAAGGACTATTACTTACGTGGCGAAAAACTGCAGCAGGCGACGGTGCAGAGGGACCTCGGGGTCCTTGTGCATGAGTCGCAAAAACCCAGCCTGCAGGTGCAGCAGGTGGTCAGGAAGGCGAATGGGATGCTGGCCTTCATAGCGAGGGGGATTGAATATAAAAGTAGGGAGGTCTTGCTGCAGCTGTATAGGGCATTGGTGAGGCCGCAGCTGGAGTACTGTGTGCAGTTTTGGGCGCCGCACCTGCGCAAGGATATTTTGGCCTTGGAGGGAGTGCAGAGGAGGTTTACTAGGCTGATACCGGAGTTGAGGGGGTTGAGCTATGAGGAGAGGCTGAATAAACTAGGCTTGTACTCGTTAGAGTTTAGAAGAATGAGGGGAGATCTCATTGAGACGTATAAGATGATGAATGGGATGGATAGGATAGAGGTGGAAAGACTCTTCCCGCTCAAAAAAGACAGTAGGACTAGGGGGCACAGCCTCAAGATAAAGGGGGGGCGGTTCAGAACGGAGTTGAGGAGGAACTTCTTCACTCAAAGGGTGGTGAATCTCTGGAATTCTCTGCCCGTTGAAGTGGTGGAGGCTGCCTCGCTAAATATTTTTAAGAAGCGGGTTGATGGGTTTTTGATAAGAGAAGGGATTAAGGGTTATGGGGAGAGGGCGGGAAAGTGGAACTGAGCCACGACAGATCAGCCATGATCTTATTGAATGGCGGGGCAGGCTCGAAGGGCCAGATGGCCTACTTCTGCTCCTATTTCTTATGTTCTTATGTTTTAAAACTGCTCACAATACTCCAAATGGGGTCTTACCAGAGCATTATGCAGCCTCAGAAGTACATCCCTGCTCTTGTACTTTACCCTCTCGACATGAATGCTAACATTGCATTTGCCTTCCTAACTGCTGACTGAACCTGCACATTAACATCGAGAATCTTAAACAATGACTCCCAAGTCCCTTTGTGTTTCTGATTTCCTCAGCATTTTCCCATTTAGAAAATAATCCATGCCTCCTTCCAAAGTGCATAACCTCATTCTTTTCCACATTGTATTCCATCTGCCACTTCTTTGCCCACTCTCTTAACTAGTCCAAGTCCTTCTGCAGCTCCCCTGCTTTCTACATACTACCTGTCCCTCTACAGATCTTTGTATCATCTACAAACTTAGCAACAGTGCGTTCAGTTCCTTCCTCCAAATTGTTAATGTATATTGTGAAAAGTTGTGGTCCCAGCACTGATCCCTGAGGCACACCCTTAGTCACCGGTTGCCGTCCTGGAAAAGACCCCTTTATCCACACACCCTGCCTTCTGCCAATCAGCCAATCCTCTATCCTTGCCAGGATCTTACCCTGAATACCATGGGAATTTAACTTATTTAACAATCTCCTATGCAGCACCTTGTCAAAGGCCTTCTGGAAATCTAAATAAATCACGTCCACTGGTTCTCCTTTATCTAACTTCCTTGCTACCTCCTCAAAGAACTCTAACAGATTTGTCAAACATGATCTCCCTTTGACAAAGCCGTGGTGTCTCAGTCTTACTTTATCATGCATTTCCAATTACTCTGCAATCTCATCTTTAATAATGGACTCTAAAATCTTGCCAATGGCCAAAGTCAGGTTAATCAGCCTATAATTTCCCATATGCTGCCTCCCTCCCTTCTTAAACAGCAGTGTTACATTAACTACTTTCCACCCATACCTCCTCAATTTCCTCTGCTATCCCTTTTAAAACCCTGGGGTGTAGTCTATCTGGTCTAGACAATTTATCCACCTTCAGATCTTTCAGTTTCCCCAAAGTCTTCTCCTTAGTAACAGCCACTACACTCACCTGTGCCCCCGATCTCCTGGAGCTCTGGCATCCTACTGGTATCTTCCACCATAAAGACTGATGCAAAGTAACGATTTAGTTCCTCTGCCATTGCTTTGTTTCCTGTAATTACTTCTCCAGCCTCATTTTCCTGTGGTTCAATGGCTATTTTTGCCTCTCTCATCTTCTATATATTGAAAAAAAACCAAGCATTTAATGCCACGACTGGGTCATTTAAAGGGACTTTATGTCTTAATATGGTTGGGGATCTGTCCACTTATTTCCACTGCTTCAGTTTTATAAACATTAACTTTGTACCCCAAATAATACTTTCGTAATACTTTCCTCCAGATAAAATGTTGATGCTGAAGGATCTGTTAAGTATAGCAGTATGTTGTCACTATATAATGACAAATTATGCTCTTCTTCTCCTAATATAACACTTTTTAAGTTCTTATTGTCCCTCAACATTTGTGCTAAGAATTGCCAACTGAAGGGGGAACTGAGGACAACCCTTGTCCCCTCTCTCGCTGAAAGGCCTCAGATATATGACCATTCACTCTAATAGAGGTCTGAGGGCTGGAATAGAGTCTGGATCTATTTCACAAAGCTGGGTCCAAATCCCAGGTGGACTAAAGTCTGAAATAGGTACACCCATGACACTCGGTCAAATGCCTTATCGACGTCTATAGGTAAAAACATGGACTCTACTTCTTTAAGCATGTGTCATGATATTAAGAAGCCTGAGGAGATTGTCTCCAGAGTAACGTCCTGTTATAAATGCAGTTTGATCTGAGTGTATAACTTCAGTTATTATTCTATTTACTCTCTGGGCTAGTATTCATGTTTGAACTTTCAAATCACAATTAAGTAATGATAGAGGGCAATATGACCCACACTCTAGTAGCTTTGTACTCTCTTTATGAATGACCATTATACTGCATTTCTCCTCAAAGGAGCAAATTATCCAGTTTCTAATGATAATAGGCCTACCAAAGTAAAGGTGTAAGTATGTCTTTAAAGGTTTTGTAAATTCATTTATAAAACCATTTTTAAGTGCATCGATTAATTTATCAATTTACAAATCAGTGATTGGTTTATCCAATTCCTTAGCGCTACTTTCTGACAACTTAGTCACATTGATGCTCTACAGAAAATCATTAAATTTCCCCCCATCCCTACAAGTATCAGAATCCTTGTATAATTTGCTATTGAAAGCAGCAAAGGCTGAAGAGATTTGCAGTGGTTTGGACAAGTGATGGGGTGTCTTAAGTTTTGGAATAATATTGTGTGATTGCTGCCCTATTGCATGTTCACATCTCTGTTTTGCAAATCATAAACACCCTTCAAATTTTTGTGAGGTCTGCCATCAAAGCTGATGTATGCTGCTTTTTGTGTTGTTTTGAATTTCCTGTACTAATTCAATCTGCTTTAATTCACTTTTCTTCCTTTTAGCACATGCAAATGAAATGATGTAACCTCTATCACACAGTTCAATTAGGTCAGGGGTGAGATATCTTATGTGGTGTTGACTTCTAGATAGAGTTGCAATTCTTTCCTCACAAATTCAACAAACTCATTTAAACATACATGGAACATAATGATGCATTCAAATGCCGTTTCTTCGAGGTACATTTTTGTCCCAGATCCCTAGTCACAGCTATAATTCCATAATCAGGATGTTGCTGTCAATTATTCTATGAGCCTCTAACTTTGTTGTAAAGAAATAATCAATGCAGAAGTAAGAACAGTGCATGTTGGAATGAAATATAAAGGCCAGGATTCTCCCAGCCCGCTGTGCTGCTCAAGTAGTGCAGCGGGCCAGGAGACATCACCTTTAAGTGGGACCCATGGCCGGCTTCTGTCCAGTTACGAGTCTCCCAGGCAAATTTTTTTTACGTAATCAGCTCCATGTTGATTTCCAGCGTGGGGTTAATTAACATAGTGAAATCGCTATTTCAATATTATGTAGGATTGGGACGGAATCCTCCAGGCCCGCTATCATCTCCCCGCAACTTGGAGAGGTCCCCACCAGTTAGGTTTAAAACTGCTTCCTACCAAAGCGGAACAGGCGTGCCCACACTGCTCTTGGGCACAGAGGCCACTGAAGTCCCCCCAGGAGGTCAGGGGGAAGTCCACTTGGGCAGTGCCAGCCTGGCACCAAGGAAGTGCCCACTAGGCACTGCCAAGGGACAGGTTCAGAGAGGGCAGGGCATACTGGGGACAGGGCTTACTAGGGGGTGATCAGTGGTGGGGGTGGAACCGCTACTACTCTGCAGCCAACTGACATTTCAGACCACACAGCTCTGAAAAAGCACCTGAGCTTTTTTTTAAACAGTGCTTTCCTTTCACTATGACAGTTTGCACAGGATCTGTGTGTGACAGGTGTTGCTCCAGGAAATGGGATTGCAGGTCATTCTGTTGCCATAACTGCAGTATTGAATCAGAAGGTATTTCAAAACCACAACAACTTAGCTGTTGCAGCTAATGACATCATTTGTATGCCTTATTTGTATCAGAACTACAATTTATCTAATCTAAATGTACTGTCTATTATGAACTGTTCATCATAAAATTTCAAACTAGCTATTCATTTTCTATTAATTTCTTTTAATTCATCCCATTTTGCATTTCAACAGAGCCTATATGAAAGGGTTACCCTATCTTATGGGGTAGCAAGTCAGTGAGAATATGAAAATACACTTTACTGTTGCCATGGCAATATTATCTGTGTGGCAGTACTGAACCCAGACTGTGAAATATATGTGAAATCAAATAAGTTAATGGAACGTACAAGAGTTTCACATTTTTCTCTCCTTTCAACATTCTTAAAAGTTGGTTTCTGGATTTGCCTCCAGCAGCTGAGTAGCTAACCACATCACATGGCATGCACTCAGCCATATAGGCAAAGGAAGTCTCAAATTAGATTTTTGATTTGCACGGACTTAGATCATTTGCCTCGAGGTGATTCTACAGGCAATTCAACTGGTCCCAGAAATCTTGGACTAGGAAAAGGTAATTGCTATCCAGTAAGCTCTGCTCATCTGCGGTGACCTCCACAGTTGCTCTGTCTGCAGTCCTTGCCTATATTTACTGGAGAGGAACACAATTTTTGGTGAAGATGAATAGCCTTCACAATGCCTTTCAACTGAATCATTCTGTAATCTGAGCTAATTGTCAGCACATGGGTGTATCAAATAAGAGGCTGCTGCATTGTCTAGCATGATAAACATTTCAATCGCTTTTCTGACTGGAAAGCAATATTCGCTGTATTTCTCAACTCCCTAAAGTAACTCAACTGTTACTTTAGAAGAGTCAACTACATTAACTCTTAGGAGATGGACAGCAATTCCAACCCACTACTGCAGAAATTGTATCTGCCTGGTCTTTGCCACTTGCTGGTAAATCTAATGTCATTATACAGGGAGTTCAGCATGGATGATCGTTTTGCTGAGTTGTCTTGGGAGACAGCAATCTCAACCATTCCTACTTTAGCCATGCTCCTTCTGCCAGACTTTCCTTCATAATATGCACTGATCTGTACTGTAATGCTCCTTTGTGTAGCAATGAGGTCAGCAAAGGCCTTCCTCAATAATCTCTCAATTTGATCTGATACTGATATCTAACAAGAGGGTAAACTACAACCCAGCAGTCCAACTACTTGTGAAAGATACTCTAACTTTCCTTGGTAGCTAGCCAGTGAGTGTTTTGTTGGATATACTCTGGAGTGGCCACATAGTCCATAGTAGAGGGAATTCAACGAAGAGAAGCCTTCCTTCTTACATAACTAGATACAGCTTGTACGTTCCTCCACACTCATGTCCACATACTTTGATAAACTCAATTCTTCCCCCATCTGCAGGCAGAGAAATAGTGTTGATACATTGACTATTTCAAGAGTACAGATGTGGCTCTCAACTTCCCATATCTCAGCTGCATGTGAGTAAATTAACAGGCATTATGCAGCTAGTTTGTGTTAGAAAAAAATTCAAGTTCTAAGTTGCAGCTTGAATATGTGCTCTGCTGGAGAACAGGCATGCATGGCAAGTAAGCAGAGCTGTCTGAATACTTTACATGGGGTATCAACAAAGGTATCAACAGGTTGACAGAGAACTAATGGAGTGCACTGTTGTGAGAATCCATTAAGGTTGAAGCTGGAGTTGAGTAGATGTGATTGGCTTTCTGTTCCTCACAGACGCATGAAAGAAGGGATGGAGGTGAATTGATTCAAAGGGCATATTTGCTGGACAACAGCTAGGTGCACGCTCTAAGCCTCACTAATCCCATCTAAATGGTCATGGCTGACAAGGCATAATGCATAATTTCTTTCCATTATGCCAAAGCTATGTTCTCTCTCTATGGGGTGTCTAAATTCATGGAGGAAATCTAACAATTGCCTGATTGAGGTTCTTGCACATGGATGTAATCATCCTGTTCAAGGTGCAATGTCTGCATGCCCAGTTATCTATGAATGGAAGGAGCACCCACCTGAGATTCTCCAGAATGTTCTTACCTGAAAGGGGGGATCTGGGTTGCTATGTCTAAACAAGAGACATGCCAAAGGCTTAGCACAAGCCTGCTGGTTTGGGGATGGAGGGAAACCTGGTATGGCAAAGTTTAAGGAGATTATCAAATCTATTTCTTCACAGATACAAAAAGGCATTGAGAATACAGACTGCTGGCAACCCCGCCTTGGTTACTGCTCTCAATTGAAAGAGGAGAGGAAGAGCCATCATCAATTGGCAAAGGTCCAGGAGAAGCAGTGGCCTGAGCAGCAAGAGGGAGTCAGGCCCCAAGAACTCCAAGGCGCTCCCAAAGAGAGGAAAATGTAATAAAGATCAATAGTCCAATCAAGAATAAATTGAACGCACTGCTCAAATATGGAACAGAGCAAAAGACAATGCTACAGACATTTTCACTTGTGCAAGCATGCGTAGCTCAGATTTCTCAGGACTTGGAAGGTATGCCATGCCAATAGTATCGAAGAATACTGCCGCACTGAACGTTTTTGCTAATAGGTCCTTCCAGGGCTTCACCTTGTGGCATCTCCCAAACAGTGACACACAAACATATACTTGAGGTGACAGATGTCCTGTTTGTAGGATGTCACCATTATATCCAGTTCAGCATAAATGTTAAAAGCTAGGCTGACAGAGCAGTGGGATTTGCAATGTTATCTGGTTTCCAGCAAGTGCACTGCACCATCAGCTGCACACATTTAACCTCGAGAGCTCCTTCGCAGGAGCTTGTGTGAATCATCAATTAAAAAGGATTTCTCTCTCTGAATGTCTTGCGGATTTGTAATCACAGAGGCAAATCCTGTGTGTTCGGTAACCAGGGAGCCTCACGGCTCTTATATCTTGGCCCAGTCGCAGATTCAACAGATATTTGAGGGATCTAGGTGCTCACAGGGTAGGCACCTTGGGGATAAGGGATAGCCCCAGAAGACGTGGTTGATGAAGCCAATTCACTATCCACATTGTGTTACTGAAGAGAGATACAATATAGGACATATTGCCACCAGGGACAAAGCAAACAATAAGACACCTGAATAAACATTTCCAATGTTTGGACCACTCAACCTGGGCTGTTTGATTTGACTTATTCTTGTCACATGTACTGGGATTCTGTGAAAAGTATTGTTTCTTGTGCACTCTACAGACAAAACACACCATTTATAGAGTACACAAGGGAGAAGGAAAGAAGAGGGTGCAGAATGCAGTGTTGCAGTTGCAGATAGGGTGAAGAGGAAGATCGGCTTAATATTTAATAGGTCCATTCAATTGTCTGATGGCAGCAGGGAAGAAGTTGTTCTTGAGTCAGTTGTTCTCAGACTTTTGCATCTTTTTCCCGACGGTGTTAGAGAGTATGTCCAGGGTGAGTGGAGTGCTTGATTATGCTGGTTACTTTTCTGAAAGGTGGGAAGTGTGGACAGAGTTAATGATTGGGAGGCTGATGTGCATGATGGACTGGGCTATGTTCACAACCCAGTTTCTTATGGTCCTGGTCGAAGCAGGAACCATACCAAGCTGTGATACATCCAGAAAGGATGGTTCCTATGGTGCAGCTGTAAAAATTGGTGAGAGTTGCAGCAGACATGCCAAAATTTCTTAGCCTCCTGAGAAAGTAGAGGTGTTAATGGGCTTCTTAACTATAGTGTCAGTATGGAGGGACTAGGACAGATGGTTGGTGAGCTGAAAACTTAGAAACCTGAAGCTTTCAACCATCTCCACTTCATCACCATTGACGTAGGCAGGTGCATGTCCTGCACTACATTTCCTGAGGTCAACGACTATTTCCTTCACTTTACTAACATTGAGGATGAGATTATTGTCATCTCACCATTTCATCAGATTCTCTACCTGTTTCCTGTGCTCTGTCTCATATTGAGATCTGATCCACTACAGTGGTGTCATCAGCAAACTTGAAAATGGAACTGGAGAGGAATTTGGCCACACAGTCATAATGTATAAGGAGTTTAGTAAGGCGCTGAGGACACAGCCTCACACTAGTGTTGGGGATAATCGTACTTACCACAGCAAATGTCCAGGGTCATCATTGTCTTCTGTGCTCTGCACAACTTAGCACTGCAAAGTCTTGCCTGAGGGAGACATGGAAAAGCAAGAAGTCACCTCTGATGAGGAGGCCATTGAACAGATGGACCTGACGTGGGACAGGATATCAATGAGCCACATGAAGGCCATAGCAGGGCACCGTGATAGACTTGTCTGTGAGAATTTGATTGCTACCAGATTCCAGGCACAGTAATGTGTGGACACATTCTTACAATTGTTTGTTCTTCTCACCTTTGTTGTCTGAAGGCCCAAACACCATTTTGCTCAGAGTATTTCTCTCAAAGTTCCATGTTTTCTTAGAGATTAAGGAAATATCAATACTTAACATATGCTCTGATGTTAGGTTGCTTATTGGAGTGTACATGGATAAATGCATAGACCTAGCAATACATGGTCGCTGTAGTAATTGAACAGCACTCCATTCTCCCATAACCTTAGACAACTTTAAATTGAATATTTCACTCATGCCCTCACCAAATCCGTGTGCATGGCAGCTTATAAATGGCTGGAACTCATACTTAGCCAAGAATGCACTCCTGTCCTTAAGGGAAGGGGGAAGACCAGACGTATCTCTTTCATGCATAACCACTTGGATGGCTCTCCAGAGAGCAACAGCATGAGTGCACCGTATGTCCCCTCACCAGTGCTCCTCAGCAGATTGATGAGGCATCATCTTGCTACTGCACACCTGCTCCCCCCCCCACCGATCTCATCATCTTTTGCACACCATAAAACTGGAAGCATTGACATCTTAATCATGCAGTTACGTTTTGAGGATTATTTGCAGTATCCTCAATGAGGTTGCCTCATCTGGACTGTGGTGTGCTGAGGTGCAAACATTTGGGACCCTGCAATTGTCAGAATCCATGAGACTTGGAAATTGTTAAGGTGTATCCTTCTCAGCCTGACTTGCTTGAGCTAATGGGTCACTGGCAGAGGGGAGTTGAGCACCCTTGTTCTGTCTTGGGCGGATGCCCCTAGGGTGCATTGCTGGTGCTCTTCCTCCCTATGGGTGCCCATTGGCAATACCCTGACACCTTGAGAAGGAGAGGCATCTGGAGGGAGCTCACAAAATCACAGAGGTTTACAGCATGGAAACAGGCCCTTTGGCCCAACTTCTCTATGCTGCCAAGTTTTTACCATTAAGTTAGTCCCAGTTGCACATGGTTGGCCCATATCCCTCTATACCGATCTGTAAGAGGGTGTTTAGAAAAATCTGGGACTAAAAGACTAAAAAATAAGGGTAGATTAATTTAGAGTGAAGTCACAAAGTGCCTGGGATATATCTTACAAAGGTACTGTTTGCACAGAGACTGTATAACTACTGTTATATGGGCGTAGGGTTGACAGGATTAAGGAAGTGAATGGGTGGCTCAGGGATTGGTGTGGGAGGAATGGGTTTGAATTTATGGGGCATTGGCACCAGTATTGGGGTAGGTGGGACCTGTTCGGGCGGGATGGGGTTGGTCTGAACCGTGCTGGGACCAGAGTGCTGGCGAATCGAGTAAAGAGGACTGTAGACAGGGCTTTAAACTAATTAGGGGGGGGAGGGTGTGAGGGTAGGTGACCTTACGAGGTCTAAAGTTAAGGAGAGTTTACATGTAAGGGAAGAGGCCGAGGATGTCCCAATAATAGAGGGAGTAGGGGGCGTGAGTATAGTTGGTGGCGTTGCGGCAAATAGGGTCCAGGTGAAGGCTGGGATGAAAGCACTTTATCTGAATGCAAGAAGCATTCGGAATAAAGTGGATGAGCTGATGGCGCAGATCGACACAAATGGATACGATCTGGTGGCCATTACAGAGACGTGGCTGCAGGGTGACAGGGACTGGGAGCTGAATGTACAGGGCTATCAAGTGTTTAGGAAGGATAGGCAGGAGGGAAAAGGGGGGGGGCGTAGCTCTGCTGATTAAGGATAGCATCACGGTGGTAGCAAGGGATGATATTGGAGCCAAGGAGCAGAGGGTGGAATCGTTGTGGGTGGAGATTAGGAACAGCAAAGGGAGGAAGACGCTGGTGGGTGTCGTCTATAGGCCCCCGAATAATGATCTGGAGCTGGGGCGGGCTGTTAACGCGCAAATAAGTGCGGCGTGCAAGAATGGGACGGCCCTAGTTATGGGGGATTTCAATCTGCATATTGATTGGTCGACCCATGTTGGACGTGGGGGGCTCGAGGAAGAGTTCTTGGAATGCTGCCGGGATAGTTTCCTCGAACAGTGTGTGTTGGAGCCGACGAGGGAGCGAGCTATCTTGGATCTGGTGCTATGTAATGAGGCGGATAGAATTAGGGACCTTGTGGTGAAGGATCCTCTTGGGGAGAGTGATCATTGTATGGTGGAGTTTCTGGTGCAGATGGAGGAGGAGAAAGTGGGTTCCCGGACACGCGTCCTTTGTTTGAATAGAGGGAAATACGGTAGGATGAGAGAAGAATTGGCGAATGTGGACTGGGAGAGCGCGTTGGAGGGAGGGTCTGTTAAGGAGCAGTGGAGGATCTTTAAGGAGATCTTTCTTGGTGCTCAACGGAAATTTATTCCGATGGTCAAAAAGGATAGTAGGAGGAGAGGTAATAAGCCGTGGATAACAAAGGAGGTGAAGGAAAGTGTTAAACTAAAAGCGGAGGAATTTAGAGTAGCTAAGAGTAGTGGGCGAGAAGAGGATTGGGAGAGGTTTAAATGTCAACAAAGATTGACAAAGAAGTTGATAAGGAAGGGTAGGAGAAACTATGAAGCTGGGCTAGCGCTTAATATAAAAAAGGATAGCAAGAGTTTTTATAAATATATAAAAAGGAAGAGGCTGGCTAGGGTGAATGTTGGTCCTTTAGAGGATGAGAAAGGGGACCTAGTGGTAGGGGATGGGGATATGGCTAAGGTATTGAATAACTTTTTTGTTTCTGTCTTCACGGAGGAGGACGTGAATAATTTGCCGGGTGTTAGCGATAGAAAGGTGGTAGGACTGGAGGGTCTTAATGACATTACTGTTACTAGAAAGGCGGTGCTCGACAGACTGGAGGGGCTGATTGTGGACAAGTTGCCAGGACCGGATGGAATGCATCCGAGGGTTCTGAAAGAAATGGCGGAGGTGATAGTGGATGCCTTGGTGGTTATTTTCCAAACGTCGCTGGATTCCGGGGAAGTGCCGGATGATTGGAAAACGGCTAATGTTATGCCGTTGTTTAAGAAGGGTACCAGGCAAAAGGCGGGGAATTATAGGCCGGTTAGTTTAACGTCTGTGGTAGGTAAAATGTTAGAATCTGTCATTAAGGAGGAAATTGCGAGGCATCTTGAAGCTTGATAAAGCAGACGCAGCACGGTTTCATTAAAGGGAAGTCGTGTCTGACAAATTTACTGGAGTTCTATGAGGATGTGTCTAGGGCGGTGGATAGAGGAGAGCCGGTGGATGTGGTCTTTCTAGATTTTCAGAAAGCGTTTGACAAAGTGCCTCACAAGAGGTTATTGCAGAAGGTCGAGGGACATGGAGTTGGGGGTAGGGTGTTAGCGTGGATAGAGGATTGGTTGTCAAATAGGAGGCAGAGAGTGGGGGTCAACGGGTGCTATTCGGATTGGCGGATGGTGACTAGTGGAGTGCCCCGGGGGTCGGTGCTGGGGCCTCAGCTTTTTACCATTTATATAGATGATCTGGAGGAGGGAACCGAGTGTAGAGTGTCGAAATTTGCTGATGACACCAAGATTGGGGGAACGGCAAATTGTGCGGAGGGTGTGGAGAGTCTGCAGAAGGATCTAGATAGGCTGGGCGAATGGGCCAGGAAATGGCAAATGGAATTTAATGTTGGCAAGTGTGAGGTGGTCCACTTTGGTAGGAAGAATGGTAGGAAGGACTATTACTTACGAGGCGAAAAACTGCAGCAGGCGATGGTGCAGAGGGACCTCGGGGTCCTTGTGCATGAGTCGCAAAAACCCAGCTTGCAGGTGCAGCAGGTGGTCAGGAAGGCGAATGGGATGCTGGCCTTCATAGCGAAGGGGATTGAATATAAAAGTAGGGAGGTCATGCTGCAGCTGTATAGGGCATTGGTGAGGCCGCAACTGGAGTACTGTGTGCATTTTTGGGCGCCGCACCTGCGCAAAGATATTTTGGCCTTGGAGGGAGTGCAGAGGAGGTTTACTAGGCTGATACCGGAGTTGAGGGGGTTGAGCTATGAGGAGAGGCTGAATAAACTGGGCTTGTACTCGTTAGAGTTTAGAAGAATGAGAGGAGATCTCATTGAGACGTATAAGATGACGAATGGGATGGATAGGATAGAGGTGGAAAGACTCTTCCCGCTCAAAAAAGACAATAGGACTAGGGGGCACAGCCTCAAGATAAAAGGGGGGCGGTTTAGAACGGAGTTGAGGAGGAACTTCTTCACTCAAAGGGTGGTGAATCTCTGGAATTCTCTGCCCGTTGAAGTGGTGGAGGCTGCCTCGCTAAATATTTTAAGACGCGGGTTGATGGGTTTTTGATAGGAGAGGGGATTAAGGGTTATGGGGAGAGGGCGGGAAAGGGGAACTGAGCAGCGACAGATCAGCCATGATCTTATTGAATGGCGGGGCAGGCTCGAAGGGCTGGATGGCCTACTCCTGCTCCTATTTCTTATGTTCTTATGTTCTTATGTTAAACAATTTAGACATATATTTCTGAATATTCTGTGTTAAAAACATGTACCTTGGTCAATGGCACAATGCTCTAAGACATGATGGGGTGCAATCAAGTAAGAAGAACCACATTCTTTGGAACAATACAACAACTGAGCGAAGGAAAAAAGGAATTCTTATTTGTGTCTCTAGGCGGTCTTCCAAGGACAATGCTGGAGATCTCAGGCAAGCCAAATGAATAGACCATTCAGTACATAAGACAAAGAAAAATTTAGGAAATGCTAGAAGATTGTGAGAAAAACTTTCAAAGTTCACCAACTCATGCATTCCCCTGCTATCAGAGAATAAATGATTTTGGCTATGATAAATTACACATAGTAATAATGATTGGCTCACACCAAGCTGGGATGAGCTGAGAAGATGGGCAAATAACTTTTGAAAATTGTGTAAATTGTAATACTGAGAGTGATGTACTTATAGAGCAATTTTGAAATGCTACCAAAACTGCTCTCCTTCATACAGTGAACCAGACCTGGGAAATAAAGAAATGTCTTTAAACAGAATACTGTCTTCGTGAGTCTTTGTATCAGCTGAGTAATTAGGAAGGGAAATCCCTCACGTGAAAGCCAGCTTAATGCTCAGCTTCTGAAAAAAGCCTCAATACAATTTTATCCATGTAACTGTCTAAATGCTTTTTAAAAGACAAAATTGTACCTGCCCCTAC
The DNA here is from genome assembly GCF_965287045.1 of Carcharhinus amblyrhynchos. Taxonomy (NCBI): domain Eukaryota; kingdom Metazoa; phylum Chordata; class Chondrichthyes; order Carcharhiniformes; family Carcharhinidae; genus Carcharhinus; species Carcharhinus amblyrhynchos. Next base: position 49,249,182 of record NC_137331.1, read on the forward strand.
CATTATCTCATTTAGCTTGTTCCAAACATTCACCACTCTCTGTATGAAAATATTGTCCCTCTCGATCTTTTTATATCTCTCCCGTCTCACCTTAAACCTATGCCCTCTAGTTTTATACTTCCCTACCTTTGGGAAAACATGTCAGCTATCTACCTTATCTAATGCCCCTCATTATCTTATAGATCACCCCTAAGCTTCCGATAGTCCAGGGAAGAGAGTTCCAATCTATCCAGCCTCTCCTTATAATTCAAACTATCAAGTACTGGTATCATCCTAGTAAATCTTTTCTTCACTCTTTCTAGTTTAATAATATCCTCTCTCTAACAGGGTGACCAGAACTATATGCAGCATTTGAAGTGTAGCCTTACCAATGTCTTGTACAACTTTCACAAGGCGTCCCAACTCCTATGCCTTCTTCACCACCCAGTCCACCTGTGACTCCACTTTCAAGGATCTATGAACTTGTATCCCAAGATCTTTGTTTTATAACTCTCCCCAACACCCTACCATTAATTAAGTCCTGTCCTGACTCGATCTACCAATCAAGGTTCCACATTTCACTTTCATGTAGCCACTGCTGCAATGTACCAATGGCTAGTGATCGAGTTCAGTTTCAAGCACACATCCAGCAGAACCTGACCATTCTGCTGGAATTGAATCTCCAGGTCGCCACTCTTTCCATGAAGACTTCAATGCGTTCGCATGCCAGCGCTATGACAGCAGTCAAAACATGAATGGACTCCTACAGCTTTCAGTACACTCTATGGATGGCCTCTGACAACTCTGCTTAATGTTTCCTACCTGTTTCCGCATCTCAAGATCACCTAAGCTGAGTCGATAGACTTGTCATCTGATTCAGAGTCAGCAGGGGCCTGGTCTCCAGCACTGTCGGAATGTCAGAGACCTCAGGTGTCACTCATAAGAACATAAGAAATAGGAGCAGGAGTAGGCCATCTAGCCCTTCGAGCCTGCCCCGCCATTCAATAAGATCATGGCTGATCTGTCGTGGCTCAGTTCCACATTCCCGCCCTCTCCCCATAACCCTTAATCCCCTCTCTTATCAAAAACCCATCAACCCGCGTCTTAAAAATATTTAGCGAGGCAGCCTCCACCACTTTAACGGGCAGAGAATTCCAGAGATTCACCACCCTTTGAGTGAAGAAGTTCCTCCTCAACTCCGTTCTAAACCGCACCCCCTTTATCCTGAGGCTGTGCCCCCTAGTCCTACTATCCTTTCTGAGCAGGAAGAGTCTCTCCACCTCTATCCTATCCATCCCATTCATCATCTTATACGTCTCAATGAGATCTCCCCTCATTCTTCTAAACTCTAACGAGTACAAGCCTAGTTTATTCAGCCTCTCCTCATAGCTCAACCCCCTCAACTCCGGCATCAGCCTAGTAAACCTCCCCTACACTCCCTCCAAGGCCAAAATATCCTTGCGTAAGTACGGCGCCCAAAACTGCACACAGTACTCCAGCTGCGGCCTCACCAAGGCCCTATTCAGCCGCAGCAAGACCTCCCTACTTTTATATTCAATCCCCCTCGCTATGAAGGCCAGCATCCCATTCGCCTTCCTGACCACCTGCTGCACCTGCAAGCTGGGTTTTTGCGACTCATGCACAAGGACCCCGAGGTCCCTCTGCACCGTCGCCTGCTGCAGTTTTTCGCCACGTAAGTAATAATCCTTCCTACCATTATTCCTACCAAAGTGGACCACCTCGCACTTGCCAACATTAAATTCCATTTGCCAGTTCCTGGCCCATTCGCCCAGCCTATCTAGATCCTTCTGCCGACTCTCCACACCCTCCGCACAATTTGCCATTCCACCAATCTTGGTGTCATCAGCAAATTTCGACACCCTACACTCGGTTCCCTCCTCCAGATCATCTATATAAATGGTAAATAGCTGAGGCCCCAGCACCGACCCCTGGGGCACTCCACTAGTCACCATCCGCCAATCCGAATAGCACCCATTGACCCCCACTCTCTGCCTCCTATTTGACAACCAATCCTCTATCCACGCTAACACCCTACCCCCAACTCCATGTCCCCTGACCTTCTGCAATAACCTCTTGTGAGGTACCTTGTCAAACGCCTTCTGAAAATCAAGAAAGACCACATCCACTGGCTCTCCTCTAGCCACCGCCCTAGACCCATCCTCATAGAACTCCAGTAAATTCATCAGACACGACTTCCCTTTAACGAAACCGTGCTGCTTCTGCTCTATCAAGCAATTCCTCTCAAGATGCCTCGCTATTTCCTCCTTGATGACGGATTCTAACATTTTACCTACAACAGACATTAAACTAACTGGCCTATAATTCCCTGCCTTTTGCCTGGCACCCTTCTTAAACAACGGCGTAACATTAGCCGCTTTCCAATCTTCCGGCACTTCCCCGGAATCCAGCGACGTCTGGAAAATAACCACCAAGGCATCCACTATCACCTCCGCCATTTCTTTCAGAACCCTCGGATGCATTCCATCCGGTCCTGGCAACTTGTCCACAATCAGCCCCTCCAGTCTGTCGAGCACCCCCTCTCTAGTAACAGTAATGTCATTAAGACCCTCCAGTCCTACCACCTTTCCATCTCTAACACCCGGCAAATTATTCACGTCCTCCTCCGTGAAGACAGAAACAAAAAAGTTATTCAGGACCTCAGCCATATCCCCATCCCCTACCACTAAGTCCCCCTTCTCATCCTCTAAGGGACCAACACTCCCACCACTAGCTGTGGATCTTTGTCTGTGAGCTGATCTCCTGATTGTAAATCTGAGCCCATTGGACAAATAGGACCCATCAAAGTGCGTGTATCTGTGCTGATGGATCATACAAGTGAACTCTGTAATGGTGCTTCCTCTGAGGATACTGAGACTTCCTGCTCACAGGTGGACTGGGGATTGGGACTATCTTATTTCCTAGCTGATATCCTCCCCAGTTTCTTACTGGTACTTGAAATAGATAAAAGAGTGAATCAATGATCAGCTAAGCAGGCTTGTACATTAAAGATCACTCACAGTTAATAGCAGATGGAGACTGGATGAATCTTCACTGGGTTGTTGGGGAAGGCTGATCTCACCTTTTGTGCAGGCACAGTCTCACTCTTCTGCCAGTTCTGCGGCATGTAACTCATAAGTACTAATAGAACAAAAATCTGGAGTACACCTCCATCTGGTCCCACTCTTATTTGGTTTCCATTACAGTCCTCTAGAAAGACAGAAGGGTTGATTGTGAAGCCATCAGGTGAATGAGCAATTCAGCAGCATGCAGGACTATTGTTGAACCCTCCCCAGTAAGTGATTAAGATGCATTTTTTTCCTGGAACTAATATGAGATGGTGAGTTTAAAGTGACTGGCACACATTCAGTGCTGATGTCCATCTGCTGGTTGTGTGTGACATCCTTGTGTACCTTAGACTGCCTGATGCCTTTATGAGAGTATCAGTTCGCAGTCAGTAAGATGGTCCACTTATCTGACACTGAATTAAGAGTTTAAGGTTTTGAACAGATGTTAGACCAACCTATCACCTGCCACCCTACTCACCTCATCCGCATACTACCTCACCAACCTGCCACCCTATCCACCTAATCTCCCTGCCACTTTACCACTTGTCACTTTGCCCTTCTACTGTCTCACTTGCCTACACCTCATCCACCTACTGCCTCACCTATCTACACCTCATCCATCTACCACCTCGCCTACCTAAACATCACCCACCTACCACAAAACCCACTGGCCACACCATTCTACAACTTCACCCACCTACCATCCCACACATGCTACCCACCTCCTCATTTACTTCACCCACCTACCCTCCCTACCCATTCGCCCAATCACTAACCTTCACATTGGGCACTACCAGATGGCAGCTGGTACTGTAAAAATAGGGGGCAGCATTCTTTTCCCGGTTCTACAGTGATCAGATGGAATTCCCCGATGGACACTGTGCTTTGCATTTCTGGGAAAGCCAGGCTTAAAAGACCCAGCAAAAAATATGGAGCAGTGTCAAGGCAAAAGTAAATTTGAGTTGAGCGGCAATCTGATAATGATTGGCACTCCTCAGAAGATGTCAGCCAATGTATTTTTTAGTCGGTTGGCAAGAACATTGGAAATATCACGATTGCTACACTTACTTTGCAAACTATAGCATCGCAGTTGCTGCAAAGGCAAACGAAGGTTCTTTTGGCAGGAACCATGGGACAGATTGAACTGGCAGGCTGAAATGAACAAATTTTCTGATGTGATATGGGCAGGTTGTTTAAGATGTCTCATAGTGCAGCTGTCAGCTGTTGGAAATATTATTGAAGTCAAGCTTTTCAAGTGTCACCCACTTTCAGTGACAAACATGTAATTCTGATTTACAAATCTGACCTACTTTGATGTATATATGCAACTTAAAAATAAACGCACCATCACATTTAAAGCAACCTGCAACCAATACCCATTTTACTGATTCCAACAAATCCTTGATGTTATTAACTTTGGTGAAGTTTTGTTACGGTTGAGGAAAAACAGAAATCAAGAAAACATTCTTTAAAAATAAGAGGTAAGATGTATAGAATGTTGAGAAAGCATTCAGGTCACAGATGGGTGGCACGGTGACACAGTGGTTAGCATGCTGCCTCACAGAACCAGGGACATGGGTTTGATTCCTGACTAGGGTCATGTCTGTGTGGAATTTGCACATTCTCCCTGTGTCTGCGTGGGTTTCCTCTGGGTGTTTTGGTTTCTTCTACAGTCCAAAGATGAGCGGGTTAGGTGGATTGGCCATGCTAAATTGCCCTCATTGTCAGAGGGACTAGCTAGGGTAAATGCAGATAGGGCGCAGGTGGGATTGTTGTCAGTGCAGACTCGATAGACTGAATGGCCTTCTGCTGCTCTGTCGATTCTATGAGCAGGTCCATTCTTTCCACAAATTACATACATTCAAATTAAACACTTTACAGAAATTCTTTATCTTTGGGGAAAATGTATGGGAAAAGGTATTGCTGTTTCCCAAAGCCAGTAAACATGTTGGAATGTCTTACTGGTTTTACATCCAATACAATGCATTGTTGGCTTGTTACCACCCTCCCACATTCTGTGCACTACAGAGGCCACCAGCGTGAATATCATTAAATCTCAGGGGGCAGGGCCTATTCCTGCTGGAGAGGCTGAAATCAGCACGCTGAGCACGCTACTGCGCATGTACCAATCTGTCAGTGCTGAGATTGGTGCATGCGCAATGGCCCACACTGATGGCCATCCGATTGCTGGTCAGCTCGATCGCTGGCGACTTCCAGAACACCCCCCCAAACCAATTTTCTCCCCGACAGTAATCCCCCCAACCCTGGAGTGCTTATCCCCTCCCGGCACGCTGACCGCCCAAGCCCACCCTGATTGGTGACCTCACTGCTTCCCCCAGCGATCCCTATGCAGCGTGGCAGCGGGACCCCCCGCCAACCCTGCCAATCACCCCAAGCCCCGCCCCTATCAGGCCTCACCCCTAGGCCTTGCCCCCATCAGGCCCCGCCTCCTGGACACTGCCAAGGTACCCCCTCGGCTTTGGCACTTTGCCCCTTGGGCAGTGCCTGGGACATAGACTGGCATTGACCCCTTCCCCCCAACCCCTGCTGCCCAATTCTCTGGGGGGGTGGGCCCGATTGCCCCCCTTTCACTCCAGCGGGGTTACGCCACTAGCTCCCTGAAAGGGGGAGCTACTGTAATTCCCACTGGAGTGAAAGGGGGTCAATCGGGGCCCTGCTAGCGAGACTGGAGAGTTCAGTCCCAGACAAGCTAATGAAATTTAAATTATATTTAAATGACCATTTAAATAGTCTTGGTGCCTTCCCACCGATTTCCAGCATAGAGCAGCTGCTGCTGAAAATCCAGTGCTGAGAGATACAAGTGGGGAGCAAACGCTCACATGAACCCCACGAAACAGCCACCATGAGAATCTCCTGGCCTGTGACTGTCATCCCCTAACTTTTATTCTACTGGTTTTATCACATGTTCAGAACTCTGGTTTGATTTGTTGTTTCATAATTATTGGTTGTATTGAGTCTGAGTCGACCAGGACGCTGTAGTTGTAATTTGCTGCAAATTGGCTTTGAGATACAATTAAAATAAAGTGTAGTTTAAAACAAAAACTTTGATAAGGATCAGGGAAACCAACCTCAGGTTGCCGTTCACAAGATTAATTATGACATCCCTCATCCGATTACCAATCTCATAATCATCAGGAATTTATTATTTTGCATCCTATTGATGGTCTTTTACACCCTTCTTCCATTCTATCAAAGAAGCTTTTGTTATTCTTGCAAAGTTATCTAAATGCAAAAAGACTCACACCAGCACTTTTCATGACCTCAGGATGTTCCAATGCAATTTATAACCAAGGAAATGCCATAATTTTAGACTTATAAAACAAGACTTCTTTCTCCAGACGGTAAGGCCTTGTTTTATATGACGCTTCAACTTATATCCCATTTAAGTGGATTTTAGATGTTGACACCTTATAAATAAATCCAAGAAAATGTCATGCATCATACAAAAAAGCCTCTAGTCAAGTCATGTCAATCTTGCGCAGCAGCATTCAAACTGCTGGTCATGAAATATGCAGAAAAAAATGGCAGGAACATGGCTGCTCACTGTAAACAGGAAATCAGCAAGAAAAATGTTTAGGACTAATGCAATCTGAAAGATGTGCTGCATAAAACCAAGACCAAAAAAGCAACCCATGGATCTAAAACCAGATGAACTAATGTCAAACAGAAATTGAAGAGTATGTGTTGACACAAAGAGCTGCATGCCATGGTTTAAATACAGTTCAGTTCCATCTGATGCCCAGATGGATACTTTGGGATTATAAATTTTAGTGGCGATCCATCATGGTGTTTTGTGTGACCAAGAATATTGTGTATACAGCAGCGGATAACCATGTCCCAGAAACTCACTGAACACTTTGAGAAGCTAGGCAATTTCACCTATTTTGTTAAGAGGAAGCCTGAGAAAGAGCACACACAGCACTCTAATATCCTTACCATAGACAAAGTGCCCCTGATATTCGATATTCCAATGAACAAGACAGATGACAGTAAAGGAGCTGAAACAGTAACTATCATGACTACAGGTCACGAAAAGGCAAGTTTCACCTTAATGCTTAAATGTGCTGCTGATGGGGGAAGCTAGCCCCAGTGGTGGTCTTCAAATAGAGGACCATGTCAAAGGAGAAATTTTCTAATAGTAGAAGTTAATCCAAGAAGGTGAATGGATAATGAGATTATGGGCAATGGCTTTGGAAGTGCTATGCACAACAGCCAGGTGGATGTTTTCAAACAAAGAAATCAATGTGGACCCTGTGTGAATTAATATAAGTGAGGAAATGAAGTGCAGCTTAGATGGCAAGACTACTGTGTCATACTGCCAAGAATAATGCTTCACAAAGTTATTGCAGCCACTTGTCATTTCTGTTAATTGCTTCTTTAAGGTTGAACTTCAGAATATTGGGGACAATTGGGTGTCTACAAGAAAACACAGTTTCACAAAGTATATGGCATGCCTTCTATGCTGACATGACCTGGTGGGCTAAGGATGCATTGGACAGTGTGCCCGAAGAGGTGGTTATGAACGGATTCATCAAAGCTGGATTACTGGCCTCTTTTAAGGTCGAAGTAAATAAACAAACTCAAGTTAAATCATGACAAAGTAAAAGGGGCAGCTCCCCAAAAGGAAGGGGGACACTCCGGACAAAATCAAAGTGCAAAGGAAACTTGAAAACATCAAATTAAAATGTGAGTATTAGAGTCAATAATGCACCCCGGGCCCTGTGGTGCCAAACGGGCGCGGAAGGTGTCAACTGCGTCCATGGACACTGGATACTCCCTCTCCAGGGACACCTGGCTGCGAACGTAGCCGCGGTAGAGGGGTATGGGATTATTGGCAGACCAGAGAAGCTCAAGACTCAGACAGAGGAAGATTATAACATGGAGGCTGGAGGAAACATCACTCATACTCTCAGGCCCGAGCTAACAACAAACTACCACTCAGATACAAAGGATGAAGAATTCAAAAGCTTCCCTGATGTAAACTGTGTTGAAAGTGCTCATAGTCAGTGATTCATGTACTAATATCTGGTTCTGCGATTGACTTGAGTCATGTCTCTTACAAGTTTATTATTGTTAGTGTACTGGATTTCGATTTGTTAAAAAAATACATTGTATGATTTTGTTTTCTTGTGGAGTTGAAACTTAGTGTCATTTGAGAAAATTACTACAAAACTAGCTTGCCCACAAAAAGAAATGGACTATTATTTTGTCTTAGTAGGGATACCTTAATTGTACTTTAACCTGGTGTTGTGAGACTTCTTAATAGGGATAGCATTAGATGATTATTCAAGATTTTTGGATGAACAGATTACTGATGATGAAAACTGCAGTACATAATACTCCTGAGCTTGTCCTCAAAGCGTATAAGTTAATATTTTGTACTTTAATGAAAAGACAAAACCAAACATTTGTAGAATTTGCTAGAGAGAAAGAAATACTGTTTGACCAAATGAAATTAGAGGAGACTTTTCAAAGTGTGAGGGCAGTAATAGTAATAGTAAAATTTAGAAACAGCTATTAGGACACATCTGGAAGACTGTAAGATTTCTAAAATAGGGAAGGCTTCTTTCTGACAGATGAGTATGATACGTTACATAGGTAAGTAGGGGGGAATAAATCTCCATTTGTAAACTCACAGGGAAATTGGAAGAATAGAAAGTTAGGAAATGGAGAAGATCTTGCTTTAGGGAGAAAGCAGAAGCTGTTCTGGTCAATAAAATTACATTATAAATGATAAAGGTGATATAAAGAAACTGCCATTGAACGGGGCACATAAAAGTGAATTGCATAAAATTGAAACTTAAATCAGTGGCAGTAATAGGAATCTTCACAAAAGTCTGCGCCTATAAAGGAAATGGGTAATAATAAAATTACAAAGTGTTCCCTCAAAATCTACTAACTGTTGGATGTAGGTAAAGCTAAAGCTTTTGACTCGGATGACCATAGGCTGCTGTCCCCTTTGAGGCGGACAGCTGGCTTCTGGTGATTTTAACCTGAGGTGTGACGTGACCTGCAAACGTTGTCACTCTTACCACCTGTCATCGGGTGTATCAAAAGGATTTGATCAATCTGTTTAACCATGTTGTGTATGCACTTCCATGGCCATCAATTCCTGAAATGGGACTTTAGCTAGGAGCTTCTAACCCAAGAGGTAGGAATGATACAACTGCGCCGTAAGACCTCCCCTTAGAAATATGCTATAAAACCTTAAAATCTGTTATTAGAGCTTTTTTTCTTGAATATCTCAAGGACTGGGATAAGGGAATTTCATTTTCATTATTTGCCATTAGAAATGCACCTAATCAGTCAACTGGTTTTGGGTCCTTTGAGTTAGTCTATGGAAATGAAGTAAAGGGATTACTTAAATTAACAAGAAAGTTATGGCCCAGGATTGAAATTGTTCTAAAAATGTTCTAAAGAAAACATTATTACGGTAACACTTTATTTTCCAATGAGAGAGCTTTGATGGAAGCTGTACTTTCAAAGTTTGTACTTAATGAGACAAAGTTCTTTTCAACTTTCCCTTACGGTACTTGTTGACTATCGGTCTCGTGCCAGTACTTAGCCTTAGATGGAGTTTACCACCCACTTTGGGCTGCATTCACAAGCAACCTGACTCCGAGAAGAACCAATTGAAAAGGGAAACTGAGGAAGCAAACTGCCCCTCCCAGTTCCAAAAAAAATTAGAAACCAAAACCTCTGGAGACACTAAACCTGGTTTAAATCATGTAAAATGACAGTGAGAGCTCTCAGGACTTCGTAGATATTGCGTTCAGTGGTACAGTAGAGGCAGGCTGAAGAAGACACAGACTAGATCCAGCCAAGAATAAGTGAAGATATAGTTCCTGCTTGTGTTTCTCTTAAATTGATAAAAGATAAACTGATGGATTTACACCATCCAGACTATCATCAGCAGAGTTGAGGAGGTTCTACAGATATGTGTTACTTTTGATGACGATCATGCCCATGGAACGCAGGTTGGTTGCGCACTGCTGTCAGCCAAGAATCAGTGTAAATCCTCAAAGATGTCGAGCTGAAATTAGGACTTTGTAACGAGATTAATGATACATATGTTGGTTGGACTGCCCAGCCAATTTATAAGATCTGTCCTAGTTGTACCTGCCATTTGATGTTCAATTTATAGTTTATATTTGACTACAATTTGCCTCTTAATTCAATTAATTTAACTGATGTTGATTCTGTGTTCTAGAGTATATGGATAGAATTTAATGTTTGCTTTGTTTGACTCTTGCATCGTAAAAATTATTTTGTTTAAACTGTAATCTTTTGGGTTCATCTTTTTCAGTAAATAACCAGGATTATTTCGAGGGTCATTAGATTGTTGCGCTGACCAGTGGAACCATCGAGGGCCGAAGGGCCTGTACTGCGCTGTAATGTTCTATGTTCTAGGATTGTGGCTATCATTTAAAAAACGTTACTGGTCTCAACTGAGATCATAACACCAGACAATCTTTTTTTTAAATGATAACTGTTGGCCAGGACTGCTCCCGTGCTCAGCTCTGGAATAGTGCTATGTGATATCTGACATGCACCTGAGAGAGAAGACAGCACTCTGATTTAATACGCCATTCCTCAGTACCTCATTGAAACCAACATCTTTGAGTCTCTGGACTTGAATCCACAGCCTTTTGACTCAGAGCCACAGATGGCAATTGTACTAAACATGTAAAAACACATCAAGATACAATTATATCATCATTTGTCTTTGCACCAGAGTTTTTAAATATTGATGAAAATTAAAAGGCCCCCTCAAAAAGATTCATCACAGTATTTATGCAAAGGCCAGCAACTCTTCTTTAAAAGTGATATTTTTCATCACAGCTTAATCCTTAATATTCCATTATGTCTCCTTACTTGTTTCATTGCTATCTATTCACTGTCTCCACATTCACACCACCCCCATCAGCAATCCTTCATTGTAGTTTAGTTTCCTTCCTTGACAACTCCTCCCCACTCCATTCCTCGGTCATGCTTCCACCACAGAGAAGTGATTTCAGCTGCCAAGTGGGAGAGAATTTGGTATGGTATACAACAACTAGAATTATTTTGCAGCCAGACTTAGGGGACTAGCACTTAATCTGTTCTGATTTTTATTAACATACGAGACAGACCCCCAAAATGCTAGCTATCAGCACAAAACACAGTCTGTTAACAATGTCGTTTCAAGTTCTTTATGTGGGTAGATAGCAGTGCTTTCCACCAAAAAGTATAAAGAATGTTCTTCCCTTAACCGTTAAATTCCTTTTAAAAGTGTGAATATCCATGTTCTTTTAAAATTCTTACATGGCATCACTGGCAAGGCCAGCATATGTTGGATATGCTGGAAAATCTCAGGTCTGATAGCACCTGTGGAGAGAGAGTTAATGTTTCAAGTCAAGATGACCCTTTGTTAGAGTTGACGATACGTTGCCCATAGTTGCTGAGCCCAAATTACCTTTGAACTGAGTGCCTTGCTAAGTGTCAACCACATTTGTGGTGAATTTGGAGTCACATGTAGGCCAGACAAGAATGGCAGATTTCCTTCCCTAAAGGGCATTAGTGAACCAGATAGGTTTTTGTACCAATGAAAGCTTCATGGTCACTATTACTGAGACTAGCTTTGTTCTCCAGATTTTATTAATTGAATTTAAATTCCACCAGCTGTTGTGGGATTTAAATTTTACATCCCCAGAGTATTATCATGGGCCTCTGGATTATTGGTCCAGTGATGTTATAACTACACCGTGGTCTCCCCCCCAAGTATCCAAGTTCATGAAAGCTGTTTTTCACACTTGCTGATTCTCCTCTGATTTAATTTTTTGGCTCTACAGTTTTGAAAGCAGGTCATTGAGAAGTGGACTGTCTCAAGAAATATTATCTACTTTAAAGACGAATCTTGAGCACTGCTTCAGAATAAATTGTGTCAGTAAGAGGACACAATTTCAGGTAAGACACAATTGATCTCTGTTCTTCTTCAGAGTTAACAACACTTGAAAGCATAGAATCATCGGATCCCTGCAGTGCAGAAGACCATTCACCCCCTTGAGTCCGTACTGACACCAATCCCACTCAGGCCCTATCCCCGTAACCACACTTATTACCCTAACTAGTCCCCCTGACATTAAGGGACAATTTAGCACTCCACCTAACCCACACATCTTTGGACTGAAATGAAATTCAAGATAAAATAACGGTGGCAAAAAAAAAGTCAGGATGATCTTCCTTTTTGTCATCTAACTTGCTACTTTGCTAAAACACATCCTGATTAAATAATCATATTATTAATAGCGATCACCTGCTTTCATTTAAATATGCTGGCATTCTTTGGCACATCTCGCTATTACAAAATAAACAGCTTCCAACATGTCTAACAGCATCTTAACTGACATTGCAGCTAGGAACCTGAACGCTATGCTTCAGGCCAACAGTGATATGACCCACTGCTGACAGTGACACGATGCTGCCGACTCCAGGAGCTCAGCTCAGACCGCACTGCCCGCGCCCACGCGCCGCCATCCCAGACAACTCGCACGTGCCAACACGAGTCCGGCCGTTGGTGGTGCTTGCTGACGTCAACAGGGGGCCACGCGCCCGCTTGTCAGACGGTGAGTGAATGATGAGGGGGCGGGGTTTGCTGGCGGGTGGATGGAGAAGCGGGGCGGGGTTTGGTGTTGAGGGAGAGAAGGCTTGCTGGTGGATGGATGGGGAGGGGCCTGTGGGCGGGCGGAGGGGGGGGCGGGGCCTGTGGGCGGGGGGGGCGGGGCGCCGGGCGGGGGGGTCTTGTGGGAGGGGGAGGGGCCTGTGGGCGGGCGGAGGGTGGGGCTTGTCCGCGGCTGCCCACAGCTGTGAGGCAGCGCTGCCAGTGGAGGCGGAGGGAGCGGCAATAACAATCGAGGCGGAGGGTCGAACGGCTGAATCTGACGCCTTGTTTTTTTTAAATTTCCCCACCCTCTCTACGTCCACCTGTCAGTATTGGTGAAGAAAGAAGGAGGGATGGACACTTCCAACGAAGGTAAATCAAACTCGGCCGAAAAGAAGCTGGAGCTTTGAGGTGCTGCAGCCGCTGCTTGATTTGAATTGGTTCACCAGCGGTGTATCCCGGGGGGGATGGGGGGCGATGCCGCCGCCGCCGCCGCCGCCGCTGTGTAATCTGTGCTGATGCTGCTAACATGGAACTACATCTCGATTAAAGGCCACCATAATCCGCCTCAATTTTTGTTTTTAAACCCCTTTGCACTGGGTTATCATTGTTTTCAAATACAAACCGTTTAGTGAAACGATCACGCCTTTTTTACCACCTGACTCTGTGTCACACCTTGAGGCGAGGTCGATGCTAACCGCTGTTTTTATTTATTTTTAAAATTGAGCCAACAATAACTGTTTAATTTACTACTTGCTGGGAAAGCAATAATGTATTTAATCGCGTTAATGTTTTCACGCGTCGGTTATTTGTAACTATTCAGCCATATTTAGTTCTAGAAACAAATGTACTTAATTCAGCTAATATTCACATTGAACAGACTCACCATATTGGGCAACTGGCACATAGTCTATAAAATGGGGTTATTTCGTACAATTGAAGGTTGCAGAAAGTGCAACGTCACACCATCTAAATGTTAGTAACGAAATCGTTTGCATGCTGTACACTGCAATTCTACAATCTTGCTTCAAGAAGTTGTATGCCTCTACTGTGATGTCTTTGCCAAGTAATGGCTTCAATTTTTTTGAGCACCTTGGCACTTATTGGATTCTGGGGCATTTGGCTAGTGATAATGGAACTGTTTTCTAATGGCCTTTTGGCTAAGATCGTGCTTAAGTCAAGCTTGAGATCAGCGAAATGCCTATTCTTGTCAGCTTGGATCAGGGCCACTAATTTGAATTGAAAGCAAGGAGAGGGATTAAGGGCCTGTCCTGTCCGCTCTGCACGTTGGCTTTGTAATGCAGAGAACAGAAAATAAAAAAAGCCTGTTTTCTAATGGAGGTAACATTGTTCTTACTGGGGTCATATGTGATTTCATTAGTTGTTGTTAATAGCTTTTGAAACACAAATGATTACCTGCCCCCAAACCAATCCAATTGTTTTTCTTTTTATCCTGCTGGTGTTGGTAACTTCTGAGACATACTTTTTCAAACCTCAGCCACTTGGATGAATTGTCAATGTTTGAGTGGTGCTATTCCATCAGATGGGCATTAGAAGCAGCTTTGATATGTTCCTTTTCTGAAGATTGTTATCCCTTCACCTGATGTCTGTGTTTTAAAATAGTTGGTGTGAGATGATCATGTGCAAGAATCTTATTTGATTTTATTTTTGAAAAGACATCTTCTCCCACAGCCAGTTGTTGTGATTGCACTTATAAAATTATTTCATCTGACCCCTTTCAGGAATTGAAAAGTATATGGTTGAGTTGATTATTGAATTTACACTAACAATAACAGGGCTACCTTGCAAATGTAGTTTTAGGGTTTTTAGATGCCCTACTGTCTTATATGAATCCAGGAAACAGCACCAGAAGGAATCCAGTAAGTTTTTTTATAAGCAGTTCTTGTTTCCTTCAGGATCCACAGGGAGACATTAGACTTTCTCACCCTGTCCCCTGAGAAGCAGTCACCTCTTAACTTTTACCTGAGTTCCTGACAGCTACCTGTCACCCTTTAATGGCTGGACAAACATTTCTTTGACTTCCCAATTCATTTTGGCTTTAATGCATTATGTTAATGAGTTTAGGACATTCACATACATGATCTGAATATTGTGTTTAGGAGTATGCCAGTGGTGCCCAAAATCTAGCTATTCAGTGGTAACCAAACTTGATTTTCACATGGTTGCAATTAGATCAGCCATGATAATGAATGGTGGAAAAGGTTTGAGGGATCAAATGGCCTATTCCTCATTTGTAGGTTCTTAGCTGGGATTGCAAAGAGAATTACTTTTGAGATTTGGCTTTTCCAAAACAAAACATCAGTTTGCTGTTAGTGTGTGATGTTGACTTCAGAGTTTACTAGATGAACACAGGTGAAAAAGAAAGTGGAATGCAGCCTGAACTGCGGAAGGAGCTGGAATTTGATGAAGTGGGGAAGGAGATTCACCCTTTTCTACTTTTTTCGCCATCCAGTATTTGGTTCTTACATCTCAGGATTAAACTAGATAGACAGGGGGATCAGAACCTGAGAGGGAGCTCAGATTGGAGTGAGGCAAAACTGGTAATGGGAAGTAAAAATATATTTAGCAAAATTAGAAGGCAGATGAAATGAAGGCATGCATCAGTTAGGACCAATGCAAAGTAATGTTAAAAAGACAAAGTTGAGGGTACTGTATCTGAATGCGTGCAACGTTCACAACAGGGTATAGGATTTGAAGGTTCAAATAGAGGTAGATGGATATGATTTCATTGCCATTATAGGCACATTTTTGTGGAGTGACCAGGACAGGAAATGGATATTTGCCCTTTAGGAAGGATGGGAAGAGGGGAAAAGGCTTCTTGGAGACTTGGATTGGCTTAGTGATTGGGCCAGAATATGGCAGATGAAAAATGTGAAGCTATCCATGTTGGTAGAGAAAATAGAAAGGAAAAATATTCCTTAAACTGAGAGGTTGGGAAATGTTGATTCCCAAAGGGAGCTTGGTGTTATTCATAGATCAATAAAAGCTAGCGTGCAGGTTCAACAAGTAATTAGCATAAATGATAAGTTTGGCCTTCATTGTCAGTTTGGCTGCCATTGTATAGAGCCTTGGTAGGACTGCATTTGGAATATTATGCACAGTATAATATTACATGATTTATCTATATCTCAGCGATCTCCAGAGAAGCTCAGTTGTTTTCTGTTAGTCCTCATAACTCAGTGTTTTCATGTTTATTTTCTTCTGCTTTCAGATTCTGAATGTTTCTTGTGTCATGGTGAACAAATGTAGATGTAGCATTGTGTTGTGGTGTCACAGTACTAAACTGTTTCAGAATGACTAGTTTTGCTTATACTTTAACATTCAATTTGCTTTGATTGCTAATCCATGATGTGCTGTGTTGAATAACTAAAATACCTCAAGGCTGTCTAGAATGGACTAATGTACCTTGAATTGACTGAACCATGGCTATTGTTGAGGAACAGATAT
This sequence comes from Carcharhinus amblyrhynchos, assembly GCF_965287045.1. Classification (NCBI taxonomy): domain Eukaryota; kingdom Metazoa; phylum Chordata; class Chondrichthyes; order Carcharhiniformes; family Carcharhinidae; genus Carcharhinus; species Carcharhinus amblyrhynchos. The sequence goes on from NC_137331.1 coordinate 49,265,376, forward strand.
TCCAAATGAACTAGAAATGTTATGACCTGGTGCATCTAGATTGCATGAAGGATTTGATTAAAGTTCTTCATCCGCCTTGTTAAAGCATTAAGCCTTCAGAAGAAAACTTGGCAACTAAGAAATTACAGAAGCTTTTTGGAGGGAGGATGGGGAGTGCTTGAAGTGAGCCAGGGACTGATTTTGGAATCTTGTGTTTTTAATTTAGAGAAGGGTTCAGAAAGTTAGTCTAGATAGATCAAATTTGCAAATGATACTAGAAGAGGCAGTTGGTCCTGAAAAACAGCTAGAAAACTGCAGTATGAGTTCAACAAAATACCCAGGTATGTTGGTTAGTTAGTATTATCCTTCTGGATTCCTGAATTTCACTTCTGGCAATTCCATTTTTCACATGGAGTTAAAGTAAGAGAAATGGATTTCAAGCTTGTGTACATTTTATCATCCTGTTTGAAAATACGTGAACTGTTTAATGCTATGACGTTGTTTGTTAAATATCTGATCTAGGTTTTACAGTTAGAATCTTTAGCATTCTGTTTCTGGCCTTCACCAAATAGATCAAAATGTTTTACAATCAGTGCAAAGACTTGCACCGAGTAGCCTAGCCTGATGATCAAATCTGGAGTTGTCTAGGTTGGTCGAATCTTCTCTCACCACAGAGTAGATTTCTGCATTGAAGCAACAGGGTTGATTTTTAAAACAAAAATAGTTGTCAGATCAATTGTTGTCTAAATTTAGTTCAGGAGGTAACTAATATCTAGCATACTCACTGAAAATCTCTTTAGTTTGGCTGTTTTTATGTGGGCTGTTGTATATTTGGTTTATATTTTACCATGTGAGCAACTACTTCCAAGCATAATTTTTCTAACTACTTTTATGTCGATAAGGACTTGTTTGGCAGATAAGTTTGACAATTGTTGACGAGCCACTGACTGTTTCTTAGATGGTAAATAGGCACTGAGTAACCTAATATTACTTGCAGCATGCAAGCACGTGTTCTATGCTAATAATGCATGTAGGGCACCTTATAATTCAGAGGTTCCTGTCTCAAGTTAGACCTTGTGTCATTAATTTGAATAGGCAGTGGGTGTAATGCCTAATTTCAGGTCCATATAAAGAACTGGTTCATACGTGTGCTGTTTCCTTGGGTTTAAAAAAAAAAGACAAACGGCAGTCTTTTAAGGGACTATGGGAAGATAGCAACACCACTAATCAAGTTTTTAAAAAAAGTTTTGTGTGTAAGCAAGAGAAACAGGCAAGTTCTGCCCACCCCTCCCTGGATGAACCAGCCTGTTGCAGGAGCCTCTGCTGAACAATCTTCATGATTGGTCCATTGGTTAAGAAAATTGTTATGGCAATGCATCAACATTGGAAATACAATAAATTAGATTTTTTGGTTATTCCATAACTTATTATCAAATATTGAGTGAAACAAAAGCACCCAATTACATGGGATGAATTCGTTGTTGCTGTTCGGTCTGAAGAATTGCATTTTTCAGAACTTAGTGCTGGTAATTGTTAAAACTAAGCATATTTCAACATCAAATTTGAATGGTTTATTGTTTGAGATTTTATTTTTCTGTTTGTAAAACTGATTGCAACAAAACTGTGTAGGGCAGCCCTTTCCTGAAGCATTCAGGTGAGGGCTGGAAAGTCAGAGACAAGGAAGCCACACTCCTGTTTTTTTTAATGGCACTAGCCATAAAGCGGGTATGTTTAAAGATCCAGCCATTTTCAAGCCATGGTGGAAGTAGGTTCATAAGATAAGTGAGTAGGGTTGGTAGATAAGGGAATGGTAAGGGTGTCAGTCAGTGGGGAGGGTTGAGTTCAAGGGGTCAGAAAGTTGCTGGTATGCAATGGGGCATGACCAGTTTATGGAAGGTAGGAGCCAGATGTTTCGGAAGGGAACCAGGGTGGGTGGTGAATGCTGTGGGTGGTTGGTGCTTTATTTAGAGGAGTTACAATTTGCTTTACGTCTTCTAACCTTTCCTGGGTAACTCTTACATAAGACAGAACCATTCCAAGACTGATTTAAATCATGCTATTGGGCAGCATGATAGCACAGTGGTTAGCACTGTTGCCTCACAGCTCCAGGGTCCTGGGTTTGATTCACGGCTCGTGTCACTGTCTGTGTTGGGTTTGCATGTTCTCCTCGTGTCTGTGTGGGTTTCCTCCGGGTACTCTGGTTTCCTCCCACAGTCCAAAGATGTGTGAGTTAGGTTGATTGGCCATGCGAAGAAATTGTCCCTTAGTGTACGGGGATGTGTAGGTTAGAGGAATTAGTGGGTGTAGTATCCGGTGCAGGCTTGATGGGCCGAAGGGCCTCTTTCTGCACTGTAGGGTTCTATGATTCTATTGAATAGTTCTGATTTCAGGGCAGGACAAGGATTGCTCTGATGTTGGATTTAGAACTTGCCCCTCACTGAGGAGGCTTCTGAGTAATTCACAGCCAGTAACCTGCTGTCAAAACTCTGCTCATGCTCAACCAGGAGACAATCCTCAACAATCTTCTAAATAAAACAAAATGCTCTTAGAAAAAAATAGTAAATTCAACAATTCATCCAAAGGCAACAGATGCTTTTTTAAAAAAAATTCCAGGGTTCAGATCTTTGCCAAAAGTTAATTAGTTCTTCCTTGGGCCAAACTTTTTGTGTAACAAGTGTTGTTGAAATCCATCCATTAGATTTTTGAGAAAAAATGTTCACAGACTAATAAATGGATGAAAACATTAACAGAAGTGGAGATTATAATATCTACTTTTTAACTTTTTTGATTTGAATGCTTAAAATCTTCCTTTTTTTAAAACTAAAATACACATGAATAAACCATTGCAAGATTAACTGCATTTATATTCAGTTTTTTAATGGGTATACAGATTATAAGAATAAAGAAGCTAAAGTTAGACCACATTTGGAATACTGTGTGTAGGCATGGATGTACCTTTTTGTTAAACCTAGATATTATGTATAATACTTAACAAAGTATGATGTAAGAACCACCATAAAGTAGGCCTTGTAGCTTCACTGGGGAACTCTCTTATAGGTGTGCACTGTCCCACAGTCAGATCCTAAACTGTTTAACTAGGTTCCATACTGGGAGGAGCTAACCCCACCTCAGATCAAATGACCTGCTCTCCAAGGGGCAGTACGCACCCCATACGTGTATTACACCTCCCCTCAAATCCAAAATGTCCACAACCTAAACGTACCTATGAAAAGACTTTTATGTATACAATGGAAAATATTTATACAGAGCATTGCAACAACTACAGTTCCCAATGTAAAGTCTATTCAGGGAAGGAAATGGCAGTTTCATCTAAGAACATAAGAAATAGGAGCAGGAGTAGGCCATCTAGCCCTTCGAGCCTGCCCCACCATTCAATAAGATCATGGCTGATCTGTCGTGGCTCAGTTCCACATTCCCGCCCTCTCCCCATAACCGTTAATCCCCTCTCTTATCAAAAACCCATCAACCTGCGTCTTAAAAATATTTAGCGAGGTAGCCTCCACCACTTCAACGGGCAGAGAATTCCAGAGATTCACCACCCTTTGAGTGAAGAAGTTCCTCCTCAACTCCGTTCTAAACTGCACCCCCCCTTTATCTTGAGGCTGTGCACCCTAGTCCTACTATCCTTTCTGAGCGGGAAGAGTCTCTCCACCTCTATCCTATCCATCCCATTCATCATCTTATATGTCTCAATGAGATCTCCCCTCATTCTTCTAAACTCTAACGAGTACAAGCCTCGTTTATTCAGCCTCTCCTCATAGCTCAACTCCGGTATTAGCCTAGTAAACCTCCTCTGCACTCCCTCTAAGGCCAAAATATCCTTGTGTAAGTACGGCGCCCAGAACTGCACACTACTCCAGCTGTGGCCTCACCAATGCCCTATACACCCGCAGCAAGACTATGAAGGCCAGCATCCCATTCGCCTTCCTGACCACCTGCTGCACCTGCAAGCTAAGTGGCTTCCTCACTTCAGGAACCTTTTCCTAAGTATTCTCCAGGAATTTTGGAAGATCCTGCTGCTCAGCGAAGGGAACCCTTTCTGCAGGCGCTGGTGTCACTGATGCTGTTTCCTTCCTTGGGATGGCTGACCCTGACTCTGGTACTTCAGGCTCAGGCCACACCAATGGGGCCATCCTTTGCTGTGGTGCGGCGACCAACTGTTTAGCATATCTCGTAATAAGTAGCTCATCACTGATCTGTACAGTTTAGTCCCATTTGGGCAACAAGTGTAACGGTTATCCACTTCTCCCGAGAAATATAATTCCTGGTCAGAGTGAATTCCCCTTTCAGGAAGATATTCAACCTCTAGCCACCTGTTCCTCTTGGTAATGCTCAACCACCTCTTGGGTCTCCTCCGACTGCAGCAGACTGAATATGGTTTTCAATTTTCAGTTGAACGTAAATAAAACCTGTGAGCATGGTGTTGTCGCATGTGACATGTTGCGGACAAACTCAGAAGTGTATTTATCTGGCCCCTAGCGACCCCTCCCCTTGCAACACCTTCAGAAACTTTCAAGGTCTGAACAAATCATTCTGCCAGATCATTTGTCGCCAGCTGATACAATGCTGACGTCATGTGCCTGTTTCCATGGTGCTCCATGTATTCAACAAAATCTTGAGCCACAAACTGGGGACATTGTTACTGATCACTTGTTCTGGATTGCCAAACCAGGCAAATATTTCATTGATTTTGCTGGCATGGACTTCATGGCCATGACCTCTGGCCACTTGGAGTGGGAACCCACTACCACTAAGAACACCTGCTGTTCCAACGGACCCGCAAAGTCAATATCCCACGGATGAAGAGACGACCAGGGTGGCACAGGGCTTGCACAATCTCGCTTTCCTTTAATTTCTGCCTAAACATTCAGCCACAAAAAATAGCTTCTCACTATTTCTTTCATTCATGGCACCCCTTTGGTGCCACTGGTGCACCTTTTCCAGTACCTTGCCTCTTAATGAGGGGGAAATGATGACTGTCATACTCCATACTAAACATCCATCCAATATGGGCAACTCCCATCTTTGGGACATATATGGCCATAACTCCAGGTGGTTCCTTCTACTTATCCTCCTTCTCAGGTCTAGGCCTGCTAGTTGTCTGTGATCAGATCACTGAGTGATGTTCTGCACCTGGATAGCCGCTATTGAATTTATCTTGTGTAAAATATATTTTCAGATTCTAACTGGAAGCATCTTTATTCTCGGGCAAAAGCAGCCATGATGGAGCATACGCACTGCCATGTTTCTTGGACTGGCGGTACTGGATGTCGAAAGAGGCTAATAAGACCAATAGCCACCTTTGCAATTGAGCTGCTGCCATACAGTACTCCTGTGCACAGATCTAAGATGGATTCCAAAGGCCTATAGTCTGTCAGAAGTATGAAATGCCTGCCAAGGAAGTGATCAAACTTCTTGATGCCAAAGATGATGCCCAAACCTCCTTTTCCCACCTGAGCATACTTTTCCTCAGTCTTTGTCAACGATCTTTATGAATGTGATGGGCCTTTCTTCCTTGTTTGGCATTTGGAACTGAACAGCCTCAACATTGTAGGGTGAGGCATCGCATTCAAGTTGCAATGGTACTTTGGGTTGAAACAAACTAGCTCTTCTGACACCTTCAAAGCCTGCTTTGAGGTAGACCTCCTCACATTCTTTGCTCCACTTCCATGCTGCCCTGTTCCCAGCAACTGATGCATTGGTTTCAACACTCTCCCCTGATCTGGAACGAACTTAATGTAATAGTTAATAAATCCTGAAAACGAATCAATTGGGGCATATTTTCTGTCCTTGGGGACTTGATGATAGCCTCCATCTCCTTAGATACCTTGTGTAACCATTGCCATCAATTACATGGCCCATGTACTCAATTGAGTCTGAAAGAACTTGGATTTCTCTCTTTTAACTTGTGGGCCATGCTCCTGCAACATCTTTAATGTTTCCTCTTGTGTTTTATCATCCAAAATGCACTGAACTCCTATCATCCACTCAAAATTTGGTTCACGCCCCTCTGGAAAAGAGCTGGAGTTGCTTTACTGCCAAAAGGAAGAAGCTTAGAGCGAAACAGAATCCCCAAAATCTGCAAATAAGCCTGTGATAGCTCTATTTTGGAGAATTTCTTTTCCCTTGCCAGGTCTCTGAATAGGTGCTCAATGTGAGGAAGCAGGTATTGGTCTGCACACACTACTGGAATTACTGTCACCTTCAAATCCCACCATCTTCTCACTGAGCCATCTGATCCCAAAACTGAAACAATTGGGGTGACCCATTCACTGATTCCAACACACCCAGATCCACCAGCTGTTCCAATTTGGCTCCAGCTTGGGTCGAATGGCTTACAGTGCCAGATGTGCCTTTAGACTTCTTGGACAAGATCCGGCTTCAGCTGCAAGTTAACCTTGATACTCTTCATCTCGCCAAGTGTTCCTTGAAAATCATCTTTCGAATTTTCCAAAATGTCTTGTTCAAGTTCACCAGACTGTTGACCATGCCCCAGTTCAATTTCAACTCCTGTAACCAGGAACATCTGAATAATGTAATTCTGCAAATTGGGTCCTCCACTGTAACTTCACCTGTATATAACCCTTCAAGGGAACCATTTGCTCTGTGTATATTTGCAATGGGATTTTGGCAGACTTTAATGGCAGGGTTTTAAACTTATCCCTGTATATTGATTTGGGTATCAAGGGCACTGCTGCCCCCATATCAACTTCCATTTCTGTTTTTCCTTTCAGATTTAGGGGGAATCCAGAGCTGATTGACTTCCCATTGAGAACTCTCTGGACTATGCTTCCCCTGCAGACCAGGCTCTCTCCAGGGCTGGCAACATGGATCTTTGTTTTGTCCTTCTAAGTGCATTCTTTTGTTTACCTTTCTGGGCTTAGTCGCACCTAGCAATTATGACAATGTGACCAAATGGCTTGTACATGTGACATCGGGCTTGTGTCCAGCAATTTGACTCACTGTGGCCTGATTTTCCACATCAGCAGCATTCTGCTTGCAGCACCAAAACTTGCAGAGGTGGATTGTGAAAGTGATCCTTATGGTGGGGCAAGCTGGGGCCCCTAATGGGAGGAGTATATTGGGAGTGACAGGGGATTGCCAGTAACTCATGTCAGGGAAGGGGTGGGGAACCATGCTGCTGACTGGGGGAGGAGATGTGAATGGAGGGAGGGAGTCTCCCAGTGCACTGAGGGATCGGAGGCCCTTGCAAAATGGCATTTGAATGCTCTGAAGCCAGGCTCACTGGCTTGTTTAGCCCAATACTAGGAGGAAACTCCAAAAAAATGACATGTGGAAAGGTTGCGGCGCAGAACTTGCCTGAAAAACCAGTGCAGATCACTCCATTGTTCCCACCGTTTTGACATTTAGAAATTTAATATCTAAATGGAGCCTAGTTAATAGTTGATTTTTAACAGAATAGATTGTACTTAGCAGATATTTTGGTGTTAACTTTCATGCTTTGTCATTATGGTCATCCTTTGCTTCAAACTTAGCTGGTGTTTCCTTTCAGGAAATGTTTCTTTGTCTGGTTGGTAGCAGAATCTTCTGATCACAACACTGAATTTATTAATTTTTTTCCCTCATCTGTCCATCCACTTGTTTTGCAGCTAAAACATGGGTTGAAATCCTAGAAGAATTCTGTTAATTTAATTTGTAACTTGAAAATGTAGTTTTAATTGATCATTGATTCCACATTGTGGAATAAATAATTGAATTAGAGTTTAAGTTGTCCTCCACTTGGCACAAGCATATTTTTTGTATGTGAAACTTGTCCAGCTAAATCTTTGTTTCAGATTTCATGCAAATTACGTCATCAGATCACATGCATATTTGATTTATTTAGAAGAAAACTCCTGGTGATATCTTTGGTTGCTATCAAAAAACCTATTTGTCCTTTCTGGTGCTGATACTTTCCAACTGGAAACCAAGGAATCTATTTGTAGGATTAGTGTGGATTGATCATTATTCTAGAGTGTGATGAAGGTGCATTGTATTTGTTTGGACCATATGCCAGCACATCCTTGTTCTGAATTGAAATTGGAAACCAGCCATGTTCTGCAGTGCCTTGTGATGAATCATCAACAAGCATAGTATTTACTGTATGTATTATAGTCAATTGTTTCTGCTACTTTGCTTGGTTGATTGTTCCAAGTGCTTCAGTCTTTGAAAATTTGTTTTTGGAAATTATCTGGTCAAACTATGGTCTGTTGGAGCTCCCAGTTGAGTGCATGTCTGTACCAGGAAAATCATGCAACCATGCCAGTGAAAGCAGTATGTGCTAAGTGCGCACGCACATCTGCTCCTGGTACCTGGCTGATCAGAGTTGGGAGCTGCAAGAGGAGGATGCAGATTATAGCGAACTTCAAGGGAATTACTTCAGCTAAGTTGAAGTTGACCAATAATCAGAGCCTGGAGGTGGGTTGTTCTTGGGGTACACAGGTACCATGTTAAATGTGTGAGTACTAGAGGAGCAGGAGTGAAAATAACTTAAGATAAGTGTACATTTAAGATTACTTATTAGATCACTGCATTTTTGCATTTTGGTTTTGCAGGTATGTTTATTAATTTCAAAATTTGAACATATTTTGCTTTTTGATTTTTAATACTCTTCATAAGAGTTGACTTCATTTTTCATAATTTGTGTTCCCATTTTCCTCATTCCCTTATTGAGGATGCTGATTCTTGCTGAAGTCTGGTGTGCTATAGATGCCATCCAGATCCAGAATTTGAACTTGGGGGCTTGAAGTTTCAGGTGTGTTGTTCGTCCATTGTTGTCAATGAGGACCTTGACACCACTAGTCATTTTGAAGCTGGATGCGGTGTGTCCGAAGATGACTAATCAGGCCAACTTGGGCACGGAATGTCCTGGCACATATTGGGCAGACTTGTGTAGGCACTGTAGTTGCACTGGTGGCTCTGGACTTGCACAGCTCGCGCTTAAGTTGTGCTTCAGCAACGCACCTTGCTTTTGTAAGCTTGACAGCCCTGTCAATGCGGCAGCGCCAGGTAGGGTGGTTTTGTGCCAGCATTTCCCAGGTGGTCGTGTCTATGTCAAGCGACTTCAGGGAGGCCTTGAGCGTGTCTTTGTAATGTTTCTTCTGTCCTCCATGTGAGCATCTCCCAGCAGAGAGTTACCCAAAAAGGAGCTGCTTGGGTATGCACTCGTCTGGCATACGGATGAAATGACCTGCCCACCAGGTCTGTGCTCTCATCAGCAGCATGTGGACTGATGGTAGACTTGCTCTAGAGAACTTCAGTGTCTGGCACTTTGTCTTGCTATCTGAGTAATATTCTGTGAAGACAGTCATGTGGAAATGATTGAGCTGTCTTGCATGCCTTTAATACAGTCCACGTTTCACAGGCACATAGGAGGGTAGTGAGTACCACGAAGCTGTAGATCTTCAGTTTTGCTAGGCTGATTCTTGGACGTTCCCAGACAGTGGAGCGCAGTCTACCAAAAGCAGAACTCGCCCTTTCTATTCTGCAGTTAACTTCTGCATCAATAGTCATTGCTAGGGAGAGGGTGCTGCCAAGATAAGTGAGCTGATCCACTGCCTGTAGTTTCTGTCCTTTGATTGTGATTATGGGCCCTGTGTAGGGTGCATGAGGAGCAGGCTGGTGCATGACTTCAATCTCTTTATTGTTGATGGTGAGTCCAAAGTTGTCACAAGCTGTGGAAAATTTATCCATACTGACTTGCATCTCTGGCTCTGAACCAGTATACAGGGAGCAGTCATCAGCAAAGAGGAAGTCTTTCAGAACAGTCTCCTTCACTTTGGTAATAGCTTGAAGTCTCCAAGTTGAAGAGCTTCACATCCACTCTGTACTTGAGGCTGGTTCCAGCAACACTGTCCTGGAAGGCATCATTCAGCATGGCAGTAAACATCATGCTGAACAGTGTAGGCGCAAGCACACAGCCCTGTTCAATGCCATTGGTGACTGGTAATGCCTCAGGGGATTCTCTGCCATCCGGTACTCTGGCCATCATGCTATCATGGAACTGGAGTACCATCTGAATGAATTTGGAAGGGCAGTCGAACTTTGACATGATCGTCCACAGGCCTTGTCGGCTGACAGTGTCGAAAGCTTTCACGAGGTCAACAAAGGTTGTGTCGAGCTCGTGATTCTGCTCCTGACACTTTTCTCCTAAAGTTGGCGCGAAGCAAAGATCATGTGAATAGTCCTGCGACCTTTACAGAAGCCATGCTGTGACTCTGGAAGCAGGCCCAGCTCCAGATGAGTGACCAGACGATTTAGCAGGACTCCTGTGAGGGTTTTACCTGTGATGGAGAGCAGCAAGATTCCTTGGTGGTTGTCGCATACTTGCTGATTGCCCTTCCTCTTGTAGAGGTGCACGATGGAAGCATCTTAAAGTTCCTGAGAAATGGATCCTTGCTTCCAAAAGGACTGGAACAACTCGGTGAGCTTCTCTAAGTATAGGACCAGTAGCTTTGTAGATCTCCTGTGGATATGGCATCTGCCCCTGGGGCTTTGCTACTGGATAGCTGGCTGACAGCTTTCATGACTTTGGCTATTACCGATAGGTCATCCATAGCGCTATTAATATCGACCTAGGGAATCCTGTCTGTTGCCTCATTGTTAATAGATGATGGTCAGTTGAGGACATCTTCAAAGTGGTCAGCCCGTCTCTGCAGGATCTGAGCCCTCTCCGTAATGAGAGTTGTACCATCTGTACTCAGGAAGGGGAAACTCCCGAGAGATTGAGGTCCATAGAGAGTGTTGAGGGCTTCATAGAACCGTTTCAAGTCGTTTCTGTCTATGTATCCCTGTATTTCATCTGCCTTGGCGCTCAGCCAGGCATCCTGCAATTTACGCAGTTCGTTCTGGACTGTCCTGCGAGCACTAGTAAAAACGTTTTTCTTGGTGGCTGATGATGGGTTGTTCTGACAGGCCCGATGACGATGGTGCTTTTCAACAAGTAGAGCCTGTATCTCCTCCTTCTTTCTCATCGAACCAGTCGTGCTGCTTGCAGGTAGAGGGCCCGAGCATCTTCAGTGCAGATGAATGTACAGCATTCCTGAAGCATTCCCAGTCATCCTCAGTGCTGCCTGTGAGGTGTAGATCAGCAAGCTTGATTTCAGCCAGTGCTGAAGCTATGCTGGCGTTCTTTAGCTTGGCCGCATTTGATTCTTTTCATAACCTTGCTTCCTTGTGGTCGCCTCTAAAGTCTGATGCAGAGCCTCATTTTGCAGACAATAAGCCTGTGATCTGTCCAGCAGTCAGCACCTCACATGGCTTTGGCCTTGGTCATTCTGACATCTTGCCACCTTTTCTCCTGACAATGACATAATCGATAAGATGCCAATGCTTAGAGCGGGGCTGTATCCAGGAGGTCTTGTTATGGGTAGGCAGACAGGAGGTCACGACGTTTATTGCTGCCATGACCACTCAAAAAAAAAGTGTATCCACCTCCAGTTTCAGTCAACTGATCTACATTGGCAAGACGAGTTTCACTCAGGGCTGCAATGTCAATGTTGTATCTTGCAAGCTCTCTGGCAACTAAGGCTGTTCTGTCTGGTCTGTCTGCTGTAGGGTTGTCCAAAAGCATGCACACGTTCCAAGTGCCAATGGTGAGCAGTGTCACCTTGTATTTTATTTTGTTTGTTCAACTGAAAGATAGGATCCCTGCCAGCTGCGGTAAACTGGCCAGGGTGTAGTGAAGCAGGCAATGTTTAGGGCACGTTTTCTAGCCCTTTCCTCATTCTACAGAGATGAGCAGTGCGTTCCTAAAGAGGACTGCTCAGTCGCCCAGGTAGATGCCGAGTTTCACTGCTGCTTTGGTCAGTGGAAAACGACCATTAGACCTGAGCCACCTGTGTGCAGGTCCGTGACTACAGTTCCCTCTGTATCTGCACCTGCTGTTTTGTCGCTCGCCAATCGCCACAGGACTTCAAAGGTTGAACAGGATGATGATGATGATGATGATGTCAAGACTAACCCTTGATTTGGATTAAAATGAGGGAATGTTGCGCAGCGTCAGCCTCACTCTCTCTTCCCAATTCCCATCTGGATCCAGTGGCAAGACGAGAGTCAAGACAGCTGGAGATGAGACTAGACGCAGTGAATGACCAGGACGCTTTCTGTATCTTGTTCCACGGCGCTTTCTGAGACTGCCTTCTTGACCGTTGGACCTTCCATTGGTCTTGTCCGCTCAATCCGCTGGAGTCTGTCTCCATATGGTGGGATAGACATCTCCCTATCTCACCGAGGATTAAGACCCATCGGCTACCCTCACCTGGTTTTGCTGGCTTGTCGAAACCATTGCTTGGGGCCGCTGTCGTGTGCAAACAGCTACGGGGAGCCACAGGTGAGAACTGAGTGCCAGGTGGGAACAAAGGCTGCACAAACGCTCTGAAAAGGATGCAGCATGTTTCCCCCCCCACCAGAGATACTACCCCCTCCCTGACCCCCCTTTAGTATAGAGGTACACTTAAGAGTGCCTTCACCCTCTAGAACTTTTATAATCTATTTAAAATAAATATTATAACTCACATACACTTTGTCAAGGTTTTACATTATGAATTGCCAGAGCCCATTTACTGTAGTGCCAGGGGTATGGAATTTCAGTTAGGTAGGGAGATAAGAAAAGCTGAAGTTGTTCTCCTTACAGCAGAGGAAGCTAAGGGGATATTTAACAGAGGACCTCCAAATCATGAAGGGTGTTGATTAGGAAATAAACTGCAGAAGACTGTAACCGGATGACACAGGTTTAAGCTCATTAGTAAAAGAACAAGAAGGTAGATTGTAGACCCAGCAAAAACCTGATTTACAATTCTGCTGGTGAACAAGGAGAGGCATAAATACTGCTACCTGTAATGACTACCAAGATGTGTATGACTAAAAGAACCCACAATCAATCTCAGTTCAACATTTTGAGTACAGCATCTGAGATTAATGCTCTTCTGAAAAATAGTGTTCAAGAAGTATCTTCTATTCCTGCCAGAGGTGCAGCTAAATTTTAGACTTTTAGAAGAATGGTGAGTATAATAGTAAGTAAAGAATGTGTGGTTTTAGGTTGCGGTTCTGTGTTTTTGAGAAAAATGCAAATGTGGAACCATAAAGGGGATGGAACAGATTAGACAGATTTGGAAATGTCTCTCAAAATGTGCCATCAAGCTCTAGAAATAAGAGGAAGAAAGAAGATAACGATCACTTCCTCACAAGATGTGGTGACTGTCTCTACAACCCCACTTGCAGTCTCTTTTGGCATTTCTTTACTGTTTTTCCCTTTGGTTCTTGCTGTACTATATTGTAGGTCACAGTAAAGCAGCATTAATATTGGCAAGACAAAAGTCAAATGTTGCAAGTTCTGGAAATCTAAAATAAAAACAGGAAATGCTGGAGCAGTTCAGGCAGCACCTGTAGAGGAGGAAAAGAGTGATGCTGAGTGAGCCACATCTAGGTAATGGAAATTATTATATGTGTGGTTGTGGCCAGTAATGCTTAAACAAATTATAAAGATAAATTGGTGCAAATAAGTATAAAATTATGATAATGCATTACATACAATAATCAAACCATTCTTATCCTCTTCTTCACGCTTTCTTGGCTTCATATGAGCAATGAAGTTGGTCAGTCCTCTTAGTTTTTGCAACGGCAAAGTCCAGTATCATCTCCTCCTTGCTCTAATATGCTGCAGAAGAGAAAGACTGGCAGAAATGGGGACAAGTTAGGTTAACTGCTACCAAGACAACAGTGAGAGCAAGTATGGGGTTAAAAAAGTAAGTTAAACTGAATAAGACCCCAAAATGGGTGCACAATATACTAGCCCCCATTCATCTGCTACTTGCTGTTTTATTGATTGGGGCCAGTGCGACCCATACTACTCTTTGGCTGCAAACATCTGTAGAGAGTCTCATATGATGGGTGGTTAGCACTTATTTAAAGAACTCTGCAGCTCTTAATGGGGAAGTGCATTGTGACTCCCAGAAATGTTGAAGTACCTTGTGAATTGAATCTGTGCTGTAAAAGATTAATGAATGGTTGTGCAAGAGAATATGAGCCAGGACTTTCCAATAATGCTTGGGTGGAAGTGGTAAAAAAAGAGAAAAGTCTTGCATTCCCAGTACATCAGGAGGCCCTCCACGTGCATGTTGAGAAGGACGGAGACAAGAAATAACAGTGGAGTGTTTATCCTGGAACCTAGATGCAGAGCAGGAAGAAGTTTATTGATCTCACACCAGGTAATAAATCTATAAAATATATATAGTGCTTTTCATGATCAGTGGACATCTCAAAGGACTTTTACAGTCAATGGAGAACTGATGTAATATTGGAAACATGGCAGCTAGCTAGCAAACTCCCACAAACGGCAATGTAATAATTAGCAGATAATTTGTTTGTAGTGATGTGTAAGATTTTTGCATTCAGGGACCACAGCCAAAATTGGCAGACAACCATTTATTTTAAAGTAATTTATTAAAAATCAACAGTTTAGATATGATGCATTTAAGTAGACAAGAAGTATATAAGTGAGAGCGGTTTATTGGTCCCAGAGGACAAACAGACAATTGATATAGGGTGTGTTGATCTCAGTAGCTAGTGATAGCAGCATTCTACTCTCTAGTTCAAGTGTCAGTCTTCATCCTCCTCTTTTTTCCATTTGAAGAAGGTGCTGCCTGACTAGCACTACTACCCCACCAGCACTATCCCCTGTCCCCAGCACTTGTTAATATACCAATTTTCTGGGGAGCAGTAGCCCAGTGCCAATCATCTGTCAAACCCTTCTGTTCACTGGGTAACGGACAGGTACGTAAGGTGTTAGGGTGGTTACCTCCTACACTATTTGTTGCCCTGTTTTGAGGTTTCTTAGTTTGCATCATGCTGACGATCATTTCCTGGCCCTTTTTCAACGTTTGAGGTAAGTGGGTACCCAAGATTGGGCCATCCTACCAACTGTTAAAGTGGCAGCCTGAACCAAGAATTGCCATTTTCACAGCAGTTTAGGAATTGCATTTCCAGAGAGAAAATCGGTGGTGTTTAGCTAATGTCATAAAAGTTCTATGCTATCAGTTTATTAAAGACCCTAATTTCTTGTAGCTAATTGAGAGTGGCACTTTGGTTAACACTGCGCCTCAGTGCAGGGACCCAGATTTGATTCCATCCTTGGGTGACTGTGCGGGGTTTGCATGCGTTTCTTCCAGTGCTAAGCACTGTGTCACCATGATGCCACAGTATCACAGCACTCCATCAATTCTTAAAATACGATTTCTGAGGTGTTGTCCCAGGGAGTGATAGTTGCTTATGAACACAAATTTATAATCTATTCTCCATATGACAGGATTCCTCTTCCTACACTTGTTACTCTGCTGTTGCCTATCAAACAGCCAGCCTGGGAGAATACAGTCAGAAGTCAGGCCCGAAGCTGCTCAAGATCACTTGCCCAAGGCCATCTGCATTCCCATCAGTTGAAAGTCAGTGGCTTTCCACCATCCATGCTGAAGCACCTCACAGGGACACCAAGGCAAAGGCACGTGGAAGATATGCTCTAAGGGAATACATGTGGGGATTAAATTTGCATTTTTATGTATGTATTGAATTTATAAATTTTAGTTTGGAGTGTTCATTTCTAGTTTTTATGTTGTTGGGAAGAATGTGAAATGATGTATAGTGTTAGAGGGACAGTCAGACAAGTGGTTGAGGTTATTTTACTGGATTCTTCAGTCACTTTGGTTGAGTGTTGAGCATCTCGGTTAGTGTCGTCTCTTATGTATTATTAAACCAAATCTTGATTTGCAGATCTGATTGCAAATATATCAAATCACTGAAGATTGGGTGAATTTGTGTTTGTTTGTCTTCTTGGGACCTGACTTGCTTGATAAGAGACTTCCCCACTTGAATCTATCTGGGGTTATTTCATCCCATGTAGTAGTGCCAACCTTGTATGCTCTGTGATTGGCTTTCATAATGTCTTTATATCTAAGTTTGGGATGTCCCATGGTGGGGGTTCCTTTGCTCAACTGACGTTTGTTTGTTTGTTTGTTTGTTATTGTTCCTGGTAGTTGTGTGTGTGGGGACCATGTGGCCAACTCAAGTAAATTTTTTAAGAACTTTGGTGTTTGGATTTTGTTGCAAATAGATGTTAAGCAGAGAAGTGGAATGCATATGAAAACCGCTGGCTGTACACTTTGATCTTTGCTTTGAGATGGACTATATGCTTTCTCCAAGATCTGTGGGTGAGCCTGCTGAATACTGAGCTTGCTTTTGCCAAGCAGTGAGTGATTTTGTTATCCAACATAATATCCTCTTGAATACCATTATCAAGATAGCAGAATATCTGGCTGAGTTGAGGGGTATATTGTTTATTGTAACAATGGAGCCTTGGAATTTGTGACCAGGGATAGATTGTTACAAGATCTGTCTTTTTTTTCAGATTTATTGTAAGCCTATAGCAGTCAGCAAGCAGTTGGATGTCCTCTGAAGTGTGTGCCACAAGATCACAGTTGTTAGCGAACAAGAATTCTCTCAGAGCTAGCTCCCTAATAGCACTGTGGGTGTGTGGCACGGGGGTTAGCACTGCTGCCTCACAGCAGCAGGGACCAGGTCCAAATCTGGCCTTGGGTCACTGGTTTAGTGGAGTTTGCACATTCTCTTTGACCCTGTATGGGTTTCCTCAGGGTGTTCTGGTTTTCTCCCGCAGTCCAAAAATGTGCAGATTAGGTTGATTGGCCATGCTAAATTGGCCCTGATGTTAGGGGATTAATAAAGTGGATGTGTGGAGTTGCAGGGATGGGACCGAGGTGGGACTGTGGGTGATACAGACTCGATTGGCCAGGTGGCCTCCTTCTCCACTGCAGGGATTTAATGATTCTAAACTGTAGCAGTTCAAGAACACAATAAGAAATCTCTCAACACCCAGGTTAAAGTCCAACAGGTTTATTTTGTAGCAAAATCCACTAGCTTTCGGAGCGCTTGCTGCTCCTTCGTCAGGTGAGTGGGAGTTCTATTCACAAACAGGGCGTATAAAGAGACAAACTCAACATACAAAATAATGGTTGGAATGCGAGTCTTTACAGCTAATCAAGTCTCAAAGGCACAGACAATGTGAATGGAGAGAGAGCGTTAAGCACAGGTTAAAGAGATGCGTATTGTCTCCAGACAGGACAGTTGGTGAGATTTTGCAAGCTCAGGCAAGTCATGGGGGTTACAGATAGGTTCATATCACACTAAGGTCCCAGTTGAGGCCATCCTCGTGTGTGTGGAACTTGGCTATCAGTCTCTGTTCAGCGACTCTGCGCTGTCGTGTGCCGTGAAGGCTGCCTTGGAGAACACTTACCTAAAGAGCAGAGGCCGAATGCCCGTGACTGCTGAAGTGTTCCCCATCAGGAAGAGCACACTTGTGCCTGGTGATTGTCGAGCGGTGTTCATTCATCTGCTTTCATAGCGTCTGCGTGGTCTCCCCATTTACCATGCCTCGGGCCATCCTTTCCTGCAGTGTATCAGGTAGACACTCTTGCAACTCGGCCAACGTTATGTACTGTGTACCTAATGGATGGTGTTCTCACGTGAGATGATGGCATCTGTGTCGATGATCCGGCACATCTTGCAGAGGTTGCTGTGGCAGATTGTGTGGTGTTGTCACTGTTCTCCTGAAGGCTGGGTAGTTTGCTGCGGACAATAGTCTGTTTGAGGTTGTGCGGTTGTTTGAAGGCAAGAAGTGGGGGTGTGGGGTTGGCCTTATGAGATGTTAGCCTTCAACATCGTTGGCTAGGCCACCATTTATTCCCCATTCCTAATTTGCCTTTTGAGAAGGCAGTGGAATGTATGTCACATTAGTTTCTACTTTAGGCAGTTGGCCTTTGGATGTGGTAGCCCGATCATACAGGAATTGAATCACTTCCTAACCACCATTCAGAACTTCTTTCCCTGAGCACTGTGATAACAAAACACTGTTCCTTCCAGGATATGCTGGACTTCTCCTCTGTTACCCCAGCACCTCCCCCTCTTCCCACAGAATCTTCCATTGCAATCACAGAAGGTGTAACGTCTGCCCCTTTACCTCCTACCTGTCCCCATGCAAGGGTCTAAACACACTTTTGGGTCAAGTAGTGCTTCATGTGCACCTTTTTCAATCTGGCCTATTGCATCTGTTGCTGTCAATGCGGTCTGTTACATTTTGGAGAGATGGAATGCAGATTGGGTGACTGCTTTGCAGAGCACCTTTAGTCTGTGCTAGCAGGACCCGGACCTTCATGTCGCTTGCCATTTTTAGTGCACTATCCTGCTGTCATGTCTGCCCTTGGCCTGCTGCAAGGTTCCTGTGAAACCCATGTAACCTGGAGGAATAGCAGTTCATCTTCTGATTTGGCACGTTATAGCCTTCTGGACTTAGTCTGAAGTTGTTTAACTCAATGTTATGAGCTCTCTCCCTCATCTTCACCTCATTTTTTTATTTTTATCAATTTATTTTCATTTCTTTAATTTATCTATTTTTTTCATCCTTTTTTAATCTCACTTTCCACTTTTTTCCTCCTCATCAGTCTTGCCTATCCCAATTCCACCCCACTGTTACCTTGTCCAGGTTGTTTTTTGTCACACTGCTTACCTTTGTTCTGCCACTGGTATAGCCTGATCTCTTAATGTACCACTATCAACACCCTTCTTTGCCTTGATCACCACCCTTTACATCCCTTTTTATCTTTTTGTCCATGACAGCCTTGTCAATCTCTCCCTAACCTCCACCCTCTATCCAGCCCCTATTGCTCTCTCTCTCCACGCACCCTCCCCCCCCCCCCCCCCCACCCAACTGCATAAATTGTATTCTATTTCCTTTTCTATCTAATTCTGAAGAGTCATTCAGAGTTGACTATGTTCGCTCTCTGCAGGCACTGTCAGACTTGTTGAGATTTTCCAACACTTTCTGTTTTGTTGTAGAAGATACAAACCACCTTCACTATCCAAGTGACAGGCATTCCACTTAAAACCAGAAGCCAAGTATTTTTTTAAAATTTTTGTTGGGAAGTGACAATGCCAAGACCGTATCTTTGTTATCTCCATGGTAGTAACAGATCTTGTGCCCACATATCTGTTTCATTCTTCCATTGCTCATGTGATTCAGGCTTTGTAAACATCAGAAGGTAATCATACCCCCAGACAATTTGAACCTGCTTCCAGCCATTTCCAGAATGGCCACTAAGGTTATAAACTTCTATTTGGGAGTGGGATGGATCTGGGGGACAAATTCCTTAATTTCCAGCGTTTTCTTTTAGGCAGCTATCATGTTATATAACCTTGAGGCAGCTGATGCTCAAAGAATTTAACATTACACTTTACTTGGAATTGATTTTATTCCAAGTGAGCGATACAATCATAGATGTCCTGACTAATCATTACTTGTCAGTAGGTGTCTCTTATATGCTTTCCACCTGTATTGCATAACTTCAGTTGCTATGGTTACAGAATAGATTGCATTGTAAGAAGTGCACTTAAAAACACTGTCACCTGGAAAGAGTGACTTGGGCTTTGTTGAATCCCTTTTGTTAATTTAAACACCTTAATTAGATCACTCCTTGAACTTCTAAATTTAAGAAAACAGAATTCTCATTCGTACAAATCATCTTCACAGTTCTTCTCTTTCAACCCTGTTAGCATTCTGTGGGCAGCATAATGAGGCTCGTTGCCAACACCGAGTATAGTTCTTAAACTGGAGTTTGACCAAAGCTTTACAGGACTGAAACACTACTTTTTAGTAGTCAGTGAATATGGACAGCTAATTCCTTCTGCAAAGCTCCAATGTCTTACCATTGAGGAAATATTTTGAAATGTCTCTGATCCAAAAGGAATTCCCTGATATTGTAGCACCTGCAAATTTACAAATGAACTGTTCTTGAAGTCTCAAGTTGCTGAGTTCCTCCTTTCTTCCCTCCCTCAAATAGTGCATTGGCGTCTGCAATTTTTCAATACATAGGCATCATATCTAGAGAGCTTTGGAAAAGGTTGTGACTTACACTTGCTATTCCACATACCTATTTCTTAAATATTCTGGTGTGGGAACTTGGATTCCGGGGATTAGTAACTCTTATTGCTTTATTTATATCCCATTATTCCATTTAATAACGCTATGGATTACTAGTTTTTGCACTTGTTGGCTTTTTCTGTTAGTTTGCTACTTGTCTTTTGCCTCATTTGTACAGATAAATATTAAAGTTGATTAAGTCCTGAGTGATATTTGATCTGAGCGCAATATCAGCTCCCCTGCTAACTGTTTCTGTCACTTCGCCTTAAGTAGGATAATTGCAGATCCAAGTAATTAGATCTCAAACCCTACTATTCAATTTAAAATTGAGCTTGACTATAATTTCCGTCTGGGATTGATTCCAGAAAGCACCAATAAACTAAAGGCATGAAATAATTTTCCTAAAGGTATGAAATATTTGTTTTCTGTTTCTAGTAGCTTAATTCTAGGTTCTGTGCTCATATGTATTACTGCTCCAATGAATTCTGTTCTGAGTCATGTGAAAATTAATTTACATGGAAGTTTGAATAAGTAAAATATTACAACAGATTAAATTACCATGGATCACAGGATGAGGCTGCACTCATTTGAGTGTGTCTTTTTTTAACTTTAGCACAGTTTACAGCTTTACAAGATTAGGGTTTTTAATTCAGTTGCACATGACAAGGTCAATGCTTTGTTAAAACCATGGTGTCCTGTTGGAATGATCAAATTATTGTGTTAATGTACTTAAGTTTCTAATGGATGTTCCCCATACTCCAAACACCACCAATGCAAGTTAGGCATTTTAATCAAACCTTTATAAATATGTTCTTGCCCAGCAAATCAAGTGGGAAACCTACTTCCAGACCATTTGGGTGGCTCTAGCAAATTTATTTTGGCTAGGATTCGTAGTTTCAACCAACAATCATGGCTTCCTTTTGATGGCAATGGGTGAGAACAAGATGAATTCCTGTATTTGTTCCATTGCATGGGAAACAGAGAATTACACTGCATAAGTCCTGTAGTCAAATACTACAAGTTAATTTTTAAAATTCTTTCATGGGATATGGGCGTATGTTGGCTTTTCTGTAGCAATTTTGATGCGATTGAATGGTTTGCTAGCCCTTTCAAAGAGTTAACCACATTGCTGTAGGTCTGGACTGTCATATCAGTTAGACCAAGTAAGGAACAACAGATTTCTTTTGCTAAAGGACATTGGGGAACTGGATGGTTTCTATGATGCTCTTAATTCCAGATTTATTAATTGAATTCCAATCCACCACCTGTCATACACATCTGCCATAGATATGTACAAATAATCCACTTTATTTCCCTATTATATATTAGTTTTCTTTTTCTTCACTCGTTGCACTTTCCTGATCATACCCATCTGTTTGTCTTCCCTGTAGCAGAGGTTATGGATATCCTTCTACCCTCCAGGTTGCTCTTTACCATGATCAGTCAGAGGAATGTCACGGTACCTGGTGACTAATCGTTCTGAAGTTAACTCAATTATTCTTTCTTGCAGTCAGTGCCTGCAAAACAAAATGTTGCTGAGTTTAGCTATACGTCAGACGATATTGAACTGGATACCGTTATTCTGTGGCACGTTAAATTTTGATTCCACCATATCCATTTATTCTTGAAGGGTGGCTTATCTTTTTTGGGTTCAGAATACATGCCTGGGAATGTTCCTCTTGGAGTATTGAATTTACTTTGTGTGAGTAGTTGCACTCTTCTTCCCATACCTTTTTATCAATGTTTGATTGTGCACAAACCGCAAAAGTCAGTCTTTTATGTTAACATTTAGGACTATGAAAGACTGTCAAGATACAAAATCACTCAAGTCTTGCAGAATGTGCATCACTGTACTTGATGCCACTGGGTCTGTAGCCATTTTGCCTGTTATCTGCAGCATCATCTCGTCTAGGGGTACTGAAGGGGTGCATTGATTCTGTTCCTGTTCTGGTCCTCCAGACTTTCTGCCTTCAAAAGAAAGCGGAATGTCATTGACTTTGTCGTTGTGTTTGGCTGATGCTTGTCAGAGGTGGAATATCCTGTTAAGTGGAGGTTGAGAGAGTTGTGCATTTGGTATGCTTTGAAGAGCTATCTGGGTGAGGTGTAGTGTAATAATGCTGGGTGTGATTCCTGTGTGTCAGTTTGTAGCTATGGGTGGGTGATAAGGCTGTGGCGCATTCAGCAGTGTGATGGGCTTTCTCTATTCTTGAATCAGAGACTATTCCATTAGGTTGGCAAACTGTGTGTGACACAGTTTTGGTCCCCTTATTTGTGAAAGGATATATTGGCCTTGGAGGGAGTACAGAGAAGGTTCACCAGGCTGATACCAGAGATGAGGGGGCTAGATTATGAAGAGAGATTGAATAGACTGGGCCTTTACTCATTGGAGTTTAGAAGGCTGATGGGGGGATCTTTATAGATAACTTACAAGATAATGATGGAGCTAGATAGGGTAGAGGTAGAGAGATCCTTTCTGCTTAGAAAGGAAAACAGAACTAGAGGGCACAGCCTCAAAATAAGGGGGGGGGGGGCATTTTAGAACAGAGTTCAGGAGGAAGATCAGCCATGATCTTATTGAATGGTGGGGCAGGCTCGAAGGGCTAGATGGCCTACTTGTGCTCCTATTTCTTATGTTCTTGTGTACTCCACTATTTGAGAAAGGAAAAGGTAAACTGGTGGTACAGTGGTCAGCACTGCTGCTTCACAGCATCAGACTTCGGTTCAGTTCCTCAGGTGACTATATGGAGTTTCCATGCTCTCCCTGTGTCTGCATTTCCTCCAGGTACTCTGGTTTCCTCCCTTCAGAGATGTGCAGGATAGGTTGATTGGCCAGGCTAAATTGCCCCTTGGCATCACGGAGATTAGCAAGGTAAATAATGGGGTTATAGAGAATGGGTTTGGGTAAGAGTGTTGTTGGTGCAGGCTTGATGAGATGAATGCCCTCCTTTTGCACTGTAGGGAATTTATGACTCTATGGATTTGTGAGGAAAGGGAAGAACATGGGTGGAATGCTCTTCTAATTATGGATCATTTGGTCTATTTTATTTATTAGTGCCACAAGTAGACTGACTTACATTAACACTGCAATGAACTTGGTGTGAAAATCCTCTGGTTGCCATGCTCCAGTTCCTGTTTGGGTGCAATAAGGAAGAATTTAGCACGGACAGTGCACCTAATCAGCATGTCTTTTGGACTGTGGGAGGAAACTGGAGCACCCAGAGGAAACCCATTGCAGACACTGGGAAAATGTGCAGACTCCGCACAGACAGTAACCCAAGCCTAGGGTAGACTAGACGGGATTGAGGTACATAAGGAAGGGGTGTTGGCAATTCTTGAGTGTGTGAAAATAGGTAAGTCCCCTGGGCTGGATGGGATTTACCCTAGGATTCTCTGGGAGGCTAGGGAGGAGATTGCAGAGCCTTTTGCTTTGATCTTCATGTCGTCATTGGCTTCAGGTATAGTGCCGGAAGACCGGAGGATAGCAAACGTTGTCTCCTTGTTCAAGAAGGGGAGTAGAGACCATCCTGGGAATTATAGACCAGTGAGCCTTACTTCTGTTGTGGGCAAAGTTTTGGAAAGAATTATAAGGGATAGGATTTATAATCATCTAGAGGGAAATAAATTGATTAAGGATAGTCAACACGGTTTTGTGAAGGGTAGGTCGTGCCTCACAAACCTTATCGAGTTTTTTGAAAAGGTGACCAAAGAGGTGGATAAGGGTAAGGCAGTTGACATGGTGTATATGGATTTTAGCAAAGCGTTTGATAAGGTTCCCCATGGTAGGCTATTGCATGGGATTGAGGGTGATTTATCAGTTTGGATCAGGAATTGGCTAGCTGATAGAAGACAGAGGGTGGTGGTTGATGGGAAATATTCAGCTTGGAGTTCAGTTACAAGTGGTGTACCTCAAGGATCTGTTTTGGGGCCACTGCTGTTTGTCATTTTTATAAATGACCTAGATGAGGGTGTAGAAGAATGGATTAATAAATTTGCTGACGACACCAAAGTTGGAGGATTGTAGACAGTGAGGATGGATGTTACAGTTTGCAGAGGGACATAGATAAGCTGCAGAGCTGGGCCGAGAGGTGGCAGATGGAGTTTAATACGGAAAAGTGTGAGGTGATTCACTTTGGTAAGAGTAACAGGAGTACAGAATATAGGGCTAATGGAAAGACTCTTAGTAGTGTTGACGAGCAGAGAGATCTCGGGGTACAAGTGCCTAGCTCCCTGAAAGTTGGCACCCAGGTTGTTAAGAAGGCGTACAGTGTGTTAGCTTGGTAGAGGGATTGAATTTCGGAGCCGTGAGGTCATGTTACAACTGTACAAAACTCTGCGGCCGCACTTGGAGTATTGCGTACAGTTCTGGTCGCCGCATTATAAGAAAGATGTGGAGGCATTGGAAAGGGTGCAGAGGAGGTTTACCAGTATGTTGCCTGGTATGGTGGGAAGGTCTTATGAGGAAAGTCTGAGGGACTTGAGGTTATTTTCATTGGAGAGAAGAAGGTTACAAGGTGACCTGATTGAGGCATACAAGATGATCAAAGGATTGGATAGGGTGGACAGTGAGAGCCTTTTACCTCGGATGGTGATGGCTAACACGAGGGGACGTAGCTTTAAATTAAGGGGTGGTAATTATAGGATGGATGTCAGAGGTAGGTTCTTTACTCAGAGGGTAGTAAGGGCGTGGAATGCCCTGCCTGCATCAGTTGTGGACTTGCCAACTTTAAGGGCGTTCAAATGGCCAGTGGATGGGCATATGGATAACATTGGAATAGTTTAGGTTAGAGGGTCATTAGATTGGTTCCACTGGTCGGCGCAATATCGAGGGCTGAAGGGCCTGTACTGTGCTGTAATGTTCTGTGTTCAAGCCAGCAATTGAACTTGGGTCTCTGGTGCTGAGAGACAGCAGTGCGAACCACTGTGCTGCCTATGCCTGACATCTGTTGGGAAATGGCTGGAATCTATAATTCAAGATGGGATGACTGCACACTTGTTTAATTATCAGCTTAGAGAGCAATAGGAATTTGTAAAAGCTAGGTCATGCCTGACAAATGGCCTGTGACCAGTGGAATTATGTTAGAGTCTCAAATAGTCATCACGTTTATTAACGACTTAGATCAGGGGCTCCCTAACTAGGTTCAGCAGAACTTAGGAGCCCTCTAGTAAGGAGAGAGAGCAAGGGCCTGCATGTAAGGGGGCTAGTGCATGGGGGAGAGAGGATGTGTGAGTGTCCAGCAGCACATTTCCTGTTTGAACAAGAACAGCAGCACCACTCTCTCATTAAAAAGCTAAGACCCGAGTATGATTTTTTTTAATGAGATTTTTTTTCATTATAGTAAATGTATACATTATAAGAAATAGAAAAGACCCTATCTTGAATGATTAGAGTAGAAAACCAAGTATACCAATTTTGTGATGTTACAAAAGAAGGTAATATTGCGAGCAGTATAGGAAGAAGTGCAAACTTACAACAAACATTGATAGATTAATTGAATGGGGCTGAGGTGAGGGTTGTTGGGGGAATTCTGGCATGGGGTTTTAATGTAAACTAAAGTTAACTCATCCATCTTGGATTTCTGTACATTTCAATCTGTGCACCTGCTCTACTAAGTCTCAACTGCAGTGTTTCTAGCTTTTCAGCGTTAAGGTCATTTAGATCATCCACTTTTGGAGCAAAGAGCATACTCCCAGAACCTTGTTTTAATATCTTATGTAACACACAACTTTTCCAATGAACACTGTACTGGAGTGTTGAAAGATTATATATGTTCTGTAGTTGTATGGTGTGGCAGCTAGCAGATCCCATTGTGAACTGCAGTGACCACATCTGCGGCAGGTGTTGGTTGGTCAAAGAACTTCGGCTCAGAATTGTTGAGCTGGAGTCTGAATTTCAGATGCTGCGGCATATCCGGGAGGGGGAGAGTTATCTGGATGCTTTGTTTCAGGAGGCGGTCACACCCAGTAGATTAGGTCTTTTAATTCAGTCAGTAGTCAGGGACAGCAGGATGTGACTGCAAGTGAAGCAGGTAGGGGGGTCCTGAATTCAGGAATGTAGGAGCCCCAGCTCTTGACCTTGTCCAACAGGAATGAAATACTTGTTCTCTGTGTGGATGAGGGAGGATGAGCTAGCTGATCACCACACCGTGGTACAGGAGGCCATTCAAGAGGGGAGAGCAAAAAGTAAATTGGTAGTTGTAGGAGATTCTATAATGAGGGAGGTTGATAGCATTCTTTGTAAGCCAACTTGAGCCCCTCATGGTATGTTGCCTGCCCAGTGCCAGGGTGATGGACATCTCTGACCAGCTTGAAAGGATATTGGGGACGGGGAGGATCCAGTTGTGGTCCATGTTGAGACAAATAACATTTTCAAGACTAGGAAAGAGGACCTGTTTGGGGATTGTCAAGCAATAGGAACTAAATTAAAGCACAGGTCCTCAAGGGTTATAATCTCTGAACTACTACCTGAGCCACGTGCAAATTGGCGTAGGGTTGAGAGAATTAGGGAAGTTAACATATGGCTAAAGGAATGGTGCAGGAAAGAGGGGTTCTATTTCATGTGACATTGGCATCAGTATTGGAACGGGAGGGATCTATACCATTGGGTTGGTCTTCACCTGAACCGATCTGGGACCAGTGTTCTAGTGAAAAGAATAAATAGGGGGATCACAAGGACTTTAAACTAGCAAGCCAGGGGGTTTGGGGGGGGGGGGGGGGGGGGTGGAGGGAAGAGTAAAGCTACAGGAAGTATGACGGTTAATGGAAAGCAAAGCAGCAGGTTAGCATGTGGGGGACAAGGTTCCAATTACTTTGCAAATCTGGAACGAAGTTAAAAGGAAGGAGAACTTGGGAGAACTTATTAATGGAGGTGTTAGGATTCAAGAAGAAGGTACACAAACTAGCATAAAGGCACTTTGCTCATAGTATTCGAAACATGGTAAATGAGTTGACAGCACAACTCATCATGAATGAGTATGATTTGGTGGCCATTACAGAGACATGGTTTTAGAATGGTCACGACTGGAGTTAAATATCCAGGGGTATCAGACTGTTTGGAAGGACAGACAGAAAGGTAAGGGAGGTGTTGTCGCTGTGATATTTAAGGATGACATCAAGGTGGTAGTGAGAGATGATATAGGTTCTATGGAAAAAAGGTTGAAACCATTAAGGTGGAAATTAGAAATAGCAAGGAGAAAAAGTCACTGATAGGCATAGCCTATAGGCTACCAAATAATAACATCATGGTGGGGTGAGAAATAAACAAAGAAATAACTGATGCATGTAAAACTGGTTCAGCAATTATCATGGGGGATTTTATTCTACATGTCTATTGGCCGAACTAGGTTGGTCAAGGCAGCCTTGAGGAGTTCGTAGAACGTATCCACGATAGCTTCCTTGAATGGTATGTAATGGAACCTAGAAGGGAGCAAGCGATCCTAGATCTGGTCCTGTGTAACAAGACAGGAAAAGTTAATGATCTCACAGTTAAGGATCCTCTTGGAAGAAGCGGTGACAGTATGGTTGAATTTAAAATATAGTTGGAGCATGAGAAAGTAAAATCCAATACCAGTGTCTTGTGTGGAGTTGGCTGTGGTAGACTGGGAGCAAAAACTTTATGATGGGACAATTGAACAACAGTGGAGGACTTTCAAAGTTATTTTTTAATTGTTCTCAGCAAAAGTATATACCAGTAATAAGTAAAAACCAGAGGAAAAAGAGATAATCAGCCATGGATATCTAAAGAAATAAAGGAGGGTATCAAATTGAAAGAAAATGCCGACAAAGTGGCAAAGATTAGTGGGAAACTAGATTGGGAAATCTTTAAAAGTCAGCAGAAAGCCACAGAAAAAGCTATAAAGAAAATTAAGATGGATTCTGAGAGCTAGCTCTCATGATGTATAAGAACAGATAGCAAAAGTTTCCACAATTATATAAAACAAAAAAAAGTGGCTAAAGTAAACATTGGGCCTTCAGAGGATGAGAAAAGGGATACAATAACTGGAAATGAGGAAGTGGCTGAGGCATTGAACAGGTATTTTGTGTCAGTCTTCACAGTGCAAGACACAAATAACATGCCAAAAATTGATAAGGCAATGGCAGGTGAGGACTTAGAAACTACCTCTTGAGTGATAATGATAGTGTTGGGTAAGCTAATGGGGCTAAAGGTAAACAAGTCCCCTGGCCCTGATGGAATGCATCCCAGGATACAAAGAGATGATGGGGGAAATAACAAATGCACTAATGGTAATTTACCAAAATTCGCTGGATTCTGGGATGGTTTCTGCAGATTGGAAAACAGCAAATGTGACGCCACTGTTTTTAAAAAAGAGGTAGACAAAAGGCAGATAACTATAGACTGGTTGGCTTAACTTCAGTTGTAGGGAAAATGCTTGAATCTGTCATCACGGAAGAAATAATGAGACATCTGGATATCCATCATCCCATTGGGAAGATGCAGCATGGGTTCATGTAGGGCAGGTCATGTTTGACTAATTTTGTGGAATTCTTTGAGAATATTACATGTGCGGTGGACAGTGGGGAACCTGTGGATGTGGTGTATCTGGATTTCCAGAAGACATTTGACAAGATGCTGCACCAAAGGCTGCTGCATAAGATAAAGGTGCACAATGTAACAGGTAATGTATTAGCATGGATAGAAGATTGGTTAAATAACAGCAAAGAGTGGGGGTAAATGGGTGTTTTTCTGGTTGATGATCAATGACTAGTGGTGTGCCTCTGGTATCAGTGTTGGGACTGCAATTGTCTTCAATTTATATTGGTGATTTGGAGTTGGGACCAAGTGTAGTGTGTCAAGATTCACAGATAACATTAAGATGAGTGGCAGAGCACAACGTGCAGAAGACACTGAAATTCTGCAAAGGGATATAGATAGTCTAAGTGAGTGGGCAAGGATCTGGCAGACAGAGTACAACGTTAGTAAATGTGAGGTCACCCATTTTAGTAGGAATAACAGCAATCTTGACTATTACTTAAATGGTTAAAAAATTGCAGCATGCTCTTGTGCAGAGAGACCTGAGTGCCCTTGTGCGCAAATCACAAAGAATTGGTTTGCAGGTGCAGCAGGTAATTAAGAAGGCAAATGGAATTTTCTCTTTCATTGCTGGAGAGATAGAGTTTAAAAACAGGGAGGTTATGTTGCAGCTGTGTAAGGTGCTGGTGAGGCCACACCTGGAGTACTGTGTACAGTTTTGGTCTCCTTAATTGAGAGGATATATCGGCACTGGAGATTCACTAGGTTGATTCTGGATTTGAGAGGGTTGACTTATGAGGAGAGACTGAGTAGACTGGGGCTATACTCAGAATTCAGAAGAACGAGGGAAGATCTTACAGAAACATGTAAGATTATGAAGAGAATAGATAAGATAGAAGCAGGGAAGTTGCTTTCACTAGCGGGTGAAACTAGAACTGCGGGCATGGCCTCAAAGTAAGGGGGAACAGGTTTAGGACTGAGTTGAGGAGGAACTTCTTCACCCAAAGGGTTGTGAATCTGTGGAACTCCCTGCCCAGTGAAGCAGTTGAGGCTACCTCATTGAATGTTTTTAAGGTAAGAATAGATAAATTTTTGAACAGTAAAGGAATTGAGGGTTATGGTGAGCGGGCGGACAAGTGGAGCTGAGTCCACAAAAAGATCAGCCGTGATCTTATTGAATGGTGGAGCAGGCTCGAAGGATCAAATGGTCAACTCCTGTGCCCAGTTCTTATGTTCTTGTGTTCAAGTCTGAGTGTGAGGCTTGATTTGACAGTCTACTGCACAAAAATGCACAAAACTGAAACAAGCTGATTCTGATGCTGAGAATTACATTTTGAGATTTGAATTAATTCTGAATTTATTGGAAAATGTGATTAAAATCATTTGAATTGGAAGAAATGTTCATATGAAGCTCGATGCAAGTAATTCTAGATGGAGCAGTTTGCATTTTGTTTTTTCTTTTTGTTCCCTTATTTAAGTAGAGGAAAAATAGAACTATTGAGCATTTTTTCACAGGTAATTCTATTTTAATGCAATAGCTTTTTGATAATGCAAGCAAATACTCCAGAATTTTTAACTCTCCATGTATAACTAATTTTTTACATGTGCAATGCCCAACTCTTTACTCCCCAGCAGATTATGTACAAATTAAGTTTAAGCAGTAGTAGCTGGTACTATGTCAAGTTTTATTTAGTTTTTCTTCAAAGAACTTGCTTCCTTACCTTGAACTGACTTGTGTTCCCTAAATGAAATATGTTTTCTAATTTCAAAGCTGCATATCTCGTTGATTTCCTTGTCAAATTGGCTTAACTTGAAGATTAATGAGTTGTTCTAATGGGTGGATCCATTATTGTCTTCCAG
Organism: Carcharhinus amblyrhynchos; assembly: GCF_965287045.1. Taxonomy (NCBI): domain Eukaryota; kingdom Metazoa; phylum Chordata; class Chondrichthyes; order Carcharhiniformes; family Carcharhinidae; genus Carcharhinus; species Carcharhinus amblyrhynchos. The sequence goes on from NC_137331.1 coordinate 49,295,702, forward strand.
ATACCAAATCTGATGTTTTTCTACTGGCTTTGTTTTTGTTACATCCATTCTTGTTTTTGAGAGATGCTCGTGGAGTGGGGAAAAGTGGGTGCAGCTTGCATCTGGAGTTACTTCACTCTGTGCAGTACTTTTGTATTATTTGAAAACTGCACTTAATGAGCTGCGGGACCTGTTTGCTGAAATTTGCTGGATTTGTTTAGGGTCTAGAGATGCTGATCATTTAGAAAGTGGCCATTTTAGTATTACTCTCGGTTCTGTTGAAGCCATGTTAGCTATTTCCATGTATATCTCCAGAGATGGAGCAGGTGGGAGATTTTAAGTTCATGGTGCATGAGGAATGTGAAAAATTGAACCCAGCAGAGAAACAGATTATGGTACAACTGTTGTGAGTAATTAACCAGAAATAAATGGTCACCTGGGAGTATGAGACATCTTGTCAGTTCCATTAACAGGTGGAATTCACTATCTGGGGGAATTTTAGTATCAGCCTGGACTAAGAAAAGTAGCTAAGGGTTCCAGTCTTCCTTCAACAAAGGGATGGGGAATTTTAAATATTACACCATTGTTCAAAAGTGGGTGCTACTGGCAAGAACCGAGCAATCAGTTTGACGCTAGTCATTGGGAAACTTTAAACTGTTGTTCTGGACAAAATCAATAATCATTTAGACAGGCGCAAGATAATTAAGAAAAGCCAGCATATATTCATTAAGGGAAAATCGTATTTAACTTGCTGGAGTTTTTTTGAAGTGGTAACAGAAGGTCGATGAGGGTAATGCTTATCCGGACGCTCCGGTTTCCTTCCACAGTCCAAAGGTGTGTGGGTTAGGTTGATTGGCTGTGCTAAAATTGCCCTTAGTGTCCTGAGGTGTGTAGGTTAGAGGGATTAGTGGATAAATATGTAGAGGTATGGGGTAGGGCCTGGCTGGGATTGTGGTCAGTGCAGACTAGATGGGCCGAATGACCCCTCTACTGTGGGGATTCGACGATATTTCTATGAATGCTGTTGTTGTGGTGTATATGGACTTTCAATAGGTATTTGATACAGTGCCACACAATGGACTTGTGAACAAAATTCTAGCTCATGGAATAAAAGGACAAGTGAACACTTGGAAAAGAAATAGGCTGTGTAACAGGAAACAAAGCAGTGATGAAAAGTTTTTCAAATTGGAGGAAGGCTTTGATATTAGAAGTTCCCAGAGGTCAGTGTTGGGACTTTATTCTTCTGGATATATGTTACTGCCCCAGGCTATTAGTATGATGATTTTAAAATCTGGATAATATGAAGATTGAAACATTGTCAACTGTATGAAAATAGTCTTAAATTTCAAAATACGTAGACATATTGATTGGGCAGACGTGAGACAGGTGAAGTTTAAAGGGAGAAGTGTGAAGTGAGTCATTTTGGCAGGAAGAATTTAGATAGTATAAAATAAAGGGAGAAGCTGTAACGGAGCTACTGCAACAAAGGGAGGTCAATGTATATGTACAAAAGTCATTGAAGGTGACAGGTCTTGTTGAGATAGCAGTTAATAAAGCATATGGTATCCTAGGTTTTATTAATAGGGACATTGAATACAAAAGTAAGGAAGTCATGTTGAACTTGCATGAGACACTAGTTAAGCTTCATCTGGAGTAGTATGTCAAGTTCTCGCCACCATACTTGAAGCGTGTGAAAACTGGCCTCCTTCTGCACTGCAAAGATTCCATGATTCTAATAAATGAAGATAAAAGCAAAATATTGTGGACGCTGGAACTTCGAAGACATTATATAGACTTGAAACATAAACCCTGTTTCTTTTTCCATTGATGCTGTCTGACCTTCAGAGTTTTTTTTTCAGCATTTTCTGTCACTTTTTTTATTTCATAAATGAAGTATTGGATTTCATCAAAGCTGACTTTCCTGTTCTTGGCCACATTAGGATGTGGGAAAATTAGTAACTGGACATATCAACACAATTAACACAAATTGCAAAACCAATTAAGTGGAAGCAGTACTTACAAAGAACAAAGAAAAGTACAGCCCAGAAACAGGCCCTTCGGTGCTCCAAGCCTGTGCCAATCATGATGCCGTAACTATAAATTAAAAGACCTTCTGCCCTACTTGATCCATTTCCCTCTATTCCCTATTCACGTACCCATCTAGATGCCTTTTAAATGTTGCTCATGTGCCTGCTTCTACCACCACCTCTGGCAGACTGCTCCAGGCACCCACCACTCTCTGTGAAAAATCTCTCAAACTTTCTCCCTTTCACCTTGAACCTGTAATTGTTACTTCTACACTGGGAAAAAGCCTCCAACCATCCACCCTGTCTATGTCTCATAATTTTGTAGACCTCTGTCATATCTCCCCTCAGCCTCTGTCTATCCAATGAAAACAATCCTGTTTTATTCAGCCTCTCCTTATATGCAACACCCTTGAGACCAGGCAACATTCTGGTGAATCTTCTTTGCACTCTCTCCAAAGCTTCCATGTCTTTCTAGTAGTGTGGTGACCAGAACTGCACTCAATACTCCAAATGGGTGGTTTTTTAAAGCTGCAACATGACTTCCCAACTCTTGTACTCAATACCCCAGCTGATAAAAGGCAAGAATGCCATTTGCTGCCTTAATCACCTTGGCCACCTATATTGCCACTATTCGGGACCTGCATGCCCAGATCCTTCTGTATGTTATTGTTCCTAAGGGCTCTGCCATTTATAGTATAATTCGCATCTATATTTGATCCTCCAAAATGCATCATGTCACATTTGTCTGGATTAAATTCCATCTGCCATTTTTGTGCCCAAGTCTCCAATCTATTTATACGCTGTTGTATCCTCTGACAATCCCCAGCACTATCAGCAACTCCACCCATCCTTGTGTCATCTGCAGACCTACTAATCAGACCACCCACATTTTCCTTCAGATTATTTATATATACTATAAACAACAGAGGTCCCTGCAGAACACTAGTGGATACAGATCTCCATTGTGAAAAACACTGCTACGCTCTGTCTTGTATAACCAAGCCTGCCTGTATCCATCTACAGTAAAAAGTCTCTCAACACCAGGTTAAAGCCCAACCTACTTATTTGATAGTAAACCCACAAGCTTTTGGAAACACTGTTCCTTCATCAGTGTTTCCAAAAGCTTGTGGGTTTACTATCAAATAAATTGGTTGGACTTTAACCTGGTGTTGTGAGACTGTTTATTGTGTTTACCCCAGTCCAATGCCGGCATCTCATAAGAACATAACATAAGAAATAGGAGCAGGAGTAGGCCATCTAGCCCCTCGAGCCTGCCCCGCCATTCAGTAAGATCATGGCTGATCTGACGTGGCTCAGTTCCACTTTCCCGCCTTCTCCCCATAACCCTTAATCCCCTTGCCTATCAAAAACCTATCTACCCGCGTCTTAAATATATTTAGTGAGGCAGCCTCCACCACAACGGGCAGAGAATTCCAGAGATTCACCACCCTTTGAGTGAAGAAGTTCCTCCTCAACTCCGTTCTAAACTGCCCCCCCCCCCCTTATCTTGAGGCTGTGCCCTGTAGTCCTACTGTCCTTTCTGAGCGGGAGAGCCTCTCCACCTCTATCCTATCCATCCCATTCATCATCTTATACATCTCAATGAGATCTCCCCTCATTCTTCTAAACTCTAACAAGTACAAGCCTAGTTTATTCAGTCTCTCCTCATAGCTCAACCCCCTCAACTCCGGTATCAGCCTAGTAAACCTCCTCTGCACTCCCTCCAAGGCTAAAATATCCTTGCGTAAGTGCAGCGACCAAAACTGCAGACAGTACTCCAGCTGCGGCCTCACCAGTGCCCTGTACAAATGCAGCAAGACCTCCCTACCTTTTTATATTCAATTCCCCTCACTATGAAGGCCAGCATCCCATTCGCCTTCCTGACCACTTGCTGCACCTGCAGGCTGGGTTTTTGCGACTCATGCACAGGGACCCTGAGGTCCCTCTGCACCATAGCATGCTGCAGTTTTTCGCCATGTAAGTAGTAGTCCTTCCTACCAAAGTGGACAACTTCACACTTGCCAACATTAAATTCCATTTGCCAGTTCCTGGCCCATTCGCCCAGCCTATCTAGATCCCTCTGCAGACTTACCACACCCTCCGCACAATTTGCCCTTCCACCAATCTCCACATCATGTATCCATCTAGCCAGACCATTCCAATCCCATGTGACCTTAGCATTTGTATCAGTCTGCCTTGTGCATCTTATCAAACACCTTACTAAAGTCCATATAAACTATTTCCACATCCCTTCCCTCATCAATTTTCTTTGTCATCTCTTCAAAAAAACTCAACCAAGTTTCTTGGGAGAGCCAGTATTCATCACTAATCACTAATTGGGCCACTTCTCAGGAGAGCCAGTATTAATCACTATGTGGGAATGAAACAAGTCGTAAAAATGCAGATAGAGAAAACTATTGCAAAAATAGGGCACTGGAGCAAGTATATATGCATACTTTTAAGTCACATTTGATAATTGGAATTAAAGATTGGAGCAAAATAAGTTCGCTCAGATGTGAGAATTGAAGTTCTTTTGAGACCGACTTTCAGTTAAGAGTAATTTGACTGCATGAAAGAGTGGTAGAAAAATAATTTTAACAAATGTTAAGTATGACTGCATATTTAAAAGATTTTTATAGTGGTGAAAACTGCTGTACAAGAGCAATTGGCGAAGCAGAGTAACTTCGAGATTAATTTAAATAAAAATATCATCATGACTAAAATAGCAAGATAAGTAAAACAAATATCCAAAATAAGATGGTGTCCACTAGTGGATATTAATCGAAGTTTTTTTAAAAAATTGGTGTTGATTATACATCAAAGCTAATCCAGTGCAAGAAAAAAAAGCTAGACCAGTAGTCTCCAAACTTCATAAGCACGCGATCACTTTTAACATCAAAATATAGCATGCGATCTACTCTTAAAAATTCAGCTTTGCTCAACAGTTTCCCCCCCCCCCCCCCCCATGTAATTATGCATAACACTCACCTATTGGCAAGGAGAAAATGTGGGGAGGAGGTTCCAATTACATCAAAAATCAGGAAAAAGTTAAAAGGAAGGAGAACTCAAGAGATGTTATTAATGGAAGTGTTAGAATTCAAGAAGAAAGTACAAAAATTAGCATAAGGACACATTATCTGAATGCTTGTAGTATTTGAAACAAGGTAAATGAGTTGACAGCACAAATCATTGTGAACGAGTATGATTTGGTGACCATTACAGAGACATGGTTGCAGGATAGTCACGACTAGGAGTTGAATATCCAGGGGATCAAACTGTTTGGAAGGACTGACAGGAAGGTAAGGGAAGTGGTGTAGCTCTGATCTTTAAGGATGACGTCAGGGCAGTAGTAAGAAATGATATCGATTCTATGGAAAAAGAAGTTGAATCCATTTAGGTGGAAATTAGAAATAGTAAGGAGAAAAAGTCACTGATAGTCATAGTCTATAGGCCACCAAATAATGACATTGCCTGAAAGAAACGCCCCTGCCCCCAATAATGACATCATGGTGGGGCTGGATATTGAATGATGCCTCTTTAAAACCACTTCTGATAAACACTATTTGTACCTGGATCCTGAGGCTTTGCAGGAAAATAATTAAAAACTTAATTTGTGTAGCGAATTACAAGAGCCTGGAGACTAAATTAACTTTCATGTGACAAAAATAAATTCAGATGACTGGTTTTCTCGAATTATTTATGAAAAGCCACTTGTATTCAAAATTTAATTTTCTATCTTTAATTTTAATCTACGCATAAAAGTACTATTTGTTCCTGCACTTGGTTTGCCATTCCTGAAGCAAATTTGTCATGCCTGTTTGTATTATGTCTCTGCCAGCTGTTACGTTTCTGTGTAGCTTTAATCACATGTTATTGTAATTCAATTTTTTGATGGAATTGGGTTATTGCTTGTGGAGACTTGTTACATCAGAGTTGATATTTGTTTGAGCAACTTTAAGCGTTGATTTGATTGTGAATTTAAAACAAATAAAACCACAAGACCCCAACAAATGCTATTGTCATCTGTTTATAGAAACCTCTGCAATGAGCTTTTAAAATTAATTTGTAAAACTTAGTTCTTGACATTTTTTGTCATTTGTATGATGATGGAAGTTTCTTTTAATGTTTCGCATCCTAATTTGAAATCCAGTTTAACATCTCTGTAGGTTTAGAACGGAGTTGAGGAGGAAGTTCTTCACTCAAAGGGTGGTGAATCTCTGGAATTCTCTGCCTGTTGAAGTGGTGGAGGCTGCCTCGCTAAATATTTTTAAGAAGCGGGTTGATGGGTTCTTGATAAGAGAGGGGATTAAGGGTTATGGGGAGAGGGCGGGAAAGTGGAACTGAGCCACGACAGATCAGCCATGATCTTATTGAATGGCGGGGCAGGCTCGAAGGGCTAGATGGCTTACTCCTGCTCCTATTTCTTATGTTCTTATGTTCTTATTCTTGTTGTGCTCAGTACTATGTGCATATATTTTTCAAAAGTTACAGTTTAGAATGTTTTATTATTTCACATTTTCTTATTATCCATTCATGAGACATGGGCGTCGCTGGCTGGCCAGCGTTTACTTCCCATCCCTTGTTGCCCTTGAGAAGGCAGTGATGAGCAGCCTTCTTGAAGCACTGCAGTCCCTGTGCTGTGGGATGACCCACAATGCCATTAGGGAGAGAATTCCAAGATTTTGACCCAGCGACTGCAAAGGAATGGTGGTATGTTTACAAGTTAGGTTGGTGGTTGGCTTAGAAGGGAACTTGCAGGTGGTTGTGTTCCCATATATCTGCTGCCCTATCGTTCTAGATGGAAGTGGTCCTGTGCTTGGGAGGTGCTATCGAAGGACCTATGGTGAATTGCTACAGTGCGTCTTGTAGATGATACACTGCTGCTACTGAGTGTTGGCGGTGGAGGGAGTGGATGTTTGTGGATGCGGTTCTAATCAAGCAGGCTGCTTTGTCCTGAATGGCATTGAGCTTCTTCAGTGTTGTTGGAGCTGCAACCCATTCAGGCAAGTGGGGAGTATTCCATCACACTCCTGACTTGTGGTTTGTAGATAGTGGACAGGCTTTGGGAAGTCAGGAGATGAGTTACTCGCCACAGTATTCCTAGCATCTGACCTGCTCTTCTCGTCACTGTGTTTTATGTGGTGAGTCCAATTGTGTTTCTTGTCAATGGTAACCTGATCTTCTTCAACTCTGTAATCCTTCTACAAACAGAAAATGTTATTGTTGTCAATTCTGGTTTGAGAAACCAGTTATTTAATCTTATCCTTTCATAACTCTAGAAGAAAATAGAATTAAAAGTATTAATATGAAATTATACTGTAATGCTTTATAACAAAGTTTAGAGTTCACATCAGATTTATTCCCTGTTTATCTTAAGATAGCTGACTGTTTAAAAGACAAAGCTATATGAATAAATATTGCAAGTTTTTTCCTTTGAGATTTTCCAATGATTCCCCCAGTTCATTATGGTTGACTTTTGCTCCTATTTCTTCAATTTCTGTGTATCAAGTTTTGTGCTACTTGCAGATTTTGAAATTGTGGCCCCTGGAACTTCAGTATTTTAAGCTGTGGGTTGGAGAATGCACAGATGAAAGTGTGCAGGTGCAAACTACATGCCTGAAGCTTTACTTTTATATTGGGTAGCAGTGCCTGGGAAATTCACCTTCCATTTTGGTAGATAGGCCCCTTCTAGGCTGTAACCTTTGGTGAATCTTTCAGCCCGTTGTGTCCATGGTGGTGTTTTATAAGAACTGGTTAACTAGTCACACTTCCCTGTCCTGTCCCCATAGGTATTTTTTCTCTTCAGATAATTATTTGATTTTTGATTTATTATTGTCACATGTATTAACATACAGTGCCAAATATTGTTTCTTGCTTGCTATACAGACAAAATATATCACTAATAGAGAAGGAAATGAGAGTGCAGAATGTGTTACAGCCATAGCTGGGGTGTAGAGAAAGATCAACTTAATGCAAAGTAAGTCCATTCAAAGTCTGACAGCAGCAGGAAAGAAGTTGTTCTTGAGTCGGTTGGCACGTGACTTCAGATTTCTGTATCTTTTTCCCGATGGAAAAAGCTGTAAGAGAGAATGCCTAGGGTAAGTGGGATCCTTAATTATGCTGGCTGCTTTGCTGAGGCAGCAGGAAGTGTAGACAGAGTCAATGGATGGGAGACTGGTTTGCGTGATGGATTGGCCAAACTCATAATCTTTTGTAGTTCCTTGCAGTCTTGATCAAAGCAGGAGCTGTACTAAGCTATGGTACAACCAGAAAGAATGCTTTCTGTGGTGCATTTGTAAAAGTTGGTGAGAGTCATAGCTGACATGCCACATTTCCTTGGTCTTCTGAGAAAGTAGAGGCATTGGTGGACTTAACTACAGTGTCGGCATGGGGGGACCAGGACACCTAAAACTTGAAGCTCTCGATCCTTTCTATTTCGTCCCCGTTGATGTAGATATCCAATCTCCTTTTCAAATCCCTGATTGAATCTACCTCCATCTCACTTTCTGGCAGTACATTCCAAATCTTAAGCTTCTTTCCAGACATCAAGTGATTTTCTTCAAGTCACTGATTCTTTTGCCAATCACCTTAAACCAGTTGCCTCTGATTTTTGACTCTTGCGCTAATAGGAATGGTTTCTGCCCCAATACCTCGTTATTGCAATTTGCTAATCAGTTAAGGTGTGGTAAATGTTGAATGAAAAATATGTCCATTGTCATAATACCAAGAAGTGGGGTTCATAGACAAGAAGTATGTGCCCTTGATTTGAATTTTTTAAACAAAATTTTATAATGTATTTCCATATTACTGTGTGTATACAAGTGAATTTCAATGTGCTGTTTTGGGAGTACAGTTTGCATAGCCATCTCTTAGATTGGTAAAATGCACACACTCAAGATGTTTCCATGTTATCTCTGTCCTTCGTCTGTTGCAGTGCTTCATCCTGCTGAGCTATTAGCACTCAGAATTGAATGAATCATTTCACTGATACATGGCCATTTGATCTATGTGTATAAGTTTGTGTGTTCCTTCCTGCTGAGTTTTAGATTTGCAAGTATGTGAAAGAGGAGAGCAACTTAAGTAAACATTCATCCCTTTGTGGCAGAGATGGCAGAAATTATTATGGGGAATGATGAAATGGCAGAGATGTTGAACAATGATTTTTGTGTCTGCTTCACAGTAGAAGACACAAATTACATGACAGAAATAGAGGTTAACCAAAGGGCTAAAATTTGTGGTAATTAACGTCAGTAGAGGAAAAAAAATTTGGAGAAACCTGCGAGACCTAATGGCCTACGTTCCGGAGATCTTAAAAAAGGTAAGTGCAGTGATGAAGAATGCTCTGCTCTGATATTGAATTTTCTAAAATTCCCTAGATTCTAGAACCATTGTAACATTGCTCAAAAAAAGGAGGGAGAGTGCATAAGGGAACCACTTTCCATTTAACCAGACATCAGTCATCAGGAAAAGACTGGATTCTATGTACATGTGTATTAACAATCTACTTCAAAAATCATAGTATGATCAGAGCAAGTCAATGTGGTTTGAGATGAAAATGATGTTTGACAGTTATTAGAGTTTTTTGAGGATGTAACTAGTACAGTAGATAAAGTGGGATTAAATCACTTGCCTTAACCTTAAATAAAAGGGTATGAAGACAGAGTTGTCCATAGTGGAGTGGAGAGATGGGCTAAAATGTAAGATAGGCAGTGGAAATTTCATAATTCTCAACAAATATATATATTCTGTTGAGAGAAAGAGGCATCATCCTAAACCAATTAAGGAAGTTAAAGATGGTACCAAATTGGAAAAAATGTACAATGCTGCGAAGTTTAATGGTAGGCTAGAAGATTGGGAAAGTTTTAGAAACCAGCCAAGGATCACTGAAAAAAAAATGAAGGAGAAACTGAAGTATGAGAGAACACTAGCAAGAAATATAAAAACAGACAGTAAAACTTCCCACAAATATAGAAAATGGATAGCAACACTGAACATTAGTCCTTTTACAAGACGAAAATGGAGAATTATTGGTGAGACTTTGAACAAGTATTTTGTATCTGTTTTTACAGTAGAAGACACAAAGCGTCCCAAGAACAGTAGAAAATCAAGAGACAAAAGGGAGGGAGGAACTTTAAACAATCACTAGAGAAAAGGTATGAGGAAAACTAATGAGACTAAAGGCTGATAGTTCCCTGAATCTAATGGTCAGCACCCTGGCATTTTAAAAGAATTGGCTGCAGTGGTAGTGGATGCATTGATTGTAATCTTCCAATATTATTTTATATTCTGCAAAGATTCCAAGAAAATTGTAACTGTAATGCCACTTCAAAAAAGGAGGGAGACAGAATGCAGGAAAATATAGGTAGTTTGTCTTAACATCGGTCATTGGGAGAATGTTGGAATCCTTTGTTAAAGGATTAGTAGCACAATATAAAAGGTCAGGAAAACTGAGAAATTATGAATGGGGTGGAGTCTTGAAAATTTTCAAAATGAACATAGAAGAGAATATGAAGCTGTTTTTATAAACTTTTAGTCAAAGGGAGGGTATGAACGATTAGGGACCAAAACCGTGGCTTTCATGTGAAGGCAGAAGGCAAGGCTAAATGTATTCTTTGCACATGTCTTCAAAGAAGAGAATGCTGCTGTCAATGTCACAGTAAGAGGAAGTTCTATGAAATTGGATAGGATAAAGATAGATAATCCAGGCAGGTTAATGCACTGAAAGATAGAGAACCCACTATTCTGGGTGCAGTGTATCTGAGAATCCTGAGGGAATGAAATATTAAAATAGCAGAGGTTGTAACTATGATCTTTCAGTTCTCCTTGGAAATGGGAGTGCAGCAAGAGGATTGGACGGTTGCAAATGCTACACCATTGTTGGAAAAAAATGGGAGGAAGTGAACCTTTCAGTCCTGCATTATTATCTTATTTAAATTTCCTCATCACTGATAAGTTAACTGAGGTGTTTATTCATTTGCTAGTGTTAATTCTTATCTGAATAACTATTCAAAAAGCTTTTAAAAATTGTGCACGGACTGATATTTGAGTTTAAGTTGCGTTAACCTCATAGAAAATTTCTAAATAAGATAAATTTATTACAGGAGTATTTCTTTATCCTTTTGGGCCAAGATTTAAGTAATCTGAACATTTTTAGGAAACCAACGATGGTTTAAAGGGATTCATACTTGTATTGGTTAACATTAAAAATAAGGAATAGTTTTAGATGTAATTTAATATTTGAGCGTGGAAGGAACATGCAGCTACGTTGATGCCAGATAAATCTAGCTGTGGGTATTCGTTTCAATTTCAACTAGGATTTTATTGTGTTTAGAGGTTTATGGCATGTCAAATAAATAGTAGCTATGATGTTGCTTAACAACAGGAAGTCCATTTTCCAGAAGGGAAAAAGTTTTTTCTTTGTTCATCATTTTAGCTGGAAGCTGGGGCAGTTGGAGACAAGTCATGGAGGAATGAATAGTTCTCTCAACTTGACAAGATAGGTGCAGGCTTCCAATGAAACAATGTATAGTCCAAATAACCAGGGAGTTGGACAGAAAGAAGACAACTTCTGTAAAGACAACAGAGCAAAAATATTGTTCAGAAGAAGTCATGCAAGATTAAACAAAGGGCTCTGAGTTAAATGGACTATTGCTATTAACTAGATTCAAAGTGGGACAGCAAACTTTCAGAGGTAGCTAAAACATTTGACATTTTAATAAGAATCTAGGAATTGGAAGTTAAAGCAATTGCCATTTGAACAGCCGTCGAATGGGTTGATGAAAAAATCTGGAATGGATTATTTGTTAAAAATGGAGCAGAAACTTTGCTTAGAAGTGTAATTTGTAAAATCTGGACCACATTCCAGAATGCGAACCACTAAGTGAAGTATTACGATAAGAGAAAACTGTATTTTGGGAGTAGAGTTTGGAAACTTTCATATGACAATCATCTAGGGCAGAGGGGGTGGGATTCTTAGAAGAAATTCATGGGCATTAATTTGGGTTCAGGGAGGAGTGCATACTTGATCACTTGTTTGAATGAAAGGACTTTGTGTGTAATAAGACCATTACAGTTTGAAATGTACTGTCATCCATGTTGATTTTAAAACCCATGTGCAGTCGCTAAGCTAGGCTGGTAGCAGAGGAATATTGATTCTAATCCATTTTATCATGTTTAACGTTTCTTGTTTAAACTAATTATGGTTCTGTGTTTCTGTTCCTCCATATTTGATGAAAAAGATGTAAAAGTTATGGTCTTTTGAGCCAGGATTCCATTCTGGATCTTCCTGTCCAGTTATAACATCAACTGGGATCGTAACAATAGTAATATAGAACAATGTGAATCAGAAATAAAAATGTACTTGTGTGCATGTATTTCACTTGGGAATAGTACTTTATTCAAGTTTTGAGCAAATTTTTTAAACATTAAATCTGTAGTATCAGTTTCCTTCTAATGTAGTGCAGATAATTAGACAATGTTTATTATTATAATTTGAGGTGAAGAAAGTAAAGGTGAGGGCATTGATTGAATGGTTACTTGAGCACATATAAAGAAATACTTATTGACATAGGAGTAGATAAGAGTCAGGATGGATACATATATATAAGGCTGTTATGTTTCACTCTATTCCAAGTAAAGCTGGCTCTGGTTTCATCCTTCACTAACTGGCTTCCAGGAGTGATATCATTGTTTTTATTGCAGGTCTGCTGCAAAGTGATCCTGCACCTGAAGTCGGAGAAGATGCAGCTGCAACTGCTGATCTCGGAGGTGGAATGACAGATGATGAACGAGAAGAACTGACAAATGAACTTACCAAAGTAAGGAATGACCAGTCTGGGAGCTAATGAATGTGTACCAGAAGCACCATACCCCTCGTCCCATCCCAAGTGTTTAGATGTTTTATATCATTCGGATTTTGGCAAATGACCTTCATTTCTGCAAGTTGTGAAAATGTTTCCTTTTTTTTTTCTTTTTATCAAGTTTATTGTCATTTGATTTTCGATCTACAATGTAGTCCAAGAAAATATAGTGATCCTTTTGTGATCTTCATCTATAAATCTATCTGGTGTGGTACTTTAGATAAGATGGAAAATGCAATCTTCGTTTGGAACATTCATGTATACAACTAAAGTAGTGGTGAAGTACAGTGGTTTTGCCAATTGTAACCATGCCCAAACTTTACATTTTGATTCCGACATTGTGTACAAGAGGCTGCTGAGAGGGTGAGTTGCCACTGCCACAGAGAGGTAAAATTTAGAATCCTGTAATTAAAAACAGGTAAAGCTGGATGATTTTTGAAAAAAATCTTGGAAGGAAGTCTAGACTCTTGAACATATTACTAAGTGATCAGTATCAATTTGTTAAAGGATCAGATAAATGTGGTGTGACTTCTATTTTTTTAAAGTTGAAGTTTTGAGCACTTGAATAATAAACCTAGACTACCCCTCAAGGCAAAGACAGACACTGAACAGTGGAGAGCAGGAGCTCCAACAGTTAGAGATTGAACAAGGAATGAACACCAGAAATTGACCATAAGCTGGCCCATAACCAGCAAGAGAATTTGGGTATAGGTTTCACAGGGTGTAGAAATGGTAACATCATTAACATCTTAGTAGCAGCATTACCTGAAGAAAAAGAAACAGTGGCAAAGGCACATGAGATGCTGATTTAATATTTGTGAATTTGTACTGTTTACTTTAACAGCCAGTTATTTCTCTCGAGTGTCAATCTGCTGATGATTCTTGACTGTAGAGTCATTCAGCACTGAATCCCACTTAAGAGCAATATTGTAGCCGAGCATATGATGCAACAACATATAACCAAGTACAAACGTTTGCCTCCCACAGTTTTGAAGTCCATATAATTAAAATGGAAGCACTCTCTTTTTCTTGATACTTGGACATTTTTTGAGGGAGCAAATGTAGGATCCATACCTGGTTGGTTTGAAAGTCCGTTTAGAGGTGGGGATTTTGTCCTAGGCCATTAAGTTGTGCATTGCAAAAATATTAGCAGGCAAAAAGATTTGTCAACCTATTAACGTTAGATTTCTCTGAGGTATGGTTGAATAAGGAATTATTTTGCTCTTGTACAGTGCCTTTCGTTTTCTCAGGGTGTCCCAAAGTACTTTAATAATTCACTTTTAGAAGTGCCTGTCCTGTTGCATCGACATTGTAACAGCCAATTTGTATCCAGCAAGTTTGTCCAAGTGGATAAAATCACTTGGGTATCAAGTGGATAAGATCAGATAATTTGCTTTTGGGTTTTGGTGTTGCTTGATAAACTTGGACTTCAGTGAACTTTGGGCTGAGTGAAGAGAATTCTCCCGTTTTTAGATGCAACTGGAGATCTGTACTAGAAATTTGTTGTTCGCGTACATCAAAGTCTATAAAAGATTGTTTCATCCAGAAGTCTGAGTATGAGAAATGCACTTTTAAGAGTATTTCAAAATACTTTCTAGCCTGAGTCTATTATTTAAATATTATTCTTTGTCAACCTAATGATATGTGGCTGACTCAGGCCTAGAAATTGCTTCTCAAAGCAGCAACTGATCCACATGTTGGAGCATGGGTTTGAGCCGCATCCAATAATAGTGCTGTACCTTGAAATGTGAGTAAATGGTTAAACACTGACCTATAAATCTAACCACATAGTGCCCAATTTTGGCTAACTAATCATTTCATTCCTAATAAAGTCCTCAGGAACTACATGGATGTTGTTGATCTAAATTCACTCACTATATTGGGAAAAGAAAAATAACAGCTGTCCTTTACCCCCACACAAACTTGTTTGAAGTTTCTGCAGCAAGATTATTTTGTCCTAAGGCAGCATGTATCATCCCAAAAGCCAAACCTTGTGTGCAGCAGTAACCTAGAAGGTATTTGTTTTATATTTAATTACCTGAATGTGGTACCAGGAGGAGCAACAGCACTCCTTACAACACAATATTTAAACTCCTGTGACCCCAACCATCAAACTGCTGCAGCCTAATTATGCATAACTCTTTGATAGGCTATGACACTGTTTTGGCCGTCATTGAAATGAAGTGTGGAGTACCTTGGGCCTCGTTTTTGAGTGCTGAGAATATATCCCAAATTTCTCTCCTCCCCGCACTGGAATGTATGGGTCTACATTCCATTTCTAGTCTTATAAAGGACCATATGATGTGGCCAAAATTTAGGAACGCATTACTGTCGTTTTTAATGAATGGATATTTTTAAAAATCCTACTTTCCTAGATGGTGCTCAAGTCATTGGATATTGTATAGAAGTGGAATTTTCTTCTTCCCTGCTATTTTCTGTGTGTGTGGGGGATCTCATAACTAGCAGAAAGAAAACATGAGGAGGAGGAAGTAGAAGTAACAGTGATTTTTTTTTTCAAAGTTGTTATTTGCCATGCTCTGCTGTGTTGAAATCTCACCTGTGTTTCATCTTAGGTGGAGGAAGAAATCCAAACACTTTCTCAAGTGCTTGCAGCTAAAGAAAGACATGTTGCTGAATTAAAGAAGAAACTAGGATTGACCCCACTACATGAACTTAAACAGAATTTGTCAAAAAGCTGGTTAGATGTACAGTCTTCCACAGCGTAAGTGTACAGTGTATCAATGGCCAATAGGACCATGAATTGAATAAGCATAAAAGAAAGCTTGCCTTTAGTGTAAGGTAGACTTCTAGCCATAAACTGGATTGTAGATAAATCGTTCTTCCTCCTTTTGTTCAAACTCCAGCTGAAAACTGAATTCATTGCATTTCAAACTAAAAGAAAATGACCTCCGAGATGATAAACATTCTCTCAAGCATGTACAGGCCTAAGTTTTGAATTTGATTTGAAATTCTTACAACAATCCTCCTCATAATTTGGTGTTTTGTCATATGCAAGAATGTTGAAATTACTCTTTAGAACATTTACTATTACATTTTGCAATAGATTATCCTTAGGATTTTCATTGTTTTAAAGATTAGGACCTTCATTATTTCTGTTTTTTTTTTAAGTTCACTACATAAACTGTCTCAGAATTTAAGACGAAATCCATTGTATGAAATTCATTAAAATTTGTTATGTGCACTATTTTCCTCTGAATAAATCGGGGCTTTTTTATTGAAAAATGTTTAACAGGCTAAAGAAAATGTATCTGCCATCAAGGATTTTGCAATCTCCTGTTCATTGCAACTCCTTTTCTTCTCTGTTCCACTCAAGTCATGATTAAGAACTAGAGCACAGAAAAATCATGTTATATTCTGTGCAGTGGCAAATTAAGACAGGAATGACTTACTTGTGGGCTTTGTTGCCATGCGTGAAATGGTATGACATTGTACAAAATACCAAAGTTCCCCACTACGCTGCTATGACTCCAGCTCTCATTCACCATTCAATCTTTTTTTTGTTCAAGCTTTTGACCATCTGCCGTAATATTGCTTTATGTGACTTGGTGCTTAAGGATAATAGTAACAAGGCATCAAATTGCGAAACTCCAAATTGACAGACTGAAAGTTTGCACGATAGATATGTGTTGAACTAGTCACTATATCCTAGCATATCAAGTTGTGAAATTTAATGAAGTAAGTCTGATGACAGAACTAGCATTTTAAAAACCAAAAATGGTTCATGACTGCCCTCCAGGTATGGGATTCAGAAGTTCTGCTGAAGTTGTCAAGCCAGCAACTGTGTGCAAATGATTACTACTGTGTTTCTAAAAATATCCGACCATCTCCTGAGGGCAACTTCAGATGAGCAATTTCTTCATATCCTGTAAACCAATTTTTAAAAAAACTAAAATAATTCTGTAAATCCAACGAATGAGCAAGTGTCAAGAAAGATCTGCTTCCTGCCTCGTTCAGTTTCATCTATTCAAGTATAATTGAGAGGCCAAGATGAGAGAATTCACCCATATCCTGGGGCATCCATTCACTAAAAGTGGTGATGGCATTGGAGAGAACTTTATTTTGAGTTGACAATTTATGTATAAGACCTGCATTTATATAGTGCCTTTAATGTAATAAAACATTCCAAAGCACTTCATTGAAGTGTTTTAAAAGAAAAATTAAACATTGAGTCATATAAGGTGACATCAGGACAAATGACCTAACATTTGGTCAAAGAGGTAAGTTTTAAAGAGGTAGGTTTCAAAGGAGGAAAAGAGTGCTAAAGAGTCAAGTTTCAAGCAGGGTATTTCCAGGATTTGGGGCCTAAGCAGCTGAAGACATAACAATTCATAATGGAGCAATTAAAATCAGAGATACACAAAGACCAAAATTAAATGAATGCAGGTACCTTGGAGATTACTGGAGGTCGGGAGGGAGTGGCTATGAAGGGATTTGAAAACGAGGATGAGAATTTTTGCATCAAGATGCCCCTTGACAGCCCGTGTATGTCTGCAAGCCCAGTGGCAATCAGCGGATAAGACATGACCAGCAAAGTTTTGGGTAAGTAACCTCAAGTTTGCAAATGATGGAACATGGGCGGTTGGCCAGAGGGCATTGGAGAAGCCAAGTTTAGAGGTAATAGAAGAATGAATGACAGTTTCAACAGCAGACATGCTGAGACACTGACAAAGTCGGGCATTGTTACACAGATGGAATTAGGGGACCTTAGCAATGATGCAGTTATGTGGTCAGGAACTTAACTCTGGGTCGAATATGACATCAAGGTTGCAAGCAATCTGGATTACATGGTATATATGGCACTGGATTGGGCCATTCTGCCCAGTCAGTCCCATGCCAGTGCTTACGTTCCACTCGAATTCCTCCCACCTTCCCATCATTACTCTCTCCTTCTCTTTCATGTTTTTGTAGCTTCCCTTAAATGCATTATTCACTTTAGTACTCTGAGTCTGTCAATCCTGACATAATATGTATATTCTCATGTTTCTTGTATCATCCTTGTAAATCTTATCTGTGCCTTCTCCAGTGCCTCTATATAGTTTTTCTAATATGACAACCAGAACTGCATGTATTCTCTTTGGTGTGATCCAATTATGGATGCTGGAAATCTGAAATAAGAACGAGATGCTGGAAGAATGCAGTAGGATAGGCAGCAGCTGTGGAGAGAAATCGTCAATAGGTGTAATTTTTTGAACCTGTCAGCAGCTCAACCTGGAGTGGCAACTCAGTTATACACTGCTGGTGTAATTGTGCCTCACCTTCTAATTGTCTTCAAGACCCAGTATAGTGATGGGGTGATCTCATTGGGTCATGGGGAGATTGGCGTTTGATTATAGTGTATCTTCCGTGATTTGGAGTTGCAGAATATGGTGCAAATTCAGGCCAAACTGCAAATAGGAAAAGTGAAAGATCAAAGAGGTGAAATCTGGGATTTGGAAATAATTGAGATGAACATACACAATGAAACAAACATGGAGCCAGACCAAAATGGAAGCTATGACCTCTTTCTTGTTACATTTAAGTGTGATGGTTTTACATAAGATAATTTTTAAATTTAAATTCTACAGATTCAAGAAGACATCTGAAACCCTCTCTCAGGCCAGTCAGAAGGCTTCCTCTGCATTTACTAATTTTGGTTCTGCCATTACCAAAAAATTTGAAGATGTTAGGTATGTCGCAAATTATTTTTTCTAGTAGCAATGATATAATCTTCTGCTACATTTTCCTCAACTCTTTCAAAAGAGAAATCTTGCATCTTCATTTCCATTTAAAGTTTTTCACGTTTACTCTTGCATTTGAGATTAATTTGAAATTATAGAAGACAGGAGTTCTAAGGCTATATCGAAGTATTCTTTTGCAAAGGTACTAACTGCTCATGTGAAATTGGATTGTCTACTCTTGATGACTCGGAACATTTACAGGTGCCACAGTATCTTAGAAATTTTACGAATATTGGTGACTCCATTGTAAATTAATCTTGCTGTAACTTGCTTTAACAAGGGCTTTCAGTAAAGTTTTGTTTGCTTTACCCAAATGTAATGTTTCGCGTGCATGTGTTCTCTACTACTCCCGTACCATGTTCTGATAATGGGCATACATTTGGCCTCCATATTTTTGACTGCTACACTCTGTGCCTACATTGTCATTTTTAGCTACACAGTTGCGCGTTACAATCATGAATACCTAGTTGCTCAAGTAAAATTTTTAGACTATCTTAATTGAATTCAAGCTTCTTCCTTTTTTTAGAAGCAGAACACTGTAGATGCTGCAAATCTGAAATAAAAACAATGTGCTGGAAATATTAAGTTGGACTGACAGCATCTGATGGAGACGTTTCGCATTGAATATGACTGTTCTTCAGAACTTAAGGGTTCCAAAGAAGAGTAATATTCAACTTGGAACATTAATTCTTTCTCTCCCCACAAACGCTGCCAGACCTGCTGAGTCTTTCCTGGCACTTTTTGTTCATTTTTTTTTCCTGCCTTTCTCTAGCCTTAAAGTTCTTTTTCCATTCTGAAGTTTGTATTTATTATTTTCTTTGTCATTTTATTTCTCTCTCCCATCATTCATTTTGATCCTATTCATTCCTCCCTGATCACATAGTTGCAGTTTACACATTCAACCACTTTGTTCCAAGGTTTCTTCCCTTTTAACCTGCCACTGCTGCACATATTCAACAGTGCCTGCGATCCTCATCTTTTCTACAGACTCCTTCTGCTTGCAAGCAGTTTACATCTGTTTGTGTGCAGCAAACATTTCCCATAGTGGGTTAAGCTCTTTGGACCTTGGTATTAGAAAAAGTTATTCCTGAATGAATCATTCAAAAATGCTGCTCTTTTATTGGTCTAAATGTAACAAGGGAGCAATATTTTTGAACCAATTGGGGAGCAACTTCAAAACCCAAGTAGTTAGGAGATTTACAGTTTTCAACTTGCAAACTGTGAAATCATGAAGAGCAGCCCTAAGTGGACCAGATCTTGTTATAGAAAAGAATGCAAACAAGCTGTTTAGAAGGAACATAAAGGTAAGTTTTTTTGGTTCGAGTTTTTTTGCAAAGCTGTGCTTGGATTTCTTGCATGTGAGGTTTAAATTTTGCATGGTAAGATTCAAGTTATTGGCATGAGATTTAGGTTTTGTACACGGCACTTGGTTTCTTTAGTCATAAACAGCCCCGCTTAATGGTTGTTCAAAGTGAAAAGTAACATAAGCATCCTTGCCTTCTCCATCCCTAACCCTCGATTCCAAAGGATGGATATTTTAGTGCCTTTGTAATTTTTGTTTCATGAAATATATGTGGATCTGAAACTGTTTTGAGGAGGCAAAGGTAGTGTGATAGATTTTTTTGCTACATGTTTGATACAAATTTTGTGGAGTATTTTAATCATGTCCTCTATTATGATTGCACTTGTCCATTTAACATGACCATCGTGGAACTGAGGTGAGCAGTGTGTGGATATTGTCAAGTTGCACGATCTGAAATGATGAAACACCCTGGGACTGAAGCCCTGGTCCAGATAGGCTGACCTCCCCAAATATTGGGAGGTTGGGCTATGTCTATTAGTTATGTCCATGTATGTCTCTTCAGTGATGCAGCTATAATGTCAAAGTTGCATTATTTGGCTATATGCTCATTTTATAATGGACATTTCACTGGTGTAGGAAAGGTACAGAGCCATGAGCACCAGGGCAAAATGTAGCGGTGTATGTTTTTAGTTTTTAGTTTGTAAGCAGCTGCTACTCCAGTGATTTGTTCCAAATAGGAGATGTGCTGCTTCAGCCTCCAGTGTTTATAGGGCAAATGACTTCGTGCAGGTGAAAGATGTAATGGGTCTTGGTGCACAACTTGAGCACTGGCTGCCAACCATTTTTTGTTCGTGCTGCTTGTAATTCCAGTGCACTTGTAGGCCTTGGAGCACTTGGTTTGCCTGGTGCTGCACTGTATTATATGCAATATTTGTTTTTCCCCAAAGTCTCTTTCCAATGTGTTTTTTTAAACATAGAAGCTTACATTCTGCATGTCCAACTGTAATGTATATGAAATTCAATAGATCTCATTGGCTTGAGATAGCACAAGCCTTTTTTGTAATTTTAACTGGAATGTGACTTGGTCTAATTGGAAGTATGAACCAATAAGTAAAACTTGTTTTTTCATAATCGCCCTTCTGTTTAAGGCAGCACATGTAATTTTACCAAAAATAACATTGTTTAAATATCTGCTACTATATCACCTTGAGTAATTCTACTTTGCTGAGATTGCCCTCTCAGAACTGATTTTTTTTTGTTATTTTGCAGAATATCTCTAGTACTTGATTGACGCCTAACTTATGCAAAATTAAGTAGATGCACACAAAATAATACTTTCTAAAATCAAATAGTTTTAAGAAGTTGATGTATTTTGGAGATCATGAAGGTGATCTACTTGAAAACTTATAGTTTTTGGTGACAGAAAATAAAGACCAAGTGTGCGGCTTGATAATTTTGTTTATCAGAGCTGGACAATCTGTTTGTTTCTTTTCCTATCATATGCAACAATTTGCAATAGTTAAGTTATATGTGGTTTAAATATTTATAAAGGGTACTGTAAATCAAATCAAATATAATTGGAAACTGAAGGAACAGAAGGTCAAACTTTTTGTCTTGCTTCTCTCTCTCTCTCTTGCTCTCTCTCGCTCTCTCTCCCTTCTCCCCATCTCCCAAGGGA
Organism: Carcharhinus amblyrhynchos; assembly: GCF_965287045.1. Classification (NCBI taxonomy): domain Eukaryota; kingdom Metazoa; phylum Chordata; class Chondrichthyes; order Carcharhiniformes; family Carcharhinidae; genus Carcharhinus; species Carcharhinus amblyrhynchos. The sequence continues at coordinate 49,317,286 of NC_137331.1, forward strand.
AATTAAAAATAAAATTGTCACTTAATGAAGCAACTATTGGGTAGTTTGATCATTAGATAGCAGAATCTAAATGGATTTTGGTAACTAGATGCTTATCAGTATGATGGTGGGAAAATTAATTTCTGCTGGAGTGTAAAAGTCACATTTTAGCATTCAGTTATGCCAGTGCAATGAAACCAACATTGGGCCTAATTTATAATTACTGTTTAAACTGTTGGATTACAGTTGTTCAAGAAGATGGTTCACCACTTTCTTGAGAATTAGGGATGGACAACAAATGCTGGCATTGCTAGCAACACCCACATCCAATGAAAGAATAAAAAAAGGGAGAATATGGTAATTATTCTCAGTTACTAAATCTGACTGAATCCTTTTATTCAAGCAATACTTATTGTACTTTTGCTTATAATTATTATATGCCTTCCTAATTTGAAAGAATTGAAGACAAGCATTTTGTTGGTCTTTATTGTCTCGATTAATAGTGATATATGTGAGCTTCATAGATATTTGTAGTTTATTCAAAACCTGCAATTCTCATATTGTTTGTATCATGGTTCCTCTAATCCATACTCCCAAAGTGCATTCTATTGACATGTTCAAATGAATGACCTTTTAATTAAATATTATCTTTTGCTTTTGTTTAATTTCAGTAATATTTGAACTTGTAATTAAAATTAACACTGCTTCCTTTTTGTTCTTGAGACTAATGAACGATATAGTGTATGATTTTTATCCTGAAATTAATGAGTACCTATTCATAAACTTTCAAATTGATTTTTAAAACTGTCATTTTCAGAATGTATATTAGGATGCTGTTTTTGATCAAGTTGAAATTTGTGCATGTGTTGTTATAGCAGTTGATTATTCAAGAGTGGTTGTAGAATTTTGAGATCAATTTGAAATAGAATGATAGAAGGGCAAAATGAGAATATTCAGTAATATTCTGAAATGGACCAAAACTGCCAATCAGCCACTTGTACATGTACTTATTTTCTTCCTTTTAAATGTTAAACTATTTTAAATTTGAAATGCTCTTGTCTCTTACTCCTTCAGCTTTCAGTTCTCAACTAAAGGAAAATCTCCATGTTTATGCTTTATCCTTGGAGTTAACCACAGATTAACAAAGGGGGAAAAACACAGCATGCTTATTGACCTTGTCCCATCAGCACTGTATAAAACTATTCCATCTCTTGGAATTGTCCCAAAGTTTGCTACTCTTTTCATTCCAAAGGTGATGACTTGATAGAATTCCCCAAAGTAATTGGGGTGGGGGGGGGGGCGTGGGGGAAGAACTTTTAAAGAAAAAAACCCTTCTTTAAAGACCTGATGAATTTGTCAAATATTTCCGTCTGTGTGTGAGAAATAAAGCTCCACCAGAGATAGTGGCATTACCTTTTAGACAGCATTTTCTATATGATTAGGCCTTAGAAGCCTTTATATATTGTAAAACTAAATGATATCTGCTCCTTTAAGTCTTGCACCATGCCTCATACAAAGGCTTAATTTCACTTTTTGATCTGAAGATTCATCAAACCTCAGATCAGCAGTATTGATTCCACTTCTAAATTCTGATCAGCTCCCTGTGTGCCGCTTGTTTGGAATTGTACTCATCGTAAATTAACATTAGTAGAATTTATTGATTATACGCCAAAGGTCGTCATTATTGAACAGAATGAAAATTGCACATTTCTTTAATCTGATTTTCATTATATACCAAATGCATATTTTTCTTAAGATTGCTTGTTTGTGGAGAAATACACAGTACTGAAATAGCTTACCAGCTGACTGAATTAAAAATTAATTTGGAGCATTGTGGATTCTTAGTTTGCTCTGCCTTCATCTTGGTAGGATTGGGCCATGATAACCAAAGCAGATCATGTTTACATGCTCTGGTGTACCATGTTAGTAACAGTATGTTTCTGTTATTTAATTTAGAATCATGTGTGGCCGCACAGTAATAAATCTGAGGGGGTATATAGTTTTGCCTGTAGATCAAGTAAGGACCTGTTTTAGGATTTTGTGCATCAGGGCACAAAAACCTAACTGCTTTGGCCTTAGTCTCAATTCCTTTGCAGCAATGACACTTCTGCCATAGGATTAATGAATGCAGGACAAACGATTTACTTTTCACACCTTACAAGATGAATGCAACACAAATTCTTGGGTCACAGAAATAAACAAAATCTAGTCCTTTTATTTCAACTTGGGTTTCTTGTACATTCAAGAATTGAAAACTGCAACAATCAGGAAATAAAATACATTGTTTCCATTTATCTGGGAATCCTAAGTCCTTTAAAGAAATTTTGGACGTTGCACAAACATCTTTGAAAAGACAATTATTCACATAATCTAATTTTGAAGATTGGCTAGCTGTATTTGAATTGAAGGAGATTTGTGTCTATTTTTATTTATAAAACTTTGGATGTGTTGGAATGTAGTCTTATTTCTCGTGTGTACTTAACATCTTTTAAGCCCAAGTCTACACCCACCTTTAGTGGGAGGGGGTCCATTATGCAGTTTTACAAAGGATGTTTGGAAATCTGGACCTGTTTGTTCAGTGTTTCCTAAGGATTTTAACATAGTGCTTTGTAACCTTGTATACAATATTTTCCTTTCTGCATTTTAAAAGTCCCCATTTCTTCTTATGCTTGTCTCAACTGGAATGATGAGGTTTAGGCATTGACTTTTACCTGGCATGGTGGATATCTTTGGGCTATACTGGAAACTTGCACTTAATTTTTAAATTGCAATAGAATAATTTTCCTTTCTGCTAATCTGCATCTCAGCAATTTGTGTTGGAGCATAGATTCCAATTTATAGCTGCAATATAAATCAACTACTTGTATTAAGTGGAACACGCATTTCTCGTTCTGTAATATTGAAACAATGACTGAAGAAACAACAATGTATTCTGCATTGTTGTTATAGCTTGTATAAGTCATGAAGTAGTATTTTAATAGTCATTCTACTGTGTCTACATCAAAGGCTAACCTTTAGAACATAAAACATTACAGTGCAGTAAAGGCCCTTCGGCCCTCTGTTGCGCCGACCAGTGGAATCAATCTAATGACCCTCTAACCTAAACTATTCCAGTGTTATCCATATGCCTATCCACTGACCATTTGAACGCCCTTAAAGTTGGCGAGTCCACAACTGCTGCAGGCAGGGCATTCCACGCCCTTACTACCCTCTGAGTAAAGAACCTACCTCTGACATCTGTCCTATAACTACTATCCCTTAATTTAAAGCTATGTCCCCTCATGTTAGCCATCACCATCCGAGGAAAAAGGCTCTCACCGTCCACCCTATCCAATCCTTTGATCATCTTGTATGCCTCAATTAGGTCACCTTGTAACCACCTTCTCGCTAATAAAAATAACCTCAAGTCCCTCAGCCTTTCCTCATAAGACCTTCCCACCATACCAGGCAACATCCTGGTAAACCTCCCCTGCACCCTTTCCAATGCCTCCACATCTTTCTTTAGATTACTGTAAACTGCAACTGCAAGGCTGTGACTTGGAACGACATAGTGGCACATTGATCAGCACTGCTGCCTTACAGGGCCAGGGACCCAGGTTTAATCCTAGCCTTGGTCAAAGTCTGCGTTGAGTTTGCACTTTCTTCCCGTGTCTGTATGGGTTTTCTCAGGGTGCTCCGATTTCCTCCCACTGTCCAAAGATGTGCGGGTTAGGTTGATTGACCGTGCTAAATTGACCCCAGTGTCAGGGGGATTAGGAAGATAAATGCGTGGGTACGGGAATAGGGCCTGGGTGGGATTGTTGTTGGTGCAGACGATGGGCTGTTTGGCCTCTTCCTGTACTGTAGATTCTGTGATTCTATGATATAGTTTTTCTTAGCGTTATTCCTTGGGTTTGTTGGTTAAGAATGACTTGCACTTTGGCAGGTCTGTTCTGGAGGAAGGTGTTTCGTCTAGATTGAGAAGGTTGCCTTTCCTCCCACAACCATCCCCTCCTCTTAAATACTACTGACAGTGTGACCTGTGGAAGATGCTGGAATGAAGAGCAAAGGTAGGCAATCTAAACTTTCTTTGTCTTCATTTCTTGAATGGAAGTATCCTCTATATACCAAGATCCACTCAATCTGTTGGAGGATGTAAACAGTTAAAGACACTTGCTGTGTTCTGCCATGTCTAGAAAAGAACTGATGCTTTTTCCCAAAAGAGCATCCTTTTACAGTACTGGAGGGGAAGATATGCTTGAATGATGTTCCACTGTCTTAGAGGAACTCCGTTTAACCCCACCCCTCTTGTTAACCTTGCTTCCTTCTCCACCACATAGAGGGTACTTCCATTTGAAGGCAAGTAATGCAGTTTTTTCTTACTGCTTTATTTGTCACTAAACCCATAGTATTCTCTCCTTTCTCCCTTAATATCCTTCCCCCTACTACCCAGTAAAAATATCCAACAATGTTGTAGTTTACAGCTCCTAGACACACAAACTTTCCATTTGAAAATAACTTAGAAATGTTGATAAGTAGTTGATTAAGTTGTATTCCTGCATGTGCATTCATATTTATTGCATTTCCTCTAAACTGACAAGGAATCATAGGGTTTTGTGAATGTAAGACATTTTGGTTTTGAGGCTTGATGAAGAAGGTATGCTTTTCTTGTTCTGAACAGAATGTAGATTAATACTGTTGCGGTTTAATATTTTTCGAGACTGAGCAACTGCAGAATTAAATTGCTTAATTGCTGACAAATATCCAAAATACAACCTTTGAGAAAACATGGCTGAAATTGGGTATGATGGTTCTCTGAAGTGATAACTCGTTCAGTGGTGCTTCTGGTTGGTCATTTTGAAGTAAAGAAGAACTCTAGTTCTGGATCTAATGTTATGACTGGATTTTCATCTTCAAGAGGTGTAGTGGGAGTCAGAAAATTCCTGCTCAACTCACCCACTTCAGGATAAAGTTCTCAAAACTACAGGATTTTGACTGTGGGAAGGGGGAGAAGGCTGCAGTCAGGCTAGCTGATCAGGAAAATGTTCAGAGGCAACCATGAAATGCTAGTTGGTGAAGTGGGGCTGTGTAAAAGGCCTGCCTTAGAGCAGTGGGACTTCATCCCAGTCATAATGAAAATAGAAAAAAGGCCCTCTATCCCTCATCTCTTGCACTTGGCATACAAATTCATGCTCCTCACCCCTTCACAAAGTACCTGCTATGTTTCAGTACTCTGTTGGATGTCTAGGCTCTTAGCCAAGCCTCATTAAACATGCTTTGCTGAGAGCCCAGACATTCATTAAAGTACTGGAACACCTGAGTCCAAGGAAAACATTGATTGACTGACAGCCATGGGTCTCAAATCTTTGTTGTCAATTTCACAATGTTTATTTATAAATAGCGGTTTCAAATGATTGCAGTTCTGGCTATTTATAATTTAAAGGGTCTGGATGATTGACTTTTATTTGCCTGTAGTAAAACACTTTTTTAATGGAAATTTCAGTTTTTTTTTGAAAAAGGGCTTTTTTTTTAAGCGTTCTATTGCTACTGGAATTTTCAATTACTCTTTGTGTTGTACGGTGGATGAATGATCGTGCAAGAGCCGTATCTAGGCATGAAGGGAATAAAGGCCATAATGAATGTGTGGAGAGAATACTTTAGCATGGGGACATGAGTAGCCATTGGGTGTGGGACATACTTTTGCATGGTCATAAGATGTCATAGGTGGGTGGGATGGGGGGAATAATGAGAAGCTTTTGAAATTGTCTTCCCCATGCAGATTATGGTTCATGTCACCAACTGAGATGCTGTAAACCACAATTTTTTGAAAAACTGCCCAACTCCATGAGCATTGTGGTGGATTAGGACATGCCTATCCCTGCAATGGAACCAGCTGGGTTGGGAGTGCAGGGTGTGGGCTTGCAACCTGAACAAACCTTCATCTTTAACTGCATTGCTGATTGGGTTGGGAAACTCAGAATTGGAACCACACCACCATTTACACCTCTCAATGAAGTCTCCTTGACTCTTGTACAAATAAAGCCTTATAACTTTGTATCTGTTATGCTGCATTGCTAGTGCAGCATGAATCTCACCAGAAGAGCAATCTTTTTGAACATTTTATTTTATGTTCTTTTGTTAACCTTTGGTACAAGTGAAATGAATTGAATATGTTGATTACACAAAATTTTCTTCCAATTTTCATAAACTTTGAGTATGTGCACCTACACACTTGTTTGTATTGCTGCACACATTTGTATTCCGTTGACTAAGTCCTTTGCATGGTAAGCATGCCTTTTCTGTGCATGTAAGAACACCAGTGGTAGCCATGCATTCTTGACCCTCGTCAAGAAGACTAAGTGGGATGAATTTTTTTTTTTATTTTAATCTTGTCAACTCCCGCTATGACTAGAGATGGTAGTGAAGCCCCTCAATAGTTTATTCCACATTGCGATAAAGTTCGATGACTGTATAAGGTCTCAAAGTCATGTCCCAACAGGTATGTCTGTCATGGAAATAAAAGGAGAAAGATCCTAGGTAAGCCTGGGAACTGCTACTGAAAACACCACTTTGTATGCAGAGGTTGAATGAATCTTCTCTATCCTTATGCCATCTGACGGGAATTTAAAAATCTGGATCAATTGAAATGGATTTATGATGAAGTTGAGATGCAGCCCGTTTTCTGCTTTCCCATTTCTTTCTCCTGAGCGAACATGAGATCTGTGCTCTCCAGCCACTGCATTTTTTTCCCAGATGATGCTGGAATTGCTGCACCATTGCCTGCTTGTCTTTTGTTTAATTTTTAGGCTCTCTGAAGTATCACAACTGTACTGTGGTGGACAAATCATTGCATAATAAGGGCATTTATTATATGTTTACCTCACTTAAAGCAGGGTTATATTCTCCTGAAATTTGCCATAATGGTTTGTATGAAAGGATGTATGTACTTGTGTGCATCAGAACCAGCCATGTACCCTGGACCAATGTACCCTTGTTTAAAAAAAAATGTAAGTGGGTTGAATTACCTTAACTTTTCAACCTCCTTTACAACTAGAGATGGTAATCAAGTCACTCTGGGATTCATTTTATATTGCTGTAGAGAAGGTGTGATAGCTGTGTAAGGCTTCACATTTTTCAACTGGTTTTTGTTTTGCTATGGTCTTTCTTGGGTAATGTCACTCTTCTCAGTCTTGCTACTATTTTATGATGTATGTCTAGTGGTTACTTCACTAACCTTTTAGCATTACAAAATTCCAAGTTCAGCTTTGTTCCTGTTGTAGCTGATACAATTGTGAATAAGACTGGAGCATTTTGCTTCATTCTTACGAGGGGAAATCGGAGAGGGAAATAATTTAGGAGTCACCTCTGATCTCTATTCAGTGATTAATACCAAACAATAAACAAGTTTAGGGGATAATCTGAATACTGAATCTGGCTCTATTGTGGTGCCTGTTCCTCCAGTTTGAATGAGTTGGCAATTATTGTCTAGGTTTGTGTGCCAAGAATAGTCACTTGCATTAACTATGAGCGAGCTGCTGGCTTCAGCACTGCTCTTCATGTTGAATCAGAACCATAAAAGAAGGGAAGAAAATTTGGAGGAGCTAAGATTGATGGTGGATAGTTGGTGGAAGAGAGAGAGAGTAGTAGACCGATTTTGGTTGGAAGCATCCAGTGAACAAACTTTGTGACTTGCCCCAGTATGACTTAAAGTGAATGACCACAAATGCTAGTAAAAATGGTGCTGGAGTAGAGCTCAAGAGAAACTTAATCAGTCTCTTTCCAATTCTGAAATGCAGAATTATGTAATCATGTGAACGAGTAAATATCAAAAACTTCCCTTTTTAGGATTATATGTTAACTTGCCAGTTAGACCTGCCGTTTAACCAAACTCAAGGATCACTGAAAACTAAGACTTATTCTTTACAGTTGAAACTTGTTTTAAGGCTTTACTTTGTAACACAATCATGATGTCTGATTAGGAGCAGTATGCTAAAAGTTTTAATCCAAAAGCAAAATGCCATGCTAAAATTCTGAAAAAACAGTGGTTGCTGGAAGTGCTCAGCAAATCAGATAGTATCATAGAGAAACAGAATTAACATTTCTCTCCATGCTGCCAGTCATGCTAAGTATTTTCAGCATTTTCTGTTTTTATTCAAATTTTGAACTTTGGCCAAAATTGCTATTGAATTTCTCTTGCATTTGTAGTGTATTTTTGTTTATTGGGTTATATTTTTATGCCATTATTAATTCTCATGGGTTCTGATAAAGAATCAAAATCATAGTTTTTAAATGAGAGTTTTTTTTGTGCATGTAACTAATATCTGACCTAAGCTTAAACTGTGAAGTGATTCTTTATTATTGCCAAATGTTTTTTTTGCTTTTGGAACTGAAACAACAACTTAATTATAGAACAGAACAGCTACATTTTGAGTCTTTTCTTGGTTTTCATGAGCCCCGGAGCGAATGGGCCATAATTCTATATAACTCCGTTTTGAACCTCAATGTATTGGGGCTGAGACTATTGTAAATTTATAAGGTGGGTGAGTGAGCATCGCAAGGAGATGTAAGATCTTTCAGATGCACTTGGTTATGTATGCGCTAAGATTTTCCATGAATATAAACAGGTACAGGACCTCTTATCCTGAAATTGGAAGGACCTGAAAACAAGCTACACTCGAAGCTGACGTCCTGGGTAGCAATTGCATAAAATCTTTTTATTCTTATTTATTTTGTGTATGCTCGGGATGGGACCAAATCTGGTACAAATCTAGTCCTGAGCTTCCTGGATATGGGGTCCAGTATCTGTATCTGCACCTTAGTGATGATAGCATTGCCAATTTAGGAACTAACCATAGCTTGTTGAGATATCTTACAAACCACTTGTAGAAAAATCTGTTACTCAGGATACCAAAGTTTGAAATGTTTAAAATCAGTTAATTTTAAAATGGTAGTGATCTGTCTTGTGTTCAATTTTCTTGTTAATGCACACGGTCTCATGATGGCATCCTGCAGATTACATGCTTTTTCACATTCTTTTAGGTAAGAAAGGCAAACTTTACAAATATTGAAGTACAAAATCAACTTGTATTCACTTCATGAAATTAAGCATTATTTATGATAGAAATGCATGGTTGGGTGTATTTTATGTAGAACTGTAGTCTGCTGAACAAATGGAAAATTATGTCTTTTTAAATACTTAATGAAGATACAAGGTGTTTTGAGAACATAATGCATTCTTTTTAATCTGTTTAATATTATAAATAGAATACTACATGTTTTTAAACTAACTTTTTGCTGTTTCCTTAATGCTGGCCGATTAGCATTCATTCTCTACGGCACTCAATTAGCATGCCTGCTATGAGGTACTGTATTATATGCATTGAAATAAAAAGTTATGCCTAATTCATTGTGTATAATGTTTGATTAGCACATTGTAGTCAGCAGACACTGTAGAGTGATGTTTGAAAGTTTTTTGTTTGTAAATTTGGATGTTGACTTGACCATAATGCTATTGTGGCTTCCATTGATCTGAAATTTCTAGATTTCATTGTGGGAGTGGTAGAAATTCCATTGCTAGTCACATTTTGGTGTGATTTTTTTTTTAATTGGTGGGAGAGAGGGAAACTATATTTTTTATGCCAGTGGAACTGCATGGTTGACTCCTATTGCACTCCTTACACAAAGTCTTGGCCATTCTGTATCATGGAGTGGTAAGGTGTAGATTCACACTCAAATGAAATACAAGTGAAAAAACTTTCCCACATGGTGGAGGGAAAGAAAAGACCAAAGTTTCACTTTTCTGTTCTCCAAAATCTCCTCTCTTTCTTTCAGTATTGCTGAAAAAGGCATATGTAGTCAAAGTTCTTTGTCTTGCCCACATGAGAACAATTTGCAAGAATATCAAATGTAAAGGGAACAACAATTTGGACTTAATGACAAGAGTGGTTGGTGAGTGGACTCTGATGGAGCCATTGTCATGGAGAATGCATTCGTTAACTAATGACTGACAGTTAACTGCCAAGCTTTGTTTAAATTCAAACCAGGTAGGTTGATTCTGGTCAAGACATTGTCCTGGGGAATGAACCAGGGCAATCCCTTGACCAAACAGAATCAAACTGCCTACTTGTGTCAATCATCAGTTAACTGACACACTGTCTATGGCAATGTCTCAAGTCCACTTGCTGGACAATCATAATTCCCTTCTCATGAAGTATAAATTGTTGTTCACTCTGCACTATGTATTCTTGTGAATTGACCTGATGAGTGCAAGATGAAAAGCTTTGATAACACATTTCTTTCCAACAATACTTAAGCTCTGTACCACCAAATGACTATTTAATATTTATTTATTGTTTTACCAATATTGCAACATCACTTTTCCAGCAGGGATTAATATGTGATGTAATCCAAAGAAAAGCCCAGAAGAGTGTGCCTTAAACAAGTTATTTTAAATTTCACTTTCTTCTAGTGCTACAGTAGTATGACAAGGTTTCATATCTTTTTAGGGTAGATGATGTGTTCAAGTTGTCTGAAGATTTTGTGTATTGATCTACACTGATTCTCTGTATCTTTGTTTATGACTGTCTAAATACATGTGTAAACAATTTATTCAATGGATGATTCATGGACATACACATTCATGGATCCTCATGGCTTTCTGTACTATAATGCCACCAATGCTGATTTTGTGAAGTCCCTGTCAGTTCTGTTTGGTCCAGTGTTATTTTTTCCTGCTGGCTTTGGTGCACATGTGATATGATCCGTACACTTATCAGATGCTGGTAAGATGATATTTTGCCAGGTGGATCTGTCTATCGTTCTGCAACAGCTTAGCATACAAATATGTCATTTGTTATTGAATGTTTGTTAAAGCATTTTCTTTATATTCTTGCAGAAATTCACCAACTTTCAAGTCATTTGAAGATAGAGTTGAAAGCTTAAAGGTAAAAGATGCAAGGAATACAGTGCATACAAGTTAACTTTTATTATAACTTTTATTGTGTTGGTGAAGAAAATTATTTAAATATGAAGCTGAAACATAAGCTTCAGCAGGTAAAATGTAGAGTGCCAGATTTTTCTCATTATTCCACATGCCCCCTGAAAAGCAAGCAGTTGGATGTTTATGTGTGGTCTGCTGTGTATTTTTTTTAAATATTCAAATTTAATTATATGTGGAGACCTTCTACTTCAATACTGGTCACAGGGAGGAGCTCCAGTGACCTGGAACAGCTCTGTTCATTTCAGTTGACATTAACAGCTGAGAATCAATCTGGTAGTCCCAGATTGTGGCAGCAATACCAGTTCCTGATCTTTAATGGTCTGAAGGATCATAAATCTCTTGCTCACAGGCTTAAAAATATGCACACACATTGAAGTATTGTGTTGCCCATGAGTCAATCCTCTCAAAAAATAAGGAAAGGCTCTTGTCTTTTACATTTGTGGAGAGATGGGAAAATAGATTGTGGATATTACACTATATAATAGTGTGAGCTATTAATTGGGCATTAATGGAGGGTGAACAATTGTGAACTTCCGAATCAGGGATCCAAAAAAGCAATACTTTGTTCATTTGGAATTTTACAGGATTATGTATTTTTAACATGGCTGTATTTCAGTCAAGAACGATGCAATCTTAAAACAAAAGGATGTCAGTTCATTGACTACTTTAGTTGAAGCTTTGTGAAACATTATTTCATTTCCATGCTAATTTTTAATAAATTGTCATAGTATCATCAAATGAATTTACAAGACTTTTAGTACAAATGTTTATAGCAGTCTCATTTTTCTTTCACCACATTTTATAGTGGCCTGTATTCATTTGATGTTTTTTTGATAGTCTAAGGTTGCAGGCAACAAGGAAGGAGGTGGTGATTTTGGGAATGTTCTAAACTCTGCAGCAAATGCAAGTGCCACAGAGGCCATTACAGAAGAAGTTTCAGAAGTTCAAGAAGCTCGTTAAAATGCTGCTTTAAGACCAGCTCTTTGACACAATACAAATCAAGCAAATGGTACTAGTAGTTGCAAATAATGGCTTTGTTCCATTAGCTGTGTCTCTGTCTCAGTATGTTGTATTTAACAGCTCTCAGGATCTGGTTTGCCCTGAGATTACTTGCCACTGATATGAAACTATTTTGGTCCTCAACAGGAAAAAAATTGCTTTGTTTCAAGTGAAATACTTTTTTGGTGAAAATATTCAGCTTAATGACTGTTCTAAAACCCCGCCTCATTATACCAGCAACACTGTCTTGATGTATGCAATATTAAATTGAGATGGATTACACTTTCAAAGCTGTTTGTTTCCAAAGTGGATCATTTTGAATTATTGAAATGTGCCACATGAATTGGTGACAAACAGACAAGCTATTACTCAGCTCAAAAGTGATAGTGTATCTTTTTCTGTAAAACCATTTTAAAAATAGATACCTATTAAGTACATTGTGAAAGTTCTTTCTTTGTTTTTGAGAGGTGTTATTTGTTCCAGCTATTTGGTACAAGGCATATTTGTAGGAAATTGCCATAATCTGAACGGAAGTTTCCACTAATTAGCATTCTCTTCAGATATGGAATTCAATGTGTTGACTTATTTTGCAATTTTAAAATAAAAACCTATTCAGCTAGTTTTCACGAGTACCTGGCAAAGTATTTTCTTGCATAAGGGCTTATAGTTTTGTGACTTGAATCTGTTTATATCAATATGAGAGGTGAATGTAAATGTACACTTCTCATTTTAATGCATGTTGGCAGTTAGTAGCATTTAAGGTTCAGAATTTTGAGTCTGAGTTTTGAAGACCAAATGAATGGATGGTACTGATTTAAAAGATGTTGCATTAATAACATATTTGAAATATTTGAGGTTCATGAGTTCAATGTTTAACATTGTAAAATGGTAATTTTGATTTTTTTTTTGTTCACGTAGCTAGATGAAATGCTGTACAGTCTCAGCACTATCTTGGTACATTCTGTTTTAGAAAAATGCAAAACTTTTAATAAAGATTGCTGATGGTAAAATGCTTGTTGTGAAATAGTCTAACTAGAATTGATTTTAAATTGTGTCCATTGTGTTAAAAATATTTTATACCACATAGCTAATGCAAAACAGTCTTAAACCCAAACCTGAAGCACCTTGTATTTTTTTTTTGAAACCTCACCGAAAATGACCACATTCCAATCTGCAAAACTCTTTTCAGACAATTAAGCTCTAAATGGCAGATACTCTGCAATCTCTACATTGGCTGACATCTGACCCTATGTGCAACACCATGGGAGTTCTATTGCAAGAAAAAGATGCACTTTTAAATATAGAATATTAAAATGATCTGAAGCACTGAACTGCATTAATTTTATGTGGAATCAAAGCAGCCTATATTTCCAGCATAATTTCTATATCTATTTCCACTGTGGCCCTAAATCATGGCAATCTACACTTGATACTGTTGCATGAATCAGTATTCATTGAGTTTATGAAGTCCATGACATGTGCAGTTAAGTTCAGCTTCAACGACACTATGCATCCCCAAATGGTTGATGTTGTCGTGGGATCCTCTCTCAGACATTTTGGCTGGGTTCCATGAAAAATGTGTCATCAGTGGAATGACACCTAATCTCCTAATCCTTGCATATTTCTGGTATGTGACTAATATGTTTGCTATGTTTTGGTTGGTAACTAGCGGAGTGCCCCAGGGGTCGGTGCTGGGGCCTCAGCTATTTACCATTTATATAGATGATCTGGAGGAGGGAACCGAGTGTATGGTGTCAAAATTTGCTGATGACACCAAGATTGGTGGAACAGCAAATTGCACGGAGGGTGTGGAGAGTCTGCAGAAGGATCTAGATAGGCTGGGCGAATGGGCAGGAACTGGCAAATGGAATTTAATGTTGGCAAGTGCGAGGTGGTCCACTTTGGTAGGAATAATGGTAGGAAGGACTATTACTTACGTGGAGAAAAACTACAGCAGGCGACGGTGCAAAGGGACCTTGGGGTCCTTGTGCATGCGTCGCAAAAACCCAGCCTGCAGGTGGTCAGGAAGGCAAATGGGATGCTGGCCTTCATAGCGAGGGGGATTGAATATAAAAGTAGGGAGGTCTTGCTGCAGCTGTATAGGGCATTGGTGAGGCTGCAGCTGGAGTACTGTGTGCAGTTTTGGTCGCCGCACTTATGCATGGATATTTTGGCCTTGGAGGGAGTGCAGAGGAGGTTTACTAGGCTGATGCTGGAGTTAAGGGGGTTGAGCTATGAGGAGAGGCTGAATAAACTAGGCTTGTACTCGTTAGAGTTTAGAAGAATGAGGGGAGATCTCTGAGACGTATAAGATGATGAATGGGATGGACAGAATAGAGGTGGAGAGACTCTTCCCGCTCAGAAAGGACAGTAGGACTAGGGGGCACAGCCTCAAGATAAAGGGGGGGTGGTTTAGAACGGAGTTGAGGATGTAAGGGATGGTAGTGTAATTTTTGAGTCAAGCCATCTGGGGCGGAAACCATGACAGAACCGTTATTGTAACCTAAGGGGTTAAACGCTAAGACCAGCAGATGATGAAACACATAGAAAAAGAAAAAAAAATGAGACTGGCAGGCGCCCGGGGTCTTCAGAAAAGAGATAGGAAAACAAACTAATTTACACCATATAAAATAAATGTGTTAGCAATTTACAGGACAATGAAAAAGAGTTAGCTGAATTGATGAGAGGTAAAACGATTTAAGCCTTAAAGGAGGTGATTGGATTAGAGTTAATGGGATGTCAACAAGGGAGGAGCTCACTCGGTAAAGGGATTAGGAAGTGGTAACCAATGAAGAAAGGAGGGCTGTCCTGTTGTTATCTAGAAAAATGTATATAAACTATGATTGTGTAAAGCAAGGTGTGTGTACCCACGGGACGGCACCCTTTCTTGCAAGATCGAATAAACCGACAGTTAGCTGAACTCATCCGTGTCTTTGATTCAAGGGGGGGATCATAAAAGTGAGTATCTGACCGTTTCTCACAAGGAGGAACTTCTTCACTCAAGGGGTGGTGAATCTCTGGAATTCTTTGCCCGTTGAAGTGGTGGAGGCTGCCTCGCTAAATATTTTTAAGATGCGGGTTGATGGGTTTTTGATAAGAGAGGGGATTAAGGGGGGCTGATTGTGGACAAGTCCCCAGGACCGGATGGAATGCATCCGAGGGTTCTGAAAGAAATGGCGGAGGTGATAGTGGATGCCTTGGTGGTTATTTTCCAGACGTCGCTGGATTCCGGGGAAGTGCCGGAGGATTGGAAAACGGCTAATGTTACGCCGTTGTTTAAGAAGGGTGCCAGGCAAAAGGCGGGGAATTACAGGCCGGTTAGTTTAACGTCTGTGGTAGGTAAAATGTTAGAATCCGTCATTAAGGAGGAAATTGCGAGGCATCTTGAAGGGAATTGCTTGATAGGGCAGACGCAACACGGTTTCATTAAAGGGAAGTCGTGTCTGACAAATTTACTGGAGTTCTATGAGGATGTGTCTAGGGCAGTGGATAGAGGAGAGCCGGTGGATGTGGTCTTTCTGGATTTTCAGAAGGCGTTTTACAAGGTACCTCACAAGAGGTTACTGCAGAAGGTCAGAGGACATGGAGTTGGGGGTAGGGTGTTAGCGTGGATAGAGGATTGGTTGTCAAATAGGAGGCAGAGAGTGGGGGTCAATGGGTGCTATTCGGATTGGCGGTTGGTGACTAGTGGGGTGCCCCAGGGGTCGGTGCTGGGGCCTCAGCTATTTACCATTTATATAGATGATCTGGAGGAGGGAACCGAGTGTAGGGTGTCGAAATTTGCTGATGACACCAAGATTGGGGGAAAGGCAAATTGTGCGGAGGGTGTGGAGAGTCTGCAGAAGGATCTAGATAGGCTGGGCGAATGGGCCAGGAAATGGCAAATGGAATTTAATGTTGGCAAGTGTGAGGTGGTCCACTTTGGTAGGAAGAATGGTAGGAAGGACTATTACTTACGTGGCGAAAAACTGCAGCAGGCGACGGTGCAGAGGGACCTCGGGGTCCTTGTGCATGAGTCGCAGAAACCCAGCCTGCAGGTGCAGCAGGTGGTCAGGAAGGCGAATGGGATGCTGGCCTTCATAGCGAGGGGGATTGAATATAAAAGTAGGGAGGTCTTGCTGCAGCTGTATAGGGCATTGGTGAGGCCGCAGCTGGAGTACTGTGTGCAGTTTTGGGCACCGCACCTGCGCAAGGATATTTTGGCCTTGGAGGGAGTGCAGAGGAGGTTTACTAGGCTGATACCGGAGTTGAGGGGGTTGAGCTATGAGGAGAGGCTGAATAAACTAGGCTTGTACTCGTTAGAGTTTAGAAGAATGAGGGGAGATCTCATTGAGACGTATAAGATGATGAATGGGATGGATAGGATAGAGGTGGAAAGACTCTTCCCGCTCAAAAAAGACAGTAGGACTAGGGGGCACAGCCTCAAGATAAAGGGGGGGCGGTTCAGAACGGAGTTGAGGAGGAACTTCTTCACTCAAAGGGTGGTGAATCTCTGGAATTCTCTGCCCGTTGAAGTGGTGGAGGCTGCCTCGCTAAATATTTTTAAGAAGCGGGTTGATGGGTTTTTGATAAGAGAAGGGATTAAGGGTTATGGGGAGAGGGCGGGAAAGTGGAACTGAGCCACGACAGATCAGCCATGATCTTATTGAATGGCGGGGCAGGCTCGAAGGGCCAGATGGCCTACTTCTGCTCCTATTTCTTATGTTCTTATGTTATGGGGAGAGGGCGGGAATGTGGAACTGAGCCACGACAGATCAGCCATGATCTTATTGAATGGCGGGGCAGGCTCGAAGGGCTAGATGGCCTACTCCTGCTCCTATTTCTTATGTTCTTATGAAAGAAAGCAATAGCCATAAACTGTTTTGGCACAGCAGGTAAAGGAAAAATAAAAGATGTAAATATAAGAACATAAGAACATAAGAAATAGGAGCAGGAGTAGGCCATCTGGCCCTTCGAGCCTGCCCCGCCATTCAATAAGATCATGGCTGATCTGTCGTGGCTCAGTTCCACTTTCCCGCCCTCTCCCCATAACCCTTAATCCCCTCTCTTATCAAAAACCCATCAACCCGCTTCTTAAAAATATTTAGCGAGGCAGCCTCCACCACTTCAACGGGCAGAGAATTCCAGAGATTCACCACCCTTTGAGTGAAGAAGTTCCTCCTCAACTCCGTTCTGAACTGCCCCCCCTAAATCAGATAAGGTTGAGAAAAACTTAAAGTAGAAGGACAAGTTATGGAATGTGACCCAAATAAGCATGTTTAATTATGAGACAGAGATTGTTCATAGTAAACTGTCAAAGTCTGTTATTGGTAAATACTAGTGGAAGGTATTCAATAAGATTCTAACATGATGGAGAATGATTTTATACTACTAAGGGCTAAGAACTGGGTGAGAAAGGGAACAACATAAAACTAAAAGAGAAAGCATACAACTAAAATAACACGGATCCCGGTGATAGGGAGAGAACAACAAAAGGTGACAGATAGTAAGCTAAATGAGTGGGCAAAATTGTGGCAAATAGACTCCAATTTAGACAAACGTGACACTGTCTAATTTGGAACCCAAAGGATAGATCAGAATACTTTCCAAATGGTGAAAAGCTGATCAAAGTGGGGGTCCAGAGAGACTTAGGGAGCTATGCCTAGATCACAAAAATATTATGGTCAGATAAAGAAAGTAATCGAAAAGGCAAATAAAATCCTGGCCTTTATATCTAGAGGACTAGTCACAAGATGATAGAAGTTATGTTATTGCTGTACAAAGCCCTAGTTAGACCTCATCTGGAGTAAAGTTAGAACGCCTCACTTAAGGAAAGATACGTTTGCCTCAGAAGGAGCGCAGTTTACAGTCACCAAAATTTTCCAAGATTCTGATTATGAGGAGAGATTAAACTGTAGCATTTGTATTCCTTGGAATTTAGAAGCTTAAAGGGTGATTTGATCAAAGTTTTCAAAATATTAACTGAACTGAGAAAGTAATTCCACTGGTTGGCAGTCTGGTACTAGGGCATAAAAGGTTTAAGCCAGGCCCTTCAGTGGTGAGCTTAGGAAACACTTATACATGCAAAGAGTGATAGAAGTTTGGAACTCCCTTCCACAAACAGAAATTATTGATAGATCAATTGTTACTTTTAAATTCAGTTTTCTTTTGTTATCCAAAGGTGCTAAAGAATATAGAGCGATGAGGGTTTATAAAGTTGGGCAATGGATCAGCTATGTATAGGAGGATAAAGGTGCTAAATGGTCTGCCCTGTTCTAATGTTTTTCTGCTAAAGCTGAAGTAGGCATCGTTAGTGGAACCTCTAATGGGGTGATAGATTTTTAAACTAGTAGACAAGGCACTGACAGAACTAGCAGCATTCAGTTAAATGATTTTTAAAACAAGTTCATGAGCCAACATTGAAGCAATTTACACATGAGTGCACTAATTGATTCAAACAAGTGACTATGATTGTAAAACACATATGCTGATATTTTGAATACGTTATTGTTTTTAAGGAATATTGTTCACTTTAGTCAAAAAGCATTTTACTACAAGGCATTATGGTAAAAGTCATTAGGGTGATGCCACATTTCGAGAGAATATAGGGCAGCGTGATAGCACAGTGGTTAGCACTGCTGCCTCACAGCGCCAGGGACTTGGGATCAATTCCCACCTTGAGTCACTGTGTGTGTGGAGTTTGCATGTTCTCCCCATATCTGTGTGGGTTTCCTCAGGGTGCACCAGTTTCCTCCCACATTCTGAAAGACATGCTGGTTAGGTGCAGTGACCCAAACAGGTGCTGCACTGTGGTGACTAGGGGAATTTCACAGTAACCTCATTGCAGTATGAACGTAAGCCTTACTTGTGACTAATAAATAAACTCTACTTATTTGGGCCTTGGAAATATGCAAGTTTTATCAGTAAAGTTTTGGATGGGAGAACATGTAGAACACTTAAACCCTTTTCATGAAATATTATTATTCACTGTGCAGATGAAATGGACTGGTGCCCAAATGTGGTGTCACAGGTTAGTCTGGTTAGACCGTAACCTTTAAGGGAACCGGTGAGAATGTTTATTTGAACTCTGGGCTGAGTATCTTAGGCTACTAGACAACCAGGGTGTAGGGTCAGCCAAGAGAGGAGTCAGCTTCTGAAATTCATGGTTTAATAAAATACCATTATGCTGAGAAGTGGAATTCAATTGGCTAAAGTATTTGACATGTATTATTGTTGTTTTGTGTATCCTGATGATGATTGATTTAAAGTTACTGAAAGATGGGAATGATTGATAAGAAAAAAACCATAACTGATCTATTTTTGATGGTAAATGTTAGATTCATTGGGAAGGGTCTGCTGCTCTACGTCAGGGCTACTTAACCCATTGGTGAACTCTTGGCAACTGCTGGTTTAAGTAGTTACATCTTTGTACAGAGGTACCTGCCTCATGAGTCGTGTTGTCTAAACTTTAGGCAGTGCTGGTCACCTTGGGTACCCCACGACAGGCATCAAATAGAATTCCTTAAGAGCTGATAAGGCTGAAAGAACAAATTGCAGCTGGTTTTGGATATTATTTCCAGTGAATTGTCTGGTCATTCTTAGGAAGAGTAAAGAAATTTCAATAAAGGGATGTGGGGCAAAGGGAAAAGAATTTGTTTGGAGACTATAAATCATGTCATAAAAGGAATGTCAGAGCATGCAAAAGTGGTGAGCTGAGCATGGTTACCTTTTCACTCTTGGTGATGTTATTGAATTTCTTCTTGAATCGTAGCCAGAATCCTCTGCACAGCAATTCATACATTAATGTTTTTTTTTATTTCGTGCCTGGCTGTCCTTATGGCATCGGTGAAGATGAAGGGCCTCTTGCCTCTGCTCCACTTGATGCAATAAGTGCAAGGTACACCATTATCAAACCAGAGGGCCATAATTCTGTTAGCCCCGATTGCAGAAATAGACAAATTTTCTTAAATACTGAACAGCAGGAAAATGCAAATTAAGGTCAGTTATACACACATACAAATTAGAAACAGAATTAGGCCAATCGGCCCCTTGAGCCTGTTCTGTGATTTAACAAGATCATGGTTGATCTGATTGTAACCTCAACTCCGCATTCCCATCTACCCCATAACCATTCACCCCTCCTTATCAAGATTCTATCGACTTAATTGTTGATCAATTACAACTGTGACATAAATGGATATAATTTTCCTGCACAAGAAAACTTATCTCCACAGCCTATTGAATCCTCCATAGGCCCTAGTCCAATGTATTAACTCTGCATTTAACTAAGCAGTTAAAGTGGAAACAAGATTTCTTTCAAGTAACTAAAGTGGATGGGACTGAAAATATCCAATCACAAGAGGAGGAAGCAAGTTTTACTTTGAAAACAGAACATCAGATGTTTAATGTTTAAAGGGGATGTGCTGGAAATTCTTGAGGGGCTGAAAATAGATAAGTCCCCTGGTCCGGATGGGATCTACCCTAGGATTCTCTGGGAGGCTAGAGAGGTGATTGCAGAGCCTCTGGCTCAGATCTTCAGGTCGTCATTGGTCTCTGGTGTAGTCCCGGAGGATTGGAGGATAGCGAATGTTGTCCCATTGTTTAAGAAGGGGAACAGAGACTTTGCTGGGAATTATAGACCGGTGAGTCTTACTTCTGTTGTGGGCAAGGTTTTAGAAAAAATTATTAGGGATAGGATTTATAGTTATTTGGAGTGTAATGAATTGATTAGAAATAGTCAGCATGGTTTTGTAGCGGGTAGGTCGTGCCTTACTAACCTTATTGAGTTTTTTGAGAAGGTGACCAAAGAGGTGGATGGGGGCAAGGCAGTTGACGTGGTATACATGGATTTTAGTAAGGCGTTCGATAGGGTTCACCATGGTAGGCTTCTGCAGAAAATGCAGATGTATGGGATTGTGGGTAATCTAGGAAGTTGGATCAGGAATTGGCTATCAGATAGGAGACAGAGGGTGGTGGTGGATGGTAAATATTCATCATGGAGTACAGTTACGAGTGGTGTGCCTCAGGGATCTGTTTTGGGGCCACTGTTGTTTGTAATTTTTATTAATGATCTGGATGAGGGTATAGTTGGGTGGATTAGTAAATTTGCTGATGACACCAAAGTTGGAGGTGTGGTAGATTGTGAGGAAGGGTGTCATAGTCTGCAGGGAGACTTAGATAGGTTGCAGAGCTGGGCCGAGAGGTGGCGGATGGAATTTAATGCGGAGAAGTGTGAGGTAATTCACTTTGGTAGGAGCAACAGATGTGTCGAGTATAGGGCTAACGGGAGGACTTTGAATAGTGTGGATGAACAGAGGGATCTAGGTGTGTGTGTACATAGATCCCTGAAAGTTGGGAATCAAGTAGATAAGGTTGTTAAGAAGGCGTACGGTGTCTTGGCGTTTATTGGTAGGGGGATTGAATTTAGGAGTCGCAGTGTAATGTTGCAACTGTACACTACTCTAGTGCGGCCGCACTTGGAGTACTGTGTGCAGTTCTGGTCCCCGCATTACAAGAAGGACGTGGAGGCGTTGGAGAGGGTGCAGAGGAGGTTTACTAGGATGTTGCCTGGTATGGTGGGGAGGTCCTATGAGGAGAGACTGAGGGATTTAGGGTTGTTTTCGTTGGAAAGAAGGCAGCTAAGAGGGGATCTTATTGAAACATATAAGATGATTAGAGGTTTAGATAGGGTGGATAGTGATAGCCTTTTTCCTCGGATGGAGAAAGCTAGCACGAGGGGGCATGGCTTTAAATTAAGGGGGGGTAGCTACAGGACGGATGTCAGGGGTAGGTTCTTTACCCAGCGGGTGGTGAGGGATTGGAATGCCCTGCCTGCTGCAGTTGTAAATGCGTCTAGTTTGGGGGCGTTTAAGAGATCTCTGGATAGGTTTATGGACGAAAAGGGATTGGTATAGGCTAGTGGGTCATTGTTTTTGTAACTGGTCGGCGCAACATCGTGGGCCGAAGGGCCTGTTCTGCGCTGTAATGTTCTATGTTCTATGTTCTAATGACAGAATGGTCAGTATCTTGTGTCTGCCCAGATGTAGCAGCAATCTTCTCAACTTTGTTGCTAATTCGTGATGCTTTTTCTGAAATGCAGATTAATCATCAAATTCAAGATATGGTGGCACAGTGGTTAGCACTGTTGCCTCACAGCGCCAGGGGTCCGGGTTCAATTCTGTCCTTAGGTCACTGGAGTTTGCATGTTCTCCCCAAGTCTCCATGGGTCTCCTCCAAGTGCTCTGGTTTCCTCCCACAGTCCAAAGATGTGTGTGTTAGGTTAACAGGCTGTGTTAAAATTGCCCCTTAGTGTCAGAGGGCCTAGCAGAGTTAACATAGCGAGAGCAAAATTTTCATCCGTTTGCTCCATTCTGCTGAATCTGATCCTCTTTATCTACATTAGTGTGTAACCTTGGCCTACCACCAGGGGTCAATCTTTCATGTTACCCACTGCTGCTTATTGAAACTTAACAAAAAAACCCTATGGTCAGAATCTTATCGCCCCTCCTACCACAGGAATCGGAGTGAGACAGGGGCAGACAATGGGAAGGTCCGTTGACCTTGGGCAGGATTTCATGGTTTTGGGACGAGCAAGACCGTAAAATCCCGCCCTTTGCATTGTCAGTCATCTCCCTTGCTGTTTCTCCAGCTGCTATTTTGACAAGCTGTATCTCTGCTTGGTGCCCCTTTTCTTCCCCCTTGTTGAATGATTCTTGCGGAACTTCTAATGTGAGATATATTAACTTGTGTAGTTGTTGGATTCTTTCATTTTTGCGGATGTAATCCCTTCTCATGTCATAAGTACATGGTAAACATTGCATTGAAAACCAGGAAATACTAAATCAGAATTAACAAATCAGTTGCAAGTTAATTTTTGAGCAACAAAACTACAAGAACAACTGGATTTAAAACAAATCCAGGGTGAAATTAAATCTTTATTAGAAGCAGCAGAGAGAACAGGCAACAGAGTTTCTCCTTATACCATAGCCTTACTATCCTGTCCATTTCTCAGGAACAAGTGTACATGCTTTACAATTTATTATTGAACAATTATATCAATGGTCACTAAGTTATATCACACAGATCACCTTAACGTGCAACCACTGAATAGAAATGTTATTCCTTTTGAGGTGGCACGGTGGCAGAGTGGTTAGCACTGCTGTACCACAGCACCAGGGTAACTGGGTTCGATTCTGGCCTCGGGTCACATCTGTGTGGAGTTTGCACATTCACCCCGTGTCTACGTGGATTTCCGCTGGGTGCTCCAATTTCCATCCACAGTTCATTGGTCATGCTAAATTGACCCTAGTGTCAGTGATATATGGGGTTAATGGGAACAGGGCCTGGGTGGGATTGTTTTCGGCACAGACTCAATGGGCCAAATGGCCTCTTTCTGCACTGTAGGATTCTACAATTCTATGACATTAAGCACACTCATTCCGTTATCATTTATTTCATTCCATGTCCCTGCGCATTGAACTTCTGTCTTCCTCGTGTGTGTGTATATTTCTCTGTCTGCGCGTATCTATCGCTGAGCCTTAATTTCTTTGTTATTATTCTACTCCCTGTCACATCCTGTCTTCACTTACTGTTTGCTCCAGTGCTGCATCTTTTCAATGTCCTTTCAACATTTGCTTTTCTTTTCCAGTTACGTTCTTTATTATTTCTTGTTGCTGTCAAGGTCATCATTTTTTGCACATCCCTAACTGAATAGCTTGCTGGGCAGAGGGCAGTTAAAATAAGTGCAAGGTACCTCATTATCACATTGCTATAGGTTTGGAGTCACATATTGGCCAGGCCAAGGGAGGATGGCAGATTTCCTTTCCCTAAGGGAGATTAGTGAACCAGATGGATTTTTACAACAATAAAACATAGAAATCCTACTTAGAAAACCCTACAGTGCAGAAGGAGGCAGTGACCATAATCCCACCCAATCCCTTTCCTCATACACCCACTTATTTACCCTGCTAGTCCCCCTGACATTAAAGGTAATTTTATCACGGCCAATCAACCTAACCTGCACATCTTTGGACTGTGGAGGAAAACGGGTCACCCAGATGAAATCCACGCAGACACGAGAATGTGCAAACTCCCTAAAGATAGTGACCTAAGTCAAGAATCAAACCTGAGTTCCTGGAACTGTGAGGCAGCAATGCTAACCACTGTGCCACCATGCTGCTCTAATTAATGATAGTTTCATGATCACCGTTACTGAATCTAGTTTTAAATTTCAGGTTTAGGGTGAAATCTTTGCAAAAAATGGCACAGTGTTCTTTCTGGCAAGAAAACAGGCGTGTTTTTCTCCAGAGAAACCAGTTTTTCCTTCAGACTCCACCAGACTCTGCCAAAAAAAATCAAGGGGGTGCGTTTCACATCGTTATAAATGTGGGTGGGGCTTAAACATACAGGCAAAACCTGGCTGTTCAGAGGTCAGAGTGCCATCTTTAAAGGGACCCCCAGTCAGAACTCCAACAAGCCTGCTGTCCCCTGCTCCTCCCCCCACCCCTCAACTACCGAGGCCTCAGGGGCTCTGCTCTGCACCTCCAATTGGACCGAGCTGCAACTCCGACACCACCCCCACGATCATCGGCACCTTCTCTGTTCCCTGCGCCTCCCCTGTGATCCTTAGCCCCTTCCCCCCACAGTTGGAGCCAGCAATTCCCTCGCCTGCAATGGCCATTGCCAGCATCCCCTCTTTGTTTGGTGATTCACGGCCTAGAAGCACAGTGGCATAAATCCCTCATAAAATCCCCTCCTCCCATGAAGCTCCCATTGGGACATACCCTGGCACAGGGTGGCATTGCCAGGAGCTTGTCTACCAACCTGTGCCAAGGGGCAGTGGTGTCCCATTGCAAGGATATTGACTGACCATGTCCCTCTTCCCCGGGAGCTATATTTACCTTTGTGCCCCTGGAGAGACCCCCATGACAAGTTTACATCTGTGTGAACCTGTTGTAAAGCGCTCTGATGGAGTGTCAATATCTGGAGGGCGGGGTCAAGATATGGTGGGCTGGATGGGTTAATAAGATTAAAATGCATGCTAATTCATGCAAAGCAGGTTCATGCCTGCTATAGGCATGGACATAATGATGTTGCTGATGGGTGGGGAAGACCTGAATCATGTTCTCACTGGTGAGGACTGTGACTTCTGGATCGACAGCCCTTGCCGGTATTTGCATGTACACAGAACGTGGGATAAAGCTTTCGCTCTTAGTAACTGAATCCAAGTTTCATCTCCATGTTCCCAGAACATGAGCCTGGGCCACTGAATTACTAGTCCAGTGACATTACCACTACAGCATTGTCAACCTCTCCTTCCTTTTCTTTCTCTCTTCCTTCCACGGCCCTTGTTCTTCCCCGTCACTTTGCCGCCCATCACTCTGTCATTTGTCTCCTGCGCACTCCACATTTCCCTTTTCTCCCCAGCTTTCCCTTTCTCTCTTCTATCTTCATCTCCCTTTCATCCTTTCCAACATCACTCTTGTCATTCTTGCTGTTCTTCACTCAGTCTTTTGTTTGTGCCCTCTTAGAATCATAGAATCCATACAGTATGGAAGGAGGCCATTTGGTCTATCATGCCTGCACCAACAACAATCCTATCAAAGCCCTACCCCCATAATCCCAGGTATTTATTCTGTAAGTCTCCCTGATCCTATGAGACAATTTAGCATGGCCAGTCAACCTAACCCACACATCTTTCACAACCTGCTGCTTTGGATTTGCCCATGATTTGTCTTTTAATGTATATTTTCATGGAATATGGGCATCACTGCCAAGGCTGGCATTTATCACCCAACTCTAATTGCCTTTGAAGTGGTGGTGAGCCAACTTCTTAAAACATTGTAGACCCTGTAGTGTAGGTGTACCCTCAGTGCTGTTTGGAAAGGAGTTCCAGGATTTTGACCCAGTGACAGTGAAGGAGCTGGATGTGTGCAGCCCTCATCTGATCCTTTTCACTGTGTTACTCCCTTCAGTCCCATCCTGATCTTGTCACTCCTTTTCCTCAAGGGGTGGCATAGGATGCCATTGTTGTTAGCACTATTGCCTCACAGCACCAGGGACCCAGTTTTGATTCCCGGCTTGGGTCACTGTTTGTATGGAGTCTGCATGTTTTCCCCGTGTCGGCGTTGGTTTCCTCCGGTGGCTCCGATTTCCTCCCACAGCCTGAAAGGCATGCAGGTTACGTGCATTGGCCATGCTAAATTCTCCTTCAGTGTACCCAAACAGGTGCTGGAGTGTGGCCACTAGGGGATTTTCACAGTAACTTCATTGCAGTGTTAATGTAAGCCTATTTGTGATAATAATAATAAATAACAATAATAAAAAACCTGTTCTTGCTCGGTCAACATATGTCTGGTTTGCTACTGGCAAATTGCAGCCACAGGCCCAGGTGGGAAACTGCCCCAGGAGAATGGGGTTTTTGACCCAGTTGGGGCTGAGTTCTGAGCCTGCAGCTGCAGCAGATCCGGCGGGTGGCGCTGGCTCTGGAGGTTGGGCCAGGTTTCCGCTGGGAGGGAGCCTCTTGGTCCTCACTCTTCTTCGTTGGCGACGGGATGGCTGGTGTTATGGCGGCGGGGCGGGTTGCTCTGGTAACCCGGGGTCCGGTGCTCATCCCGCGGTTCCTCTGTGTCAGAACCGCCTCGTCAGACGCGGAGAAGCGGAGCGGCTTCGCGGTTGCCTACGAGCTGCACTCGGAGCTGCAGCGAGGGACAGAGTCGGAGAGAGCAGCCCTGGGCGGCAGCAAGGTTGGTGCCACCCCACCGGGTATTGACAGTAAATGAGCTGGTTTTACAAACTGAGATTGATAGAGTTTAGTTAGACAAAGGGGACAAGGAGTAAAGGCTGAGAGGCTAGAGCGGGACTTACAGTTGGAGTCTGCCTGGTTTCTGCACTCTGGTTTAAAGTTGAGAATTGTGGGCTGTTGTATAGAATCATAAAAACCCTACAATACAGAAAGAGGCCATTCAGCCCATCGAGTCTGTACCGACCATAATCCCACCTAGGCCGTACCCCCATATCCCTACATATTTTACCCGCTAATCTCTCTAACCTACGCATCTCAGGACACTAAGGGACAATTTTAGCATAGCCAATCAACCTAACCCACACATCTTTGGACTGTGGGAGGAAACTGGAGCACCCAGAGGAAACCTACGCAGACATGAGGAGAATGAGGAGAATGTGCAAACTCCGCACAGACAGTGACCTGAGTATGTTTAATGGGTTTCCAGAGGATGGTGATGCTCTGCGTATCATTTCAGTGCTCCTCCAGTCACTTTCTTATCCTTCTCAATGATAAGAGTCGCTGGTGACCTTCACATTTGATTTGATTTATTATTGTCACATGTATTGGGATACAGTGAAAATGATTGTTTCTTGCATGTTATACATTCATAGAGGATGCAAAATAGTGCTACAGTCATAGCTGTGGTGTAGAAAAAGATCAACCTCATGTAAGGTAGGTCCATTCAGAAGTCTGGTGGCAGCAGGGAAGAATCTGTTCTTGAGTCGGTTGGTATGTATCCTCAGACTTTTGTATTGTTTTCTCTATGGCAGAAGGTGGAACAGAGAATGTCAGGGGTAAAAGGATACTATGATTGTGCTGGGTGCTTTACTGAGGCAGCGGGAAGTGAAGATGGAGTTGTGCATTTTCTGGAACCATGGTGTGGAATATTATACAAACATTAGCAAACATCCCCACTTCTGACCTTATGATGAAAGGAAGGTCATGAATGAAGCAGCTGAAGATAGTTGGGCCTAGGACACGCCTCTGAGGAACATCTGTAGTAATGCCGGGGAGTTGAGATGATTGACCTCCAGTCACCACAGCCATCTTCCTTTCTGCCCGTTTTGCTCAAGCTCTTCTGTCGAATGCGGCCATGATGTAAAGGGCAGTCACTCTCACCTCACCTCTGCAGTTCAACTCCTTTGGCCATGCTTGAACCAAGACTAATGAAATCTAGAGCTGAGTGACTCTGGCAGAATCCGAACTGAGCATCAGTGAATAGGCTGAGTATGTGTTGTTTGACAGCATTGTAGATGACGCAAAGAAAATTACAGCACAGGAACAGGCCCTTCAGCCCTCTAAGCCTGCACTGACCATGCTGCCTGACTTAACTAAAACCCCCTACCTTCTGGGGACCATATCCCTCTGTCCCCATCCTATTCATGTACTTGTCAAGACACCCCTTAAAAGTCAGTACTGTATCCACTTCCACTACCTCCCCCAGCAACAAGTTCCAGGCATCCACTACTCTATGTAAAAAAAAAAAAATCTGCCTCGTACATCTCCTTTAAGCCTTGCCCCTTGCACCTTAAACGTCCTTCCATCACTTTACTAATGGTCAAGGGGAGACCAATGGAGTGGTAATTGGCTGGGTTGGATTTGTCCTGTTTCTTGTGTACAGTGTTATAACCCCACAACGCTTAGCATGAGCATGAATGAGTGATGTGTGACTATGACTGAATTTTTACTCTTTCAGTTAGCCTTTAAGCAATAGGTGTTCAGTTCCTGTTAATATGCATGTCTGTGCATAAGGATAGGCAACAACACCACCTCCACGATCATCCTCAACACTAGTGCCCCACAAGGCTGTGTTCTCAGCCCCCTACTTTTACACTTACGACTGTGTGGCCAAATTCCCCTGCAATTCGATTTTCAAGTTTGCCGACGACACTACTGTAATCATAGAATCACAGAAACCCTACAATGCAGAAAGAAGCCATTTGGCCCATCGAGTCTGCACCGACCACAATCCCACCCAGGCCCTATCCCCGTATCCCTACATATTTACCTGCTAATCCCTCTAAGCTACGGATCTCAAACAATGACGAGACACGGTACAGGAATGAAATAGAGAATCTGGTGAACAATGATCTGTCCCTCAATGTCAACAAAATGAAGGAGATTGTTATCAACTTCAGGAAGCGTAAAGGAGAGCATGCATTAACAGGGATGAAGTAGAAAGGGTGGAGAGCTTCAAGGTTTAGGTGTCCAGATCACCAACAACCTGTACTAGCCTCCTCCATGCCAACACTATAGTTGAGAAAGCCCACCAACACCTCTACTTTCTCAGAAGACTAAGGAAATTTGGCATGTCAGCTACGACTTGCATCAACTTTTATATATGCACCATGGAAAGCATTCTTTCTGGTTGTATCACAGCTTGGTATGGCTCCTGCTCTGCCCAAGACCACAAAAGGTTGTGAGTGTAGCCCAATCCATCACGCAAACCAACCCTCCCATACATTGACTCTGGCTACACTTTCCGCTGCTTCGACAAAGCAGCCAGCATAATTAACGACCCCACGCACCCCGGATATTCTCTCTTCCACTTTCCTTTGGGAAAAAGATAGAAAAGTCTGAGGTCACGAAACAGCAGACTCGAGAACAGCTTCTTTTCTGCTGCTGTCAGACTTTTGAATGGACTTACCTTGCATTAAATTGATCTTTCTCTACACTCTAGCTACGACTGTAACACTACACTCTGCACTCTCTCGTTTCCTTCTCTATGAACGACATGTTTTGTCTATGTAGTGCGCAAGAAACAATACTTTTCAGTGTATGTTAATACATGTGACAATAATAAATCAAACCGAATAATTGCGCACTTGTCCATTTAGAAGTACATTTTTGGGGCTTGGACCTCCTATCTAAACCTAACCAAATTTAGTTGTCACCTGTTCCCTCTTCCAAGTTACTTAATCCAACACAATTTGTCATCTTATGGACTTTATTACTCTGCTGCTTAGACCCTTGAATATTAATTACTATAATCAACAAAGTGGCTGCACACTAAAATCTGAGGCATCCCACTTATAACTAGTTGGAATCCCATTTTAAATCTCCACTATTTATGATCTCTTGGCTAAGTTTTTTTAAACTCTATAATTTCATTCTCAGTGCTATTAAATATTATGATCCCTTTCAACAGTAGTTCACTACCTTATTATCTTTCTGTTAGTGTGGTGTTTAAAACAGAAAAGGGCTAGAATTTATACAAGCAAAGGGAAGTATAATGAAGGACAAAGCTGGAACAATGGACAGAATTTTACATTCAAATGATTGGTAAAAATAAGATGTAATTCAAAATGGAATTTGATATTGTCAATATAGATCAGTGGCTCTAATAATAACCTTGTGAATTATCTTTCCACAAGGACCTATTGTTGTTCTCCTACTTTTTGTTTTGTTCTCAAATCTTTGTTTCAATGACCTTGCCCTCCCTGCAATAATGTTCAGTCCTACAACCCTCTGTGCTTCTTCAGTTCTAGCCTCTTGCGTGTTCCTGATTTTAATCCCTCCACCATTGGCAGCCATATCTTCAGCTGCTTAGATACTAAGCTCTGGAATTTCCTCCCTAAACTTCTTCAGCTTTCTACCTCCTATTTTGAAGTACTCCTTAAAAATCGCAATTGTAATATTCTTATGTGGTTCATTGTCAAATTATTTTGATACTGCTCTATGTTGGGATGTTTTGCATATTAAGGGCATCATATCAATATAAGTTGATTTTATATGGCATTAAATCACTCATTATGAAGGTGTATTTTCAACTGCGCATGAGAAAAACCATAGGAGAACTGCCAATAATATGTTAATCTGACATAAAGTTCACTCCTTTTTGTAATTATACATCCCACACTTCTAAAAAGCTTTTCTCTATCACTTCAGTTCTTATCCTTAATAGGCTGATTGTATTGTTTGATGAACAGATGAGCTGTACTCTTCAAAGAGATGACTTCCACCTCTGTTCAGCCAACCCCAAGCTACACACCTGGTCATGATGAAAAACTTCATATTTCATGGATGGTAATGATAAAGATGTAATTGAAAATCCTGTGCAGCACAATATCAAAAAGACGCAGAGTCATCCTTTGAGATTCAGTGGTGTTCCCATCACTGAATCCCCCCACTGCCAACATCTTTGGGGTTACCATTGACCAGAAACTCAACTGGATTCGCCACAAACAGTGGATACAAGAGCAGGTCAGAGGCTCGGAATACTGTGGCGAGTAACTCGCCTCCTGACTTCCCAAAGCCTATTCACCATCTTCAAGGTACAAATCAGGAGTGTGATGGAATATTTCCCACTTGCCTGGATGGGTGTTGCTCCAACAACACTTGAGAAGCTTGACACCATCCTGGACAGTGCAGCCTGCTTGATTGCACCACATCTACAAACATCCACTCCCCCCACCATCAATGCTCAGTAGCAGCAGTGGATACTACAAATTGCACTGCAGCAATTCGCTAAAGATCCTTAGACAGCACCTTCCAACTCCA
This sequence comes from Carcharhinus amblyrhynchos, assembly GCF_965287045.1. NCBI lineage: Eukaryota > Metazoa > Chordata > Chondrichthyes > Carcharhiniformes > Carcharhinidae > Carcharhinus > Carcharhinus amblyrhynchos. The sequence goes on from NC_137331.1 coordinate 49,348,506, forward strand.
TGATCACTTCCATCTAGGGCAACATGGACAGCAGATACATGAGAACACCACAACCTGCATGTTTCCCTCCAAGTTGTGGGCCAGATCTCAAACAATGATGAGACAGAGTACAGGAATGAGAGAGAACTTGGTGAACTGGTTGACAACAATAATCTCTCCCTCAATGTCAGCAAAACGAAGGAGATAGTCATCAACTTTAAGAAGCATAGTGGAGGCCATGCCCCTATCTACATCAAGAGGGGCAAAGTGAAAATGGTTGAGAGCTTCAAGTCATTAGGTGCCCAGGTCGCTAACAACCTGTCCTGGTCCCCCCCATGCTGTTTTTATAGTTAAGAAAGCCCACCAACGCACCTACTTTCTCAGGAGACTAAAGAAATTTGCCATGTCTGCTACAACTCATGAACTTTTACAGATGCAGCATAGAAAGCATTCTTTCTGGTTGTATCACAGCTTGGTATGGCTCCTGCTCTGCCCAAGATTGCAAGAAACTTCTAAGGGTTGCGAATGAAGTCCAATCTGTCACGCAAACCAGCCTCCCATCCATTGACTCTGTCTACGCTTCCTGTTGCTTCGGAAAAGCAGCCAGCACAATCAAGGACCCCATGCATCCCGAGCATTCTCTCTTCCACCTTCTTCTGTGAGGAAAAGGATACAAAAGTCTCAGATCAAGCACCAACTGACTCAAGAACCGCTTCTTCCCTGCTGTCATCAGACTTTTGAATAGACCTACCTTGTATTAGGTTGATCTTTCTCTACATCCTAGCTATGACTAGTCCATGATTCCAAAGATGTGAGTTAGGTGGATTGGTCATGCTAAATTAACCCTAGTGTCAGGGGGGTTAGAAGGGTAAATGTGTGGGGTTATGGGAATAGGGCCTGGGTGGGATTGTGGTCAGTACAGACTTGATGGGCTGAATGGCCTGTTGTACTGCAGGGATTCTATGATTCTATTCTATGACTGTAATACTACATTCTGTACTCCTTCCCTATATACAGGATTTTTTTTTGTATAGTATGCACGAAACAAAACTTTCACTGCATACTAATGCATGTGACAATAAATCAAATCAAATCCCAACATTTTTGTTTTGATACTTCCCTCAACATTCCCCCATCCCACTGTCCAGCCCACACCTCCATGTTGTTAAAATTCTTTGGATCCCTTAAAACACAACGATTTTCTCATTTGAAAGTTAGTCATGCGATGAAACTCAAGTGTTAATTCATCTTTACTTATTGTGAAACTTGTTGCTGGTGCAATTCTGGCACAAATAATTTAACTTCACATCATGAGGCTTCCCTCCCCAATAAAAAGCAATAAAAAAGTCATTAATTGCATAAATGTTAACACTAAACTGACATTTCATAACACCGTTAAGTAGTGGTGTTTGAAGTCACTTCAGATGATTGACACCTTCATAGTGGCTACCTTCGCCTCCTCCTGCTATGGCTTATTAGTCAGTCACATATGAAGCCTCCATACGGTTGTACTCACATTGAGACATAAAAGTCAATAACACTGAACATAGAAAAACTACAGCACAAACAGGCCCTACGGCCTACAAGTTGCTCTGACGATATCAATACCTACTAGGCTTACCTATAACCCTCAATTCTATTAAGTTCCAAGTACTCATCCAGAAGGACCCTATCGAATTTGCCTCCACCACCACCGACGGCAGCCGATTCCACTCATCCACCACCGTCTGAGTGAAAAACTTACCCCTGATATCTCCTTTGTACCCACTCCCCAGCATCTTAAACCTGTGTCCTCTCGCAGCAACCATTCCAGCCCTTGGAAAAAGCCTCTGAGAATCCACCCGATCTATACCTCTCAACATCTTATACACTTCTATCAGGTCACCTCTCATCCTTCGTCTCTCTCTGAGGAGAAAAGACTGAGCTCCCTCAATCTGTCCTCATAAGGCATGCCACCCAATCCAGGCAACATCCTTGTAAATCTCCTCTGCACCCTTTCAATAGCTTCCACATCCTTCCTGTAATGAGGCTACCAGAACTGAGCACAGTATTCCAAGAGAGGTCTGACTAGGGTCTTATAAAGCTGCAACATTATCTCCCGACTCCTAAATTCAGTCCCTCGATTGGTGAAGGCCAGTACACCATACGCCTTCTTAACCACATCCTGTACCTGCAAGGCTGATTTAAGAGTCCTATGGACCCAGACCTCAAGGTCCTTCTGATCCTCTACACTGTTAAGAGTCTTACCCTTGATATTATACTCCTTCATCCCATTTGACCTGCCAAAATGGACCACTACACATTTATCCGGGTTGAAGTCCATTTGCCACTTATCCGCCCAGACTTGCATCCTATCTATGTCACGCTGCAGCCTCTGACGTCCCTCCAAACTATCGACAACACCACCAACTTTCGTGTTGTCAGTAAACTTACCAACCCATCCCTCCACTTCTTCATCCAGGTCATTTATGAAAATTACAAACAGCAAGGGTCCCAGAACAGATCCCTGGGGCACTCCACAGGTGACCGACCTCCATGCAGAAAAAGACCCATCTACAACCACTCTCTGCCTTCTGCGGGCAAGCCAGTTCTGGATCCTCAAGGCAACAGCCCCTTAGATCCCATGCCCTCTCACTTTCTCAAGAAGTCTTGCATGGGGGACCTTTTCGAGTGCCTTGCTGAAGTTCATATAAATCACATCTACCGCTCTTCCTTCGTCAATGTATTTAGTCACATTTTCAAAGAACTCAACCAGGCTCGTAAGGCACAATCTGCCTTCGACAAAGCTGTGCTGGCTACTATTGAACATACTAAACTTCTCTATATGTTCATAAATCCTGTCCCTCAGTATCTTCTGCATCAACTTACCAGCCACTGAGGTTAGGCTCACCAGTCGGTAATTTCCTGGGCTATCCCTATTCCCTTTCTTGAATTTAGGAACCACATTCGCAATCCTCCGGAATCTCCCCTGTCTCTGTTGACAATGCAGTCTCTTCCCTGGCCTCCCACAGTAACCTGGGGTACATCCCTTCTGGTCCCGGTGATTTATCTATCTTGATGCTATTCAAAACTTCCAACACATCCTCTTCCTTAATGTTCACATACTCAATCTTTTCGGTCCGCTGCAAGCCAGCAGTACATCCACCCAGATCTTTTTCAAACTTGAATACCAAGGTAAAGTATTCATTAAGAACCTCTGCTGTTTCTATCAGTTCTGTACAAACTTTCCCACCTTCACGTTTTATAGTTCTGGTTAAATGTCTTTTTGTGTGGTTTAGGCATTTGAAGATGCTTCACAGAGTGAGTTACCTTCAGAATGCAAACTACTTCTGGTAATTAGCAGTTAACTTATGGGTGCAAATTGTACTTTTGTCCTGCGCATTCTTCTTTTGGTGTCTGGAGGCTGCAGATCTTCAGTTGAGGTTCCCTCCCCTACATAACAATCCAAGCACAACTTGTAGCAGTTCAAGAAGACTCTCTATGAACTTCTTGGAGAAACTAGGGATGGCCAATAAAAGGGACATTGCGTGCACCCTTGCATTTCCTGAGAATTTTAAAATAAGCCACAATTTGTGTCTCCACAAAACAGAGAAGTTTTACATCAAATGTCATCAAACAGCAGCCAGTCACAAGTGAGGTAGATGAAAATGCACCAATAAAAAGCTTTCAGTGGGAAGAAAGACCAGCAATTCTGAAGTAAAACAATATGGGTTTCCTGCGAGTCCTCGGGTTTCCTCCCACAGTCCAAAGATGTGCGGGTTAGGTGGATTGGCTATGCTAAATTACCCCTTAGTGTCAGGGAGATGAGCAGGGTAAATATATGAGGCTTTAAAGAGAAAGTTGCGACTTGCATGTGTAGATTCAAAAGAGCAACTAAATGTTTGCTGTTACAGATGTTAATTGTACAGGTTAGAAACTGAAACTCAGGCAGGAGTGAAACACACCAATGACATCACAGTCAAGTCATAGGATTTCCCCTTAAAGCAATCATGTAACCATTTAAATATATAACACCCCCTTTAATTATGTGGTCATGACAACAAATTACTACAATGTTTTACATAAGATCAGTAATACTGTATACACTATTTTGTGCTCCATTAATCATTATGCACAGTTTGAGAGAAAGTCAATAAGGAAGATGTCTATTCTTCTTTGGTTGTATACGATGTTCTGGAATTTGACTGTCTTGATCCTAGAAATATGATTTGGAACTTCAGTAGACACTTGAAATTAATTCTGCATGCATTATAGTAACATGGTATAGCAGCGTAGAAACAATCATCAGGCAGCTCAGTTTCTATAGTAGTCTTCACAACACTAGGGACTAAAAAAGTTGGCACATTTCGGGATGACAACAATTGGTCAGTATGGTGTTACCAAACAAGTTGATCTTTGGTTTGAACCTTCTATGAAATTGGATTTGTTTTTGCTGAAAGTATGGCTGGTACCCATATGTCACTCATGGCATAATAATGCGCTAACACTCAATCTCCTTGTTGAAATGAGAATTGACTTGCCCTCATGTCACATCGAGCAACTTGAGATTTTTGTTGATGCCCTACTGTCTCTGAAAGTTCGGAGGTAAAACAAATCAAGTACGTTTCTCAGCTTTCTCTTTAAGAGTAGTAACGCAGGTGAACTTTGGATAGTTGCATGGATAGTGTAAGATGCACCATATATTTTTTCAAGAATCTTCCACATTGACCAGGAGGAATGATCATTCGGATTCCCCACAGTAGACATTCATCTTGGGTAGTCAACTCAAACTTTCTTGACTAATACGGTTTCAAATCAGGATGCATTCCATCCGTTGTTCCTTTCAATGCCATATCCATCACCTTCCCCATTACGGGATCATTTCTGGTACATTTCTGAACTTGAGAAGCTGTCACAGACAAATGATGGACTGACAAAAAAAAAATTAGCAAGACTAGTTAGTGGCATCTGCTCAGCAGGTAAAAATAAGTGTGATAATGCATTAGCATGGCACTCTTACTGACGATACTTTATATTGTAGGGGTATGCTGATGAAATCAGTGACCATCTTTGCAATTAGCTAACAAAGGTATGCCTTTATATGGCCTAAAAGTAGTAGTTATGAATTGATCAGTCGTTGACCATAGAATCTTTACAGTGCAGAAACAGACCATTCAGCCCATTGAGTTGCACCAGCTCTCTGAAATAGCATCCCATCCAAGCCCTGTTGTTCCTCCTATCCCCTTAAATCCATGCATGTACCTTGGCTAACTCACCTAACCTACATACCTTTGAACACTAAGGGGAAATTTAGCAAGGCCAATCTACTTAATTTACACATCTTTGGACTGTGGGAGGAAATCGGAGCACCTGGAAGAAACTAACACAGACTTGGGGAGAACGTGCAAACTCCACACAACCACCCAAGGCCGGATTCGAACCAGAGTCCCTGGTACTCTGAAGCAGAAATGCTAACCACTGTGCCACTCTGCCACTATGATTTTATAGAACCAGCTCTCTGATGTGTAAAAGGTTATGCATTAGCCTCAGTTTTCAGCACTGTGTAAGCGACTGTGTTTATATTGTAGCCATGTATGAGTAAGCTTGAATGCAAACTATTATAGCAGTTCATGACTTATTTTCAAGTGACCAGGCCTACCTCAGTAGTTGGGGAAAGTCTGTATAGAACAATGATTGAAGGAAGTGTTTTGTTCTCTCACAGATGGACTGAACACTTAGCTTGCCTACAGCCAATAAAGATTGCAGCTCATTCTCCTGAAGCACTGCCTCATATACAGTTGAGTTATCAAAGTTAGCAATGTTCCTACAAGAAGAGGGGGGAATTCAACAATATGTTGTATCGAAAAGTCTCTTTCTTTAGCTTTTGATTTTTTGATATGGCTTTCTTTCAAAAAAAACATTTATTTGTATAATTGTGATAACACTAATTGCTGCAGTTGTAACTTTTTATAAAACTAATTTTATATATCATTTAGGTAAGACATGCTTACGGATCCATGGCAGTAGGTGTGGAGGCCAAGGGGATTAGAATTTAATGTTTGGTAATTATAGAATCCCTTCAGTGCTGAAGAGGCCATTCAACCATCGAGTCTACATCGACTCTCTGACAATGTCTTATCCAGGCCCCCTCACCTGCCCTATCCCCTGTAGCACCCCACATTTCCCATAGCTAGTCCATCTAAGCTATGCGTTGTGGGACACTAAGGGGTAATTTAGCATGGCCAATCCAGCTAATCTGCACACTTTTGGACTGTGGGAGGAAACCAGAGCATCCAGAGGAAACCAATTAGACACGAGGAGAATATGCAAACTCCATAGAGACACAGTCTCCCAAAACTGGAATTGAATCTGGGACCCTGGAACTTTGAGGCAGCAGTGCAAAAATATCACAACTATATATAATTAGAAGTGCGAATCATTCAAAAGGCAGTTAGATATTGGATGTATCAGATGCTTGGGCTTTTACTTGTTTTGGTGATGTAGGCTTCATTGGCTGGGCCAGCATTTATCGCTTACCTGTAACTGTATTTCAGAGCAAGTAGTTTCACAGCACCAGATTAAAATCCAACAGGTTTATTTGGTAGCACGAACTTTCGGAGCACTGCCCCTTCGTTAGATATTTCAGAGGGCATTTTAAGAGTCAGCCGCATTGCTGTGGATCTGGAGTGACAAGTTGACCAAACCAGCAGACTTCCTTCCCTAAAGGATATTCGTGAACCTGATGGGTTTTTACAACAATCAAGAATGGTTTCATGGTGAATTCCAAAATTTGATTGAATTCAAATGCAACCTTCTGCCACAGTGAGATTTGAACCCGTGTCCCCAGAGCATTACCCTAGGTCCATGGATTACTCAGCCCATTCCCCACCTGGATGGCCTGAGAGCTCTCTGCTTCTTCCTCAGAGGCCTGAACAATCCCCGTCCATCACCACTCTCCTCCATCTGGCTGAACTTATTCTGTCATGCAACAATCTGTCCTTTAACTGAGCTCTGATGAAGGGTCATCCAGACTCGATACATTAGCACTATTCTCTCTCCACAGATGCTGTCAGACCTGCTGAGGTATTCCAGCATTTCTGTTTTTGCTCTGGATTACTTGTCTACCACAAAAAATGGAGACAGGCCAGGGAAGGGAAGTTGGAGATGGACCAAGTGAAAGTGATAGAGGGGTGGGAATTGGAAACGAAATTGATAAATTTTCATAAATTGATAAAGGTTCCTGGACCTGGCAAGATTTATCAATTTTGTTTTGAATTTCCATCTATCACCTTCATTTGGTCCATCTCCAACACTTAATTCCTTTTCTTGACTTCTCTGTCTTCATTTCTGGTGGTAGGTCGTCTACTGGTATCCATTACAATCCCACAAGCTCCCAAAGCTTGACTACAGCTCATCACATCCCACATTCTGTAAGAACTCCATCCCATTCTCAGATACTTCACCTCCACCTCATCTGTTCTGATGATGCCACTTTCCAAAAAGCTGAAATGTCTTTCTTAATCGTGGTTTCCCACCTACTCTGGTTGGCAGAGCTCTCAGCCATCTCCAACCATCTGTTGTGCCACTACTCTCACCCACTTCCTTCCCTCCCAGAACCAGGATACCGTTCCTGTTGTACTCTCTTTCACTCCACCAGCCTCCGCCTTCAAAGGATCGCCTTCTGCCATTTCCACCAACTGCAGCACGATGCCACCATTTAACACGTCTTCCACTCACCCTATCAGCATTCCTCAAGGACCGTTCCCTCTGGGATACCCTGGTGCACTTCTGCATCACAGCCGACACCTCATTCCCTGCCCTCGATATCTTCCCATACAATCACACAAGACGCAACACCTGCCCCTTTACCTCCTCCCTGCTCACTATCCAAAGGCCTAAGTACTCAACTCAGGCGAAGCAGTGCTTCAAGTGCACCTCCTTTCATCTGGTCTATTGTATTTGCTGCTCCCAATGCGATCTACTTTATATCGGAGAGACTGATTTGCAGAACACCTTAGGTCCGTCCACAAGCAGGACTCAGATCTTCCTTTCACATGCCACCTCAGTAAACCACTCTGCTTTCACGGCCACCTGTTCTTCCTTGGCCTTTTGCAATGTTCTCGTGAACCCCAATGCAAGCTGTAGGAATAGAACCTGATCTTCTGATTAGGCACTTTACAAGCTCTGGATTTAACACTGAATTCAACAACTTCAGAGCATAAACTCTTCCCTCCACTTTCACTGCTTTCATTTATTATTTATTTTATCACATTTATTAACTTTTTATTTTTACTCCCCCCTCCCCCCAAGCTAGGGCCTTCTGTTACATGTCTCAGGTTGTCCTTTGACACACTGCTTTCTTTTGTTCTGTCATTTACGCATTCTGATCTCTTAATGACCTATATCAGTACCCTTCTTAGCCATGATCTCGATAACATATTTGTCAATCTCCCAACCAATAATATAAATTTGTTTCAATCTGTTTCAGATTCCAGCATCTGCAATGACTTAGAAATATCATCCTATATTCTACTGTCTTCAGCTCTGACGAAGGGTCATCCAATCATGAAACATTGGCTTTATTTCCTCTCTGTAAAAAGTCTGACAACACCAGGTTTAAGTTGAACCGATTTATTTGATAGTAAACCCACAAGCTTTCGGGGTTTGTCCCTTCGTCAGGTGAATGGAGAGTTCTCGAAATGGAGAGGTTGAAGTAAACCTGGAGTTGTCAGACTTTTTACTGTGTTTACCCCAGTCCAAAGCCGGCATATCCACATCATTTATTTTCTCTCCACAGATGCTGTCAGACTTGCTGAGATTTTCCAGCATTTTCTATTTTTGTTTCAGATTCCAGCATCTGCAGTAATTTGCTTTTCTTTTACCCTCCTGTGTGTTTGTATCAAGTACTGCTGTTATTCTGCTGCTCCTAAAACTATCCACATGGTGGCATCACTGAGCAATGTAGCATAAATTGCAAATCATAGAACACTAGAGGGAGACTTGTTATATGATCTACTATTAGAACAATTAATTCCAATATACTGTAGTTTTACTGTTTCAGACAGCTGGTTCTGTTGTCTTGTTTGGGTGTTCTTAAGTTTACGTTATGGTACACTACATCAAGTTGCATTTTAGGCATGAGCACTGAAACTCTTTTTGTGTGTGTTAATTTTCCTGCTGTTGCACCCTCTCCTGAAGGTGATGTCACAAACAGGAGCACAATCCATGGGTCTTCCCAGCCTTCTGATACTTTACCCATTCGGTTCCCTTCTTATGTAAGCAGTGAATGTCTGCAAGCCACTCATCCTTGGGAACAAGATAAATGATTCTGTCATTGACTAGAGTCCACACTACTTAGCCAATGATCAGAAGGAGTTCCCTGATTTGTTTTCGGCCTTTGAGTTTGGGTATCCCTACTGCTTCTGCAGCTGAATAGTCAGCTATTTTGAAGTAAACCAAGGATTCAGTATCATGCTCCCCGGCTTACTGGATATTCACCCAGTGATGAGCATTATAGGTTCATTATAGGATGTGAATTCCCATTTAACAAAATTAATGTTTTTCATAGAAAGAATCATAGAAACCCTGCAGTGCACAAGGAAGCCATCTGGCCCATCGAGTCTGTACTGATCACAATCCCACGCAGGTCTACCTCCATATCCCTACACATTTACCTCTAATCCCTCTAACCTACGCATCACAGGACACTAACGGGCAATTTTAGCATGGCCAATCAACCTAACCCGCACATCTTTGGACAATGGGAGGAAACCCACACAGACACGAGGAGAATGTGCAAACTCCACACAGACAGTGACCCAAGCCAGGAATCGAAGCCAGGTCCCTGGAGCTGTGAAGCAGCAGTTTTTATTGTGATACATCAAGTAACTGATAAAACACATGCTGTGCCTTGTATGTAATCAGTTACTATGGTGTTGTAGAACATGTGATATACAGTCTCAGATAGACATGAGTCAAAAGGAGGACACCTGTATGCACGGTATTTTAATTCACCAGTGCAAATGGTGGCGAAACTTTTGCTGAATGTCAGCTCTTTATGTAAGTTATAGGTACTCCTTAGGAACTTTTTAAACTTTTAACATTTTAATGTTTTATTTATTGAGGCAGTGATAGTGCAGCATGTGGAAGTGTCAAGTTACCTCCTGCCTTGGTCTTTGCCTGACTTGAAATTCTGAAATTAAGCTGATTTTGTTTGTTATCTCTCCATTTTGCTGCGAATCGTATTCCAGCTTTTTAGCAAGGCAAAATATATGCCATTACATTGTCACTCAAAATGAACTCTGCTGGATGGCACATGTTTGTATGCCTGACACCAGACTGCCAAAGCAATTGCTTCTTCTGGAACTTGATCGCTACAGTTGGAAATGCTTCAGGCATATCCTCTAAGCATCCCTGAAGAGGTCAAACATACCTACCAGCTCATAGGAGACCCTGGCTTGTGACTAACCAAAATCAGAAAGCTCATTCAGGATGTTACTGAACACATTGAGAGACTTTGCTGGGAACGTGCAGAGGCGAAATCAAGTGTCAAAGGGAGCGCACGTAGCTTCAGATAGCCCATTTACCTAACCCTTCACATCTGCAGGTCAGACATAGAACTTGAAAGCCAATTCAGATAGCCCATCAAATTGGAATGGCAGTTAGTCATAAGAAAATGCTAATCATTCACTGGATTTTCTTTATTTCTTTTATCTACTTGTTTGTTCATGTAATGTTTCAGTACTTTTTTTATTTGATCACAGATTATGAGCATAACTGGCTAGGCCAGCACTTTATTGCCTATCCCTAATTGTCCTCGAGAAGGTGGTGGTGGTGAGCTGCTTTCTTGAACGACTACAGTCAATGTAATGTAGGTACACCCACAGTGCTGTTAGGAAGGTATTCCAGGATTTTAACCCAGTGACAGTGGAGGAACACAATATAGTTTTGAGTGTGGATGGTTTGTGATTTGGAGGAGTACTGAGAGGTGGTAGTGCTCTCATGCATTTGCTGCTCTTGCATCTTGAGAGTATTGCATTGCTGACTTGTGGCTTGTAGATGGATGGAAAGGCTTAGGGAGTCAAGAATTAAGTCACTCTCTGCAGAACACACAGCCTCTTGTCTGCTCTTGTATCCACAGTATTTGTTTATTGGTCTATTTCAGTTTCTGGTTAATGGTAATCCCCCCAGGATTTTGGAAATTTAGTGATGGTAATGCATCAGTAAACGCACCATTATTTTTTCACAACATCCGAGTCAGTATAACAATTGAATCAATATTTCTTTGTGAAGTTGTAAGAGACTTGGATGTTTTGCTGCCATTGTGTCTTAACAGTTGCAATATTTTTAATTGTCTTACCAGTTTCTTTGTGGGAAATAGAAAAGTGGTTTCCTTAAATGTTTAAGCAGTAGAACAGAAAGTTTAACATCTCAGTTCACTCATACTATATATACTCTACGTAATCCAGAGACAATCTTAGAGGTGTGAAAGTTTCATGCATGTAAAAAGATGAGATGTCTGCCCTTGTGGTGAACATGTTATGAAGGCTAATTGAAATTGTGGATTTAAAATCATCGTCATTAAATGGATTAGAATCATAAAATGGTACATTTCTACTCATATCTTGCTAGGGTCTATAAAGTTAATTTATTAGTTGCAAGTAAGGCCTACATTAACACTGCAATGAAGTTACTGTGAAATTCCCATAGTTGCCACACTCTGGCGCTTGTTTGGGTTAATGCACCTAACCAGCGCGTCTTTCAGAGTGTGGTAGAAAACCGGAGCATCCAGAGGAAACCCACGCAGACACAGGCAGAATGTGCAAACTCCATACTGTGACCCAAGTCCAGAATTGAACCTGGGTCCCTGGCGCTGTGAAGCAGCAATGCTAACCACTGTGTCACCGTGCCGCCCACCAGTTGAGATTATTGAGAATTAAGTTATGGTTGAATGGCCTGGTGGGAGGTGGTTTATTCTGGAATTTCCAGAAACCACAAAGTATGCAGAAATTGAAAATACATACTCCTTGCAGTCATAACACAAGTTTATCCTTTCCTCTGATTTAACCTGGTTCAGATTTCATTCAGCCCAGGGTACGATCCGACAGATGCACATGAGCATCTTACATTCCAAGTTGATGGCATTGTTCAGGTTTCATACAACAATTATCATGTCTGTTGAAATCTGATGTTCTCATTATTCCCTTTGGAGAGCATTAGTCAGAGATGTAGTGAATGTAATCTTTTTCTTGACATCTTGCTCACTGTATAAGTCTCTGAAGGTGTCAACACAAGTAGAGAAGGTTGTGAAGAAAGCTTACAGAATGCTAGCCTTTATAGGAAGGGGTATAGAGTATAAGAGCTGCCATCTAATGCTTCAGTTGTACAGAATGTTGGTTAGGCCGCATTTGGAGTACTGCGTCCAGTTCTGGTCACCTTACTACTGGAAGGACGTGGAGACCCTGGAGAGGGTGCAGAGGAGGTTTACCAGGATGTTGCCTGGCGTGGAAGGACTGAGATACGAGGAAAGGTTGGAGAAACTGGAGCTCTTATCCTTAGAAAGACGGAGATTAAGGGGGGATCTGATAGAGGTGTATAAAATAATGAAGGGAATAGATAGAGTCAACAGTGGTAGGCTTTTCCCTAGACTGGGGACAATTACAAGAGGTCACCATCTAAGGGTGAGGGGGGAGAAGTATAATTTGGATATTAGAGGAAGGTTTTTCACGCAGAGGGTCATGGGGGTATGGAATGCGCTACCAAGTAAGGTGGTGGAGGCAGGCACGTTGGACTTGTTTAAAGTTTACTTAGACACATGAGCGAAACAGGGATGGAGGGTTATAGTAGACAGTATAAAAGGGGTCAGAGCCTTGGAACGACACTGGAAATGTAGTATTACATGTTAATGTTTTGTCTCTTTTAATCCACAGGTGTCGGTCCACCTTGTTGTCAAACGAGGGGCATGCACACGGTGGGTCATGCGTGGGCTGCTCTTGGAGCTTCCAAGAGTGGCCTAGTACTTCGTGTCGTTGTGCGTGCTTAATCCTGGACCAGCAGACGGGCACCACAACAGCTCAGTGACTATCACTGCTAGCTGTGCAGATACATGGATTTGGGCCTGTGTCTGTGGGAGTTTGCGCATTCTCCCTGTGGTTGCGTGGGTTTCCTCCGGGTGCTCCGGTTTCCTCCCACACCCCAAAGATGTGCTCTTAGGCTGATTGGTGTACCAAATTGACCCTACATTATTCTCCCCTGAATCTGGCTACATTAGGGGTTCCATTCACATACACACAGGGTAGGTGTAGGAAAATGCTTTGTTGAAGGGGCGGCGCGGGCTCGTTGGGCCAAAGGGCCTGTTTCCCGTGCTGGGTTGTTCTTTGTTCTTGGTTCTTTGTATATCATGCAAACTCAAGAATGGGACTAAGGCTGTCACATTTGGCTTTGAAAAATATTCAATCTACTTCAGAATTCTGAAAAAGAATAAGGTATTTCAAAAATTTGAGCAACAGGTGAAGTTAACCATATCATGCTGCTACTATGATGTGGAGTTGCTGGCATTGGACTGGGGTCGGCACAGTAAGTAGTCTCTCAACAACAGGTTAAAGTCCAACAATAGATTTATTTGATAGCATGAGCTTTTGGAGTGTTGCCTCCTCATCAGGTGAGTGAAGAGTTCAGTTCACAAACAGGGCACATATGGAGACAAACACAATTACAAGATAATGGTTAGAATGTTGGTCTTAACAGGTGATCAAGACTTTTCAGGTGCAGAGTAGAGAAAGCGTTAAGCACAGGTTAAGGAGGTGTGTGTTGTCTCCAGCCAGCACAGTTAGTGAGGTTTTGCAAGCCCAGCCAAGTCATGGGGGTTACAGATAGTGTGACATAAACACAAGATCCCGGTTGAGGCTGTCCTCATGTGCGGAACTTGGCTGTCAGTTTCGGCTCAGCGATTCTGCGTTGTCGTGTGTCACGATGGTCACCTTGGAGAACGCTTACCCAAAGATCAGAGGCTGAATGCCTATGCCTGCTGAGTGTTCCCTGACAATTGCTCAGGTTTCATACAACAATTATGTTGAGTGGTGTCCATTCATTTTTTGTTGTACCATCTGCCTGGTTTCCTCAGTGTACCAAGCCTCGGGATATCCTTTCCTGCAGCGTATCAGATAGACAATGTTGGCCGAGTCACAAGAGTATGTACTGTATACCTAATGGATGGTGTTCTGACATGAGATGATGACATCTGTGTCGATGATCCGCCATATCTTACAGAGGTTGCTGTGGCAGGGTTGTTTGGTATCGTGATCACTGTTCTCCTGAAGGCTGGGTAGTTTGCTGAGTACAATTGCATACAAGCTACAACATTTTCTGTGGAGCCTTTAACATGTCATCGATGAAAACAAACATTTCGCCAAGACCATCCCACCTCCACTACTTCAAATAACCGCGCAACCTCAAACAGACCATTCTATGCAGCAAACTCTTCGCTTACATGATGATGGGGCAGTGCTCCAAAAGCTTGTGCTAACAAATAAACCTGTTGGACTTTAACCTCGTGTTGTGAGCCTGCTTACTGATGTTGCGACTATGCCGTAGCAACACATGAGGTATTATCCACTAACACGATGCTGCTGACAAGCCAAATAGACATTCTGTCTACCACACAAATTAGTAATGTAGTATATAAATTTGTGCTGCTGCTATGCAGGTATGTAGGCTATACATAATTGCCAGGTGGGTCATATTAAACAACATGGTCTCCTTGGCTGTTCCAACCAGTTAGGGTACTGATTATACTCAACCAGCCCATGCTTGCAAAACTGAACATAGTGGCTGAAGTTAGATGTGATTGCATGATTGGATGGTACTTAATCCTGAGTATGCTAAGAATTACACTAACAACCAATTTAAGATTCAGTTGTGCTTGCATTGAGACTCACTTAAACTTGCTAGAAGCAACACATGTTCATACACAGGGGCCTGTCCACTGCGAACAGAATATTTCCAGGCATTGCGCCCTTTTCAATTAAACGGAAGTGTGGGGTATAATCGTTCCTTGTTGCATTCTCCATGGCAATGCCCTGAAAAATCAGACCTGATTTGCTTTTTGGAAATTAAACAACATCTTGGGGGATAATTGTTCTCTTATGCATTCTCCATGGTAACACTGTGACCAATCAGAATCCATATGTTAACCACTCAGCACACACTTTCTCATGCTGTCTTAATTATTGTTCCCTTTGAAATCTGGTTTTCTTGTGTTTGCCCTGATGAGTGCAAGTTGAAAAACTTTGACAATATCACCCATTTTCCAGCAATATTCAAGTTCCATACTACCAAATAACTAATTGTTTTCTGCTTGAGTATATAAGGTGTCTCTGAAAAGATGGGAGATGCAGCAGGTGACGCATTTGTCAATCTTGAAATTTTCTGTTTTTAAGATTTGGAATTTCCAAACATTTAATGACTCTTGTTATTATTATTCAGCTGGGTTGTTGTCTTCACAATAGCAGTTGAATGTAAATGCTAAACATATTTAATTCATAAACTGTAATTTTGTTATTATATGACCAAGGCATATTTGAGTTACTGGCGAATCGCTTCTGGCATTGTTCACAGGTGGTAAGTCTTAGAAAGTAGAGCTTCAGAGCAAATTAGGAAAGATGGCAGCTTGTTATGCTAGGGTGAGGCAGTTGTCAAGAGTGATCTTTTAGTTCTGGATCATCAAGATGTTGGCAGATTGTGGAGAGTTCTGCAAGATGTGGCAGTACTAAGGAAAGATTTTTGAAGGTGGGGTGAGTGGGAACAGTGGTGTTTGGTCAGTGAGCTCTCTGGTAGGATCCAGATCCTAGGGTGTAGAATATTCTAGGGTGTAGAAGCATTGGGGGCCTGCATATGGAGCAA
Source organism: Carcharhinus amblyrhynchos (assembly GCF_965287045.1). Lineage (NCBI taxonomy): Eukaryota > Metazoa > Chordata > Chondrichthyes > Carcharhiniformes > Carcharhinidae > Carcharhinus > Carcharhinus amblyrhynchos. Next base: position 49,364,364 of record NC_137331.1, read on the forward strand.
CAGGTGAACCAGTTTGGGGTGTGGTTTCAGGATGCAGGAATATAGTATAGGAAAAAGGCACAGGATGTGTTATGATTGGGGAAAGCAGTTATTTTCTGAACACTGAGGGAATCAAGAGTCTGAAGCTATTCGTTAGGTATGCTAACAAGGACAGTCTAAAGTTACTTGCGTGTGTATCCTTGCTCGATGACGAGAAAGTTGTTGTTAGACACCTTTTCCCATTCCTATAAAAAGCCACCATTTTGCAATTTTTGAGAACTGATTGTTGTGATTTAAGGTTCAGTATTTATAAAATAATTGAGAGCCAATTCTGGGGTCATAATCAAAACTGTATCAATAGGGCATTTATGTGATTGGGAGAGAACAACTGGGTGGGGGAATCAGGACAGGAGAAGAGAGTGATGGGGGTTAGAGGCAGCAGAGACAATTCGGGGATTAAGGGCCACCAGCAGTTGGAAGTGTTGAGAGGCAATGTAAGGAACTGAGTACCGATTCATAAGCAGAGAAAGTATCACACAAGTGGGAAGGTGTGCTGTGGAGAATACAAAAGGTACAAATTGGGAACTCAGTTTTTAATTCGAGGCAAACATAATAATGAGCTTTGAACATGATAGAAAAAGCATTATGTGTTGTAAGTATTAAACATACAGGAAGGCCAAACTGTGCTCAAGATTTTTAATGGATAATAGCTACAAAGCATATGATAAAGGTACTAATAGTGGAACATTATTGCAAAATTTTTCTCGCCACAACTGTTTTAATATTTATTATTTGATACAATTTATTTTTAAAATCTGGGGCTTATTAAATTGTATATTTGAAATTATATTTTTGGTAATTTTCTTATACAGAGAGTCTTGCCTTATTAATTCTAAGAGGCTACAAAGTGAACTATTTTTAAAATTATAAAGCTACCTATAGTATAATTTAGTTGTATGCTTATTAAAATTGCTGAGTTTACTTAGAACCATAGAAAAGTTATGGTACAGAAAGAAGCCATTCAGCTGGATCTGCACTGGACAAAAAAGAGAAAATGAACTAGTCACTCATTTTGAGCCCACTTTCCACCTGGTCTATAGTCCTGCATATTGCAATACTTTAGATGCCAATCCAGGTACCTTTTGAATGAGTTAACATTTCAACCTCGAGCACCAACTTCGGCAGTGAATTCCGGAACACCACTTCCTCTTGGTGAAAAAGCTTTTCCTCACATCCCCTCTAATTCTTCTACTAATCACCTTAAATCTATGCCCCCAGGTAATTGACCTCTCAGCTTGAGGAAACAAGTATTTCCTGAGTACACTATCTAGGCCCCTATCATTTTGTACACCTCAATTAGATCACCCCTTAGGAAAATAACCCTAGCCTATCTAATCTCTCCTTTTAACTACAATTTTCAAGCCCTGGCAACATTCTTGTAAATCTCCTTTGCACTCCCTCAAGAGCAATTATGTTTTTTATTTGATACAAAGTCTCCATATGGGTCAAAAATAACTTTGACTGTGGCTTCATAATTTATTTAGCCAGCAAGTCATTTATTACCTGGTAGATCACTTAATTGTATAGCTGTCCAGTTTCGGTGCAAGTTGACTTATCTTTAGTAACAGTATGGTTTGCAATCTAAAAAAGTTGAAATTTCATCATTCATCTGAAACAAGATGAAGACTTTAGAAAAACTAAAATGCAAATTTATTATCTCCACCAACCACTCCTCTCCCCCACAACCTGGCGTCAATTGCAACACCAACCATTCATGTAAGTGGAAGTGCCCTTCCTTATAACCGAAAGAGTGCACTAAAATGCCCGCTATATAGGTAAACGACAGAATGTTTAAGAATTGATCGGAGAACCTTTATTACTATACACCAACCAACTAAAATGTATTTATGCCACCTTATGATTGTCTTTGGAAGTTGGACTTAACATGTACTCTGAGATTTAAGCCATTAAATATAGGACAGGCATGTGAACAAAATTTAATATGAAACAGTGAATTTACAGAGTATAGCTCTAATACTATAGACACAACAGAACTACTTGTCCCTTGAGCCAAACAGTTGTCGTGCAGCCATGATATAAGTGATGTGCAAAATTGTTCAGGTAAATTCTGTTTTTAAAAAAGCAGGACAAATCTAGTTAGTCAGTCACTATACTACCAGCCTGCTTCTCTTGATCAGGAAAATGATGGAAGGAGTTATCAACAATGTCATCAAGTAACACCAATATTCTGTTTGCTGCTGCTTTGTTTGGGTCCCTTTAGATCCACTTGGCTCCAGGCCTTGTCACAACTTTAATCCACACCTGGATGGGAGAGCTGAGTGCCAGAATAGAGAATTTTGAACTAAGTGGTCTGGAAAAATTGAAATCAACATGGGTTAAGAGCAAAATCGTCCAATGGCTCGAGCCATAGCTGACAGAAAAGAAGTTAGTTGCTGTTATTGAAAGTCAGTCTTTAAAGTGCCTGGAGTACTATATTGTAGGAATTTGTCACTGAAATATTCTCACCCCAACTATATTTAGCTGCTTCATTATGACCTTCCCTACATCATGGAGTCAGCATTATTAGCGAGTATTCAGTGCCCATCTGGCCATCGAGGATACCAAAGAACTGGTGCATTTAGATATCCTGACAGTCAATCAATGTTAGAATCTTAAAATTTTCTTTAAACTGGAACAAGTCACAGATCACTACTGTACATGCAATTCCCCTTTGACACTCGTGTGCCTGTTTCCCTATTAAATGTGTATTTTTAAAATAGTTTTCATGAAATATGGGAAACATTGACGATGTCGCATTGATTGTCTCTCCCCATCTGTACTAGCATTGGGCCGCCTTGAAAAGATTGGCCATCTTGATTAAGTCAAGATTTTTAACCCCCTGGCACTATTAATAATATAGGAGTCAAATCAATAATCTAATGCAGACAAAAGTACATTTTAACCACAGATGAAAAAGTAAAGCTTTTCTACAATATTCCTTTGTGTACTGTTTTGCTAGCGGCTTTACTGCATTATATTTGCCATTCCCCAAAACCAGAAAATTTCTTGGTCTCTGATGTTTTTCACTGGCGACACAATCAAGATTGGGAGGGGATCAGTGTGGGAAATCATTGCCACAACCACACATGCTATTAGTCTGTGGCATAGCACTTCAGAGCAATTGTTCCTTTATTGCTCTCTTGATGTGCATTCTAAAGCAAAATTAGAGAAACATAGAATGTCTCATAAAATATTTTACTGTTTTATGTGGAAGAAATGCCTTTTTTTGTTGCTATACAATAATTCATATAAACATATTCTGTTAACTTGTGTAGGCATTGCAACATTGGACAGATCATTAGGCAAACTGCTCTAATTCTTGTGTCTGCAATTTTAGGATTAGCAAATGCACCTTGAACCCAGGTCTTAGATTTTGATTACTTTTAAAAGAATCAATTTCTGCCCCTCAACCCCATCCTCATTCTGGTCATCCTCTTGAGAGCTTTGTTCTTTGACAAGAATAGTGTGAGCTTGGATAAAAGCAGGCTGTCCCCTTGCTCCTTGCCATGTATTGCAATAGATTTTTGTCTTCACCACGTGGGTGGAAATCTGCCAGAAAAGATCACCATCTTTTATAAAACATAATTCCATTAAAATTGAGGGCATGCCAAATGTGAGAGTTTTTGGAAAGATTGTATGATATGCTCTACCATATTACAGCCTGAGTGGTAAGTCAAAAATCTACCTCATTGTATTCTACTGGTACTGGACTCTTGTATATGGGAAGCTCGGGACCAAATGTCCCAGGCCTAGTATGTAAATAAAGTATGAAAAATTTTAAAAAAGGTTTATTTACATTGCTACCCAGGGCACCAGCATTCAATGTGGCCAATTTTCAGACACTGGATAAGGGTTTCAGTACCTGTGTTGTTTTCTCAGTGCTTCCTCTACCATTCCAAGCTAAAACTAAAGATGTTTTTTCTAAATAAACAGTTGGGTTTGAATGTTGGTCAAAGTTCAGATTTCTAAATTTATAGTTGTTTGCATAACAAAGTTATGCATTTGGCGTAATCTTTGTTCATTTTCATTATCTACAACATTTTATAAAACTTGTCATGTGGATTGTTGTAATATGTTACCTTTAAATGTGGTGTTGGCTATCACTCAGTTGGAGTACTCTTGGCCAAGTGGGAAGGTTGTGGATTTGTTTCACTCCAGAGATTTGTGTCAATCCAGGCTGATACTCTGATGCAATACTTAGAGTGTGTTGCATTGTTGGAGGTGCCATCTTTTGAGTGAAGTGTTTTCTTCTCTTTTCGGTGGATGTAACAATGTCATTGTACTATTTGAAGAGGGTAATGGTGTTCTGCCCAACGTCCGGTTGATGTTTATTAACAAACATCATTGAAGCAATTTATTTGGTTGCCATCACATGACTTTTTGGGGAATTTTGTTGTGCATGAATTATTATTCTGTACATGACAACAGTGGTTTCAAAAGAAAAAGTACTTGATTGGATGTAAACGGCTTTGGGACACCCTTAATGTGCGAATGCCATTGTAAATAAAAGCCTTTTTTCCTTTTTAAATGTATGTTTTATATGCTGTTGATAATGCTTATCAATGTGAGGGATGACAGTAAGAAGTCTCAACACCAGGTTAAAGTCCAGCAGGTTTATTTGGTAGCACAAGATTTCGGAGTGTCGCTCCTTCAGGTGAGTGAGGAGTTGTGTTCGCAAACAGGGCACATAGAGACAGATTCAATTTACAAGATAATGGTTGGAATGAAAGTCTTTACAAGTAATGAAGTTTTAAAGGTACAGACAATGTGAGTAGAGAGAGGGTTAAGCACTGGTTAAAGAGGTGTGTATTGTCTTCAGCCAGGACAGTTAGTGAGATTCTGAAAGCCCAGACAAGTTGTGGGGGGGGCAGTTACAGATAGTGTGTCATGAACCCAAGATCCCGGTTGAGGCTGTCTTCATGTGTGTGGAACTAGGCTATCAGTTTCTGCTCAGTGATTTCTATGTTGTCGTGTGATGTGAAAGCCACTTTGGAGAACGCTGACCCGAAGATCAGAGACTGAATGCCTGTGACTGCTGAAGTGTTCCCTGACAGGAAGAGAACACTGCTGCCTGGTGATTGTCGAATGGTGTTCACTCATCTGTTATCATAGCATCTTCATGGTCTCTCCAATGTACCATACCTCAGGACATCCTTTGCTGAGCTTGTCAGGTAGATAACATTGGCTGATTCGCAAGAGTATGTACCGTGTACCTGCTGGAGAATCTGGTGTTCTCATGTGAGATGATCTGGCACGTCTTGCAGAGGTTGCTGTGGCAGGATTGTATGGTGTCATGGTCACTGTTCTCCTGAAGGCTGGGTAGTTTGCTGTGGACAATGTCTGTTTGTGCAGTTGTTTGAAGGCAAGAAGTTGGAGTGTGAGGGTGGCCTTGGCGAGATGTTCGCCTTCACCTTTGATCCGGACCTTCAGAGCACCCTCTACGCTCTTAACCCATGTACTCCCTGCATTGGAGATCTCTACTGCTTCCTGAAGATGCACAAGGCCAACACATCCGGCTGTCCCATGGTATCAGGCAATGGGACTCTGTGAGAACCTCTCCAGCTATGTCAAGGGCATCCTGAAACCCATTGTACAAAGAACCCCCCCATCTTCTGTTGCAACATTATGCACTTCTTACAGAAACTCAGCACACACGGAGCTGTTGAACCAGGAGCACTCCTTGTCACAATGGATGTCTTGGCATCCTTTACCAGCATCCACCACAACAACAGCATTGCTACAACTGCCTCAGTACTCAACGCTGCCAACTGCCAATCTCCAGATGCAATTCTACAACTTATCCTGGACCACAACGTCTTCAACAGCCAGTTCTTTATGCAGACACACAGAATAGACATGGGGACCAAATTCGCACCTTAGTATGCTAACATCTTCGTACACAGGTTCGAGCAAGACCTTTTCTCTGCACAGAACCTTCAGCCGACACTTTACACTAGATACATCGATGACATTTTCTTCCTTTGCACTCATTGGCAAACAATCACAAACAACTATGTGATGACATCAACATAAGAAATAGGAGCAAGAGTAGGCCATCTAGTCCTTTCAGCCTGCCCCGCCATTCAATAAGATCATGGCCGATCTGAAGTGGATCAGTTCCACTTTCCCGCTTTCTCCCCATAACTGTTAATTCCCTTGTCTATCAGAAATCTATCTACCCGTGACTTAAATATGTTCAACGAGGTAGCCTCCACCACTTCAATGGGCAGAGAATTCCAGAGATTCACCACCCTCCGAGAGAAGAATCCTCCTCAGCTCCATTCTAAACTGGCTCCCCACCCCTTATTTTGAGGCTGTGCCCTCTAGTTTTGTTTTCTTTTCTGAGCGGAAAGAATCTCTGTACCTCTACCCTATCTAGCCCCTTCATTATCTTGTAAGTCTCTATAAGATTCCCCCCTCAGCCTTCTAAACTCTAACGAGTACAGGCCCAGTCTATTTAATCTCTCCTCATAAGCTAACCCCCTCATCTCTGGTATCAGCCTGGTGAACCTTTTCTGTACTTCCTCCAAGGGCAATATATCCTTTCGCAAATAAGGGGACCAAAACTGCACACAGTACTCTAGTTGCGGCCTCACCAGTGTCATGTACAGTTGCAGCAAGTCCTCCCTGCTTTTATATTCTATCCCCCTCGCTATAAATTCCATTCGCCGCCTTGATCACCTGCTGCACCTGCAGACTGAGTTTTTGCGATTCGTGCACAAGGACCCCAGGTCCCTCTGCACTGTAGCATGCTGCAGCTTTTCACCCTTTAAATAATAATTCCTCCTACTATTATTTCTACCAAAGTGGATAACCTCACATTTGCTAACATTATACTCCATCTGCCAGGTCCTCACCCACTCACTCAGCCTATCCAGATCTCTCTGCAGACTTTCTGTGGTTCCGTCCCACCGTCAGACTCACATAAACAAGTTCCATCCCACCGTCAGACTCACATGACCACTCTACGGAATCGGTTGCATTCTTGGACACACGCATCTCCAAGGACGGTTACCTCAGCACTTCACTGTACTGCAAGCCCACGGATAACCTCACGATGCTCCACTTCTCCAGCTTCCACCCTAAACATGTTAAAGAAGCCATCCCCTATGGACAAGCCCTCCAGCATTTTCTCTTTTGATTTCTACTTATATTTGAACCCAAGATCCCGGTTGAGGCCGTCCTCGTGTGCAGAACTTGGCTATCAGTTTCTGCTCAACGATTCTGCGTTTTCGTGTGTCGAGAATGCTTACCCGAAGATCAGAGGCTGAATGCCCGTGACTGATGAAGTGTTGCCCGACAGGAAGAGAACACTTTGGCCTGGTGATTGTCGAGCGGTGTTCATTCATCCATTATCTTAGCATCTACATGGTCTCCCCAGTGTACCATGCCTCGGGACATTCTTTGCTGCAACGTGTCAAGTAGACGATGTTGGCCGAGTTGCAAGAGTATATACCACGTACCTGTAAGGAGAGAAAAGAGCTGACATTTCGTGTCCAGATGACCCTTTGTGATTCAGTTTTGACATAGGGTCATCTGGACTCAAAACGTCAGCTCTTTTCTCTCCTTAAAGATGCTGCCAGACCTGCTGAGATTTTCCAGCATTTTCTTTTTTGGATTCAGGTTCCAGCATCTGCAGTAATTTGCTTTTATTATGAAATACAAGCAGAAGTAGCTATTGAATTTGTGTCCATCTCCATGTGGGGTTATTACTTCGTACTATGTAATAGTTAACTTAGCACCATTATGTGTAGAATTCTATAGTTTGGTGGATCAGGAACTGTATTCTTGCCTTAAAGTTCAAGTTGAGAGACACAAGTCATTTCTCCCATTGATTTGGGTTGGTTTCAAATTGAGATCCCACTGAATTTTCTGAGATCCTAATATTTAAGTTATTTCTCAAAACTAAGCAACAAATCCTGTACATTTCAATGAAACAACATATATAATAAACCAGAAATTCAAAACCGACAACTTTGAATTTTATTTAAGGAAATTGTTTAGTAATTATTGCTAAAATATTAGTGTCATTAGCACATCAAAGTGCAGAAATATTTGAGTGCTAATAGGAATGCAAATCCTATTTAATATTAACTGTATTTGAGAAATTTACATAACATCTCTTATAGTATACTCTTGAACAGTTGGTGCCCGCACAGTTATGAAAAGGGCAAGTTTTCTTTTCCCTTCCAATTCTTGCTAATTAATGAATCTCTATCCCCTTTAGTTCCAATGACTAATTCAAGTAGTCCGCATGTGATTAAAAGAAAAACTTGAGAAGCTATCCTGTCATATTTGACAAATGCTTCTCTCAAATATAATCTGTTTGTAAATAGCTTATTGCATTTATTATGTTTTTCTATCTAATTTATGTTGTCAGAAAAAAATTCTTTTGCACAGCAATAGACTGCACAAAACACAAGGCAAATGGATTGAAGTAGGCATTGTGAATCTTGTTTGGTGCATTTCTGTACTGTGTCATTAAATTGATGTCAATGCTGTTTGTTAGGACTTGGAATATTTGAATACTTAAAGATCTCAGGTTTAATAAAAATGGCAAGTTATTTCGAAGTGATGTGTGAAATGTTTTTGACTGTTCCCATTAAAGCTAACTTACATCCTTTAACCATTAGTACTTTTTACATAGCTCGGTCTGCTCCTTTTCTAGTGATCCAGCATGTGTGTGGTTGTACTTTTGACCATTGGGTGATGCTGTGAGTATATTGAGCAAAAACAGTGTGTAACTCTAGTTCTAGTACACTACAGCATAGATCATTTTTAGTTTTGTCATTGATCTGTTTCATCATTGAGAATAAAAGTTATTAAATATTTTCAATTATAATTAATCAAGTGTTCTTTATTTTGAAGTGTAAGACACAACTTAAAACCTACCCCATTTACCAAGTTTTTGATCATATGATCAAATTTCTGCTTATCTAGCATGGTGTCAAATTTTGTTTTATAAAACTCCTGTGAAGCACCTGAGGATGTTTCATTACATTAAAGGTGCAGTACAAATATAAGTTGCTGTTTCTTGAACCTAGCTGTTTTTGAGCATAACTTCAGTATTCACTGAAGTCAGAATTTTAGGAAAAGATGATTTATGGACTTGAGAACTTTATAAACTTATCGCAATCTTAATGATGTGAAAGGGGACAGTCTCGCTGGCATTTTCACAGTTTTAAAAAAAAAGTTGGTGCAAAGCTCTGTACATGTATGCAAGCAACTGTGAATACATAAAGCTCACTCCTACTGGGTAGTGTGCAGTTCACAATCATGCGTAGCCCGCGGTATAACTCCACAGTATTGTTGGCTTCTCGCTGCCAATTTAGATATCAGACTAACAATCCAACGCAGAGTACGATACAAAAGAAAAAGCATTCGTTATATGTAGTAAATTACAGCTATTGAATGATAATTGTTACCAGAGTTGGATGTTAAAGCCAGAAATTTGCCAAGATTTAGCTTTTTGAGGAAAGTGTTTATAGAAGCATTTGAGACAAACAAATGCTTACTTACTGCTTTTCCAGGACTGACTTTGATTGAACAAAGATTTTTTACATTTAAAATAGAGTTGGGACACATTATAGAGGAATGATTATTCTGTGAAGATTTGCGGAAGTCTTTATTTCTCTAGCTCATAACATTGGTCATCTTGGTTCATGAGGAGACGATGAGAGAATTCAAAGATTCTCCGAGGCTGTTGGATTTTAGCCAGTCTGTTCCCCAACTTAATTCTTTGCAGTTGCAGACCTTGTAGCTCCTTGTTTTTCTTGCTGAATTCCAATAACTTGTCTTGCTAACAATATTTTTGGAATTAGAATAGAAAGGATTCCTGGGAGTTTCCTGACCCTGACAGGAAGATAGAATAGTTGCAGGAAAGAAGGATGCCTTTCAGCTTGTCACATTGATGTCTTCTCTATCTAAATGGAATGGGATGTTCACTCAAAAGAGTTGAAAACCGTTGCTCAGGCTGCTTTCTTAGTGATAGCAGGATTAAACAATTAAATCTTTAGTTACACTTTTGGTCTGAGATTCACAGTCAGTGGTTAAGTATTCACCGCTGGCCTCAAAGAAAATTGCTCATAGTAGTCTAATGGGCATGGATTTCTCATTTCCTGACATCAGTTTGAATCTGACGCCAAGCCAGAGGGATTCCAGGCACCCAGCAACAGTGATGTAATCAAACAGGATAGATAACCCATCACATTGAAATATTTTCACAAACAGCAAAGCAGGAGATAAAATCCACTGACTTTCTTTAATTAAGATTTACTGGGGAGCAAAATCAATGATTGGGAGATAAACTAAAAACTGAAATATCAAACAAAAAAAAGTGTGCCAGAATTTTAAACTCCTCCCTCAGGGGGTTTCTTGGGGTGGGGGGGGGAACTTGAAATTGCAGGAATGGGTTTTGCTCTGGGCATGCCTCCTTCCCAAAGACCTGGTGACCTCCAGATCTCTCTGCAGCCCCCTCCCAAATTAATGATTCCTCCAAACCTTCCTTACCCTGCCAGCCCTGAGGTCCATGACTCTTGCCTTTTCCTTGGTTCCCAGACTGGGTCTTGGGCTTCCTGATGCAGTTCCTCGCTGTTGCTGGAGAGCTGCCAGATAATCAGATTGGTTGGCAGCTCTCCAGGGCCTTTCTCCCAAGTGTGTGCACAAGTCCCACCACCTGCCAATCAATCTGTGTTGCCTGCTGATTCTTCAGATGGTTGGATCCTTTTGATCCTGTGATCTTTTTCCATGATCGAGATATTTTAAATTGCACAAATATAAAATTAGTTTATCAGGAGCAATGAGGCTGTTTAGCAGTATTATAAACTTAGTATGTTGTTGAAAATCCTGTTAGTCCGAAAGACATGCAGGTTAGGTGCATTGGCCATACTAAATCCTCCTTCAGTATGCCCGAATAGGCGCCGGAGTGTGACAACTAGGGGATTTTCATAGTAACTTGATTGTAGTGTTAATGAAGGCCAATTATGACACTAATTTAAAAAAAACTTGTATCTCATTTAACGATGCCCAACCTTTCAACAGGCTTTTACAGCAAGTTTAATAACACAAGGCAAGTTCTTATCAGTTTATTGGGGAATTTCATCAGAAGATCCTTTTGAGAAGTATAGGGATCATTGAAAGCACCTTTTTGATTCCCATATTTGACGGGACCTGTGCAGATTCTGAAAGTTGCTGTCAGTATCTAAGGAGTGGCGAAAGCATTTGCTGACAATTTTGTGTCATTACTTCTGCAAAATCAAGTCTAATTTATTTTTGTTGGAGTTAGCTATATAGACAAAGTATGATTTGAAAGAGTAGATTAAGTTGGAGTTGCATTAATAACAAGGCTCCAATACATATTTTTTAAATGCCTTAATGTTTTCTTTTAGGTAACTTCGCAGAAAGTGGACTCATTTGCATCGTTATTGAGACAGTCTCCTCTGACACAGATGGGCCCTTCCAAAGACAAAATAGTAATTGGTAGAATCTTCCATATCGTGGGTGATGACCTTTATATTGACTTTGGTGGAAAGTTTCATTGTGTGTGCAGAAGACCAGCAGTAGATGGAGAGTAAGTGACTTGGTGCAAAAGTGAAGCACATTATAGTTCATTTAAAACTAACATTTTTAAGATATGTTTCTAATTATAAAATCAATGGTTTATTAGTTGAAATTTAATTATTTTCATCCTATTACTTGTTTCTTGCCAATAAAGTAAGTCATTTTGGTAAAGATGAAGAAAATAAATATGAACATGTTCTCAGGATCATTTTATTCACAAAAGCTTACGAATTGCAAATTGGTGCTGATTTTGAAAACTATTAAGTGACATACATTTTTTGAGGACACCTAAAAGGGCTCACTCCTTCATTCTTTCATAAAAGCAAGTTACTGCAGATGCTGGAATCTGAAACCAAAAGAGAAAATGCTGGAAAATCTCAGCAGGTCTGGCAGCATTTGTAAAGAAACTGACGCTTCGAGTCCAGCTGACCTTTTTGTCAAAGAATAGACTGAAAAGAATGGACTTGTGTTCATTCTTTGCCAACTAAGATGAGTATATTCAGTTGATGGCAAGCATGAACTTAAGTCTGCAACCTTTTAGTTGGGTGGCATGTTGAAACAAAATGTACACCTCTACAGATTACCCACTTTTTTTCACCATTGTTGGAGAAGCAAAATATATAACACTGTCGTCAAAGCTTGTAAGGGTTTTGTAGTTGTTCTCTGGTGAACTAACTTTTGCCCAGCAGAAGCAGAACAGCAATGCTCCAACACTTCCTAATAAACTCTGGTCTGTGATCCTACCACCAAATATCAAGCCATTGCTTCCAGGACTGTAATTTATCCCATCTCATCTTTCGAGTTCTTCCTAATGGCTTCCAAATTAATTGACTCCATATCTATACTTCTACCTCCTTCCCAAGATCTACAAACAGGACTGTCCTGGTAAACCTATCATTTCAACCTATTCCAACCCCACTGAACTTATTTCTTCTTACCTCAACTCTATTTTCTCTTGTCTCATCCAGTCTTTTTCCACCTATATCCACAAATTTTCCAATACCCTCTGTCACTTCAACAGTTTTCAATTTCCTGGTGCTAATTGTCTGCTTTTCACCATGGACATCTAATCCTCATCTCCCACTAGGACACTATTTATTGCCCATTCTTGGCAGTTTTGGGAAATTCCTAGTTGAGGTAAAAGAACAACATATCCGAGAGCTGGTTTGGATGATTACATTAACAAAGCAGGTGTGACGAAGGCCATTCGCAGGTATAACCCTGTGTTAAATCTGAGCAGACTTGAATAGATGTTGCAGACAGCTGGTTTCACCATTCACTCCAATGTCTGTGTGGGTCACTTAAAGCACTGTTGGTTCTCTCTACTGTTAACACTGATCACTATTCCAGAATTAGATTGCTCTGAAATATAAACATAACCCCAGAGTTCTTTTGTCTATTGCCATCCTTTTTCTTAATCTCATCTCATCTCTCTGTCTGCTGCACTCTCACCTCTGTCAGTCTATGCACTGAGCTCATGAATTTCTTTGTCGCTGTGATCAAGACCAGTTAGTCATCTGCCTCTACAGTTTTCCTCTCTTCCATTAGCCCAATGGGCCAAACTTCTTAAGTTCTTCCCTCCCTTATCCCTGAGCTTTCATTTTTTTTATAGTTTCTGGCCTATCTTGCCTTAAGCCTATTGCTTATCTTGTCTATTCACCTCATTTCCTGTTACCTTGACCCCATTCACATTGAATTGCAGACCATTTAACTTCCCTTCCAGATGCCAATGTTAGCTGATATTGTTAATGGTTCCCTCTCTTTCTAATCATTGTCCCTTAAAATTTGTTGTCATCAACCTCTTAAGAAACCCAAACCTTCACATCTCCAACGTGCCATTCCTCTCCCAAGTTCTTCTCATGTCATCCACTCCAGTCAAGTTTCCACCCTTGCTCCTGTGACTTTTTTATCAAAGTAACAGTTTATATCAAATGTGAAAGATAAACTATCCCTACTCAGGATAACTCCTTCTGAGTCAGATCTCCTAAAGAAAGACATTGAAATATTTATTTGGATTTGATTTTTTTCCCCTCATGTCTTTAGAACTATAAAGATATAAGAAATATGTTTTTATTTTTGAAAAAACAATTGTAGGGATTGACTAAAATTTTTCACATTTAAATGTTTTGAAAAGTTAGTTTTTGTATGTTATCTATTAATGCAATATGTATTGATTTTTTTCATCATTTATTATCACTGCAATTAAAGTTAATCCAGATCTAAATATGCTCTTAAAAAGCCAAGCTGGGTACATTTTGATGGATATTTATATATATTGAGTAATCTGCTAGTTGTTTGTTTGGAACAACAATTGCGTTTTCTCGCTGTCACAGATATTTTCCCCTTTTCTCTGTATATCATCCCTCAGGACATTCAGAAAATTATGCTTAGATTAGCTGGTCCAGTTTATGTTACAGCTGCTAGTGAAATCTCATTCATTGTTAAGGTTGTTAACAGTCCTTTCTAGATTTGTTGAAAGTTTGCTGTCATCAGCTGAAGTCCCAATCAATTATTGTGCACTAGTACAGTGATGACATTCAGCTCTGTTGAAGGTGATGTGTGAGCCTACTTACTGCTGCAGATGGCTGTGATTAATGCTTACAATCATATTCGAGTGACAAACAAGAGAAGAAGACCAGTTCACCCAGTCGGTCTGTCTCAGAGTTCCAACTGAGCCACATGGCTCCCAATGTACCCTATTCATCAGCAGTCTTGCTGCCTCCTGGGAAAGGCAAAGAAAACAGATTTATAAAAAACTCAGACTCATTCAAGGAGCAATAAATTCTGATGAAATCCCTTCATGGCTACACTTTATCTCTCTCTCCAGCCTGACACACCACACCCTAAACGCTGCGTTCCTTTGATTAGCCTCTTATAATTTCACATTGGCTACCTTACTTTAAACCATTTCAACCTTGCACTCTAAAATGCCTTTTCCATCTTTTTAGGCGATTATTAAAACCCACCTGTTTGACTACATTTTTGGTCAGCCTTTCTCACATCTGCGATCATTGTATTTTTTTTTTGGTCCTATTGTGGCTCTGTGACGTGTATTCGGACATTTTTCCATAATGAAGGCATGATACAAGTGAAGGTTTTTTAAAAATAGATTTTGCCATCAAGCACTTTTCCTGCTTATGTTTTCTATGTACTGTGAGACAGTACTGGTGTTTAGAAAGTCCTCTGTTTTGTGCTGGTTATCCATCACAGTACAGTTAATGGGGATCTAACCCTCATCTTGCTAACTGCCCGTGTCAAACATAAAGCCTTATTAAATATACGTTTATTAGGTTGTTATTATTATACAGATCAACCTGAAGTTTTCTCCTTGCAATTGCTTCCCTTATTTATCCAGTTACTGATGGATCTATGGTTGCTGGGGTATTAAATATCACCCTTAACTCATGTAAATGTTATAAGAGATTTCACTGTTTTATCATACATTTTTATTTTGCAATTTGTATTTATTCAAGTACAATTTTTAAAAAGTTAGTAACCTGAGTATTATTGTGTGACCAGCTATTAAATTAAGTAGATAAGGAAGGGTTACTATCTACAGTTGAGCTAAAGTGTTCAAATTAAAGCTAGCAGCTAATTCAAGCAAGTAAAAGTGGCTTTATACTTCAGGAGATGACTTTAGACTTCTTTGCTGGCCTATCACACGCACTGAACGTTGTGCTGGCTGGAGGTGGGAGTAAAAGGCTTTTCTTATGATTGCACTTCCTAGACTATTTAGTCCGCATTCAGAAGAGAACAGTGGCTGCAGACAAAAGCTGTATACACTGTACAAACAGAGCACCAAAGCAGCAGTACACTGACTCATTCTTCGCTGTGTGTGAGAACTGAGGGGGACTCTATTCACTGCCTTTGTGCTGGTGTCTGTCAACAGCGCTGTTTGAGGCAATGGCTATTGTATTCGCCAATGTTTCTTATTGACCTATGTCTCAGCTTGTAATGTTCCCAGGGTTGGACCTGTGAGTGAAAGAATATTTGGAAAGGGTAATAGTCGACCAAATGCATTTCACAGTATTGTCAACTGAACTATTAAATCTAAACTGTGGTTTGCTGTAATGCTAACAGGTAATTATGTAGTCACAGCTGCAGTGTACAATAATGTCTTTTGGCATCTGCTAATCACCTTTTTAAAAATTGTGGTTTAGTATGTCTGTTTCATTGTGAGTACTAATGGTATTAACAGAAAGTGGACAAAATGATTCATGATGTTGGCAAATCAGAAAAGTAGAAACTTTTTGAAAATTGTGATATTTATAGTTAAAATGTTAGTCTTTTTGTACTGCTTTTAATGGTTCAATCTCAATAGTTAATCTGACTTTCTTACTAACTGTATTTGACCTTGGCTGAATGCCAAAGTCGGTTCAGACTGGTTTTAGATTTGACTGCTGGAATTCTTGTGGCTTTAGGCCTCTTGGCTGTGCCTTGTATATTTAGCACTGCCTGTCGATTTACTTACCTTTCTGGGAAAGAGAGAAACAGCTAAAATCTTACAGCAAAACATGGAATTTCTTTGCAGTTATGTTTAAGATACCTGCCAGAGGTGCAGATTTGTTGTGATTCACTGCACTTCCCACAGACCATTTCCAGGAGGAACTGCTTGTGACTACAAAAAAAAATCTGCCAACTTTTCCAGAGTTTGCAGCTGGCCAGTACCGACTAAAAGGACACGACTCATTGCATGAAAATGGTTGAGGATTTTCACCTCTTAAGGTTGCGTAAACCTGTTGCTGTCTGTCCATTTAGTAGTCTGACAGATAACCGGTCTGAATTATTTGGATCCCAAAGTTAAACAGGTGTCACGTATTTTGCAATGAGAATATGTTATTTTTAAAAAAAAATCTGACTGGTTAACGCACCTGACTTAACCTTCAGATTTATTAAAGAATAGATGTTTTAGCGTAATTCTGCAGCTTCTCATATTTTAATTTTAAATTTATTTTTAAGATTTTCCATAGAAGCACATGGACTTTTTTCAATTTTCCCACACAGCTGGGTGGGGTACGTTTTAACTATTTGAGACTGTAGCTCAAAGTTCTGTCACTGTCAAGTATACGCTTAGTTTTTTAGTGGGTTAATTGAGAGAAGTGGTTTTGGTCATGCAAAGGATTTTTCACACATACCAAGGTCTTTCCATTGCTTACTCAGCATCCAACACTGTACAAGCAGCAATTATATCTAATTCAATGTTTGGAAGTCAAAAGCTATTGTATTCACTGCCTGTTACAGGCTCAGTTTCCTACCCATTGACACCATCCCCTCTTCCTAACAACTGTCCAAGACTGAACCAGGCTGTTTGCAATCTTGGTGTTATTTTTGACCCTTAGATGAGCTTCTCATCACATATCCATGCTGCTTTCAATAAGAATGTCTATTTCTGTCTCTATAACACCTTCTGACTCTGGCACTTCATCTCCTGCTGAAACCATCATCTGGGCCTTTCTGTCCAGACAACTATTCTGATCCTGGCCGACCTCCCAGGTTTTACCCTTTTGTAAGTTGAAGTCCTCCAAAAAATGCCTACCAACAGCTCACAGTGAGTCCCGTTCACTCCTGTACTCACCAGCCCATGTTAGTCCTGGTTGAGCAAAACCTCAATTTAAAAGTTCCCAATGTATGTTTTCAAAGCCTTCATAGCCTTGCATATCCTTATGTCTGTAATTTTCTCTAGTCATTGAACCCTCTGTGATGTATGTTCTTCTAATTCTGGATTCTTGAAAATCCACAGTTTCAATCACTTCATTTGGCTTCTGCTGCCAAATTCCAAACCTATACCTATCTATCTCTCATTTTTCCTTTAAGGTATTCTAATCAATCAGTCCTGTTACCTTTGAATGTTGTTAAGTGTCTCAAGTTGTTTGATGACGCTCCTGTGCATCACCTTGGGAGGTTTTTCTATGTTGAAGGAGCAAGTTATTCTCATTATTGAAGCTTAGCACTAATCTTTGAGCTTAGAATCTTGAACAAATAACCTTTTACTTAAGTGAAGATCAGAGCATTACTTAAAGCCTGTTTTTGTCAAACAATTCACGTCAAATATTGTATTAAAGCTTCTGTGTACAATATATTTAAATAATTGAATTCTAAGGTTGCGTTGCTTATAATTGCCCTTCCCCTTTTTTCATTTTCCCTTGGGAATCGATCCAGAATTATGATTTTTTTTCCCTGATATTCATGATTACAGTTTTTAAGTATTCAATGCTTAAGATAACAGCAGAAATATGAGGATGCTAATTGCATTCCAGTATTTGCTCCAAAATATTTGCAGTTTCTGTTTCAGGAATCCTGGGGCAAAAAAAATTAAATTGAGCCTACAACATGGGAAACAGGCCTAGAGGAAATGGTGTTGTAATTTGTAGGTCATGCAAAAATAGGAGATATAGTTTAAGATCAAAAGAGGTTGTGTAGAGATAATAATAAGATGGGGAATGGGCTAATAAGTGACAGATGTCAGTAAATGTGTGGTGGTTCATTTTGGTTAATGAAAAACAGTAATTATCCTCCATGTTGTGGAAGAGCAGTGTGATTTAGGGTATAGTTGCATGGGATATGATGGCCTTGTCATTATAACTGCTGGATCATTAGACCAAAGATGAGTTCAAATTTCACCATGGTATGTTGGCAAATCAATTCATGAAAAACTGGTAATTTGTGGCTGGCACCAGATAAAATAACAATGAAAGCTGTTGGATTATCATAAAAACTCAACTGGTTCAATGAAATCCTTCAGAGAAGGAAACCTGCCACCCATTTCCAGTACTACTCCCAGTGACCTTAGTTTCGTACAAAACAATTGATTCTTAATACTGCTGGGTCAGTTGGGGATGAGAGACAAATGTGGCCATGCCAGCATCAACCACGTCCCAAGAGTATTATCTTCTAAAGGTAGCGCCATAGGTTAATAAGATTGTAAAACAAGAAGCAAATAAAATTCTGGTTTTATCTCAAACTGTGTAGGTAATGAAAGTCAAGAAGTTTATTTTGTTCATTTACAGGATCTGGGCAGCACTGGGTAGGCTAACATTTATTAGTCCATCTCTAGTTGTAGTTGAGAAGGTGGTGGTGAACTGCGTTAAAACAGCTGCAGTCCCTGAGGTGTAGTAACCCCATGGTGCTTTTTACAGAGGGATTTTGATCTAATGACTGCAAAGGAATGACAACGTTTTTCCAAGTCAGGATGATGAGTGACTTGGAGGGGATTTTCCAAGTCCCCTTGTATTTGCTGCTCTTGTCCTTCTAGATGGTGATTCTATGGGATTTGGAAGGCACTGCCTAAAGAACCTTGGTGGGTTCCTGCAGTGAATTTTATGGATAGCACATACTACAGCGACTATTGGTCAGTCATGGAAGGATTGAGTATATGTGGAAGGGGAAGATATGATTCCTTGAGTATGACTGTCAGATGTTGTTTGACTAATTTGTGGAACTGCTATCCCAATGTTGGCACGAACCCCCAGATGGTAGTAAGGAGGACTTTACAGGATGGACAGGGCTGGGTTTTCCCTTGACGTATTTCATAGGTGCAGAAGGAGGCCATTTGGCCCGTTAAGTCTGCACCGACCACAATTCCCATAACCGTACGCACTCACCCGAGCTATTTGTCCTGATGCTAAGGGGCAATTTAGCATGGCCAATCAACCTAACCCATGCATCTTTGGACTGAGAGGAAACCAGAGCACCTGGAGGAAATGCACGCAGACACGGGGAGAACACGCAAACTCCACACAGACAGTGACCCAAGCTGAGAATTGAACCTAGGTCCCTGGTGCTGTGAGGCAGCAGTGCTAACCACTGTGCCACCGTGCCGCTCCCTTGGTGCCTAAGTTAATGCTGGGTGCTCCTGTTTAGTTTCTTTCATTTTTGTTTTCTTTGTAGTGGTTGGTTTGCTAGCCATTTTTGAGGGCATTCAAGAGTCAACCACATTGCTTTGGGTCTAGAATTGCATGTAGGCCAGGCCAGGTGAGGACAGTGGGTTTCCTTCCCCAAAGGGCATTAGTGAACCAAATGGGTAATGATTAGCATATATAAAATCTACACAAGATTTATATGCCATTAACTTTTGATTTCTGCTTAAAATATTATATTAATTACACTTTCCAGTTCTTCAAGAAAAACAATCAAATGGGGTGGCATGGTGGCACAGTGGTTAGCCCTGTTGCTTCACAGCGCCAAGGATCTGAGTTCAATTCCCGGCTTGGATCGTTGTCTGTATGGAGTCTGCATGTTCTCCCCATTGTCTGTGTGGGTTTCCTCCGGGTGCTCCAGTTTCCTCCCACAGTCCGAAGATGTGCAGGTTAGGTGAATTGAATTGGCCATTTTGGACAAGTAAGACTGATCTGCACAATGTTTACCACATGGCTTGTGCAGATACACTCACTTCTGGTGATTCTGGTAATGCAAGATGTTGTCTATCTGGGTTTTGAGTAAAATTCCTAAAATGTAGCCAAGTTCAAGTGTTGGGGCAAATTTACTTGTCAGGGGTCAAATTGCTAGTTGCTCAGAAACATAGGCATGGCAAAACCATGCCTTGGGAAGTCAAACCTGACAGCAACCGTGTTTATCTCCTTTGATACAAGGCTGCTTATTTCAGCTGTTTAATCTAATGGTATAGTGTTTGCCTTTTCGGACTTCTGCAGAAACAAGATCCATCACTTCTATCTT